>NC_059211.1:45357470-45957470 GCF_020615455.1 Coregonus clupeaformis | reverse complement strand
GATCATTGCAACTCCACGAGGTGAGATCTTGCATGGAGCCCCAGGCCGAGGGAGATTGACAGTTCTTTTGCGTTTCTTCCATTTGCGAATAATCGCACCAACTGTTGTCACCTTCTCACCAAGCTGCTTGGCGATGGTCTTGTAGCCCATTCCAGCCTTGTGTAGGTCTACAATCTTGTCCCTGACATCCTTGGAGAGCTCTTTGGTCTTGGCCATGGTGGAGAGTTTGGAATCTGATTGATTGATTGCTTCTGTGGACAGGTGTCTTTTATACAGGTAACAAGCTGAGATTAGGAGCACTCCCTTTAAGAGTGTGCTCCTAATCTCAGCTCATTACCTGTATAAAAGACACCTGGGAGCCAGAAATCTTTCTGATTGAGAGGGGGTCAAATACTTATTTCCCTCATTAAAATGCAAATCAATTTATAACATTTTTGACATGCGTTTTTCAGGATTTGTTGTTGTTATTATGTCTCTCACTGTTCAAGTAAACCTACCATTAAAATTATAGACTGATCATTTTTTTGTCAGTGGGCAAACGTACAAAATCAGCAGGGGATCAAATACTTTTTTCCCCCTCACTGTATATTACCAATTCGTATGCCAATTTCTGGAAGGACTTTAGATTGCATTTTGATTACTATCGTCATTAAAATGGTCATATTCTAAAAACTAAGCAATTAATTATTCCGTTATTCAGAGGTTACAGACGTATGAACATCCAACCTCAAGAGTGAGGTTTGAATGACTTTCACATGCCTAGTATGACACATATTGTACATCAACATAGGTATAATCGTGGCCATAAAAATACAGTATCACCGTTGTCATTGAAATGTACAGATGTGAATGTTTTACTGTTGCTTCATTAGTGTACCAGTCACAGTCGGTTAATAGCTACACGTTAACAGTGTTTATGTTTGGATGAACCTTCAATCACCATCCCACTTACTTTACATCCACTACTATTGATTGGCGCAAACGATGGCGAAAGTCAAGGCAATATTCAATGTCACGGAAACACTGAATATGGGACCAGGGGGTAACCTAAATTGTCCAACTATAGGCTATATAACCTATATGATTTTTTTGAATATTTGATGTGAAGTCAACATGTGCATTAGGGTTGGGCGGTATCCACATTTTCATATCGTCATACCGTCCTTCACTCGCGCCAACATTTACGATATTACAGGTTTAGTACACAAGGGGGCGCCAAAAAACGAAGAAAAATAAACATTGGGTGTCTATTACCAGAATGCTAACAGAATTACCACAATAGCGAATTTTGATGGAGGCTGCTAGCTAAATATGCAAACGAAAATAAATTAATTGCAAAGACAGGTGATCCAGCTCATAAAGTTATACATATATTAGGTAGGAGCTACCGAATGTCATTTTTGGTGAGTTTGCATATTTACAAGAGAGATGAAAATGGACAAAGTTTATAACAACAGTACTGGCTCTGGAGCAGCATGTGTACACGCTGTGTCTGTGTGGAGTCTGGAGTCGCTAGGGCAAAAAACGCAAGGAACTCAAGATCCAGATAACTCATCCAAAAGGACTTTGACTTCTCAAACATGGCAGAAAGCTAACACAATATGACGCCCCGTCACCTTATTAATTAAGCCACTTACATAAATAACTAGCAAGTTAAACTTAGGGGTTGTGTTAACGCATCAGACAAATTTTGTGATTCAGTTGCACTTCTCCACTCGGATGAGAATTCACAAACGGCCATTTTATCAGCAGACAGTGCTCTGACTGAAATGTGGCTTCTTTTCTCAGTGTAGCCAGCCTACTTTTCTCCAGTAAAATGCAAGATGAACTTAAGCAAAACATTAGCAAATGTAGCTAGCTACATTCTTTCTATACTGAACTAAAATAAACACAACATGCAACAATTTCAATGATTTGACTGAGTTATAGTTCATATGAGGAAATCCGTCATTTGAAATAAATTCATTAGGCCCTTCACGACTGGAAATACAGATATGCATTTGTTGGTCACAGATACAGTGGGGAAAAAAAGTATTTAGTCAGCCACCAATTGTGCAAGTTCTCCCACTTAAAAAGATGAGAGAGGCCTGTAATTTTCATCATAGGTACACGTCAACTATGACAGACAAAATGAGAAAAAATAATCCAGAAAATCACATTGTAGGATTTTTTATGAATTTATTTGCAAATTATGGTGGAAAATAAGTATTTGGTCAATAACAAAAGTTTCTCAATACTTTGTTATATACCCTTTGTTGGCAATGACACAGGTCAAACGTTTTCTGTAAGTCTTCACAAGGTTTTCACACAGTGTTGCTGGTATTTTGGCCCATTCCTCCATGCAGATCTCCTCTAGAGCAGTGATGTTTTGGGGCTGTCGCTGGGCAACACGGACTTTCAACTCCCTCCAAAGATTTTCTATGGGGTTGAAATCTGGAGACTGGCTAGGCCACTCCAGGACCTTGAAATGCTTCTTACGAAGCCACTCCTTCGTTGCCCGGGCGGTGTGTTTGGGATCATTGTCATGCTGAAAGACCCAGCCACGTTTCATCTTCAATGCCCTTGCTGATGGAAGGAGGTTTTCACTCAAAATCTCACGATACATGGCCCCATTCATTCTTTCCTTTACACGGATCAGTCGTCCTGGTCCCTTTGCAGAAAAACAGCCCCAAAGCATGATGTTTCCACCCCCATGCTTCACAGTAGGTCAATCAATCAATCAATTTTATTTTATATAGCCCTTCTTACATCAGCTAATATCTCGAAGTGCTGTACAGAAACCCATCCTAAAACCCCAAACAGCTAGTAATGCAGGTGTAAAAGCACGGTGGCTAGGAAAAACTCCCTAGAAAGGCGAAAACCTAGGAAGAAACCTAGAGAGGAACCAGGCTATGAGGGGTGGCCAGTCCTCTTCTGGCTGTGCCGGGTGAAGATTATAACAGAACCATGCCAAGATGTTCAAAAATGTTCATAAGTGACAAAAATTGGTCAAATAATAATCAGGAATAAATCTCAGTTGGCTTTTCATAGCCGATCATTAAGAGTTGAAAACAGCAGGTCTGGGACAGGTAGGGGTTCCATAACCGCAGGCAGAACAGTTGAAACTGGAATAGCAGCAAGGCCAGGCGGACTGGGGACAGCAAGGAGTCACCACGGCCGGTAGTCCCGACGTATGGTCCTAGGGCTCAGGTCTCTCAGTTGGCTTTTCATAGCCGATCATTAAGAGTTGAAAACAGCAGGTCTGGGACAGGTAGGGGTTTCGTAACCGCAGGCAGAACAGTTGAAACTGGAATAGCAGCAAGGCCAGGCGGACTGGGGACAGCAAGGTGTCATCATGCCCGGTAGTCCTGACGTATGGTCCTAGGGCTCAGGTTCTCAGAGAGAAAGAGAGAACGAGAGAATTAGAGAGAGCATACTTAAATTCACACAGGACACTAGATAAGACAGGAGAAGTACTCCAGGTATAACCAACTAACCCCAGCCCCCCCGACACAAACTACTGCAGCATAAATACTGGAGGCTGAGACAGGAGCGGTCCGGAGACACTGTGGCCCCATCCGAAGAAACCCCGGACAGGGCCAAACAGGAAGGATATAACCCCACCCACTCTGCCAAAGCACAGCCCCCGCACCACTAGAGGGATATCCTCAACCACCAACTTACAATCCTGAGACAAGGCCGAGTATAGCCCACAGAGGTCTCCACCACAGCACAAACCAAGGGGGGGGGGGGCGCCAACCCAGACAGGAAGATCACGTCAGTAACTCAACCCACTCAAGTGACGCACCCCTCCCAGGGACGCACCCCTCCCAGGGACGGCATGAAAGAGCACCAGCAAGCCAGTGACTCAGCCCCTGCAACAGGGTTAGAGGCAGAGAACCCCAGTGGAGAGGGGAACCGGCCCGGCAGAGACAGGTATGGTGTTCTTTGGATGCAACTCAGCATTCTTTGTCCTCCAAACACGACGAGTTGTTTTTACCAAAAAGTTCTATTTTGGTTTCATCTGACCATATGACATTCTCCCAATCCTCTTCTGGATCATCCAAATGCACTCTAGCAAACTTCAGACGGGCCTGGACATGTACTGGCTTAAGCAAGGGGACACGTCTGGCACTGCAGGATTTGAGTCCCTGGCGGCGTAGTGTGTTACTGATGGTAGGCTTTGTTACTTTGGTCCCAGCTCTCTGCAGGTCATTCACTAGGTCCCCCGTGTGGTTCTGGGATTTTTGCTCACCGTTCTTGTGATCATTTTGACCCCACGGGTGAGATCTTGCGTGGAGCCCCAGATCGAGGGAGATTATCAGTGGTCTTGTATGTCTTCTATTTCCTAATAATTGCTCCCACAGTTGATTTCTTCAAACCAAGCTGCTTACCTATTGCAGATTCAGTTTTCCCAGCCTGGTGCAGGTCTACAATTTTGTTTCTGGTGTCCTTTGACAGCTCTTTGATCTTGGCCATAGTGGAGTTTGGAGTGTGACTGTTTGAGGTTGTGGACAGGTGTCTTTTATACTGATAACAAGTTCAAACAGGTGCCATTAATACAGGTAACGAGTGGAGGACAGAGGAGCCTCTTAAAGAAGAAGTTACAGGTCTGTGAGAGCCAGAAATCTTGCTTGTTTGTAGGTGACCAAATACTTATTTTCCACCATAATTTGCAAATAAATTCATTAAAAATCCTACAATGTGATTTTCTGGATTTTTTCTCCTCAATTTGTCTGTCATAGTTGACGTGTACCTATGATGAAAATTACAGGCCTCTCTCATCTTTTTAAGTGGGAGAACTTGCACAATTGGTGGCTGACTAAATACTTTTTTTCCCCACTGTACCTTTTTAAAAAATGGGCCTCACAATGGTCCTCAGGATCTCGTCATAGTATTTTTGTGCATTCAAATTTCCATCGATAAAATGCAATTGTGTTCGTTGTCCGTAGCTTATGCCTAACCATACCATAACCCCAACGCCACCATGGGGCACTCCGTTCACAACGTTGACATCAGCAAACCACTTGCCCACACAACGCCATACACATGGTCTGTGGTTGTGAGGCCGGTTGGACGTACTGCCAAATTCTCTAAAACGGCGTTGGAGGCCGCATATGGTAGAGAAATGAACATTCAATTCTCTGGCAACAGCTCTGGTGGACATTCCTGCAGTCAGCATGCCAATTGCATGCTCCCTCAAAACTTGAGACATCTATGGCATTGTGTTGTGTGACAAAACTGCACATTTTAGAGTGGCCTTTTATTGTCCAGCACAAGGTGCACCTGTGTAATTATCATGCTGTTTAATCAGCTTCTTGATATGCCACACCTGTCAGGTGGATGGATTATCTTGGCAAAGGAGAAATGCTCACTAACAGGGATGTAAACAAATTTGGGCTCAACATTCTAGAGAAATAAGCTTTTTGTGCATATGGAACATTTCTGGGATCTTTTATTTCAGCTGAAACATGGGACCAACACTTTACATGTTGTGTTTATATTTTTGTTCAGTGTATGATAAACATTAGAGATATGATGGCCATGCATTGTTTTTGCAAAAAAGACCTTGTTTATTCATTGTAAGCTCATTTACTTGTGGCTACCAGCCAAATAGCGTTGCACTTCTGTCATCTGATGAAAATTAAGCTATTGTCTGCTGAATGTGTTGCACTAATGTATTTTCTGTGCAGGAAAACTATAGTTGCATATCCCTGATCACTCTATTGAAGCAAAAAACACTGTTGGCGTTCAATATAAAATGGGACCCCTGTCAATACACAGCTGGACTCACCTGCTCCCACTTTCTCCCGTTGTGCTATTTACAAACAAACACGTGACTGGCTCAACTGTTCTGGGGAACTGCGGTAAGCTTCATTATGAGCATTCAAGCATCAGTACGAGTCTGTTTGCATGTGCATATGGAAATGTGGATTTGGATATGTAGGAGATTGCATAATGTGACAGGTGAAATGAAGAACATGATCTGCTTTATCTCCTAATGTATTGCACAAGTTGACTGCAGGTAAAAAAGTAGCAGCAAATATTAAAATGTACTGAAAAACTTCTAAGAAATAGTTAACGGTATTGACGGTATTGAAAAAAACATCCCTTGGTTATTTCCAAATACCCCAGTATACGGTATATATGGTATACTGCCCAAGCCTAATGTGCATAAATAAACAAACAAATAAAGCAGGATAAATAAATAAAGAGCCATCTTCCCTTGTGGAAGGCAGATCCGTGCTGAGCCTTTTAGCGCAGCCTCCTCCCGCCCCCAGACAATATGGAGCAGAAAGTAATCTGGCCATGCACTGAGGGGATTAGAGCCTCCACAGCGCAGCACAGCAGTGTAGCACAGCACAGAGTAGAACAGTACAGTGCAGCCCCGCACAGAAGCCCCCAAACCAGGCAAGACCAGCCTGGCCTAGTCTGGACAAACCTAGTTCAGTCTAGCCCAGCTAAGAACAGCACAACAGTCCCCAAACCAGGTCAGGCTGGTCCCAGCATAGCACAGAGACGGATAGATCAGCATCAGTCCGACAGGCCATAACACACGCAAAGCTTAGTCATGCAAAGGCTCAGTCAATAACATGCAAGAATGCCATGTCCTCAGGACTCTAAATTAACATATTTCATTTGTAGCACTGGTGCTCCCAGCTTATAAAAAAGTTAGGAGCACCAGAAATATGTTTTAATTGATTGAGATACAGCCTACATTGGGCCTATATGAATTCTAGCTACCTTTGAAGCACATGTTGTCCCCTAGAAACTAATATCTAACACTGTAAAGACTATTTATTATAAACGCTAAAATGTTTATACAAATACCTGTCATTGAAATTACAAAGTCATTTGTGGAATATTAGGTTTCTACATTGTGTAAAAGTACTATTTTCCTATTGAGATGCATTACATTGAAAATGGTATACTGTCAGGTTTGTGATGATGACATGCAAGAGATCTGTCATTCATTCATTGCTATGATCATAGATCTCTTGAAAAAGCTTTTCCTTTCTTTCTGTGCCCCCAAATGTTTGGATATACTGGTAAAGTTACCAGGTGGTTAGCTAGCTAGCCAATGAGGTAACATGGCGGAACAAAGTGTAAACAAATGGTTAACGACGCACAAGTTGTTTAAAAACGGCCCACGACATGGCTTATGAATGTAAAATGCGGTCCTGGCGATCCGCTATATAGGAAGATAGAAATGTTGCGCCGGTAATATGGGTCAGGGCCGGTTTCCCACAATGAACTTAGCCTTAAGATCGGGCCCAGATCTTTTGACCTGGTTGGGCTAGAAGCAAGCTGTTTTTCGCTGTAGTAATGGTGCAACCATGACACTAATGAATCTGCACTCGCTTTGTTCTCTAGGGCACTCGGAAACAACGGTATAGTGAAGCCTTATCATTACAACAGTTATTATCTGGCAGATTCTTTTCCTAGATGCACATGGTGCTCACAAATGTGAATTCCAGGTCGCACAGCAACATATTTTAGGAGCATTTTCGACCAAAGTGGTCGCACTTTAGAGACCTGCATGTCCTACTGTATACAGGCATCATCCTATACACAGTATAAAGAACATTATCTAATCTAAAGCTTTCGCAACTGCATAAAGTTCAGGCAATGTACCACCGAGGACATGGCAGAGTTAAAGCAATGAGTGATTTGGATTCCAGTCCTTTCAGAATTTGAATAATTAAGATTAACAACGGGACAGCTCTGGTCTGACCCCTAGATAACCCCTGGCCTGCCTGCCTGCCTGACGACACAACAGAACAGAACAGCAGTCAACGCCACATGAAACGCACACACTGGGACTGACTGCACTGAATGACAGATGACTCTTTACACAATGCAACAGTGCTATGGAAGTACTTCAGTACAGTATGCACTCTCATAAACACCACCATGTGAGATAAACAACACTGATAGTTTTGTATTAATAATACTACTGTATATCTAGTAAAAATCTGCCATGGTTTGTTTGATATCTAATCAATCTTCTATCACACAGAATGTCACTGAAGAAAGAGAGCAAGTGAAAGAGATATGTCTGAGCTGTGTTGTGCTGTGCCACCGGGAGATGGTCTGAGCTGTGTTGTGCTGTGCCACCGGGAGATGGTCTGAGCTGTGTTGTGCTGTGCCACCGGGAGATGGTCTGAGCTGTGTTGTGCTGTGCCACCGGGAGATGGTCTGAGCTGTGTTGTGCTGTGCCACCGGGAGATGGTCTGAGCTGTGTTGTGCTGTGCCACCGGGAGATGGTCTGAGCTGTGTTGTGCTGTGCCACCGGGAGATGGTCTGAGCTGTGTTGTGCTGTGCCACCGGGAGATGGTCTGAGCTGTGTTGTGCTGTGCCACCGGGAGATGAGGCAGCCTGCTATCTGTAGTCAGCAGCATTTGAACACAGTGGATGGCTTTACAGGGAACGGTACACAGTGCTTTTAGCACAGAAGGCGAGGACAAATAAGTACCATGCTGGTGAGAGACTGTTGAGGTAGTGCTCTCACTCGGTGTGTGTGTGCTCATGTGCTTGTGTGTGTGTGCTCACGCATATATATATATATATATATATGTGTGTGTGTGTGTGTGTGTGTGTGTGTGTGTGTGTGTGTGTGTGTGTGTGTGTGTGTGTGTGTGTGTGTGTGTGTGTGTGTGTCCTGCCAGTCTCACATAAGCCCAGCCCATAGAGAGATTCTATGTGATCTGTAGTCTGGGGGGAGAGGAGTGATGGGCGGCCATGACAGAGACCCGGAGAGAGACTCTCTGTGCTGTGTCAGATGTGTCCCCCTCTCATCTCCTACACATCGGTACAGGCTCCATGTCACACCACACAGATGAAAACACACTGTTATGTGGGTAATGAGTACCGGTTCTTACTGAACAAGGGGATTTAATAAAGAAAATAAAAACATTGCATGTTTTTGTGCTATTTTGGCATGAATTGGAGCCAAAGCTCCTCAAAAGGTGCTTGCTCAAAACACCCACTCTTGAGAGTACACAAACACCACACACACACACACACACACACACACACACACACACACAAACCCAGCCCAGTGACTCCCACAGGCTGTGTGTCTGCGTAGGGACAAGGTACTGTGCTGTTGGAAGCTCTGCCCCGGCACACGTGTTCCTTTACTGCTATCCTGGGCATATTTACAGACAGTGACTTTAATGCACAATAATGATTATTTTTATACCATGTACTTCCCCAGCCTTTCACTGAGAGTGTAACGGCTTCCCACTGACCCAGTGATTACTTCTGTGGCTGCCAAAGCACCTGGCTCCCCCTGGCTTCCTCTTTACCTACTGGAGAGACGCCTCGCCAACAACCCCAGGTTCTCCTTAAGGCTGTGTGTGTGCGTGTGTGTGTGCACTAGCATTTTTGGTGAATGGTGTGTGATGCTGTAAACATGAGTGATGAGGTGCTCCCATCCTGATTCTTTACATTCTTTCCATCATTTTGACAAAACCCTTTAACAAGGAAAACGGTGTTTTCCAAATATAGAAAAACCTAAAAGCACAACCGTTATCCACGATAACTTCTAAATGTTAATCAAGCTAAAAGACATCCAGACAGAGACTTGAATTGGATCTTCCTGCGTTTATTCTGCCTGTAAAGAAAAAAAAAAATGGGGGATTAATTCTGCATTTAGGGAGAATTTAAATTGCAAATAAGACTAGAATTGTTTTTGTCTTTAATCCTAGCAGGGAGGGCGTCAGTGTAATGCAAAGTTGAGACAGTTGCACGTCTCAGCCATTCATTCTCAGAAGGAGTGGGTTTGTCTCGCCACTTGACTCAATGAGACTTAATAAGCATGATGTCCAACTGACACACACACACACACACACGCCCACATATACACACCCGACACAGACGCATTGATATTAAAAGAGGCAGGTTTATTTTCATTACGAGTTGGGGTGCCCAGCTGGTACTTGAGACTGGTACAATGGCAGGCCTTGGGTGACAGAGCCCGGCCAACGCAGGCAGCACTAGCAGCAGAGCAGACACGCAGTCTGCCAGCAGCACAGCCTGCCAGCCCAGGCTGCCAGCTACATGGCTGCCCACTGACTCCTCTCAGAGAGAGAGAAGGAGAGAGGGAGAGAAAGAAGAGAAGAGAACAATGAACACAGTGAAGTTGAAACAGAAAAAAAAACAAAAGGATGCCGAGGTCAGAATGGGAAAATTGGGTGAGTCAAAAAGCTAACATCAAAGACGCTTGTTAGCTCATTTACCATCAGCAGCAAACCACTACTTCATACACCTTCATATTCCCCTGCTCATCATTTGAAAACACACACCTAGCTGGATTGTGATGTGTACTCTTGGACCAGTAAAAGCCCAAGCAATCAAACTTGTGTTATATTAACCGTGGCAGTAGCTCAAACGTGAGTAGATTCGATTGGGGATTTGTGTAGGAGAAAATAAGGCCTCCCTCTACAACTCCCAACAGCATTAACAAATGTGTACGTTTGGAGATCCATTTCAGTCCCGTGGAATTAACTGACAAGCCATATCACCATCAGTGTTAGCTCTCTAATGAGCCTCGCTGTAAGAGGAGAAACAAGCTCTACAGGTGTTGGAGTGACTATATGACAGGTTGACCATGGGTCTTCTAAGAGCTGGGGTACACTCACCACTATCCTAAAACAGCTCGCCCTCTCTTCCCATCTCCCTCCTCAGCGAGGGGGGGAAAAGTGCACTGTAATAAAAACAGCCGGCCTGGGTCGGAACGTCGCCTAGGGAAATGTGAGGCTTCCCAAAAGCAGACGCAGCAGCATTATTTGTGTAATGTCAGTAATTTATGCCAATTTCTGCAGGCAGGGTATTTTTTCAGAATGTTGTGTGTGGACGTGGTTGGAGTGTGGCCAGCCCTCGGACTTCAAAGCATTGTGTGACTGTAGATCAAACAGTGCCAGGAGAGGAGCGGAGCTGTGATTGGGCTGCTCCAGACAGGATGGCACGGATACATGCACACCTCTGACTCAGGGGCAAACTTGGACCTCGCCAACCTGTGCCCTCCACTCCCCTTCCCCCCTCACAGGGGACTGTGGGAGCTTCCTCATATAGGATCAACTCCACACCATATCAACCGTCCCACAGAAACTTCACACAATTTCGCTACTATACTTACAACAGCATGTCCACAGACAGTTTGAGTAACACTACTAAACTCCTCCAAAATGGGACACCAATCATTTAGGGATGCATCTGTGCAGCTTCTTAGAGGACTATTGAGACCAAGCTGATAATGACCCAAATAAGTCATTGTGTGGCATGTATTAAAATGTGTAATCTGCAGAGTGAAAACCTAATTTAGCACCTCGCCACCTACACCCCTACCTCCTAGAACTATTGAGATGAAATACCACCAACCAACCGCATGGTTAAGCGTGCCCAGAATCATCCTGCAAGGAGGCAAATGATAAACAAAAGGGAGCCATAATTCTGTCACTTCCAGACCCACAGTTGACCATACAGCTTGGGGGCAGAGATTTCAACCCTTTGTTCTGAGGTTCAGCTAGGAAACGTCTACACAGAGATACATAGAGAGACACGAGATGTGGACTGGCCCTTTCATTCCAGGCAGAGAGAAGAGAGGATGGGAGACAACAGTAAACACGGAGCAGAAAGACAGCCCCGCTCAGTCACGGGTGTCAGCCCGCAGCCAAGAGACACAAACGGTCTGATAGCTAGAGAAAACAGTGGAGAGGAGGAGAGGAGGAAACCTGCCAGAGAGAGGGAATGAGAGGGAGAGAGAGAGATGGAGGGAATGCGTAAGAGAGCAAGAGAGGGACAGAGCTGGCAGGAGGGAGAGAGAGAGTAAGAGAGAGATGGGGCATGCCATTACAGTGTGTACATATCACCATAATATGAATAAGATATGGCGGTGCCAATCCTGCCTCCATTACACCTCATCTCTGCCTGTCCCCTTCCCCCTCTCCTCTCTCCATCCATACATACATCGTCTCCCTATATGGTATTATTATTCCTCCATGTCGTCATTCCGCCCCCGCTTGTCTCCTTCCCCTGAGCGGAGCGGGCACCGCTGGCACACAGCCAGATTACCCAATCAATCTCCTCTGAGAGAGAAGGAGGGAGACGAGAGGAGAGGGGGAGGAATAAGAAAAGAGGGGGCAGAGACGAGGAGGAGAGAGGAGGGGAGGGGGTGTTCGAGTGAGACGAGGACTGTGCACCAGACCTAAGAGAAATCGAGGCAAGAGATAGGCGTAGGATGAGATGGAGATCTTTTTTTAAAGGACAGAAGGTGAGACGAAGGGAACGGTTTATTGAACTGACTCATTGAAATTGGGAAAGTGAACACCTGTTCTAGATGACAGAAACGCACACAGTTAGACAAAGTACACACAAAGGATGGCTTCTCAATGCTTGTTGTTTACAAAGAAACGCTCCAGCCCCGTGCCACCTGTTTCAGCCCTGCTGGACACTCCAGTCTGCCACAGTTTGGCTACATCTCAAATGACACCCTATTCCCTCTCGAGTGCACTTCTGACGACCCGCTATAAAAGGGAATAGAAGAGTGTCATTCGAGACACATCCCACACCATTTCACTGTCCTGACACAAGGCAACCCCTACATTATACCATCAGCTCTATTCACTGCCTCTATTCGTCTGACAAGAGGTTATGACACTTAAGTATTCAAGTCAGCGCAGGTGTCAAAGTGACATTTTACAATAGAACATCATGTCACACAGACCAACATCCTGAATGTCATTATACCTGATGCAATAGGACCTTTGAGGCTCACAGCAAACAAAGGAGAGTTCTGGAGTTCTTTGTGTAGCTGGGAAGGAGTTCTGGTCATTACCAAAAGGTCCAGGGAGAGGCCAAATCAATGCTTAAAAATGTAAATGGTTATTCATAAGCAGACAGGCCAGTTCAGTTCAATGATCAGCAGTTGCTATTTTTCATAACATGTTGAAAATGATCAGAGACAAAACAAGAACTTTACTTTTAGACGATCATCTGCCTTTACGTGTCCCCACTTCCATTGACAGGAGAGTCTCCATCATAGCTGTCTGAATGATCATAGTCAATCCAGACAAATCATATAGACAAGCATGGAGCTCATCCAGAGAGGAGTATTAAGACACTGCTTTGTGAATGACGCACTTCTGTCACTAAATCAGTGACACTCGAGGCGCTGATGTCACAGTGGCAAGAATCGCAGATGTGTGGGGTCACGACCTCTAGCTTGTGCAAAGAACAAAGTCTACATCGATGGAGCATTATTATTTCCTGAAAGTGTTGGTTTGTGTATGTGCGGTGTGTATGCAGCAGCGTCATGCCCGTAGGGGGCACGTGCCCCCCCAGATTTGTCCTGTAATTTTAAAAAAATGGTATGTTACATTTTTGCTGTTGTTTCTCTATAAAAATAATATAATATGCCATTTAGCAGACGCTTTTATCCAAAGCTAACTCTGACGACCCCACTACCTTGACGTTACAAGCGCCGTGCTCTACCAGCTGAGCTACAGAGGACCACATAATACTACTAGCCACCAAGCAATTTTGTGAAATTCATAAGTAGCTATCTCATAACTAGCTACCAAGAAGCCATTGCAGTCTATCAATCAAGTTAGAGTAGCTAGCTTATCTATCTTATCTGGTATGCCTGCTGGCAAGTTTGGTAGCAATTACTAAATGTACTGAACAACCACCAGTTAGGTACAGACAGCTCAAGGGGTATGAGATATGCAGAAAAATAAACATATATTTTTTACATAGAATTAAGCAGAATGATTATGGCTCTAGATTGCAGGAAAAAGCTATTTCAGGTGTTAGAAAAATGCTAAATTCTCAAACTTCATCCTCACATACTTTGTGCCCCCTAAGACTTTTGGGGTGATTTACGCCCCTGTAAGTGTGTGTGTGTGTGTTTCTGACTTACTTAATCATTCATGCTGCTATTCCTTTCATAATTAATTCTGAATTACCAAAAGAAGTCCCATGTTTAAATAAATAAAAGCATTTCCTCACTAAACACTCCTCTTTTGAGGAACATTCAATTCAAGTAGGAAAGAGAATTATGAATGTGGATTTCTCTCAGTAAGTAAACTTGATTTGAAGACAAAATAGGAATCAATTAAACAGTTTCAACAATAAGGAATAAAGGAAAATACCACTTAAACACATTGATAAAAGGCTGTGTTTTTTCTGTTCCATGCATCTCCAGTGTGGTGTGTTTCAGGTGTGTGTTTATGAAGGTTTGTACCATGTTGGATCTACCATCCAGGGGTGCAGAGTCTTTCAGTTCCAGGAGCACAGCCAGAGTCACAATCCCACCTAAATCCAGGGATTAGTCATGAACCATCCCCCAGATTTGAAGATTAGCACATTATATTCCCCAATCTGGAGGGCCTATAAAGTCTTCCTCCCAGGCCCCAGGAGAAGGAAACAGGAGAGGGTTTGGGTCATGGTGGATCCTTTCAAACCCAGCCAGGGCCACCATCATGTCCTTGGACAGTGGACACAGTACCCAACAAAACACTGAACCAGTCAGTCGGAGATCATCTAAATGTGTGGACCCATACAAACCCAGAGTCTTTCACCAGAGACAGAGTCTACTGTTCCCCCTGGGAGTGTGACTCATGGGAGTCGTGTTGTTTTTCTCCCTGTGATCCTGGGAGACACGGCGGGGGATTAAGGCTGTTATCAGTCGGGCCACGATAGCGACTTGATCGGGCCACTAGTCCACAGGGATCGGAGGGACTGGAGTTAATCAGACAGACAGGTCCGGGGGATTCACGCCTCCACCCCCACCCTGGTCCCCCCGCCACAGCCCAAGGTAAGGTTCTTCACACAACATTAACCCTGTGTCCTGTGTCTGTCGGTAACCCCAAACACACACAGACACGCCGGGTCCACCAGCAACACAGACAGAGTTATGGAAATGAACATGACTGAGGGATGGGAAAGATTTGACTATAGACAAACTTAATGAAAAGCATGCATTTTCATACAGTTCAACCAACCTGCTCAATCCATCCAGTAGAAATATAAAGATAAACGTTAAAATGATAACATACTCTCATGCCACCAACAACAATTTATTGTCAAATGATATTGGTGATCAGCAATATCGATGTACTTCTTGTGAGGAAGACACACGGCCACTTCACAAAGCCCCTTCTCACACACAGAGCCCCCCCGATCCCTAAACCTGGATGTCGCCAAATGAGTGGATACACTTTGACCCTTTGAACTTCAGCCAGGTCAGGGGTCAAGGGAAACTGGACATTAATCCTTGAACTAGAACAAAAAAGAGCAGGACATCTGAGCCCCCGTGGCAGTCCCCAGAGCCCCACAGCGTCCACACTGAGTGACCACACTGAGTGACCACACTGGGCTGACCACTGGGTAGGACAGATCCCCTGAGAGGACCTTGAACTGGAGCTCCACAATGTGTCTTTAGGTGTGTGGGTCGTGTGGGTTAGGTGCCTTACGAAGACCATGTCGGATTTGAAACGTTGTGTGTGCGCGCGTCACTAAACGCTTCTGAGCAGACATTGCTTTATTTCTTTGTTCAGCTCCTATGTCACGTTTAGATGTAGGTAAGAACTCTTTTCTAGGAAGTCCTAACCACCAGTCCAGCCATCAACTCAGTGAATGGGTCGTCAGAGTTAGCGTGGAGGGTAGCTGACGGTTGAGACTAGCTAGCTACCTCAGGAGTAGTGCTGAGGGATTAACCAAAATGTCTGTTCTTTTTTGTTGTTGTATTTTACCCCCTTTTTCTCCCCAATTACGTGATATCCAATTGCGATCTTGTCTCATCGCTGCAACTCCCCAACGGGCTCGGGAGAAGGGAAGGTCGAGTCATGCGTCCTCCGAAACATGACCCGCCAAACCACGCTTCTTAACACCCACCCGTTTAACCCGGAAGCCAGCTGCAAACACTGTTCAATTGATGACCGAAGTCAGCCTGCAGGCGCCCGGCCCGCCACAAGGAGTCGCTAGAGCGCGATGAGCCAAGTAAAGCCCCCCCGGCCAAACCCTCCCCTAAACCGGACGACGCTGGGCCAATTGCGCGCTGCCCTATGGGACTCCCGGTCACGGCCAGTTGTGACACAGCCTGGGATCGAACCTGGGTCTGTAGTGACGCCTCAAGCACTGTGATGCAGTGCCTTAGACCCGCTGCGCCACTAGGGAGGCTATTTTTCGTTTTTTAAACAACTACTTTACCTACTTCAATTATTTGAATTACATTTCGTTCAGTTTTTTTATGAGCTCAATGCGCACATTGCAGTTTCTCTAGAGATAAATCAGATCCAGTCAGAACTGTGTGATGTAGTAGGAAGTTGTAGTTTCCAACAGGCCAATATTCTACATAGTTTAGTGCATAAATAAAAAGATAATTAACTACAATGACCATAATCCATTGTACATCTACTTGTCCGGTCGGTGTTTCTTTTACACCTGCTACGGAATAGACAGAAGAATTAGTGATGGGAAGTTCGGATCTTTTTACTGACTGATTTTCTTGACTCGTTCATTCAAAATAAATCATTTGACTCATTTCGTTCATTTGAATCAGTAATGCCCTGACCACGCAGGACCCACTACTGGCGAACGATTAACTAAAAACGATAAATAATCATGATTCTACAAGCATTTCGTTCACCCGTAATTTGTGATTGCTAAGGTATCGTTCACGAACTGCAGCAGCCACCCAAACGATTTGTTCCCGAGTTCGAGTGTTGAGCAGCAGAGGCAGGCTATGCATGTTTTTGATCTACAAAGTGGTGTCCATCAATAACATTCAATAATCAATTGATTGCATTCATTCTTGTGCCATGCTATCATTTATCAGTTCTAAACATGTATTTTCCTTCTCTATGCTACCTGCAGCATGATCTATCTTTCTGCGCACACAAGACTGTTGGAGCACGTCTCCGGAGCCGCCGGAGCGCATATTAATCCTGCTGTAGAATTCATTGCGGCCAGCAGGTCAAACGAAAAACGAAAATAAATGAATCACTCTGAAAAACTAATCCTGACTCTCGAGTCATTAAAAAGAGTAGTTCAAAAAGAACGAATCTTTCACGAACTGCACATCACTAAGAAGAATGCGCGATCGTGAGGGGATATAGAGAGCAGCTGTTGCTTCGCAAGGTATCTCTACCTGAAAATACATGATCTAAGTGATTGATAGTTGGTATTCAGCAGTCATAAAAGTACGCCTTATTTACTTTGAAAAACTACAAAATAGTGATTTTGTCAGACAGCATAGGCATCAGCTCTATAGAGATGAGATGATGACTTGGAATGAAATAATAAATTCATCAAATAAAACAAACGTAATATACACAACCAAAATATTTTATGTGAATAAATGGCTAATAAGTGATAAGCAGTAATGGGCAGTCACTACCACCATTGGACTTTTATTAATTGTTTTATTCTGTGTTTTTACAGCATTCAACCGACATAATGCATATTGCATTTCATGTAAAAAAAAAAATATAGAAATAAAGAAATGTGATTAAAATAAATAATGAACCCAAACCGAACCGACCTCAAAAAGCACTAATCGCTCAGCACAACCTCGGGAGATAAGTGTTTGGAATTATTAAGCATATACACTGAGTGTACAAAACAATAGGAACACCTGCTCTTTCCATGACAGACTGACCAGGTGAAAGCTATGATCCCTTATTGATGTCACTTGTTAAATCCACTTCAATCAGTGTAGATGAAGGGGAGGAGACAGGTTAAATAAGGATTCTTAAACCTTGAGACATGGATTGTGTATGTGTGCCATTCAGAGGGTGAATGGGCAACACAAAAGTTTTAAGTGCCTTTGAACGGTGTATGGTAGTAGGTGCAAGGCGCACCAGTTTGTGTCAAGAACCGCAACGCTGCTGGGTTTGTCACGCTCAACATTTTCCTGTGTGTATCAAGAATTGTCCACCACCCAAAGGACATCCAGCCAACTTGACACAACTGTGGGAAACATTGGAGTCAATATGGGACAGCTTTCGACACCTTGTAGAGTCAACTTTAGGAAGGTGTCCTTAATATTTTGTACACTCAGTGTGGATTAATTGGGGACACTTGTCAGCTTTAATTAAGCATGGGGTTTAATTAACCATGTAATTAACCCTTTAGACCCCAATAGAATTCTAGAATGCTGCTGTACATTACTGAGAATTTTCAAGATAAAGCTCATTTTCTCACATTTCAAACAAACAGACATAGCTCAAAAACAAAGAACAAATGACAATTACAAGTTAACTTAGTTTTAAAGAGCACAACCTCTTCTTTAATATGACACCACATTCATGTCAATAGGAATACCACTCATTCTGTCCTCCATTGTGTAAAGACACTATCAAAAAACGAGTAACACTCAACACAACAAAAAAACCTAGAGTATTTAAATTGTAGTAAATTTGACTAAATTACTCACTCAAAATGTACCAAGTATAATATATTATACTTATAAATATTATTTACACAGAAATAAAATATCCTAAATGTGACCAGAGGACAATTTCAAAAACCCACACAAAGTAGGCTATTTGATTGACAACGATTCATACTTCTGTAACAATGTAAAAATGCAAACAACTATTCAGAGACCATTTCAAAATGTATGTAACCTCTCTCAATAAGATTTAGTACAGACCAGGCCTGACACAAAATGTAGAAATAGTAGCCTACTTTGACAACAATTCAGTGAATGCAACAAGTATTAGATAGAGACAGATAAAGAGAGAAGATACAAACACAACAACTGTTCAGAGACAAAAGATTTATAAGACAAATTTCACACTGTCACTTTAGTGTTTGCATTTAGCCTACAACATGTCATGGAACTTCTGGAAGCACGGTCCCATCCTGCAAAGTGGCACAGAACACGAAGAACAACCAAAGGGGGTTTCTACGCATCTCCCACTCTTTGCCCTGTGTCCACTCCATATGCACACAATACACCCTCTCGTGTCCTTCAAACTTCACCTGCTTTCAAATGAGTTACAACTAGGTCCACACGCCCTGGTGCCACACTCTTGGCTCCCCTCTTCCTGCCACATCACAAAGTGAATGCACAAGCTGCATTCTGCTTCGTCATCTCCCTCCTCCTCTTCCTTTCCCTCCTCCATGTTCCTCTCCCTCCACTCTCCTCTCCCCCCTCTTCACTTTCCTCTTCCGCTCTCCCTCCACATCTCTATCCTTCCAATCATCTCTAACTCCACTTCCTCCCTGCCTTTTGCTGCTGAGCCCTGACTCTCCACATCACTTCCTTTGCTTTCACTGACCTAGAGGAACATAGTAACAGAGGAAGAGGAGCAACAAATAGGATACAACTGTAGTCAGGAACATCTCTTTCTTCCCATCTTTCTTTTTCTCAACCATACACACACTCTTCCTAATAAGGGGTTTCCATAATAAATTGTGTGATACAGTTACACGCCTCCCATTCCACACACACACACCCTCTCTCTCTCTCCTCCAATCAAATCTTGCTTTCTTGCCTGACAGACTAACTACAGAGTCCGCCAATGTTAGATGATTAGTTACGAAGCTGGGACAGTTTCCAAATAAATTGCATAGGTAGAAACAGGACAGAACAAGCAACTTGTTAGCTGGTTATGTAAACAAATATCCAACTCATCATATGAGGCCCACTGCGCAGGTATCTACTACCCTAACACGACAGCTAAGCTGTCAAATAATAGGAAAACGAGGCAATGCATAGCCTATGAATATCTGCACCTAGCAAACATGACAAACCATAACCTAAGTCCAACAGATAAACACAAATTACTCTAGCCTTAATTTCGGTGGCTAGTTAGCTGGTTGTCTGTATGGCTAGCTAGTGAAAGCTGAGGTTGACGCTTTGTGAGCGCAGCCGAAATGTACCGCTACACACAACTTTTCTTGCCTGACAGACTAACTAGTTAGCTATAGCAAGCAGCTTGGGCCGTTTCCATATGAATTACATCGGTAGAAACATGATAAAACAACCAACTAGTTAGCTGACTATATACAGCTAAACACTGCAGCTATTTCCACGAGACAGAGAGCAATCATTTAAGCTCCACCGCTGATGTGCTCGCCTGTACCGACCAAGTTATCATGACTTGCTAATCTGTGAGCTATTCCAAGTTTCACAGCATCAAACATCGACAACACCAAACATATATCTGCTGTTTACTTATTTCACTCACCTCGACATCATCGCTTTTCAAAGTGCAAGGACGTGTGCGAATCCTTATCACCAACCATCGGCACTGTCATTTTGAGTCAACTTTGAAAAGTCGAAAGACAGCATACCCTGTTTCCGGTTGGTGACAACAGCCACGCGTATACGACAACAGGCAGTTAGCAAGTTCTTTTTGCGATATTGACAAAGAAACTATTGTTAGTAGAACAAGGCCGTTCACGGCCGCTGTAGTAATTTAAAGAAAGGCAGTCAACGGCCACTATGGGTTCTAAAGGGTTTTAATCTTATGCTTGTGTAATACACACTCACAACAAATGAGTCTGTTCTGATGAGGTCTGGTCTGTTCATACTTGTCCGACTACATGGGAGTACGGAACTTAAATGTCTACTGCAGGAATAGAATCATTATAATCCAGCTCCAGAGCTCCTTTCCTAACTGCCCAGGTGAATGACAAGCAAGTAGTAATACAGTCTGACAAACATATCCTATTAGCCGCATAAGCCTTACTTTAAAACATTTGAAAGGGTATGTAATACCACTATTTAGCATAGCCAAAACATGGACGAAAATGAGAATTGGTATGGCGGTGATAACAAATAAAAGGCATTTGCCTTGAGTGAGGCTGATGAAGTCCGAGGGGACTGCAGCTTAACCTTCAAATGATTCAGGTCCAGCCAATGAGCTAGAGGTCACAATCAGTGGGCACATTAACATGGTCATTTGCAGTCCGAGATCGGCGTCAACAAAGAGCCTCCTTTTATAGGCCGGCCACTCGGAGGCCCTCCACACATGTTTAGGCAGCACATCAATGCCAGTGTCAGGGAACATCCAGCTCTTCTGCAGATGAGAGGGTCAGGGAGGGCAAGCCCATGACCCCTAGGCCACCCCAATTGGCCCCCATGCATCGGCCCCAGCACTGCACTTAATCTAGACCAACAGCTCACCCAGTTGCTTTATTTGCTCCCACCTTTATTGAAACCATGAGAAGGCCAATAAAAACCTTACAGCGGCCTGACATTTCACCTTCAGCAGACAGTTTAGGTAAGGCTCTGAGGTCAGGGTTCACAGGGAGGAAGCAATAGAGGGAACCAGGACACTCTGTTTAACTAAGCTTAGGAGGATAGAACATATTGCAGTAAGAGTCGCTACGGAGACCAAGCAACACTACATTCATATCGTGACCAAAACAATCATGTACGCAAATGTCTCAATTTGATGTTGCAAAATTAACATAGATAACAGTTAGACATTCAGTAGCCCACACACACACACACACACACACACCACGTGACGACGGCCACTGTGCCTCTGACACAACACCAGTGACAGGTTGACTCACATAGTCATGGAAAGCCTTGGCCTCGCTGGAATGTTCGCATGTCTCCCTCCGGTCCGGAGCAGCGCAGTACAGATCCCAGAATACACTGTGGGGAGAGAGAACATGGTTGGGCATAGACATCAGAGCACAGCAAACATGCAGATAGTTTCAGTTTACACAACACTAACAACAGCCGGGCATGGTTCACATGACCGAGTTGGTTGGAGCATGGTGCTGGCAACATCATGCAGTTGTGGGTTTGATTCCCTCATGGGACACATGCATGAATGTATATACAGTATGTGCATCTGTGTACCGTAAGGCTACATTACCATCTATCCATGGAGACCACATCTATGACAAAGTGAAACTTGATCAAGCTGAAGTTAAACAGTTGCCCGAAGTGTCTTAATTCGAACCCTGGTTATAAAAGGGTATAAGTCTTTCCAGTTTATTTTCCTAAACTATTCCAATCCAACCCGCTGCTCCGAGCTACAGCAAAGCAGTGTCATCGAATCATCTCATGTAGCGCTCATTCTGCTGGGCCAGAACTGCTGGTTACTGATCAATCAGGTATGATATTTGTTAATTAAGGCAAATCCAGCCCTTAAGGGCTGCAGAGGGCATCAGGTTCCAATCCAAATTCTCTCTTAATTACTTAATTGAAATGAAGTACCTGTTTAACTGGTCCCCATTAAATTGTTCTTGCGCCTAAGATATTGATTTAATGGATAGCACATAAAAGCTACTGATCTGACTGGGGCTCAAGAGTAACATTACACTTTTTCCAAAACATTCAAAGCCGAATACTCCACAATATGCATTCTTTCTGCTGAAGCGGCAAAACCAGACTTCTAACAATGTGTGAAACGCCTGATACTTGATATGACAGACTGCAAAATGGAGCAGAAAATATTAGCTGATCACCCATAACTGTGCGTGTATCAGATAATCATTCATTGCCTCAGTTTGGTAACATATATTGTACAGTAAAATACAATATTTACCGTACAAGGTAGGTACATTCATATGTACTGTCTTATTACTGTGTAAGCACAGTGAAGTATAGCAAAGATATATTTTTATATAATAACAAAGCACATCTGCTAAAGAAATGTTTCTTTCTACAAGCCCCTGGCCTCTGATCTCAGGTGTGCACTGTCTGGGTCAGCTGGACAGGCTGATGCACAGCACAGAGAAACAAAGTAGAGAGAGCTGGAGAACAGAGAAGGGTGTATGCGTGTGTGTGTTCATGCGTGTGGCTCTATGCATGTGTGCGCGTGTTTATGCGAGAGTGTGTGTGTGTGTGTGTTGAGGGGGCCATGAAGCCTGCCCCTCAGTCACTTGACAATAAAGCCAGGAGCATTATCATATCTATCAGCTGCCGTTAAAGAGATTGCAGCTTGGTCAGAGCCGCTCTTGCCGAAGGGAGACAGAGGGACCATCGCAAATCCAATCAGCTCTCTGGGAAATGAAATAAGACGCGTGTTACAGTTTGTTACTGAAAATCTGCAACTAGGTGCAAACCAGGGGATGGGGACAGGGGAGCAGGGTTATCATAACCTGACACCCTCCAAAGTTTCAAATAGTAAAGTCGATTTGTCTCAGTGAGACTGCACATGCAACACTGGAGCATGTCTCAAGGTACGACAAGACTAGTTTAAACTAGCTAGCTATAGGATGAAAAAATCAAGACCTTTTTGTCAACTGGACATTTTTCATACTGTGGATGCACGCTCTCCTCAGACTGTGGATGCACGCTCTCCTTTAAAGATGCACTGTTGAACTTTTGTATAATTTCAGTCAGTTGTTTTTGAATGTAGCGCTCACAAGAATGGTCTCCCACCCAAAGGACATCCAGTCAACTTGACACAACTGCATTGGAGTCAACATGGGCCAGCATCCCTGTGAAACGAGTCCATGCCTCGATGAATTGAGGCTATTATGAGGGCAAAACGGGGTGCAACTCAATATTAGGAAGGTGTACACTCGGTGTATTACATTTACGTCATTTAGCAGACGCTCTTATGCAAGTGCATACATTATTTATTTATTTTATTTTTTCATACTGGCCCGCGTGGGAATCGAACCCCACAACCCTGGCGTTGCAAACCAACTGAGCTTCATCCCTGCCGGCCATTCCCTCCCCTACCCTGGACGACGCTGGGCCAATTGTGCGCCACCCCATGGGTCTCCCGGTCATGGCAGGCTACGACAGAGTCTGGATTCGAACCAGGATCTCTAGTGGCACAGCTAGCACTGAGATGCAGTGCCTTAGACCACTGCGCCACTCGGGAGACAATGTGCAGATATGTGTGTATGTGCAGATATGTGCACCACGTCATTGCTCTCTCTCTCACTCTGCTCTGTCCACCGAGATGTTGGGCCCGCCCTGCAACCTCATTCGATAACGCTGGGCAGGCCTTTTGCTAGCTGTCACTCAAATAGCGACGGGCCGAAGCTCATTGGCTAAAACTCGAATTACTAGGGGGCTGGCACACATGGGGGAAAATGTAGGGATAATGGTGTTGCACAGCTTCCAGAAAACAGTTGCTTTTAAACTACGGATTTCGTGGCTAATTGAGGTAAGACCGTAATTCTGCTCATAGATTACATGCATGTATGAACTACATACACAGACACATCCAGCCCAAAGCGGGAGGTTTAAACTAGTCGCCAAAGTACCGTTCAATCTTTAAATAAATTAACTTGGCTGTGTGGAATCCCTAAGATTAGTCTGGGTGTGAGATTCATACTCCAGCTTAGAGGGCATGCAAATTCTGCCATATCTAAAATTAAAATGCCAGTCGAAACAATGTGGAAATGTGGACTGGCAGCATAAACAGGCCACACACACACACACACTTTCCACAGCATCAACATTCACAAGACAATTACAAAAATTAAATGGCATTGTGATAACTATTGCAATTAACTGTGTTCTAACAAAGCCTGGTGGTAACAATGTGCCTTCTGCCATAATGGGCAGAGTAAACACAGACAAGTGGTTGTAAGGGCCTGGGCATTCATCAACAGTGATGTGGCTGGAGTGAGTTCCTGTCCGGCCACAGAGCAGCCAGGCTAAGGAGAGGAGAGGAGGGGATTGGACAGGAGAAGAGAGGAGCCATGTTGACTATGGCTGCTACTACTCTTATTATAGAGCTGAGCTGCTCTTAAATGGGACAAAACCCTGCAATCAGAAGAAGAAAGGCAGAAGAAAACAAAACCGTTCAGTCTTTATTACCCCACTGAAGTTTTCTATTCCCCTGGTACCAATGTGATGCCACAAGAGAAACAGGCACTCCCCATCTCTTAAAAAAACACGCCATGTAAATCATCTGTTCTATAATTCCACAGGAACGCTCCCCTCGGACTTCACAAATAAATTCAACATCTGAAAAGGGGCAAAGAAAGAGAATAAAAAGGAAGTTGATTTGTGCTTATTGTTACAAATGAGACAGAGGAACAGATGACTCCTTTATTTATCTAACAAGAGGAGGCTCAGGCCAGATGATCTAGTGTCTATCTCTGTCAGGTATAGTAGCTCTACTCTGCCTGACACAGACGGGCTGAAAGGAACCACAAAGCCCCAGCTTCCTGCCTGATACCTGCTTTTATAAAGAATAACCAGAAGCTTTAGGATGGGGCAAGTCTATTTTGCTGGAGTGTTTTCTTTGCCCCTCACAAGGAGGAATTTCAGCTGGAAGCAATTTGAGGGATGATCCGTGTACATAGTATTGTGGTGAGGCTCTCAGAGGATGATAGAGTGGATGTCCAGTGAAAACTGGCTAAAACAATTGATTTGGCCGACCAATGAAGAGGGCTAATGACACAATCAACACCTGCACCCCTCTCGGAGCCCTGGCTTTATCTCTGCGTCCATAACAACAGATGTGGATGACTGACCGCCTCCCTCAACCCATTCAGCCCTGCGCGGCCCAACAGGAAACTGTTTGAGACAGAAGCAGGGAAGAAAACCCAGGGTGGGGGATTTGGCTGTTTAACACAAAGGAGACTGGAATGTAAGGAGTTAATCCGTTTGGGGTCTCTTCCGCAAACAAAGGACAGGCCTCTAGACAAAGGTTGAGGGAGGGGGAGGGGTTGGCTTTCCCTTACCATCTGGACCTTTTGTTTGGGGGAGGGGGTTGACGTGGGGGGGGGGGGGGGTGCCCCCCCAGTGAGCCTTCCTGTCCACGTGCTGCAGCCCCAGACAGACACTCCTCCGCTGGGTCACACCACACTGGGGCCCTGTTCGGCTAATAATCTTACTCCTCTGCAACTGCACACACACACACACGGGGCTCCCTCAAACCGTGCCTCAGCACATCAACAAACTCAGACTTTAAAACTTCTCTTGAGGGTTAGGCAACGTGAAAGTACATTTTGTCCAAAAACTGTATGTTTGTGTATGTCAATCTGTCTACACTTCTGGTAGCTTTTCAAGTGAAATCTGTCAGACGGAGGGAACACCGGCTCTCTTAAGGGCCATTATGAGCTGTGTAAACATGACTCACAATTAAAACATGTTGGTGATTCAGGGGGAAGAATGCAGAAAAAAGGCCCCTGTTCAGCGGTGGAGGGTAGAGGGGCTTTTCAGGATGAGCAGCGCAGGACAGAGCGTAAACAAAAACTGCCTGTGAACTCACTCCCTCCCTCCCTCTTCCTCTCTCCCTGTCTCTCTCTTTCCTTCCATCTCTCGCTCTCTCACTTCCTTGCTCTCTCCATCTCTCGCTCTCTCCATCTGTCAGCTGGAGGGGAACCCAGGCATGGGCGTTTCCTTCTCATCCAGTGAGACAGAGACAAATACATGTCAGCCTGTCAGTTCAGAGGCGACTGCATCCAGATAGCGAATATACTGAAGTATTTATCTGGTATTAAACACGTCTGACAGGACCGCTACAACAAGAGGAAGGATACAACAGTAGCTGGTTCTACGAATACCATAGATAGAGACCATAATAGGTTAGGTGTTTTTATCTCTACAGCCGGAAACTCTAAAACCTATTTACAGTACCAGGTACACTTAGCTTAACTTTTAAAGAAATACCGACTCTGTTCAAATTTGAGGTAAAAAAAAAGAAATTGATTTGGGTGAAATGTTACTACAGACATTTGACATTTTAGTCATTTAGCAGACACTTATCCAGAGCGGCTTACAGTAGTAGTAAGTACATACATTTGTTCTACTTTTTCGTACTGGTCCCCAGTGGGAATCAAACCCACAACCCTGGCGTTGCAAGCGCCATGCACTACCAACTGAGCCACACAGGATCAGGACAAGTGTAGTTCATCATCCAGTGAAGAGAGTACAGTGTACACACACACACACACAGCACTGACATCAGAAGACGTTGTACCTGGCGTTTCCAGCAATTACCTCCCCCACTCCTACACATTCATGTTGTGAATGGCGAATCTACATAGAAGACAATGTACGTACCACCACCATGAGTGTAGGAATCCAGGGGGCTCCCCCAGTGTAATGTTCTTCTCCCATCGGATCTGAGAGAGAGACAGAGACACAGAGAGAGAGAGAGAGAGGAGTTAGATTCTGTCGCATGTGCATCCATAATACATACACACCACGTCTCACTCCACTTCCACCTCAGACAGACACGCTGTAAGAATGGAGTGCAGAGTGTGGATCTGACACTACAAACATCTCAGGAGCAGCTCCTCACACTTCATACACCTCTACTCCCCATATCTGGCCACTGAGATAAGATCAACCCAGAGATAGCTGGCTACCACACTCTGCCCTTTTAGTGCTGACTCCTACTGCCCCCGTCAGTGGCCGCTGTGTGAGCTACAGTACAGGTAATGTATATAGCCTCGCTTGAATGCCAAAGTTTCTGGAATTCTCCTGTTATGAGTAGGACCCAGGGTTTTGACTGTGAGTTGACCAGGAACAATTATGTAACTAGGGCCAGGACTTTTTCCTGGTCAGGTCACATGGTCAAGGAACAACTCCTGGCCCTACAGGTGAGCCTTGAAACGTGGCATGTAATGGAGGCTAAATGCAAAGCATTGTAGTTCTAAGGCACATTGCTGGTGATCAGGACTATATTGTTGGTGTGCCTGTTTCCAGTTTTATAGGCTCTCCTACCCACGGCTGATGGATGAGACTAAGTTACATGTGGGACAGTGGAGGCTGTTCAAGTGTTCTGCTGTGCATGGGAGCAGGGAGTGACTGTGCCCACACAGGAGATGGGCGCGTTTGCAGGGGGAGGACGAGGGGTTAATTGAGAGGCAGAGGCAGGAGGAGAGGCCAGGTGATAGCTCTCTCATTAGGTGGCATTGAGCAGGTGTGTTTTGCTTCAGCGTATCTGTGGGGACTGAATTCCCTTATCTGCGCAGGTGGGAGACGGGAGGGAAGGAGGGGAAGGAGGAAGGGGAGGACTGGAATGGGACGAACATGCTTTGGAGAGGTCCTGAGATTGACAAGCTTATATTAGCGTAGTAATTATATTGGAGTGATGTGGCTGACTGTAGAACTGTTGACATTTATATGTGATGAAGAGACACAACCATGAACAGAGAAACTTTTAAGACCCTGGTGGCTGTAGTTAGGAGTATTGTTGAGAGTAAGGGAGCTATAAAGGCATTTTATTTTGAATATTGTGTACTTACTCTGCTATCATAAAATATGAAGGGCAAGCAGAGAGTACCAGAAAGCAGGAAATAATGGTTTGAAAACATCACTGATCAGCATCTCTGCATTATACTGTGTATGAGATTTCATATATTCAAAACACAACTAAAGTACAAGCAAATTACCTGGAAAAGGGCCTCTGCATGCCTCATGGAAATAGACTGTGTGAGGAGCAGAGAATCTCCCTCCTGTTGCCTGTAACCCATAACTTAACCTCTATCCAGCAGCACACAAATAACACTCCATCTCAGGGAGGAGATTCACCCAGGAGGGTTCTGCAATCAGCAAGCCTCACTTCAGCCTCGCTACTTAATCTCTCCGAGCTGGTCCCAGATCTGTGCATAATATTTTAGTCCAATTCTGTGCCTTGGTGGCAGTTAGTCGAACACTGCTGCCTGCACTGAACCATTTAGGGCAGAGGGAGGGAAAAGCTTTTGGGTAGGTTAGGTGATTGATTAATGGATTTATCAGCATTGTAATAGACTACCTGGACAGGTTGTGGCTTGATTTAGCCTCCCAAACACCCTGAGATAGAATATAAACAGAAGACATTGTATAGCCTGATATCCACCCTTTTAAATGATCATTTACATGAGTGACAGATTATTTCAGTCCCATTAAAAGGCTGCTCTCTCATTACAGGTTAGTTATATTTCGATAACACTTCCACATACAATGCATTCGGAAAGTATTCAGACCCCTTGACTTTTTCCACATTGTTACGTTACAGCCTTATTCTAAAATGGATCCAATAAAAATAAAAATAAACTCATCAATCAACACACAATACTCCATAATGACAAAGCAAAAACAGGTTTTTAGAAATATTTGCAAATGTACACTACTGTTCAAAAGTTTGGGGTCTCTTTGAAATGTCCTTGCTTTCCATGAAAACATATATGAAATGAGTTTGAATAGGAAATATAGCAAAATGAATAGGAAATGTAGTCATTGACAAGGTTAGAAATAATGATTTTTTAATTGAAATAATTTGTGTCCTTCAAACTTTGCTTTCGTCAAAGAATCCTCCATTTGCAGCAATTACAGCCTTGCAGACCCTTGCATTCTAGCTGTCAATTTGTTGAGGTAATCTGAAGAGATTTCACCCCATTCTTCGGTCAAGCTGCACCCACAACAGCTCAATAGGGTTGAGATCCAATGACTGTGCTGGCCACTCCATTATAGACAGAATACCAGCTGACTGCTTCTTCCCTAAATAGTTATTGCATAGTTTGGAGATGTGCTTTGGGTCATTGTCCTGTTGTAGGAGGAAATTGGCTCCAATCAAGCGCTGTCCACAGGGTTGCAAAATGGAGTGATCGCCTTCCTTCCTCAAGATCCCTTTTACCCTGTACATATCTCCCACTTTACCACCACCAAAGCACCCACAAACCATCACATTGCCTCCAGAACAAGAATAGACTGATGAGTTTCAGAAGAAAGTCCTTTATTTCTGGCCATTTTGAGCCTGTAATCGAACCCACAATTGCTGATGCTCCAGATACTCAACTAGTTTCAAGAAGGCCAGTTTTATTGCTTCTTTAAATCAGCACAACCGTTTTCAGCTGAGCTAACATAATTGCAAAAGGGATTTCTAATTATCAATTAGCCTTTTAAAATGATAAACTTGGATTAGCAAACACAACGTGCCATTGGAACACAGGACTGATGGTTGCTGATAATGGGCCTCTGTACACCTATGTAGATATTCCATTAAAAATCAACCATTTCAAGCTACAATAGCCATTTACAACATTAACAATGTCTACACTGTATTTCTGATCAATTTGATGTTATTTTAAATGGACAAAAAAATGCTTTTCATTCGAAAACAAGGATATTTCTAAGTGACCCCATACTTTTGAACGGTAGTGTATATAAAAAAACTTAAACAGAAAAAACTTATTACAGAAGTATTCAGACCCTTTGCTATGAGACTCGAAATTGAGCTCAGGTGCATCCTGTTTCCATTGATCATCCTTGAGATGTTTCTACAACTTGATTTGTGTACACCTGTGGTAAATTCAATTGATTGGACATGATTTGGAAAGGCACACACCTGTCTATATAAGGTACCACAGTTGACACTGCATGTCAGAGCATAAAACAAGGCATGTGGTCGAAGGAATTGTCCGTAGAGCTTCTAGACAGTATTGTGTAGAGGCACAGATCTGGGGAAGGGTACCAAAAAAAATTCTGCAGCATTGAAGGTCCCCAAGAACACAGTGGCCTCCATTCTTAAATGGAAGAAATGTGGAACTACAAAGACTTCCTAGAGCTGGCAGCCAGGCCAAACTGAGCAATCGGGGGAGAAGGGCCTTGGTCAGGGAGGTGACCAAGAACCCAATGGTCACTCTGACAGAGCTCCAGAGTTCCTCTGTGGAGATGGGAGAACCTTCCAGAAGGACAACCATCTCTGCAGCACTCCACCATTCAGGCCTTTATGGTAGAGTGGCCAGACGGAAGCCACTCCTCAGTAAAAGGCACATGACAGTCCGCTTGGAGTTTGCCAAAAGGCACCTAAAAGGACTCAGACCATGAGAAACAAGATTCTCTGGTCTGATGAAACCAAGATTGAACTCTTTGGCCTGAATGCCAAGCGTCACATCTGGAGGAAACCTGGCACCATCCCTACGGTGAAGCATGGTGGTGGCAGCATCATGCTGTGGGCATGTTTTTCAGTGGCAGGGACTGGGAGACTAGTCAGGATCGAGGGAAAGGTGAACGGAGCAAAGTACAGAGAGATACAGGATGAAAACCTGCTCCAGAGCGCTCAGGACCTCAGACTGGGGCGAAGGTTCACCTTCCAACAGGACAACAACCCTAAGCACACAGCCAAGACAACGCAGGAGTGGCTTCGGGACAAGTCTCTGAATGTCCTTGAGTGGCCCAGCCAGAGCCCAGACTTGAACCTGATCAAACATCTCTGGAGAGACCTGAAAATAACTGTGCAGCGACACTCCCCATCCAATCAGACAGAGCTTGAGAGGATCTGCAGAGAATAAATGGGAGAAATTCCCCAAATACAGGTGTGCCAAGCTTATAGCATCATACCCAAGAAGTCTCAAGGCTGTAATCGCTGCCAAAGATGCTTCAACAAAGTACTGAGTAAAGGGTCTGAATACTTATGTAAATGTGATTTAAATGTTCTAAATAAAATCTAAAAAACAGTTTTTGCTTTGTCATTATGTGGTATTGTGTGTAGATTGATGAGGGGAAAAAACAATGTAATCCATTTTAGAATAAGGCTGTAACGTAACAAAATGTGGAAAAAGTCAAGGGGTCTGAATACTTTCCGAATGCACTGTAAATGGCAGAGAACATATGGAATGTATGATTCATTGTGAAAGATAAAGAGCAACAATTTAAGTTTAAGGCTCAGGGGAAAATACATATAGCCTGTGTATAATAGTATGCTGTTTATTCCAGGTCATGACTGTATCTAAGGAAATTAGGCTGTTTTAGAAACTCCTGTGTGGTTGATAAGGGACACCCAGCTGAGGCAAAAAAAATTGTGCCTGTATCTTTCAAAATATACCATATATAATAATATACCAATAATAATATACACAATATACCAAGGCCTGGGCCATGTGCCAGACATGTACTTCAAAGCATTTCTGAACGTTGTGACACACAGGTACAGTCATGAACAGTGGTGGAACATCAATGCTGTAATACATGATAACAGCTGAACAGATTATAATACAGGAGGGAAAATGTGGAAATGTAAGCTGGGTGAATCACACCACTGAAATAGTTCTGTGCTTGAACACGGGCCAGAGTTTTTTTATATGAAATAAATAATGAGAAAAATCACAACCTTTCATTGCACTTGAAAAGGATCACTTTAGCAGGTCCAGGGGTTAAGAACACTATTATTAACCAATTGTACACATTCACCCATCTAACTGAACATATTAAATCTGACTTCTAACACATGGGAGTGTTTAAGAGCAGTTATGAACCAAATGAGCATATACACCACTCCAAAGGTGTAAGTAGAGCTCTCACTGCTGGCTAAATGAATGGTAAAGAATATAGGAGCTAAATAGACTAGTATAAGCATCCAGGGTATCACTGAGAAAGGATATTGGAGTTTAACCTCACTTTTTCAGAAGGCACATAGAGCACTATAAGTAGGGCCAGGAATTTGTCCTGAAGAAGTAACCTGGGAAGGAAAATCTCATGGCCCTAGTTATGGTTTACTGCACAGGTTAAGTGGTCAGGAAAAACTCCTGCCCCTAGGGAAAGGGCACAGCTGACACATAATAGAAATATGTTTGTTTTTAACAATTGTCTTTATCATTATAGTCCACCATTATTTGCATGCCACAGCCATACTGGTACAGTATTAAGTGAGCAGTTTAAAAGGGGTCTACACACACTAAAGAGACAGTAGATACGGAGCGTAGCGTAGTAGTTGCAATGTCGTTTTTAATCACAAAAGGGGCGGGTCCTTGTAATACGCTCCGGCATTCTACGCACTTTTGTGCAACCTGAAAATTGAGACGCGCCATATCATTCCTTACGGCGCCGTGAGGGCAGTGTTGTCGCTTGGTTCCTTGAAGAAGGATGGCGCCGAAGAAGATGGCAGCCGTTTTACAGCCCTCTAACCAATTGTACTATTATGTGTGTTTTTTCACTTTATTTGTAATTTATTCAGTACATAATGTTTCTGCCACCGTCTCTTATAACCAAAAAGAGCTTCTGGATATCAGGACAGCGATTACTCACCTCGTATTTGACGAATATTTTTTATTCAACGAGTCGGATGCGAAGGATATCCTACAGACACCTGACAAGGCCCAAATCCCTGTCATTCGCATGAGAAAGAGAAGGAGATATCGTGGAAGTAGGTCGGGCTGCCTTGTAAGGATACGACGACGAGCAAGTAAACTGCCTCTTCCATCAATCCTATTAGCCAATGTTCAATCATTTGAAAATAAATGAGACAACCTAAGATTACAGTTATCCTACCAACGGGACATTAAAAACTACGACATGGAAAACATATATGGTACATCGGCAGGATAGAACGGCTGACTCCGGTAAGAGAAGGGGTGGCGGTCTATGTATATTTGTAAACAACAGCTGGTGCATAAAATCTAATACTCAGGAAGTCTCGAGGTTTTGCTCACCTGAGGTAGAGTATCTCATGATAAGCTGTAGACCACACTATTTACGAAGACAGTTTGTCTATATTTTTCATAGCTGTCTATTTACCATCACAAACCGATGCAGGAACTAAGATTGCACTCAATGAGCTGTATAAGGCCATAAGTAAATAGGAAAACGCTCATCCAGAGGCAGCCCTCCTAGTGGCCGGGGACTTTAATGCAGGGAAACTTAAATCCGTCCTACCTAATTTCTACCAGCATGTTAAATGTGCAACCAGAGGGGAAAAAAAACTCTAGACCACCTTTACTCCACACACAGAGATGCGTACAAAGCTCTCCATTTGGCAAATCTGACCATAACTCTATCCTCCTGATTCCTGCTTATAAGCAAAAACTAAAGCAGGAAGCACCAGTGACTCTGTAAATAAGGAAGTGGTCAGATGACGCAGATGCTAAGCTACAGGACTGTTTTGCTAGCACAGACTGGAATATGTTCCGGGATTCTTCCGGTAGCATTGAGGAGTACAGCACATCAGTCACTGGCTTCATCAATAAGTGCATCGATGAGGTCGTCCCCACAGTGACCATACGTACAGTTGAAGTCTGAAGTTTACATACACTTAGGTTGGAGTCATTAAAACTTGTTTTTCAACCACTCCACAAATTTATTGTTAACAAACTATAGTTTTGGCAAGTCGGTTAGGACATCTACTTTGTGCATGACAAGTAATTTTTCCAACAATTGTTTACAGACTGATTATTTCACTGTATCACAATTCCAGTGGGTCAGAAGTTTACATACACTAAGTTGACTGTGGCTTTAAACAGCTTGGAAAATTCCAGAAAATGATGTCATGGCTTTAGAAGCTTCTGATAGGCTAATTTACATCATTTGAGTCAATTGGAGGTGTACCTGTGGATGTATTTCAAGGCCTACCTTCAAACTCAGTGCCTCTTTGCTTGACATCATGGGAAAATCAAAAGAAATCAGCCAAGACCTCAGAAAAAGAATTGTAGACCTCCACAAGTCTGGTTCATCATTGGGAGCAATTTCCAAATGCCTGAAGGTACCACGTTCATCTGTACAAACAATAGTACGCAAGTAGAAACACCATGGGACCACGCAGCCGTCATACCGCTCAGGAAGGAGACGCTTTCTGCCTCCTAGAGATGAACGTACCATGGTGCGAAAAGTGCAAATCAATCCCAGAACAACTGCAAAGGACCTTGAAGATGCTGGAGGAAACAGGTACAAAAGTATCTATATCCACAGTAAAACGAGTCCTATATCGACATAACCTGAATGGCCGCTCAGCAAGGAAGAAGCCACTGCTCCAAAACCGCCATAAAAAAGCTGGACTGCGGTTTGCAACTGCACATGGGGACGAAGATCGTACTTTTTGGAGAAATGTCCTCTGGTCTGATGAAACAAAAATAGAACTGTTTGGCCATAATGACCATCGTTATGTTTGGAGGAAAAAGAGGGTGCTTGCAAGCCAAAGAACACCATCCCAACCGTGAAGCATGGGGGTGGCAGCATCATGCTGTGGGGGTGCTTTGCTGCAGGAGGGACTGGTGCACTTCACAAAATAGATGGCATCATGAAGAAGGAAAATTATGTGGATAGATTGAAGTAACATCTCAAGACATCAGTCAGGAAGTTAAAGCTTGGTCGCAAATGGGTCTTCCAAATGGACAATGACCCCAAGCATACTTCCAAAGTTGTGCCAAAATGGCTTAAGGACAACAAAGTCAAGGTATTGGAGTGGCCATCACAAAGCCCTGACCTCAATTCTATAGAAAATGTGTGGCCAGAACTGAAAACGCGTGTGCGAGCAAGTAGGCCTACAAACCTAACTCAGTTACACCAGCTCTGTCAGGAGGAATGGGCCAACATTCACCCAACTTATTGTGGGAAGCTTGTGGAAGGCTACCTGAAATGTTTCACCCAAGTTAAACAACTTAAAGGCAATGTTACCAAATACTAATTGAGTGTATGCAAACGTCTGACCCACTGGGAATGTGATGAAAGAAATAAAAGCTGAAATAAATCATTCTCTACTATTATTCTGACATTTCACATTCTTAAAATAAAAGTGGTGATCGTAACTGACTTAAGACAGGGAATTTTTACTAGGATTAAATGTCAGGAATTGTGAAAAACTGAGTTTAAATGTATTTGGCTAAGTTGTATGTAAACTTCCGACTTCAACTGTACGTACCCCAACCAGAAGCCATGGATTACAGGCAACATCCGCACTGAGCTAAAGGGTAGAGCTGCCGCTTTCAAGGAGCGGGACTCTAACCCGGACGCTTATAAGAAATCCCGCTATGCCCTCCGACGAACCATCAAACAGGCAAAGAGTCAATACAGGACTAAGATTGAATCGTACTACACCGGCTCTGACGCTCGTCGGATGTGGCAGGGCTTGAAAACTATTACGGACTACAAAAGGAAGCACAGCCACGAGCTGCCCAGTGACACGAGCCTACCAGACGAGCTAAATCACTTCTATGCTCGCTTCGAGGCAAGCAACACTGAAGCATGCATGAGAGCATCAGCTGTTCTAGATGACTATGTGATCAAGCTCTCTGTAGCCGATGTGAGTAAGACTTTTAAGCAGGTCAACATCCACAGACGGATTACCAGGACGTGTACTCCGAGCATGCGCTGTCCAACTGGCAAGTATCTTCACTGACATTTTCAACATGTCCCTGACTGAGTCTGTTATACCAACATATTTCTAGCAGACCACCATAGTCCCCAAGAACATTAAGATAACCTGCCTAAATGACTACCGACCCGTAGCACTCACGTCTGTAGCCATGAAGTGCTTTGAAAAGCTGGTCATGGCTCACATCAACACCATTTTCCCAGAAACCCTAGACCCACTCCAATTTGCATACCGCCCCAACAGATCCACAGATGATGCAATCTCTATTGCACTCCACACTGCCCTTTCCCACCTTGACAAGAGGAACACCTACGTGAGAATGCTATTAATTGACTACAGCTCAGCGTTCAACAACATAGTGCCCTCAAAGCTCATCACTAAGCTAAGGATCCTGGGATTAAACAACTCCCTCTGCTACTGGATCCTGGACTTCCTGACGGGCCGCCCCCAGGTGGTAAGGGTAGGTAACAACACATCTGCCACGCTGATCCTCAACACGGGGGCCCCTCAGGGGTGCGTGCTCAGTCCCCTCCTGTACTCCCTGTTCACCCATGACTGCATGGCCAGGCACAACTCCAACACCATCATTAAGTTTGCCGACGACACAACAGTGGTAGGCCTGATCACCGACAATGATGAGACAGCCTATAGGGAGGAGGTCAGACCTGGCCGTGTGGTGCCAGGATAACAACCTCTCCCTCAACGTGATCAAGACAAAGGAGATGATAGTGGACTACAGGATTTAAAAAAAAGAGGACTCTCATCGACGGGGCTGTAGTGGAACAGGTTTAGAGCTTCAAGTTCTTTGGTGTCCACATCACCAACAAATTATCATGGTCCAAACACACCAAGACAGTCGTGAAGAGGGCACGACAAAGCCTATTCCCCCTCAGGAGACTGAAAAGATTTGACATGGGTCCTCAGATCCTCAAAAAGTTCTACAGCTGCACCATCGAAAGAATCCTGACTGGTTGTATCACCGCCTGGTATGGCAACTGCTCGGCCTCTGACCGCAAGGCACTACAGAAGGTAGTGCGTACGGCTCAGTACAACACTGGGGCCAAGCTTCCTGCCATCCAGGACCTCTATACCAGGCAGTGTCAGAGGAAGGCCCTAAAAATTATCAAAGAATCCAGCCACCCTAATTATAGACTGTTCTCTCTGCTACCGCACGGCAAGTGGTACCGGAGCACCAAGTCTAGGTCCAAAAGGTTTCTTAACAGGTCCTCTGTAGCTCAGCTGGTAGAGCACGGCGCTTGTAACCTGCATTGTTGGTTAAGGGCTTGTAAGTAAGCATTTCACTGTAATGTCTACACCTGTTGTATTTGGTGCATGTGGCAAATAAAATTGGATTTGATCTGATCTATAGGCTATGCATCAAATTAGCATATTCTGCATAGATAACCAAATATAGACCCAAAAAGGTATTTTGTTGAGAAGTAATAACTACTTCTAGACAGTAAAAACAGCTGGTAGCCATATGCCTTTTCTCTGTGATATGACGACTTATTTTTTTGCTGATATGGGAGCGAATACATTGAAGCAGCATATCAAATTGGGATAATGTTGTAGGTTACACTGGTGAGTAGGCTATAAGAATATTTGCCAGGGCAAATTATTTATAAATTGTATTATTTCACATGGGGGAAGATGTGGGAAGCTAGGTTACTGCTAGCGGAGTAACCTACAGCCTACTGGCAGGCACAAAACGAGGTAATGTAAATCAAACCTAAACTTTCATAACGTGTAGGCCTAGCTATTAATTAAACGTGTAGTTGGTTTTCTTTCAAATTAGCTTACAGTGGTGATGAAGTTCAACACGATTTTTCTTTGGCTATCTCAAAGGGGAAGACAACAGAAAAATCTCTGTTATTGCCCCCTTATTAACGTTGCTATTTGGGAGTCTAGAAATGCATGGACTGGCATGTAGATATATATGCAAGTGAAGCTGGTAGCAAGCTTAAGGCGTGAAGGTGTTAGAGAGGGGAAGGCCTGAATACTAGGCCATTTTGAGGAAGGATGTCCATTAAGGAAGAGGATGCAACATATTAGAAGGGCTTTACCTCATTGACAGTTCAGGGGCTATCAGACTAATAGAGGCAGGAGCGTGGCCTAGGTGTTGATATGGAACGCCAATAGAACGGCCAACATTTTGTATTGTCCTTATAGAAATCTTAAGACTAATACTGCTGTTTTTCATCAATTTATAGCTTAGTCTTGGCCCATTACATTCATATCATTGTATACAAAACTTTGGGATCCAATTACTTGTGTTACAAAGCAGAGATGACCAAATTGGTTCTTGACCCCAGGGCTACCGCTAATGTAAATTCCATCCCTCGCTATACAATGGAGAGGAATCCCATTCATCCGTTCACCTCAGGAAGTTCTTCTAAAGCCATTTCTTACCTCTGACAGGAAGGTCTGTGCTGATTTCTGTGCGCCGACGTGCAGCAAATACTCGTACACATATAAAGCTAACCTGGAAAACAAAGAGAAAAAGGTCAATGTTGAGGCTCCATCTCGCACCTCCTCCATCCCCTCCTCCACGCTCTGGAGAATCTGTCCCCCTCTCCCAGACTAACAGGCAGCCTATCCAACTGGTGCTCAGGTGCAGTTGTACTGAATCTCTCCTTACAGACCAGTGGGGTTAAACAGGAGAAAGCAGGCTTTGTCGTAATCAAAAACACAATTGTATTTTAGGTCAGACCTGTTGTACGTACACAGTATTGACATTTACAGTAGGAGCCAGAGACTGTTTCACTATGAGGATAGCCAGATAACATGCTGACTCTAAGGAGAAGCCATTGGGAGGCTCTAGAAAATAAAAAGAGCATTTGTGGCACAATGCCACATCTGTGGTTTAAGTAGCTCCTCCTTTAACATGGAGGCTGATGAAAACAAGAGGAAAGCAGCGACAGCCAAGCGTGGGTCGGTGTCACACTATCTGACAAGCCCACACTGCCTCATGCATTTTTGTCATTGTTGGTATCCATTATGACTGTCATTTAGCCGCCTGTGCTGGCAATTACTGTGCTCCTGGACTAGTGCTGAACCCACACTCTACTAAGAGGGGAAAACATCCTCTGTTCTCCACAGCTAGGCTGAACAGAGGGACAACCAGGGAGCTCAGTAACAGTGTGGTTTTAGAGAGGACAGGGAGCTCTGTCAGTCTGGTCACATCCAGTTAAGTCTACTGTGGGGAGCAGAGTCTCAGAAACACTTGGGCTGATGTTGAATTGATGTTGAACCAAGCACCAAGGATATCGTCTCGAAGTAATCATTCATTTCGATATGCCCGCATTATACAAGGGATACATTTCTTCCACCGACTGCCAAAAGCCAGTTCTGACTAACGTTAGACATTAGTAAAAGGGGGCACCTATCTTCTTAATTATTTCTCAGTGTTACATCAGACGTATTCATTTCACCGCTAATTTCAGTAATCTAGTGTAAACAAATGGTTCTGGAAGCAACGAACAATCATGGCCACAGTGTTTCATCTGGTCTGTCTCTGTTTTATGGCTGTGTATTTGTTATGCTGGAGTGACTGCTTAGAGCAGGGGTTCTTATATCAGGGGTGTCGAGGTCTGGAGGGTCGCACATAATGTACATTTCCTCGCTGTCAAAATGGGCAAAAAAAAAGTCCTCGATCCATCACTTTTGTAATTTTCTTTTACACTTGATTTGTAAAGTCTGGATAGTCCATCTGTAGAAGCTCTACAGATGGTCATACTATCAACAAACTATCTGTTGATAAGCAACTGCTTGCTAAGGTTACGGTTAGGGTTAGAGTAAGGGTTAGGGTACGGGTTAAGGTTAGGGCAAAGGTTAAGTTTAGGGTTAGTAGATAGTTGAAATGTTACCGATAGTCTGTGTAGAGCATCGGATCCGGCCCGCATGTTTGACACCCCTGGCTTAGAGGGTAGGTCAAGGGAGATGGTAGAAGAGAAGGATGGGCAGAGCAATGGGTTATGGGTAATGGCATGATATACAAATGAATGACACGGTGGAGTAAACCGCTGGCGGCAATATTTTCATACTCATCTCATGAGAAGGGAGTGTGTCACACTACACTACCTGGTAACACTGAAAATGTTTGGTGGTGTTTGTAATCAGATCTCACCTGAGTTTAATTCAAACCAGCCAGTGAGAACTGAGTGCTGGGAATGTACTCTGAATGAGCTTAATGCAACCAGTCAAAAAAGGCGGCGCTCCTTTAACCAGGAAGTACCTGTGCTCTCCCTGTCTGAAAACTCCCCAGGTTCCTGGTACAGAGGGGAGGTGGCTGGTGTAAAATGTAAGAAAACTACCTCTTGGCTGTGTGTAATACCCAGCGGCATGCGTCGACTTATATAAGCTTGTCCACGCTGAACTGGATCGAACAGAGATTCCCATGAGTGCCCTGATGAAATTTTCATGGCTACATTGGTATGATCTGAGGGGTTCTGTGCCCTGGTGATGGGCACCTGCCCCTGCTCTAATGCATTATTTAAAAACACTCATTCAATCCTGGCTTCGGGGGACACCTTTTGTTGCACTGTCAGTAGCACTGAGTGTAACTCCGCCAAGGGAAGAGGGTTGTGGAGACTCTCCCTGGTAGAGATGGCGTCAGCAGAGGAGAGGGAAGGAGATCGAGAGAGAGGGAACATGCTAGGCGTTAAGACAACTGTGTGATGGTGTGATGAGAGAAGGGAGATCTACAGGCTAATGACCATAGTGGAGACCACAGGGCCACAGATGACAGGAGACAGACAGAGCACTGACACCAAGCACAAGGCATACGTTCATACAATAAGCTTCTCTGAAACTAGACTCCGTCTGACACACACACACACCATGTCCTCTGACCTCCCAAAGGGAACATCTTCATAAGAATAGATTTACAACCCCTGAGTATCAAGAGTGGTGCTGGTTCATCTCCTCTGTCATTTTTAGTGTCGTCTCAGCTGCCTAGAAAATCATCTCAACATCCTAATCCATTGCACTGCTGGTCCAGTCCACCCCTCTAACCCACTGCTCTCTGCCGTGCCAGACTCCAGGTAAAGAGCTCAGAGGCCACTGAATCCCCATCATCATGGATAATGGTCATACAAATGACACGCTGTGGAAAGGTTAGGAGACCAGAAGACTTCTCTCAGTTAGAGAACTACTGTTGAGTGGGTGGTTGAGTTTGATCCTCTCTGTAGTGACTAACGTTAGAGGCAGGGCCGGCGAGCCAGGCAGCAGCCCCCGGCTCCACAGTCAGTCCGGTGTTTTGCACCGTGTCCACACTTCAAGGGGAGATCTTCCACCTCATCCAAGGTACACTCCTGACATCCCACCCCAGGCTATCAGACTACACTCCCGCAAGACATGAAAGCACCTCTGCCAAGTTTAGCCAGCTAAAGCACAGACAGTTAGCAAATTAACTTTCCTGTCTTGATTTAAATAATTCAGCAGCGAGAGCATGGGCTAGGTTAGATAAGGTATGCATGAGAAGTGATGGAGATGGGAATTGCGGTAAATGCAAGATAGTAATTGTATCAGTTTTCATATGTCCTTTTAGTTTTTTCTTGTTTCACAAAAGCCTAGGACTACAGGAATTAAGATCGTATTCGCAAGTTGATGAGTACTGACATGTCTTGTAAGTAAAGGAGGATGCATAGATTAAAAGGACACCTCTGGAAGCATTTAATTATCCAAGTGTTAGGCTACCTGTGTATGGGATGAAAGATTAAATGACATTTTCATTGCACTGCTGGCCATTTTCTGTCGTCACAAAACAGTGACAAAAGGCTGTACACACGCATGGCTTAAACCAGCCATGGGTTAATCCACACACACACACACACACACACACACACACACACACTCTTCAGCTTAATAAACTCAAAAATGGATTCCCATTTCCAAAGTAATCTCTGACTCTTTACCAGGAGCTAGCCTCGAGCTAAATTGACTCCACAATTATGGACATGCTCCGCTTGAAAGGACGCCATTGTATTCTAACCTGAGAGTCTTCGTTTTGGAGAAATTGATCCATTTCAACAAAGTTTGATTCTATGAGAGAGATAGAATCCCATCAGGATACCAAGCAAACATGGTTTACAAATGGAATAAGCAGCTAATAGGTATTGTTATCAGTTAATAATAAATATGTACTACTAGTGTGCTGAAATAACAGTAATTTGGACTTCTCCACACTGTCTATACATAATAATAAATTAGCTACATAAGACTTAAAAAGGTATCATGTCGCTATAACATTTATATAATGTGTGGGCTAGTGTAATCAACAGCATACAGTTAAACTTCATGAGTTTGTCTGTGCTGTGACCAACATGAATACTGACTTCATGCACGTAGCCTCAATATTTATACTGTCTCACTTATTTAAAAAGTGAGAAAACTAACAAATATGTGCGGATGCACCAATGCACCAAATTAACTCTGACACCTCTGAATATGAGCATATTCATCCAAAGCAAACGAGAGAAAATCTGGAGGTTCTTTACGAAATAGTGGCATGTTTTTGCATACGTGAGTATGTGGTTCTTATAATGTCTTTCTCAAAAGGCCAAAATGCATATGGCAGTACCATATGTGTGACATCAAAACCGTGCATTCAGACCTCAAGAACTCTATTAAACTCCATGGGAATATAGGGAAGGGTGTGGATGTAAAGAAACACATTCAAATCAAACTGATTAACCATCAAACTTGAGACACTTTATTCAAGATATTCAATTACCCTCTGAATATTATAGAAATGTCTTATAGGCTTAACCTATATGTATAGAGTATGCACTGCCTTAAATGTAAAGACTACAACATGTGTGACAGGGTCAAGCACTACCAACTACTGTATCATGATGAAAAACAACATATTCAATTTGATGAATTCCATGGAAGGGCCCTGTGATAGCGATAGCGGATTCCTCAGCACATTCAAATGAAGTTGTAATTAACAAACAATAAGGTCATATTAATGTTGGAGCCTCTATTTCAACCCCGTTGAAATCAAATTAAATCAATGCAGAAAGAGTGAGTGTGATGTAATTAATTCCTCTCGTCACAAGGGCATGAGTTCTTGTTCTAAATTTTTTCCACAGGCATCTGACGCTTCTCCTCAAGGACAGGTAAACAAACAAAAACGAACAAACATCTCTTCCATTCTATACCTCTCTTCTCTACGTCGCTCTTGAACTCTAGGTCAAGCACTTCCTCGAATGACACCCTCATCAGCCATCAGATTAAAAATCAGTGATTTTGTAGAATTTTGTATTTATTTCTAAGGTACCAAGCTCAGGTTCAGCCTTTCTTCTCCTAGATTCCTCCAAGGCTTTGATAAGCCATTATACCCTCCCCATCCTTGGTACACTTTTTATAACTTCCATCTCCTCTCTTAGTGGTTCTGTACTAGACACCTTTACTCTACGGTCTCCCCTCTGCTGTACCAAATCCAGCAAGTACTCTAAACATGTTGGTGAGAAATGGACTACCTCCACCTGCACAGAGAGAGACCATATAGGTATTTCATTTCAATTTCCAAATTAAGTAGGAGTTAATCTAACAAGCCTTCAGACAACATGGGCAGCGTCCTGACTAACCATAGCATAAAGAGAAACATCAGTTTGCCTCATGGTGCATGGCAGAGTCATTAGTTAGGTGAGAAGGTAAGTGCCTCCTCACTCTGGCCATCACCTGCTTACCTGACTGAGAACACACACAGAGACAGAACACACACATGCAGAGGTGTGTGCCAGAGGGTTCACTGCTTAAACTGATGCCAATCAATCAAATAAATTAATTTCTCTTGTGAGGGAAACTTCTTGTGTGGAATGGTACATACAAGACAAAGGACATACGGGACAACTGTATCTTAATTTCATTTTACATCAAGGTAAAACTTTAAGGGATGGGGTGGAGGGAATATTGTTCTACTGTCACTGCATGTCTCTGTAAGTGAGAAAATATTCTGTAAACACTACATTTTAAGAGCACTTGTGTCGAATGGATCTGCTTTCGATTGTAAACAAATAAGATGAGTATGTAGGAATCCACACGTTTGTAAAAGGATTCCATAGAGAATAAAATCAGGGAATATCTGGGCATCACATGCCCATTCAAAATGCATTATTCTTGCTGTATTTGTACATGAGCCACATGGAATTGTTTTCAGTTAGGATTCATACTCCCTCAGCACACAATACTGCCTCAGTTTATCAATACACAGGAAATATTTTCTCTAACAGAGAGAATATGCCATTTACTTCATACATTCAAATTTGGGTGAAATTAAGACATGGAACTGAAGCCTACAAGTAATACTCATCATCATGATCCCCACACAGTCAGCAATAGGATGAAGGAAACTTTGGCAAGCAAGTTGAAATATTTTTTAATTAACACTAACTACATAATATAATTCAAACATCTGGCTGAGCATCAAACGCAAAAAAAGTTTGAAAATTGGTTATTTTAAATAAGTATTTATTCATACATGAGAAAAAAGCAACATGCACAGCTATCCATGTGCCTGGATCTAATAGTCTCCATAGTATTCTTTGTGATCTTGGGACAAGAAACTCTGTTCATAGTTGTGTCAGTCATCGGTTACACCATGTGTGAAGGGTAAATATGGAACAGTGTTTTTCATATCACAACCTCCTTGGAATCATGCTGTACCATGAAGGAAATGGTGCTACTCTTATCAGAATCCCAACACAATAGTTTGTGTAGCATTGAAAGCAACAAAGTACATAAGATGTTGCCTTCTTGTAAAGCACTGGTTTAAATCTGTCTCTCCACTTATGATCAAAATCGTTCATTTGACACTTTAAAAAGTTGTGGCAGTTTCTCTGCTTTCCACCAAAGAGGATACAGGATTAGTCTGAACTGATATAGCAGTTATTAATATTCAAATCATCATCAATGAGATACTCTGATATTTGGACAAATTATTTCATCAAAAGGATTGAGATCATTTGTTAGTCCAAGGTTTTTAACATGTATCAATTCGATATAATCCAAAAATTTTACAGTAAATGTTGAAGTAACACTCCAACATAGATGATACGTCGCTTATACCATACTTAAAAGTTTATGTAGGTATAAACTTCCTTCACCGTGGAGTTTAGTCCGCTAATGTAGGTATAACTAAAGACAAGTACAAGCTTAATTTAACAGACAAGACAAAGTCCTCTTCATTTGCTCATGTGGGATGTCCTTAACAAATCCTTAATAAACACGAATAAGGTAAGAAAACATTTATCATAGACGTCTAGAAAATATCTAGTAGACCTTCTGTATGGGTCGATTGCATTTTGAAAAGCCCCTTGTAACACGTCTCAAAACTGTACACATTCAAACAATGAGAGAGTCAGCGTCCATGCAACTCCATCTAGAAAGACATCAGACATATTCCATATTTTAAAATAGAATTTCAAGCAGTAAATCGTTTTTCGCAGTAGCAATTCTGTAACTTGCATGCGCGCTACATTGGATCTTTAAATTCCAGAAAGCGATACATTTGTAACCCCAAATGAAACATAGCTTCAAAAGACTGAACAACTCTTCCGTGCGTTGCGTTCACAGCGTGCGAGAATTTTGTAATAAATATCCTCTAAAAAGAACGAGAAAGTGCTTACTAACATGAAAAAAAGTTAAAGAGACGTGCCACCGCAGGAGCAAACAACACTCAGGAGAGCGAGCGAGTACTGTACACACCTTTAAATAATGGTAGCTATAGTTTAGAAAGTTGGAGTTTCCTTTTAACCATGTAAAACTCTTAAATGGTGCATAATTCACTTACTTTTCTCTCGCTTGACTATCGGAAGGGACGACAGCTCCTTTACCTTTGGCGTACATGCTGGATTCTGTTTTAAGACTTTTACCCCACTCAACACCTGTCAAAGAAAGCAGCCAGGAAAACGTTCTATCTCCATAGCTACCCCTTTAGTGTTTTTCCTCCCCCCCTCCTTTTTTTTTTTTTTTTTTTACATCTCCAACATTGGCCACAAATCAGGCACAGTTTCTATTGGGGGGACTTGAAACAGACCGCTGGTGGATTTTTTTTCCCCTCTTAACCGCTGTTCGAGAATGTATTCTTACTCCCTCTGCTATGGAATGGTGGGGGCTTCTTAAAGGGGAACGCACACTCTTCTTGTTTACTGACCTCGGAAACATGTAAAAGATTGAGATACGAAAAACAGGCTAACTGAAGCCCTCAGCTTAAGGCCTTCGTACTTGTTTGAATATAAATGTTAAAACTTGCAATTTCGTCTGATCATGATACAAAAAGTATTTACTTTATAGATGTTTCTTTTTTCTACCAGGTTGCAATGAATGGACTCAACTGAATAATGTACCCATTAGAGAGCTCTCAGCAATACAATTCTGACTGGGAAAAAAGGAGACTACCATGGGTAACATACATAAGACATCATCATAATCAATACAAATAAATGGCTAGGTTTCGCAATGAATAACTACAATTCAGAAGAGGTGGCAGGTAGCTTAGTGGTTAAGAGCGTTGTGCCAGTAACCGAAAGGTTGCTGGTTCTAATCCCTGAGCTGACTAGGTGAAAAATCTGTCGATGTGCCCTTGAGCAAGGCACTAAACCCTAATTGCTCCTGTAAGTCGCTCTGGATAAGAGCGTCTGCTAAATGACTAATAATACAAGTAAAAAAAAGAACATGTCTAAGAAAACTGGGTAGGCTATAGCAAACTTTATTTTGAGAGGCCACTAACTCAGACCTATACAGATTTCATAATTTTCCAGTCCCGGAAAGAGAAACATATGGATTGTGCTCACTAACTGCGAGAGTACATGAGCTTTATGTATTACATTTCACTGTCAGCTGATGGTTTACATTTCTCAAATCATACATTCAAAAGGGCTCTACTGGATTGACCAAAGGCTCAAACCCAATTTCGCTGCACTCCAACATAATGGAGCAGTCTGAGCAGTCCTAAGGAGATGAGGGGCTGGACAAATATATTTCACGGTAGCTAATTGAATTACACAAATAGCCAAACTGACCATTGTGTGAAAGGCTACTACCTGCATGAAAACATATCAAAATAATGAGTCACAGTCTCCCCAAAATGTATCAGTTTAAGTGTTGTGCTTCACAACTGAGTCACAGATTTGTATATTTTTTTTGCTTAGTGTTCTAGCAGTTGTTTAGCAATTCATAGGTTCACATAATGAGGAACCTTCAAACCTTCAAAACAATCATCATCTCCGAACCGAAAGCTAGTTGGAGTGGTGAGCCTTAACAGCCAGAGCGTAAACCAGTCAGTTACATTGGTGCCTGACCTGTATCAAAGAGATGAGGTCTGGTTCTAAATTAACATGTTTCATTGGTAGCACTGGTGCTCCCAATTTATAAAAGTTAGGAGCACAACATAAAATTTAGGAGCACCAGATTTCTTTTTTAATCAATTGAGATATAACCTATATTGGACCTATATGCATTCTAGCTACTTCTGAAGCACATGCTGTGCCCTAGTAACTAATATGTGACCCTGCAAATACATTTGTTTATTATAAAAAGCTAAAATTTTACAAATTCCTGTCATTGAAATTACAAAGAGATTTGTGGAATATTAGGTTTCTACATTGTGTAAAAGCATTATTTTCCTATTGAGATGCTTTACATTGAAAATTGTACACTGTCCCTTTAAGAACATCACGTTTGTGTGTGATGACATGCAAGAGATCAGTCATTCATTAATTGCTATGATCATTGCTCTCCTGAAGAAGCTATTTCTTTTCCTTTCTTTCTGTGCCCCCAAATGTTCAGATATAGCCTACTAGCAAAGATTGTATAGTATGAAGATGCCTAGAAATTGCTTCTCCAAAAGATATCCCTGATCACACTTGTAGGTGATGTCATGGCGACATTAGCTAGCTAAGCTCATGCACAGAAACATGTCATCGGGTCTAACGGTCGTCTCGCGCCGAACTGCGCATGTGTAGGCGTCAAATCAAAGGCACTTCTTCTATATAAGGTTGCTTTTGATGAAAATGAAAACGTGTCAGTTTGGTACTTTCACTAAGTTGGAGTAATAACATGTACAGCTACTTAAGGCATTGACTCAAATCTAGGTGTGCCTTTAGATCTCGAGAAAATGAACAACTAAGGAATATTTTTTCACTTCTCCCATTGATTTACCAAACCCCTGTCTGGTCTGTCAAGTCTGCTTCGAGAAGAATTTGAGATGTTGGTCCTCTGGGTTTAGAAACTCTATACTACTAGTAAAGTTACTAGGTTGTTAGCTAGCTAGCTAATTAGGTAACATGACTGAACAATAAGTAAATAAATGGCACGCAAGTTGTTTTAGAACAGCCCTTTTAAACAGGTTAATACTCGCAAGGCCGCATGACCAGACAGAATATCCAGGCGCATCCTCAGAGCATGTACAGACCAGCTGGCAAGCATCTTCACTGACATTTTCAACCTCTCCTTGTTCCAGTGTGCAATCACAACTTGTTTCAAGCTGACCACACTTGTTCCTGTTCCCAAGAATTCTAAAGTAACCTGCCTAAATGACAATAGCCCTGTAGCACCCACAGCTGAAATTATGAAGTGCTTTGAACATCTGGTCATGGCACGCATCAACAACATCATCCCAGATATCCTGGACCCACTATAATTTGCATACTGCCTTGCATAGGAACCCTGGGACTGAACATCTCCCTCTACAACTGGATCCTGAACTTCCTAACGGGCCGACCCCAGGTGGTGAGAGTAGGCAACAACACCTCTGCCACGCTGACCCTCAACAAGGGGCCCGCCCCAGGGGTGTGTGCTAAGCCACCTCCTGTACTACCTGTTCACCCATGACTGCGTGGCCACGCACGACTCCAACACCATCAAGTTTGCTGACGACACAACGGTGGTAGGCCTGATCCCCGACAGCGACGAGACAGCATACAGGGAGGAGGCCAGAGATCTGGCAGTGTGGTGCCAGGACAACAATCTCTTCCTCAACATCAGCAAGACCAAGGAACTGATCGTGGACTTGACCCCATCCACATCTACAGGGCTGTGGTGCGAATGGCCCAGTGCATCATTGAAGCCGAGTTCCCAGCCGTCCAGGACATTCATACCAGGCGGTGTCTGAGGAAGGCCCGTAAAATTGCCAAAGACTTCAGCCACCCCAGCCATGAACTGTTCTCTCCCCTACCATCTGGCAAGTGGTACCGGAGCATCAAGTCTCGCACCAACAGGCTCTGAGACAGCTTCTATCTCCAAGCAATAACACTGTTGAACAGCTAACTCCTGCTCAGTGCTCACCCTCATCCACGGACTATCTGCACTGACTTCATCTGCACTGACTCTATGCACACTCTCAGGTCTCGATCCACAAATCTTGGGTGAGAACCTCCTTCCCTCAGTCGTGGATGGGTATTCCAGCATGACAATGACCCAAAACACACGGCCAAGGCAACAAAGGAGTGGCTCAAGGAGAAGCACATTAAGGTCCTGGAGTGACCTAGCCAGTCTCCAGACCTTAATCCCATAGAAAATCTGTGGAGGGAGCTGAAGGTTCGAGTTGCCAAACGTTAGCCTCGAAACCTTAATGACTTGGAGAAGATCTGCAAAGAGGAGTGGAACAAAATCCCTCCTGAGATGTGTGCAAACCTACAAGAAACGTCTGACCTCTGTGATTGCCAACAAGGGTTTTGCCACCAAGTACTAAATCATGTTTTGCAAAGGGGTCAAATACTTATTTCCCTCATTAAAATGCAAATCAATTTATAACATTTTTGACATGCGTTTTTCAGGATTTTTGTTGTTGTTATTCTGTCTCTCACTGTTCAAATAAACCTACCATTAAAATGATAGACTGATCATTTCTTTGTCAGTGGGCAAACGTACAAAATCAGCAGGGTACTTAATCTACCACAGTATGAGTTATAATGCCCATAAAACCTAGCGGTCAAGCACGGAAATGGTTCCAATTGTTTTTCCACCATTCATTTTATCCATTGTGGATTTTAGAGACTCTTCAAATAAGGGCTTTGTTTCGTGTAGGCTTACCCTTGAGTGACGTTTTGATAACCGTGTAAATCTCTCTCGGACAAGGTGACTTTTATCAATATATTTACCTGTATTTACCCCCCCCAAAATGAAATGCTAATTAGCTGCTAATGTGGCTATCATACAGAACTACAAATGCCTGTCTCAAGCTTCACGTCACTCACAAGAGCCATGATGATCTGGACGAGACAGCCGAATCGAAGCAAAGGTAAGAATCTCTGGATTAACTATCTAATGTTAGCTAAATTTAGTAATGAATAATCGCAGTACTAGCTGTGCCACTAGAGATCCTGGTTCGAATCCAGGCTCTGTCGTAGCCGGCCGCGACCGGGAGACCCATGGGGCGGCACACAATTGGCCCAGCGTCGTCCAGGGTAGGGGAGGGAATGGCCGGCAGGGATGTAGCTCAGTTGGTAGAGCATGGCGTTTGCAACGCCAGGGTTGTGGGTTCGATTCCCACGGGAGGCCAGTATTAAAAAATTAAAATGTATGCACTAACTAATTGTAAGTCGCTCTGGATAAGAGCGTCTGCTAAATGACTCAAATGTAAATGTAATAATTTGGCAAAAGTTGTTTAAATTGACAATTCTGTGAACTTTCTTTGGAAAGTTTTAAATTGAAAAGGCTTGTTATCTAGCTAGCTAGCTAGCTAGCTCATGTCTAGCTAGTTAGCAACATTAGCCTAGCTAGATGGCTACATTAGCCGTCTACTTGTCTAGCCATTTAAATGCATGAGAAATTCATAAAAATTTGTTTAGCTTTCTTTGGCTTTTATAAAGCAACAGTCTAGCTTGCTAGTTAACTAGCTAGCTAACTTAGATGGTGAAGCTAGGGCTAGGTGTTCTTGATAATGTTTGTTTGTGTCTGTGGGTGAGGGGTGGGTAGCCTACTTCAAGTACTACTTGACATGTAGCTACCCTAGCTAGTTGTATTATTTTAGTCTGACTTTTTAAGAGGTTTCAGAATGGACTGATTATCATCCTCTCTTGAGTCAACAGTGTGCTTATTTGATATGTTAGCTGTTACCCTCTGGACAGCAGATCATTTGTAGAGCTAGTAGGCAATGTTATGTAACCTTATTTAGTCTTACCTGCTATGGTGGGTGTTAAATTAATTGCTATTCACACGTTTGTTTTTGAGGTAGAATTGAGGGGGTATTGATAAATAACGCATGCTCCACTGTCAAGTTGATGTTTAACTTGTTGACTGATGCCAAGGCGGCGGCTGCTAAGAAGAAGGGAGCAGCTGCGAACCAGAAGACTGCAGCCAAGGCAGCACCAGTCCACACCTGCCCTGTGTCGGGTGAGTAGTATTGCTTAGGTGCTGAATGTGCCTTTAGGTTCCTCTCCATGTGTAGGCTATTGGACTGGCCTGTGTGGTACAGTCTTTCATACTGTATGTGTAGTAGTTTGTTGCATCGTATTGCTTAGTTTATCATTTGTGTCAACTTTGAATTCAATCTAAGCCACAGATTGCTAACTTCCTCCATTTTGTACTTGACCTTTATAGATGCAGACCCGAAGACATTCAAGCAGCACTTTGATGGCAAGCATCCCAAGTCTCCAATGGTCCCAGTACTGGTTGATGTGCAGGCCTAAGTAACCACACACACTCAAATGGACCTACAGCTGGGGTAAGATTCTTCCATCATTCACACACAGTAGACATGGTGTAAACCACCATTTTGTAAACAGAATGCTGTCCTCAATGCTTAAATTGTATTGTCTATGGCTCAATTTGTGGAAATGCTGTCTTTAATGTTGTGATTCACAGACACACTATGACCACGATTTGAATGCTGCAACTGAGACGGAATGACGTCGAGGGACACACGCTGAGACCCCGAGTATGACTGGACATGGACCGGATATTTGTGACAACGACCTAAAAGGGGTGCAGAAGCACACCAGCACCCCATTTTATTTTATTCCATGGCCAACCATCTCTCTAGCTACCCCTTATTCCACACTATTCCTTTTATGGTCCCTCAACTTCGGACACTTTGGAACTCTCCATCTTATCTCTATAAACCCACCCAATTTCCCTATGCTGCTTCCTTCACCTGTTATCAAATCACGAGAAGAACATCTAGACTCAGTAACATGTTTAAAAGTGTTGTTGCTACCTTTGTTTCACCTGCGTAATGCTGTCCTCCTCCAGCTTATTCTGGGGCTTAGACCGAATGCAGTGGTAAATGTGCTGCTCACAATTGACAGCAGAAATATGGACCTACATGAACCTAAATTGACAAGAAGGATGTTGATATAGCTGCATTTAGGCATGGCTTCCTTGTTTTGAGTCTGTTAAGTGTGTTTCTCATTCTGCTGGAGTTGACCTAGTATTCTATATTAAACCTACCTTACGCATTCAGTTTTGCCATTTATAACTCACCCACCAAAATCACAATATGCTGTTTTACATGTTGTGTTATTTGTGCTGGTCTAATTCCTAAAATGGAAAAGCAGAAGAACGTGTGCTTTCGGGTAGTAATGATATTTCATATGGTGCTCTTCGATGTCCCATGTTTGTGGCATTGATGAATAAATCATTTTATATTTACTTAAATTAAAATGTTTATATGTTATGTATAAAAGGCATATGTAAGCGTAGTTTACTATTTATTTCAAACAATGTAATTGTTAGAGTTCAGGTGTTTGACGTGATTGGGTGACTAGGTGCATTGATGTCAAATAAATATTATTATTCGTTCATGGTTATGGATACATTCTACAATGAGTTAATCTGGCTTTGAACAGAACATGTCAACAAGTTAGTTCTGGATTGTTTAATACAGCACTGCATTCTGACACCATGAATTGAAATAGATTTCACCTTGTTCATATAGTTGGCAGAAATGATAAGGGATAAAGACCTCCATCAGCTGAAGGAGAAGAGGATCTGGTAAAAATAAGGGAAGGCTGCTAGTATCATCTAGGTAGGTAGCTAGCTATATAGTGTCTTTGCAAAAAGGTAATCTAGTATTCATGGCACATTATACATATCTGACTGCTACTAGGATAGTATTCTGTACAAGACAAGACCAAATGCATAAATAAGACAAATATTAGTTAAATAAAATATGGAACAGTAAATTAAAAAGTTCAATATATTTTGTTTTGGATCAAGGTAGCTAGTAGCTAGTTATCTGACGGAAAAGGTGTCAGCTAGAGATGATGTGAAGGAGCATGCAGGGATTTGTAGTCTTGCATGATGTCTACTTTGATGCTAATTCAAATCTGAGATTTAATCGAGCCGAATATATTGATAAAAGTCACCTTGTCCGAGAGAGATTTACACAGTTATCAAAACGTCACGCCAGGGTAAGCCTAACACAGCCCTTATTTTAAGTGTTTTTAAAATCCACAATGGATCAAATGGCTGGTGGAAAAACGATTGGAACCATTTCTGTGTTTGACCACTAGGTTTCATGGGTATGATGACGTGTGTACTGTGGGGCTCTATTCTCATGTGTTTTATGTCTCCTGTGTTTTTATTTTTATATATCTGACCTAATATTGATTCTGTGGTCTTTAAGATCCTATTCTGGATACTCTATTTTCTTACCTTTGATATTAAACACTGCATTGCTGAGGAAGAGCTTGTAAGTAACCTGTGCACGCAACAAAGAAACGTTTATTTTATTTGACATGGTTTATGAATGTAAAATGTGGCCTGCCAATCCACCATAGGAAGAACAATCATTGCGCCAGTAATATGGGTGATAGCTTTTGAACCGTTTGGGCTAGAAGCAAGCCGTTTTCGCTGTAGTAATGGTACAACCATGATGCTAACCATGATGCTAACCATATGCACTCCCAAATTTAAATTATTGGTCGCACAGCAAAATATTTAAGAGGATATGCGACCAAAATGGTCAAACTTTAGAGCCCTGGCTGAGGCTGATGTTAAGAGGACGTCAAAAGGGGAGTGAAGAGTCCGTAATGTGGCGAGTTGTAGCCTTGCATGTTGAGCAACCTCAACTGAGCAACCCCCCCTATTGACAGTTTCATCTCATGATCTAATTGAATACCTAAATTCTGCCTCCATCGTTAAGAAGTGGCTGGGGGTGGAACTACTCAGGTTCAATTATTTATTGTCTTGATGTGGTAAAAATAACCTTCATAGACCACTACCCTGCACAGAGCAACCTTCCTCGGGTAGTAAACATGTTATATCTTTGTTATACAACAGGGGTGTCAAACTCATTTTAGCTCAGGGGCCACATGGAGGAAAATCTATTCCCAAGTGGGCCGGACCGGAAAAATCATGGTATATATAACTTAAAAACAACAACTTCAGATTGTTTTCTTTGTTTTAATACGATCAACATACAACATAAAGCTGGAGCCTGAGGACAGTGTGTCCAAAATAGTACAAGCACAACATCACTATTAATCATAAAACACGTCAAGTTTATTTGAAAATTCTAAAGAAAAAGAACACACAAACACACAATGCCTCAGTGATTAACAGAACTGTTTCACAGATCACAGAACTATATCAGGGTGTCATTTCTCAGGCAGAAATGTAGATAAAAATAATGAAATCCTGTTCCCCAAACAAGTGCAAGAACCACAGAGTCAAGAATAGGTTAAATATACAAATAAAATAAAAACAATTAAAACAATAGCACATCAACATAAAAACATATAAACATAAAGCTGGAGCCTGAGGACAGTGTCCAAAAGCACAACATCACTATTAATCATAAAACACCTCAAGTTATTTGAAAGTTCTGAGGACAAAGAACACACAAACACACAATGCCTCAGTGATTCACAGAAGTATATCACAGATCACAGAACTATATCAGGGTGTCATTTCTCAGGCAGAAATGTAGATACAAATAATGAAATCCTGTTCCCCAAACAAGTGCAAGAACCACAGAGTCAAGAATAGGTTAAATATACAAATAAAATAAAAACAATTAAAAACAATAGCACATCAACATAAAAACATATAAACATAAATCTGAAAGCGTTGCTCAAACTCCCGTAACAGTCCCGTTATTTTATCTTTGAACCGCTTCATGTCTGCCACATGTTAGGTCGCGCACACATTTTTCAGACAGGGGAAGTGAGCTGCATCACCACCGGCAAGTTGCGTCTCCCACAATGACAGCTTCAACTTGAAAGAACGTATGCTGTCATAATACTGCGTGACAACTTTGTTGCGCCCTTGCAGCTGTTTGTTCAAGTTATTCAGGTGCTCTGTAACATCCACCATAAATGCAAGGTCCTGCATCCATTCTGCGGAATGAAATTCTAACACTGGTTTGCCCTTTTCTTCCATGAACTGTTCAATTTCTTCTCGTAAATCAAAGAAACGCTCAGCACAGCACCTCGGCTTAACCATCTTACCTCAGTGTGGTATGGCAGGCCATAGATGTGGTCTTTCTCTCTGAGAAGGCTGTCAAACTGACGGTGATTCAGGCTTCTGGATCGGATGAAATTAACAGTTTGGATGACCACCTTCATGACGTTATCCATCTTTAATGACTTGCAACACAAAGCCTCCTGGTGCAAAATACAGTGAAAAGTCAAAAATCACATCCTCCATTTGCAGATTGCACTTTCTCTCTGAACTTTGTCACAACGCCTGCTTTTTTCCCGATCATTGAGGGCGCACCATCTGTAGCCAGGCTGACAGCGCGGGACCAGTCCACTCCGACCCTGTCCAGCGCGCCCGACGAAGCGGTAAAAATATCAGCTGCTGTCGTTGTATCTGTCATCGGCACCAACTCCACGAACTCCTCGGTGACGGTCAATGTGTCATCAACTCCGCGGATGAAAATGGCCAGTTGTGCAACATCTGTAATGTCCGTGCTTTCATCAATTGCAACCAAAACGCAATAAATGACTTTACTTTTGCTTCAACTGGCTGTCCAAATCCACTGAAAGATCGGAAATCCTGTCTGCAACTGTGTTTCTTGTCAGGCTGATATTTGCAAAAGCCTGCTGCTTTTCAGGGCACACAATCTCCGCTGCCTTCATCAGGCATGTTTTTACAAATTCACCCTCACTAAATGGTTTTGAAGCCACTGCGATTTCATTAGCAATGAGGTAGCTAGCTTTCACTGCAGCGTCACTGATGTCTCGGCTGTGAGTAAACACAGACTGCTGTTTCTTCAGACCCGCCAACAGTTCATTCACCTTCTCTCATCTCCGCTGTCCTTGAAAGTTGTCATATTTGTCGGCATGAAGACTCACATAGTGGCGACTGAAGGTTATATTATTTCAGCACTGCAACATGCTCTGAACACACCAAACATACAGCTTTCCCATTCAATTCCGTGAATAAATAGGATGACCATTTTTCTTGGAACACTCTGCACTCTGCGTCCACTTTTCTCTTTTTGACAGAGACATATTGGGGCAATGAGGGTGCCAAAGCACATAATGTTAAAAGTAGAAGCCGTAATAAATATCGCGGGCAAAACAAAGTAGCTCATTGGCTGCACGTGCTTGACCTACTTGCTCTGCCCCGGTATAAACAGTTTGCTTGCTTAACACAATTGCTATTGCGCCATCCAGTGGACGCAATTGGAACAGCAGTTTATTTTATTGAAAAATTGCAGCGCATTTTTATACTTTACAAAATTATTATTATTATTATTATTATTTATTGTTTTCTTCAAAATCATCTCGCGGGCCGGATTAAACCCGTTTGCGGGCCTGATCCGGCCCGCGGGCCGGACGTTTGACACCCCTGTTATACAATGTCAATAGAAACACAATGGATACGTGTAGTGTAGCAACCATTTCAACAGTGCAGTGTGTCCTTGTGGTGTGTGAAGGTATACTATTGGAAATGATTTGTATTCCCAAATATTAGACTGAGTTGGAAGAAAAAAAACAATAGCTTGCCGTCCAGCAGAGGAATTCCCCCAGCTCCTGCCATTGTGGCGCCAAATGATAATTAATCACAGGTTGAATAATTTAATGCAGAGCCAATGGATGCTTTTCTCCCGATTCTCAGCACCTGCCTTAGTAGTGTCCCTGGGGCTGATGAGGGGTGTGTGTGTGCGTGTGTGTATGTTTGGTGCTGGGGCCTCTTTTGGGGCCAGAGAGAGGGAGAACAGAACCCAAAACAACCAAACACAGGGCAGTACTGAAACCTCCGCCCTGCTATCCTCTGACTCAGCCCTGACTCATAAATGGCGCCCTGATCCTTCTCTCTCCTTCACTTTGGAGACTCTGACTCCTTTTTGTGCTTGTAAAACTACAAACCTGAGGGCTTAAATAATGGAATCCGCGGAAGGGGGAAACAGCGCCACTGGCCGCCCCACCACCGTTGTTATTGTTTTTGTTGCCGAGCTGAGGAGCATCACGCAGCTTGGTAAAAAAAACCGCAGTACATACTGTATTGTGCTGTTCTATCGCACGTGCAATGATGTCCGAGGGGAAGAAACGGTGTTCGTTGTTTGCAGTAACTTCTTTGTTGTAATATCGCAAACTGACGTGACTGTTTCACCATTTAGGATTCCAGCTTTAAACAGCATATTCAGGCATACTGTCAGACATGCTCAAAGTTATGTAGACTATACTTTACTCAAAAGATCAGTGCACATACTTGGTGACATACTCAAGTACAACACTTGGGGTAACAGTGCATGTAAAAAAGTATTAATTATCATGCTGTTTTGAATGTACTATGGCTGTTTACAACATATGATGACAGACTAAAAAAATCTATCAATTGTGGATTCAGCCCCACAGACACAGTACAATAGGAGCCAGATTGGGCTGAATTATATCTGGACTGACATTCTCTTGCTGATTGGATTAGGAAGTCAGAAGATCCCTGTCACATGTAGAACCCTATAGGACCATTTCACCAGAGATGTCTCTACCGTTCTACAGTATACAGTAAGTACATAGCTACATAAGGCCTAAATACTAACCCTAGCCCCATATACTGTATGTAACCATGAAAATATCTGACTATAGGCCATCTGTAAATACGCTGTTTCTTTAAGTGGTGTTTAATGCCCTAAGCATGTCTTATATAATGCCATGATGCAGCCTATGAACCCAGATGTGGACCAGTCTTCCCCTCCTCTTGGGTTGATTTGATTTGATTCTCTGGTTCGTCTTGGTCACCGAGTTCATCTGTGGCACCTCACTCTAAACATCACCCGTCCATCCGCCCCCTCCATGTGAAAGCCATTGGCACTGTGGTGTCTAGAACAGGAGGCCTGGGAGCTGCTTGGCACACTGTGTACTGTGGGGCAGAGTGCTGGGTGTCACGGTAGCTCCTCCACTCGCTCGCCAAGCGGCCGCCTGTTCCTTTAAGAGGCAAGGAGAGCCGGGGTTGGGGAGAGGCGCAGAGAGGCAGCCGCAGCAGTGGTAATGTTCTCATGTGTTTTCTTTCTGTGGGAAGTGCCACAGCCCCACCACAGCACACACACACTTGCATACACGCATGCACAAACACATACACACACACGCAGGCATGCATGCACACAGACACACACACACACACACACACACAGAAACATACACACAGAAACACAAGACGTGCACACACAATCACACACACACACACACACACATGCACAAAGACACACACACACACACACGCAGACACGCATGCACAAAGACATACACACACACACACACACACACACAGAAACATACACACAGAAACACAAGACGTGCACACACAATCACACACACACACACACACACATGCACAAAGACACACACACACACACGCAGACACGCATGCACAAAGACACACACACACACACACACAAACAAACGCTGTGTGTGTTAGTGAGAGGTTCTACCCTCTCGCAGCCAGAGGAAGGAGGTTCATGTTATTGATGACTGTATTCCACTGCCGTTTTCCAATCAGTTCACTATAGGAGTCTGGAGAAGGGGAGGAGAGCAGAGGAAAGAAGAGATGGGGTTTGGGAGAGATAGTTTGGTTTGTTCGTTGGAGAGAGTGAATAACACCATATGGACTGCTACTTTGGCTGCTTTCAGGAAACATTGCAGTAATGACGCCAAAAGACCCCCGTTATTTTCTGTGATATTTGAGAGGAAGAATTTCTAGTGTTTTCAATTGTGGCTTCCTGCCCCTGTGTTAGATGGGGACTGCAAACAGACTTCCAGCTCCATACAGTGTACATGTCCAATGCCTGCTCAAAAGCCATTAACCATTAGACTATTCCAGGCTGCTCCCCCAAATATATTGGCATTTCTTCTCTCAGACAGAGTCGAATTACCATCTCAATGCTCACGGAAAGCTGACCACAATAGCAGCTCTGAATGTGGCAGCATTTGTGGCTTTGCCTGTTCCTTTAATAAGCTTTGTGCTGCCGAGATGCTCAGGCGCACATAAGCCGGACCTGGAGGGCCATGGCAAACCGCAGTCAGAGTCTGATAAGGAGCGCTGGTAAAACATGTAGCATGGTAGGCACAGAGGCATGGTAAATTGCATCATTGGCAAAAAGGCAACCAGCATCCAAAATGTCTCTGTAGAACCCACAAGATCTGAATGGTGCCAAGTTTCCCCCTTCTTTCTCTCTCTGCACCCCCCTCTTTTTCTTCCTCCCTCCCTCCCTCTTTCTCTGTTTCTGACCCTCTCTCTTCCAAAACATACACATGACCACACTTGCCAGCACACGTGCCCACACAAGCGCGTGTATACATTCCTCACCACCATGGCTGTCTCTACTGCATGTCTCCCATGTGCCCTATGCACTGCTGCCAGCATAGAGTGCTATGACCTCCCAGTGCCCGGAAGGGTGTGTGTGTGTGTGTGTGTGTGTGTGTGTGTGTGTGTGTGTGTGTGTGTGTGTGTGTGTGTGTGTGTGTGTGTGTGTGTGTGTGTGTGTGTGTGTGTGTGTGTGTGTGTGTGTGTGTGTGTGTGTGTGTGTGAGAGAGAGAGAGAAGGGGGAAGGGAATCCGGATTCCGGTTTTTAGCAGACGGATAATGGGGGTTGTCACACCAGGGAGTCAAGGATAGACTCTTGTCTGTTACTACTGTCCTACAGAGAGCACTGGTATTGTATTGGCACTCTGCCTCTACCATTTATTCTCACTGTTCACCAGTATATACTGTAACACATCCATCCCATACAAACAGTCAGGGGTCATTCTCAGCTTCAATCAAGTCTGTATGATACTATATTATAAATAAATAAATAAATATGCCATTTAGCAGAAGCTTATATTCATGCTTTTTATGTTATTGCATTGACCAGGAACATGTCCTCCATATGTGTCACGGTTTCTGCCGAGGCTGCTCCTTCTCCTTGTTCGGGCAGGCTTCGGCGGTCGTCGTCCCCGGAGTACTAGCTGCCACCGTTCATTGTTTCTGTGTTTGTTTGGTTTGGTCTGTTTTGGTACACCTGTTTCTCATTTTGTCTTGATTATGTGTCCTTTAAGTTCTCGTTGTTTCTGTCTTTTGGTTGTGTGTAGTTGTTCCATGTCAGCAGGTGTTGCCAGTCAGTTTGTGCTCTATTCTTTTAGAGAGTCCGCACTGTTGTGCGTTTGTTGTATTTTTACGCTGAGTGCGTTATTTTTCGGATGCCTCCGGCTCTGTTTGTAGCCGTTCATTCTGTGGACTTTATTAAAGTAAATTTTGGACTTGCATCTGCATCCTGCATTTGATTCCACACCACACCTACGCCCGTCTCTGACAATATGTCCTTACACAGCTCATTATAGTACACATACCATAATAGCACATACTGTACATTGCCTGGGTGGATATTTTGGAAACTTTTGAATGATCAATTTCTATTCAATAAACACATGACCAACATTGACAAAAAATATTTCTAAAAAACATGTTTGTGTATGAATGTAGTAGTGAAGACAATGGAGGGAGATGGATGTGTTCTCAGCTGCTGTTTGGTGTACAGAAGTCATCAGCTGCTTGTACTGGAGTAACTTGACTAAAGTGCGTGTGATGCAAAGCGGGGGTCAACAAAGGGACAGTATAAAAGGCTGGGAGGGAAGCAAGCAACATTGTTATCCAGCCAGAGCTCTGATATGACTAATGCTCTTTAAAGTAAACAGCAGTTTTTTTTACAAACACCTACACAACTGGATGACAGTTGAGCTTTGTAATCCAGACTGTGGAGACTGTGGAGTGTAAAAAAAAAAATATTAAACAAAATACATCCAGAAATAGAATTCAAGGATAAGACCAGCATCTTACACAGACCATTGCATGGATATACACTATATATACAAAGGTATGTGGACACCCCTTCAAATTTGTGGATTCGGCTATTTTAGCCACACCCGTTGTTGACAGGTGTATAAAATCAAGCACACAGCCATGCGATCTCCATAGACAAACATTGGCAGTAGAATGGCCTTACTGAAGAGCTTAGCGACTTTCAACGTGGCACCATCATAGAATGCCACCTTTCAAACAAGTCAGTTCGTCAAATTTCTGCCCTGCTAGAGCTGCCCCGGTCAGCTGTAAGTGCTGTTATTGGGTTTCCATGGTCGAGCAGCTACACACAAGCCTAAGATCACCATGCGCAATGCCAAGCATCGGCTGGAGTGGTCTAAAGCTCGCCGCCATTGGACTCTGGAGCAGTGGAAATGCGTTCTCTGGAGTGATGAATCACACTTCACCCTCTGTCTGTCTGATGGACGAATATGGGTTTGGCGGATGCCAGGAAAGCGCTTCCTGCCCGAATGCATAGTGCCAGCTGTAAAGTTTGGTGGAGGAGGAATAATGGTCTGGGGCTGTTTTTCATGGTTCAGGCTCCTTAGCGCCAGTGATGGTCAATCTTAACGATACAGCATACAATGACATGCTAGACGATTCTGTACTTCTAACTTTGTGGCAACAGTTTCCTGTGTCAGCATGACAATGCCCCCATGCACAAAGCAAGGCCCATACAGAAATGGTTTGTCAAGATCGGTGTGGAAGAACTTGACTGGCCTGTACAGAGCCCTGACCTCAACCCCATCGAACACCTTTGTGATTAATTGGAACACCGACTGCGAGCCAGGCCTAATCGCCCAACATCATTGCCCGACCTCACTAATGCTATTGTGGCTGAATGGAAGCAAGTCCCCACAGCAATGTTCCAACATCTAGTGGAAAGCCTTCCCAGAAGAGTGGAGGCTGTTATAGCAGCAAAGGGGGGACCAGCTCCATATTAATGCCAATGATTTTGGAATGAGATGTTCGACGAGCAGGTGTCCACATACTTTTGCTTCTGTATCTACAGTAGTTACTCTGCAGGAAACAACCTGTCATATGAACCTTTTCCTCTAACACACATTCATAACATAAATCAGGGAGGCAAAAGTAGGGGTATAGGAATATGCTCTTGTCTCATTGCGAGGATTTGAAAAGTAAAAAGTGAAAGCTGAGATAACACCATGGGAATCCTTGGGACCAGCAGCACTGGGCCCCACGCTGGGGTGGAGGCTTCACAAGATGCTGTACTGTGTGTTTTTTTGTTCTCTGTGTGAAAGCATCCTGGTGTGTGCCAGAAAGGTAGTCATTGCTCCAGCATCAGTGGAACTGGTGTAAACTAAAAATGGGTATCTAAGGAAGCGAGGGAATAAGGAGAGGTTTTAGGGGCTTGCGTCTGACTGTGTGTGTGTGTGTGTGTGTGTACGTGTGTTTGTGTGTGTGTGTCAGAGGAGGCTGGTGGGAGGAGCCATAGGAGGATGAGCTCATTGTAATGGCTGGAATGGAATTAATGGAACGGAGTCAGACATGTGGATTGATGTGTTTGATACAGTTCCATTCCAGCCATTACAATGAGCCCATCCTCCTATAGCTCCTCCCACCAGCCTCCTCTGGTGTGTGTGTACTTGCGTGTGTGTGTGTGTGCTTGTTCGTGTGATTGTGCGGAGCATGCGCTAGTATGTGTGTGTGTGTGTGTGTGTGTGTGTGTGTGTGTGTGTGTGTGTGTTCTGTATCTGTGTTGTGTAGAGGAGGAGGAGGAGGAGGGGGGTGGAAGCCTTGTGGAAAATAGGTTGATGTGACCTACATATCCACATGGCTGCTCATTAGCATACACACATAATTCTGAGGCAGATAATAACCAGTGACTTGTGTCACAGAGACAGGCAAGAAGAAGGCTATTTACATTATTTGCATTGTGCCCTTTGTTTGCCTTTAACCGTCTCACCTCCAGGCCAGATGGTACGCACTCAAATAAACCTCACCCGCCCATAGTGACATGCTGAATTGACAAATTAAACTGACTGACTGGAGAGCTCTCCATTTTGGGAATTGCATGACAAAAATTTACATGATGACAGTAATATTATAATGGCGGAGGTCGATAACCCGTTTACACTCTAGGTGATAACAAGTCTACACCCAGCAAAGCATGAATGTTCCCAGAACATTTAATTAAGTTGTGGGAAAGGTATAAGACCATTCCCCCTAAAAGTTCTAATAACACAAAATCTGTCAAGTTGTGTTGATGATTAAACAATGTTGGTATTAGGGTGGAGAAAACATTCATCTGATATTGCAAGAATGTTAACCGAACATATTTTTTTATGTTCTTTTAACTTTCCCAAAACATTTCATTATGTTGTGAGTAATAGTGTGGAGACATTACAGGAGATAGGTTCCCAAAACACAAAATCTGTCCAGTTGTGCCGACATTCATAAAATGTGTGTATTATGGTGAACAAAACATTCCCCTAATGTTAAATTTTTTTTCACAGAACACATTTCTTTCTGTTATTTAAAAGTACCCAAAACATGTCATTAGGATTGTGGGGACATTACAAGATAAAGGTTCCCAAAACACAAAATATGTTCAGTTGTGATGGGAGCTTTGGAGTGTCATCCCTGGAATTAATCCACTGCACCACTGGGACGGAATTACATACATAAAAAGCTGTTCACACCTTTACTCTGACTTCCAGGTTGTGGTCTTTGTCTTTGCAGAGAGAGGATAACTACATATAGAAAAATAACAACATATAGAAAATGTCACACCCTGGTTCTGGGACTCTATATGTTGAGCCAGGGTGTGTTCATTCTATGTTGTTGTTCTATGTCGGGAGTCTAGTTTTGTATTTCTGTGTTGGCCAGAGTGGTTCCCAATCAGAGGCAACGAGTGTCAGCTGTTGCTGGTTGTCTCTGATTGGGAGCCATATTTATACAGGCTGTTTTCCCACAATAGTTGTGGGATCTTGTTCCAGTTGGTTTGTGCCTTTTGGTCTGTACCGTAGGACTGCACGTATTGTTTGTTGTTTTGTTTGAGTGTTTACTCTCTTTAAATAAAGTATGTTTGCCTGCAACGCTGCGCCTTGGTCTACTCCGTCTAACGATCGTGACAGAAGATCCCACCATACCAGGACCAAGCAGCGTGTCCAGGAGCAGGCAGCCTGGACATGGGAGGAACCGCCGGGAAAGGAGCTGGAGAGGTTGGCGATGGCCCAGGTGGGCAAAGTGTGGTCCTGGGAGGACATGCTCGGGGGCAAAGGGCCATGTGCTAAGATTAAGGCCCTGGCGAGAGAGGAGCAACGGCGTCAGCAGTGTCGTCATCGGACGGACAAGAGGCAACCCCAGAAAATTTTTAGGGGGGGGCACACGGCATGGGCGACTGGGCAGCAGGAGGCTGCCACAGGGCGAATTGGGAGATTTGGAGAGGAGGCCACCGGATTTGGGGGGCCAGAAGGCAGGTTGGCGGAGCCTGGATGGAGAGCAGAGCCAACTCCCTGTACTCAGGCATGGCAGCATGAGACTGGGCAGGTTCCGCGGTATGCGGAGCTGCGTACTGTGCCACGAGTGGTCCGGCATAGTCCGGTACGTCCTGTGCGAGCACCCCGCACGTGTCGTGCGAAGGTGGGCATGCAGCCAGGACGGAGTGTGCCGGCTCAGCGCTCGTGGCCTCCAGTGCCTCTCCTCGGTCCCGGATATCCTGCGCCAGTGTCACGTGCTGTTATGCCAGTACGGGTACACAGCCCTGTACGTCCTGTGCTGATGCCTCACACAGAGTGTGTGAAGGTAGGCATTCAGCCAGGACGGGTTGTGGCAGCTCTTCACTCCAGGCCTCCTATCCGTCTCCACAGCCCGGTCCGGCCTGTTCCTGCCCCTCGCACCAAGCCTATGGTGCGAGTCGTCAGCCCGGCCCTGCCTGTTCCTGCTCCTCGCACCAAGCCTACGGTGTGCGTCGCCAGACCGGCCCGGCCTGTTCCTGCCACTCGCACCAAGCCTACGCTGCGCATCGTCAGCCCGGCCCGGCCTGTTCCTGCTCCTCGCACCAAGCCTACGGTGTGCGTCGCCAGCCCGGCCCAGCCTGTTCCTGCCACTCGCACCAAGCCTACGCTGTGCATCGTCAGCCCGGCCCGGCCCGGCCTGTTCCTGCTCCTCGCACCAAGCCTACGGTGTGCGTCGCCAGCCCGGCCCGGCCTGTTCCTGCTCCTCGCACCAAGCCTACGGTGCGCGTCGCCAGCCCGGCCCGGCCTGTTCCTGCCCTTCGCACCAAGCCTACGGTGTGCGTCGCCAGCCCGGTCCGGCCTGTTCCTGCTCCTCGCACCAAGCCAGGGGTGCGCGTCGCCAGCCCGGCCCGGCTTGTTCCTGCCCTTCGCACCAAGCCTACGGTGTGCGTCGCCAGCCCGGTCCGGCCCGTTCCTGCTCCACGCACCAAGCCAGGGGTGCGCATCGTCAGCCCGGTCCGGCCCGTTCCTGCTCCACGCACCAGGCCAGGGGTGCGAGTCGTCAGCCCGGTCCGGCCCGTTCCTGCTCCACGCACCAAGCCAGGGGTGCGAGTCGTCAGCCCGGTCCGGCCCGTTCCTGCTCCACGCACCAAGCCAGGGGTGCGCATCGTCAGCCCGGTCCGGCCCATTCCTGCTGTGAGCTGCTCCACACCGGAGCTTAAGAAATCCGCTCCTACGATGTCCAGTCCAGCTCCAGCCAGTGGGGCCAGACCGGACCAGTGGCGCTACGGGGGGAGTATTGGAGGGTGGTGGGCGAGCCCGGAGCCGGAACCGCCTCCGAGGAGGAATGCCCACCCAGCCCTCCCCTGTTTGGTCTATGTTGAGGCGCGGTCACAGTCCACGCCTTTAGGGGGGGGTACTGTCACACCCTGGTTCTGGGACTCTATATGTTGAGCCAGGGTGTGTTCATTCTATGTTGTTGTTCTATGTCGGGAGTCTAGTTTTGTATTTCTGTGTTGGCCAGAGTGGTTCCCAATCAGAGGCAACGAGTGTCAGCTGTTGCTGGTTGTCTCTGATTGGGAGCCATATTTATACAGGCTGTTTTCCCACAATAGTTGTGGGATCTTGTTCCAGTTGGTTTGTGCCTTTTGGTCTGTACCGTAGGACTGCACGTATCGTTTGTTGTTTTGTTCGAGTGTTTACTCTCTTTAAATAAAGTATGTTTGCCTGCAACGCTGCGCCTTGGTCTACTCCGTCTAACGATCGTGACAGAAAAATAAGTATCCTATCCTATATTATTTCTTACTCTACTAATCCTCTTTATATACTGTAAAGTTGGGATGTTTTGAATTTTATTTTCCCTACGAACTTGATTTCAGATATTATGTTAAATTATTGCTTGATAGATTGTGGTGAGGTGTACATAGATGTGCATATGTACTAAGACATATAGCCATAGTTTGAATCATAATTTAAGGATTGCAGAGCAAAGGGAAATCCACTACAAACATAATCATCCCTGTGGCGCAGCAGACTAAGTTGCAGTATGTTCTAAGAACATTAAAGAAACATTGTGTTATTATATTCCCTGTGTAACAGCGTTGCTTCCGTCCCTCTCCTCGCCCCTACCTGGGCTTGAACCAGGGACCCTCTGCACACATCGACAACAGTCACCTCGAAGCACCGTTACCCGTCGCTCCACAAAAGCTGCGGCCCTTGCAGAGCAAGGGAAACAACTACTTCAAGGTCTCAGAGCGAGTGACGTCACCGATTGAAACGCTACTAGCGCGCACCGCTAACTAGCTAGCCATTTCACACCGGTTACACTGGCAATATAATGATAACCTCATTGAAATGTTCTGTGGCAGTTATTACAGACGTTGTGAACAACTTTTTAGTGAATGTTAGGAGAACATTCCAAGGATATTTGATTGAAAACATTTTCGAGAAAAATATTTGGTGATCGAAAACATTATTTGAATATTTGTGGGACGTTATCATCCTAATGTTAGCTCAAACCTAACTAGAACTTAATAGGAATGTTAGCTAATGTCCTGGGAATGTTCCCGGGTTTGCTGGGTAGACTATAGTGTCAGTGCTGAAGATCGAATCTAGCATGAACAATTCCATCTCAATTTAGACCACATACATTTACATTTACATTTTCGTCATTTAGCAGACGCTCTTATCCAGAGCGACTTACAAATTGGTGTATTCACCTTATGATAGCCAGTGGGACAACCACTTTACAATTATTATTATTATTTTTATTTTGTTTCTTTGGGGTGGGATAAGGGGGGGTAGAATGATTACTTTATCCTATCCCAGGTATTCCTTAAAGAGGTGGGGTTTCAAGTGTCTCCGGAAGGTGGTGAGTGACTCCGCTGTCCTGGCGTCGTGAGGGAGCTTGTTCCACCATTGGGGTGCCAGAGGAGCGAACAGTTTTGACTGGGCTGAGCGGGATCTGTGCTTCCGCAGAGGTAGGGGAGCCAGCAGGCCAGAGGTGGATGAACGCAATGCCCTCGTTTGGGTGTAGGGACTGATCAGAGCCTGAAGGTACGGAGGTGCCGTTACCCTCACAGCTCCGTAGGCAAGCACCATGGTCTTGTAGCAGATGTGAGCTTCAACTGGAAGCCAGTGGAGTGTGCGGAGGAGCGGGGTGACATGAGAGAACTTGGGAAGCTTGAACACCAGATGGGCTGCGGCGTTCTGGATGAGTTGTAGGGGTTTAATCGCACAGGCAGGGAGCCCAGCCAACAGCGAGTTGCAGTAATCCAGACAGGAGATGACAAGTGCCTGGATTAGGACCTGTGCCGCTTCCTGTGTAAGGCAGGGTCGTACTCTACGAATGTTGTAGAGCATGAACCTACAGGATCGGGTCACCGCCTTGATGTTAGCGGAGAACGACAGGGTGTTGTCCAGGGTCACGCCAAGGCTCTTTGCACTCTGGGAGGAGGACACAACGGAGTTGTCAACCGTGATGGCGAGATCATGGAACGGGCAGTCCTTCCCTGGGAGGAAGATCAGCTCCGTCTTGCCGAGGTTCAGCTTGAGGTGGTGATCCGTCATCCACACTGATATGTCTGCCAGACATGCAGAGATGCGATTCGCCACCTGGTTATCAGAAGGGGGAAAGGAGAAGATTAATTGTGTGTCGTCTGCGTAGCAATGATAGGAGAGGCCATGTGAGGATATGACAGAGCCAAGTGACTTGGTGTATAGCAAGAATAGGAGAGGGCCTAGAACTGAGCCCTGGGGGACACCAGTGGTGAGAGCACGTGGTGCGGAGACAGATTCTCGCCACGCCACCTGGTAGGAGCGACCTGTCAGGTAGGACGCAATCCAAGAGTGAGCCGCGCCGGAGATGCCCAACTCGGAGAGGGTGGAGAGGAGGATCTGATGGTTCACAGTATCAAAGGCAGCAGATAGGTCTAGAAGGACGAGAGCAGAGGAGAGAGAGTTAGCTTTAGCAGTGCGGAGAGCCTCCGTGACACAGAGAAGAGCAGTCTCAGTTGAATGACCAGTCTTGAAACCTGACTGGTTTGGATCAAGAAGGTCATTCTGAGAGAGATAGCAAGAGAGTTGGCTAAAGACGGCACGCTCAAGAGATTTGGAGAGAAAAGAAAGAAGGGATACTGGTCTGTAGTTGTTGACATCGGAGGGATCGAGTGTAGGTTTTTTGAGAAGGGATGCAACTCTCGCTCTCTTGAAGACGGAAGGGACATAGCCAGCGGTCAAGGATGAGTTGATGAGCGAGGTGAGGTAAGGGAGAAGGTCTCCGGAAATGGTCTGGAGAAGAGAGGAGGGGATAGGGTCAAGCGGGCAGGTTGTTGGGCGGCCGGCCGTCACAAGTCGCAAGATTTCATCTGGAGAGAGAGGGGCGAAAGAAGTCAAAGCATAGGGTAGGGCAGTGTGAGCAGGACCAGCGATGTCATTTGACTTAACAAACGAGGATCAGATGTCGTCAACCTTCTTTTCAAAATGGTTGACGAAGTAATCCACAGAGAGGGAGGAGGGGGGGATTCAGCAGGGAGGAGAAGGTGGCAAAGAGCTTCCTAGTGTTAGAGTCAGATGCTTGGAATTTACAGTGGTAGAAAGTGGCTTTAGCAGCAGAAACAGAGGAAGAAAATGTAGAGAGGAGGGAGTGAAAAGATGCCAGGTCCGCAGGGAGTCTAGTTTTCCTCCATTTTCGCTCGGCTGCCCGGAGCCTGTTCTGTGAGCTCGCAATGAGTCGTCAAGCCACGGAGCAGGAGGGGAGGACTGAGCCGGCCGGGAGGATAGGGGACATAGAAAGTCAAAGGATGCAGAAAAGGAGGAGAGGAGGGTTGAGGAGGCAGAATCAGGAGATTGGAGGGAGAAGGAATGAGCAGAGGGAAGAGATGATAGGATGGAAGAGGAGAGAGTAGCGGGAGAGAGAGAGTGAAGGTTGCGACGGTGCATTACCATCTGAGTAGGGGCAGAGTGAGTAGTGTTGGAGGAGAGCGAGAGAGAAAAGGATACAAAGTAGTGGTCAGAGACTTGAAGGGGAGTTGCAGTGAGATTAGTAGAAGAACAGCATCTAGTAAAGATGAGGTCAAGCGTATTGCCTGCCTTGTGAGTAGGGGGGGACGGTGAGAGGGTGAGGTCAAAAGAGGAGAGGAGTGGAAAGAAGGAGGCAGAGAGAAATGAGTCAAAGGTAGATGTAGGGAGGTTAAAGTCACCCAGAACTGTGAGGGGTGAGCCATCCTCAGGAAAGGAACTTATCAAGGCGTCAAGCTCATTGATGAACTCTCCAAGGGAACCTGGAGGGCGATAAATTATAAGGATGCTAAGCTTGAATGGGCTAGTGACTGTGACAGCATGGAATTCAAATGAGGAGATAGACAGATGGGTCAGGGGAGAAAGAGAGAATGTCCACTTGGGAGAGATGAGGATTCCTGTGCCACCACCCCGCTGACCAGATGCTCTCGGGGTATGCGAGAACACATGGTCAGACGAGGAGAGAGCAGTAGGAGTAGCAGTGTTTTCTGTGGTAATCCATGTTTCCGTCAGCGCCAAGAAGTCGAGGGACTGGAGGGTAGCATAGGCTGAGATGAACTCTGCCTTGTTGGCTGCAGAACGGCAGTTCCAGAGACCTGGAACTCCACGTGGGTCGTGTGTGCAGGGACCACCAGGTTAGAGTGGCAGCAGCCACGCGGTGTGAGGCGTTTGTATAGCCTGTGCGGAGAGGAGAGAACAGGGATAGACAGACACATAGTTGACAGGCTAAAGAAAATGGCTACAATAATGCAAAGGAGATCGGAATGAAATGAACTAAACATCTGGGAAAGCGAGAGAGCGGGGCCTCCCTCACTTACGTTTCACTGAAACACCCAAATATAACTCTCCCAACTTCCACCTCAGAAACTATAATTGTTGTAAACTACAGCGGTTCAATGTTTTCTAGGAATAGACTAACTTAGTTTATTCAGCTAGCTAACTTGGTACAATATTATTCAGTGAAAACCGTCCAGGGCACCGAATCCTATGACGCCACAGCCAATTAGCATGCCAGCCTCCAACAACACGGTTTAGCACCAATACTCGGCCACAACAAACCACCAGTGTGTCAACACGCCAAGCAGATCATTCGTGTCCGTGTCTAACGTTGTGTAAATTTCTGGGTTAGTCCCGACAGCTTGAGCGAGTCCGTCGTCAATTTATTCAGCCAGTTAGTTAGCTAGAATAGCTAGCATACTAGCTAGCCAATGCTCTCTGCCAACTAAAAAAAAACCTCCTCCCACGGCACGAACACACAGAGAGAGCCAAGCTAACGTTAACTAGTCACCCATGTCCCGAATTCCCTTGAACGACTCTGGTTATCAGTATGTAAAAACAAAACACAAATGTAGGTTATAACTTACCCCTAGCAGCTACTGTTAGCCAGCCAAGTGCAAAGCTAGCCACTGAATCGACTCAGCCAGTTCGCGTCTGTTCTCTAGGTCGTTCCAGCTATTGTTTAGTTAGCTATCCAGGTAGCAACAAGCTAGCTACATTTCGAGCACAGTAGCTACTAACTACCTAACGCCAACGCTTCAGACAATGAGGTTAGAAAAACAGCTGAATGGTTGGCAGCTAGCTGGCATAATTACAGGTACTCTCAAGCGTGAAACAACTATCAACAGTAAAATATCCACATAAACATAGCACTAAAAATGTATCTATACCAATTTTAAACAAAAGCAGATGTCGTCCCTTAGTGTTTTGTTACTCTAAAAACACACCAAAAAAAGAAAAGAAAGAAGGGTAAAATAAAAACCTTAATGGCTCTATAGTTCAAAAAATTAAGTGAAATGGAGGAATCTCTGTTTAACAATAGTGAGTCACATGATCCTTTACAACTTTGAATTCCAATATCTTATAAACGCACAAATACCACAGAGCCACAGGACACATTGAGAGATGTTTGAACTTTGCCTAATGTTACCAGCCCCCTGACCACGGAAGGTATTTGCTGTTGTCTATCTTTTTGCCTGGCTCTATGTGTCTGGAGTTTGCAGCAGTCATCCCCAGGACAGCTATTAATCACAGACTGAAATGATAGATGTTCTGCACACCAGCAATGCAATCTATTTTGCCTAAGTACAGACAGTAGATGTGCCATGCATATTTATCACCAGTCGTGGCTCGAGGACACGCACACGGCGTGCGCACACACACACGCACACACACACCTATTCTTCACCTCTGCCTGTAAACAGCATCAGCACCACAATGACAGTGTTCAGAATGAAATATAACAATTATTGCTCCTATGTAATGGCACATTGCTGACTCTCATGAGCCATTTTGATTAGGCGCTGGAGGAATACTGGTCAGTCTTTGGCGTGGGGTCTCTAAATTACTTTTCTACAGGCTTTTGTGACTCAGAGGACCAGTGGATTCCAATTAATATGAATAGAGGGTCGTTAACCCAGCACTCCCTGTCCTCTACTAATGACAAATCACTGGGTGCTGAACACATAAGACCACATAACTTTTATATTTTATAAACATAGAGGTGGCTTTATGCAACATCTTTCATACAGTACTGTATGACGTGTCTTTGGATGGGGGTTGGCAGAGATGATGATGAGGAATTAGCTGAAACAAAGAGGGACATCGGAACCACAGTGGCAGAGGCATGGACGCAGACACCAATGCCTCAACAGCCTTCTCCTGAGAACGCCTGGGTCCAATGTGGTTTTCAGTGTACAACACCAAAAATGACACATGCTCCCTGTACTGAAAGAGCTGTGTCAACTTACTGCTGACTGATGGTTGGGTGAGAGAGAGCAAGAGAGAGAGAGAGAGAGAGAGAGAGAGAGAGAGAGAGGAGAGAGAGAGAGCGAGAGAGAGATTATGACCCATGGAGATCTGGTGGCTTACGCTACATTAAAAGTGAGAGGCCATGAATGGTTAAGGGCCATTCCTGTGAGATCACACACACACAAACTCTGTCTCCCCTTCATACCTACCCAGACCAAGCTTCCACTATTTCTAATGATGGAGACTTACAGTATTCAGGTTCTATGCAACTCACTTTATTGGCTCCTTCTTCTTGTCCAACCCCCTCCTAGAACAACAGGGCAAAACGTTTATTTATCTCAAATTTTGTGCACATATTTGTTTACATCCCTGTTAGTGACCATTTCTCCTTTGTCAAGATAATCCAGCCACCTGACAGGTGTGGCATATCAAGAAGCTGATTAAACAGCATGATCATTACACAGGTGCACCTTGTGCTGGGGACAATAAAAGTCCACTCTAAAATGTGACATTTTGGAGGGAGCGTGCAATTGGCGTGCTGACTGCAGGAATGTCCACCAGAGCTGTTGCCAGAGAATTGAATGTTCATTTCTCTACCATATGCTGCCTCAAACATCGTTTTAGAGAATTTGGCAGTAGGTCCAACTGGCCTCACAACCGCAGACCACGTGTAACCAGGCCAGCCCAGGACCTCCACATCCAGCTTCTTCACCTGCAAGATCGTTTGAGACTAGCCAGCCGGATAGCTGATGAAGCTGAGGGTTTGCACAACCAAATAATTTCTGCAGAAACTGTCAGAAACCCTCTCAGGGAAGCTCATCTGCATGCTCGTCGTCCTCACCAGGGTCTTGACCTGATTGCAGTTCAGTGTCGTAACCGACTTCAATGGGCAAATGCTCACCTTCGATGGCCACTGGCACGCTGGAGAAGTGTGCTCTTCACGGATTAATCCCAGTTCAACTGTACTGAGAAGACGGCAGACGGTTTTGCTGATGTCAACGTTGTGAACAGAGTGCCCCATGGTGGCGGTGGGGTCATTGTATGGGCAGGCATAAGCTACGGACAATGAACACAATTGCATTTGATCAATGGCAATTTGAATGCACAGAGATATCGTGATGAGATCCTGAGGTCCATTGTCGTGCCATTCATCCACCGCCATCACCTCATGTTTCAGCATGATAATGCACGGCCCCATGTGGCAAGGATCTGTACACAATTGCTGGAAGCTGAAAATGTCCCAGTTCTTCCATTGCGTGCATACTCACCAGTCATGTCACCCATTGAGCATGTTTGGGATGCTCTGGATTGACGTGTACGACAGTGTGTTCCAGTTCCCACCAATATCCAGCAACTTCGCACAGCCATTGAAGAGGAGTGGGACAACATTCCACAGACCACACTCAACAGCCTGATCAACTCTATGCGAAGGAGATGTGTCACGCTGCATGAGGCAAATGGTGGTCACAACAGATGCTGACTAGTTTTATGATCCACGCCCCTACTTAAAAAAAAAAAGGTATTAGGGCCTAATGAATTTATTTCAATTGACTGATTTTCTTATATGAACTGTAACTCAGTAAAATCTTTGAAATTGTTGCATGTTGCGTTTATATTTTTGTTCAGTGTACATTAGTGTAGTAACAATAATGAGGACACAACCCTCCTCTGGAGTCTGGGCCACGAGCGATGAAATCAACTCAGTATGTCAGGAAGTGTCCAAGTAAATAAATCAAAAATAATTGCATGGTTCCCCTACATTCCCCAAACTGAGTGGCAATGAAGAGCCACAACCGGATAGGATTAGACATCAGTCACTTCTCTGCCTTCACAGGTCACTGCCTAAAACAATACGAATCCAACTATAATTGTTTACCATATTTGGGGGGGGGGGTTGTATTTTTTTTATTCATATCAAGATCATTTAGTCCATTTTGGATCACGGCTAGATTATGGGCTATGTAAAAAATTATCATAATTATCTAATTCTCTCTCACAAGGCTTTCTGAAATGATTGTCAAAAGCGAGTATGGCATCCTTGGTGAGGTTTGTGTTTTGCGAGCGCATGCACTATTTAATTGTCATACTATTATGCTATCATATCATCCTGAACAGTTTTAAACTGAGTTGGATCCAGAATAAACCTCGGTAGTACACAACAGCAATGCCATAACAGCAACATTTCCTCACTTTGTGTTGTGGGGAACATCAGTCTATGTTTCCATTCAGGTAGACAAGATTTAGATCTGCACAAAATGTACGACCACAGGAAGAACCATAAACAAAAAGAGAAAGGGTTGAAGAACAGGGGGATAAATGGTGTGTGGAGGTCTGAAATGGGGTGAATCATTCGTTACACAGTGCTGCCTCAATGCCCTTGGCCGATGGGATTATTTTCCTAGGCTTCAGCAGATCTGTCTGGGTTCACAGGGGCAGTGGATGAGGAACATCCAGACAGCATATCGACAATGTAAGGCAATGATCCCCTGGCAGACCTGGATGGTCACAGGTTCTCCTTCATATAACCTGTGGAGCTTTATTGTCCCTATACAACACACCCATAAATATCTTGCACACACAGTTTATTGAGTAAATAGCTGTAACCGTTAGCAAATCACCTGCAACATAGTTCTGCATGAAAATGTGCAGTTAGACACCACTAATCACTACAGAGTCCACCCATCCCCATACATTAGTACAGGTACTGTATGTTGACTTTAAGGTTTCACTTTACATTACAGTGCCCTTATTACTGTGCAATTATGTACAGTGTAACAAGTATTGTAGGGTTGAGCCTAGGGTTAGGGTGGAACCGGGACATGGACATGAAGCTAGGGTTAGGAGTACAGTGTAAGTACTGTGTAACAATGAGTAATAACAATACTTGTACTTTTTAGGAATAATTACACATTAATAAGGGCACTGTAATGTTTCCAACTTTCCTGTACTATACTTTACTGTACATCTATTACTGAAGTAGTGAAAAGCTATTAGATAATCAAGCAACTAGTCTTGGCTGCAGTCAGGATGCTTCTAGCCCAACTAGTCCAACCTGTTCTGGTGTTCCTGCCTGGCTGAGCCTGTTGCTTGATAACTATGGAGCTTGCTGCTATTAGCATATTGTCAGTACTTTTATAACACCATGTCAGACCTTGCGGAATTCCATGCTACACTCATAAAAAAAACGATTGATCATTTTATTAACCGTAGATCACTTAAACTGGTACAACACTTCCACTCACGGGTGGCTAACTGAAAGTCACACCCCTACCAAGCCACGCCTCCAATATACACTACCGGTCAAAAGTTTTAGAACACTCCCATTTTTCCAGTTTTTATTGAAATTTAAGCAGTTCACGTCCAGTGAATAACCTGAAATGGTACAAAGGTAAGCGGTAAACTGCCAGAGGTAAAAAAAAAAAAAAAAAGGTTTAGGTTACCAAAAACTGAAAAACAATGTACATTTCAGAGTTATAAAAAAAGGGCATTTTCAGGGAACAAGTAATGGGTTAACAACTTACAGTTGTTCTGCAGCAATGGAAGTCAATTAAGCCTTGAAAGTTGATGCTAACAATTCCTACAGGTGTCCCAACTTTTGTTAATTACTTACAGTCTGTATAAAAGCAGTGTTGGAACAGACTGTGTTACTACACCCTCTTAAGCATTATTTGGACGATATTGTACTGCAGGACGTAGTATATTGCTATCATAATGGCGAGAAAAAGGTAATTAACAAAGGAAGACAGACCATTATAACCCTTATAAGCGTAGGTCTTTCCTTTAGAGAAATTGCAAAGAAAGCCAAGGTGTCAGTGAGTACAGTTTCCTACACCATCAAAAGGCACTTGGAAACTCTGACAGGAAGAGGTCTGGCAGACCCAAAGCCACAACAGAGACAAGTTTCTGAGAGTCAATAGCTTGCGTGATAGGCGGCTCACAGGACAACAGCTTCAAGCACAGCTTAACTTTACGAATTAAGCAAGTCTCAGTTTCAACTGTGAAGCGAAGACTTCGAGCTGCAGGTTTAACAGTTTGAGTGGCAGTAAGAAAGCCATTGCTAAGATGGCAAAATAAGAAAAAGAGGCTTGCCTGGGCAATGAAGCACCGCCAGTGGACTACTGAAGACCGGAAGAAGGTCTTATGGACCGATGAATCAACATTTGAAATCTTTGGTTCATCACACATGCCGTCAAGTAGGCGAAAGGATGGTTCCTCAGTGTGTGACACCAACTGTCAAACATGGAGGAAGAAGCATGATGGTCTGCGGCTCTTTTGCTGGATCCAGGGTTGGCGACTTGCACAGAGTGAGTGGCACCCTGAACCAAAACGGCTACCACAGCATTTTGCAGCGCCATGCAATACCATCTGGTGTACGCCTAGTTGGTCAGGGCTTCATCCTACAGCAAGATAATGACCCAAAACATACCTCCAGGCCATGTCAGAACTACCTTAGAAGAAAATAACAAGACGGTAGGCTTCAAATCATGGAATGGCCAGCACAGTCTCCAGACTTAAACCCCATCGAGCTGGTTTGGGATGAACTGGGCAGAAGGGTGAAAGCAAAGCAACCTACAAGTGCAACACATTTGTGGGAACTTCTGCAACAGTGTTGGGAATAACTTTCTGAACAATATTTGATTTCCATTGTAGAAAGAATGCCACGAGTGTGTTTGGCTGTTATGTCTGCAAAAGGTGGCTACTTTGATGAGTCAGAAATGTTGATTACATTTTGTTAAACAAAATTTGTCTCCAATTGTTTATTTGTTCTATGCTTTAATTTCAGAGTACATTAAACATTAAACTGTGTGAATTTCAATAAAATCTGGAAAAATGTAGGTGTTCTTTTGACCAGTAGTGTATGTGTGATGATTGTACCTTTATATTCAAAATGTGGCATTATACTAGATTATCTGCACATGTACCCCAAAAGGTAGCTAACAGTACCATGTCAGATCCTATGTGTACCTCTGAAGGTACATAATGCTACAAACCATGTTACTGTACACTTTCGCTAGTTTCATAAGATATAGGAACAAAACAAATGTTTGATTCAAGGTTGGTCACAAATGTAATAACAGATAGAAAGGAGACCCTACAACCATGTATCTTATTAAACTTGCAAGAATATGCAGCCTCAGATACAAAAGGAGACTCATCCTCAGACCGATGGCAACAACATTGCCTAAATGTCCCGACAGTCCCAGTCTAAAAACCCAATCCATCTGAGGAGAACAGCAAACAGTTTGTCCTCAGCCAGGAAAAGGTGTTCTTCTCTCTACTCCTAAAAGAACACCTATGTTTATTCAGGACTTTCCTCCTGTAAATTACTTTTTGTGGTACTCAGTGAATGTCTGAGGGTGAGAGGGAGAGACTGACTCCATAGATGTGAATGTAAAGTAGCAATGCTCAGTCCAATAGTGCTCCAGCCGACGGGCCTGTGCAGTGGTGTAGCCTACCTCTGGCTACTCGTTAGCACTGTGCTAGCTAATTAACACTGCCAAAGGGTGTAGAATTTGAGGGGTGTAGCCAGGGTAATTACGGATTAAACAGAGGTTGTTATGTTGTTTCCTTTTGATGGGATTATTTACATGCCGCTCACTACTGCTTTAATGACTCCCGTCCTGATGTCATTGAAAACATAACCTCTAACCACTGTGTGCTGCCCAGAGTGGTGGCTCTGGGCTGGATGGATGGATGGAGGGAGCGCTCCCCTCTGACACCACGGCACTGGTAAATTAACCCTATACACACTGCTGCACTGAGCTTTTCGTTGTCTGGAAGTCAGAGTTAAAGTCCATTTAGGGATCAAATTCACCTGGTGTTCATTTGAATGTATACCCACTTGTGTGGAGTTTTGTGATTGTTTGGTCCTGGGTAGATTAAATAGTGAATTGATCCTCATCAACAACCCTGCAAAATGAACTGCTCCTTCTCTTCAGCCCAACACAGCTCCATGTGTACCTGTACTCCACGACATTGAGGTCCACCCAACCAACGAGACCAGCCCAGTACTGTTACCCTGCAGTAACATTAGGCTGTGGTGCCATGGCAACCGTGGAGTGCTGCGTACCGCATATAGCTCCTCCCCATCACGCCCTCCCAGGGCGATGATCAGCCTCCCTGGCCATGTGCCTCACCTGCCTGCCCAACCTGTCTCCAGATGCCACTGTTTGTCAATATTTGCATTAGTAATGTCGCCTCTTTTCTCTCCCCTGGCATGTATCACGTGTCAATGACAAGCTAATCCGGGGAGTAAATTTGCCTCCTTGTTTTGTTTGGTGGCTCTAATTTCGCTGCCGTTGGAAAATTACACATAATTGCAGCCTGTAAATGCTTATGCTCCTTTCTCTCCTCTCCAGCGACTATCCTCCCCCTCCGCCCTCCTCCACTTCCCCACCCCCCTACTCATCTGGGCTCTATTCTACTCTCTGCAGCTTCAGTAAGATGGCTTCTGCTGGAGGATATGGCACCATGTTTATCCATGTTCACTGAGACACACACATACAGGAGCATGTTCACACACACTTACATGCACGCACACACACACTTAGGCCTACAGGCCTGGGGTTGATAATGTGGCTGAGTGAAGCTTATTTGGTTTTATCATACAATTTAATTGCTTTAAATATGGTCTTAATTTATTATGATATGTTCACTAATATGATTTGGTTCAGATGCCAATGAAGTTTCCTTTAGACCTCAAGGTTTTAAACATATCATGTCACAAGGCTAGATGTGCCCTATAGAGAAAGAGTAGGCCTACCAAAGGAGTTACACATTCATGTCTATCTCAGTAAAAAAAATTATCATGCCGGAACACATAAGATAACACGTTGGCTATAATACCTGTGTAGTGTAGCGCTACTCACATAATCCATGAATCCACGCTCTTTATTCCATGGTCATTTTGTAATGTTTGTAGTCGGGAAAGGCCTACTGGCATGCATTCATTTTGGTGAGTGCATGCTCGCGCAGATCATTGTTAAATCTTATAAAATCAAAGTTTATTGGTCGCATACTCAGATTTGCAGGTGTAATAGCTGCTTATGTTACTAGCTCCAACAGTGCAGTAGAATGTCTCGCAAATACAATACAAATACACGAATAATCTACAAATCTAAACAAGAAATCAAGAAATTACAGAACGGGTCAAATTAACAATCCTGAGTAGATATAGAGTGAGCGTGTGTCAGAATCCAGAATATTAATATGGTGTGCATATAGACAGTATATATTTTGGAAATAAAATGGTAACGTACAGTAGTAGGGACAGTGGTTTGCGAAAGTATTCACCCCCCCCTCTGGCATTTTTCCTATTTTGTTGCCTTACAACCTGGAATATTAAAAGAATTGGGGTTTGTAGCATTTGATTTACACATCATGCCTACCATTTGAAGATGCAAAATATATTTTATTGTGAAACAAACAAGAAATAAGACAAAAAAACAGAAAACTTGAGCGTGCATAACTATTCACCCCCCCAAAGTCAATACTTTGTAGAGCCACCTTTTTCAGCAATTACAGCTGCAAGTCTCTTGGGGTATGTCTCAATAAGCTTAGCACATCTAGACACTGGGATTTTTGCCCATTCTTAAAGGCAAAACTGCTCCTTCAAGTTGGATGGGTTCCACTGGTGTACAGCAATCTTTAAGTCATACCACAGATTCTCAATTGGATTGAGGTCTGGGCTTTCACTAGGCCATTCCAAGACATTTAAATGTTTCCCCTTAAACCACTCGAATGTTGCTTTAGCTGTATGCTTAGGGTCATTGTTCTGCTGGAAGGTGAACCTCCGTCCCAGTCTCAAATCTCTGGAAGACTGAAACAGGTTTCCCTCAAGAATTTCCCTTTATTTAGCGCCATTCATCATTCCTTCAATTCTGACCAGTTTCCCAGTCTCTGCCGATGAAAAACATCCCCACAGCATGATGCTGCCACCACCATGCTTCACTGTGGGGATGGTGTTCTCGGGGTGATGAGAGGTGTTGGGTTTATGCTAGACATAACGTTTTCCTTGATGGCCAAAAAGCTCAATTTTAGTCTCATCTGACCAGAGTACCTTCTTCCATATGTTTGGGGAGTCTCCCACATGGCTTTTGGCGAACACCAAACGTGTTTGCTTATTTTTTTCTTTAAGCAATGGCTTTTTTCTGGCCACTCTTCCGTATAGCCCAGCTCTGTGGAGTGTACTGCTTAAAGTGGTCCTATGGACAGATACTCCAATCTCCGCTGCGGAGCTTTGCAGCTCCTTCAGGGTTATCTTTGGTCTCTTTGTTGCCTCTCTGATTAATAATAATATGCCACTTAGCAGACGCTTTTATCCAAAGCGACTTACAGTCATGTGTGCATACATTTTTGTGTATGGTGGTCCCGGGGTTCGAACCCACTACCCTGGCATTACAAGCGCCGTGCTCTACCAGCTGAGCTATTAAGGACCACCTTAATGCCCTCCTTGCCTGGTCCGTGAGTTTTGGTGGGCAGCCCTCTCTTGGCAGGTTTGTTGTGGTGCCATATTCTTTCCATTTTTTAATAATGGATTTAATGGTGCTCCGTGGGATGTTCAAAGTTTCAGATATTTTTTTATAATCCAACCCCGATCTGTACTTCTCCACAACTTTGTCCCTGACCTGTTTAGAGAGCTCCTTGGTCTTCACAGTGCCGCTTGCTTGGTGTTGCCCCTTGCTTAGTGGTGTTGTAGACTCTGGGGCCTTTCAGAACAGGTGTATATATACTGAGATCATGTGACAGATCATGTGACACTTAGATTGCACACAGGTGGACTTTATTTAACTAATTATGTGACTTCTGAAGGTAATTGGTTGCACCAGATCTTATTTAGGGGCTTCATAGCAAGTTATTTTTTTCATTTCACTTCACCAATTTGGACTATTTTGTGTATGTCCATTACATGAAATCCAAATAAAAATCCATTTAAATTACAGGTTGTAATGCAACAAAATAGGAAAAACACCAAGGGGGATGAATACGTTTGCAAGGCCCGGTATATTAGGATGGGCTAGGTCGAGAATACAGAATATACAGTACATACACAGTGAGTAAACAACAGTATATAAACAGAATATGAGCTGACCAGCATTCAATGACTCTATATACATGGGGCATTAGTCTCAAGGTGCAGGGCAGAGTACCGGGCAGGTAGCCGGCTAGTCTGATGGCCTGAAGATAGAAGCGCTTTTTCAGTCTCTTGGTCCCAGCTTTGATGCACCTGTACCATCTCTGTCTGCTAGAAAGTAGCAGAGTGAAGAGACCGTGGCTTGGGTGTCTGATCTTCTTGGCCTTCCTTTGACACCGAGTGCTGTAAATGTCCTGGAGGGCAGGCAGTGTGCCTCAATGCGGTTGTGGGCGGTGCAGTTTCCGTTTGATTTGGAATTTTAGGACCCCTGTAGGTATAAAAAAAATACATAAAAACATTATTTGATGAAACATTGAATATGGCCTTTATTGCTATAGCCCATAGAAACACATTGAATAGCACATTTGTACATGGCAAAACAGACAGTCAAAAAAATGTATCATCAGGAACAAGGTTCTGAAGTGTCTGTCCAAAATGCTTATGTTCCTAGTGCCAACAGTGCAGTAATACCTAACAATACAAAACAATACACGCAAATCCCAAAAATGGAAAGAAAGGAATTTTGAAATATTAGAATGAGCAATGTCAGAGACTGGGATATAAATATATACAGTATGTATATGATGGTGTGTCTAGACATTATGGACAGTATACAAGAAACGATAAGTCTGTAGCATAAACACACAGGGACCTATTCAATATTCAATATGACGTCACAGTGTGACGCATGGGTGCGTCAATCGACTCTATGGGGTTAAGATTCAATCCGGACCACAGAAGATCTGTGCTATAATTTATAGCGCGCCTGACATTTGAATGTAATTTCCGATTGAGCCGACATATGCAGCGTGGTGTCTCCGCACCGCTGCCTCTGCTCTAATGCTTTCAAGCCTCCTATTGCTGGGCCAACCCTACATATCCCTTCACAGGCATATAGAATATGACCTAGATATCGTAAAGGACATTGCACTGTAGACTGTAGTTGTAAAATGCCAATAACCCTGACTAGATCATATTTTGAACTGTCTTCAATAGAAGCTCAAGTCTATAGGCTCAAGTCTATATGGTCTCATTCTTCTTTCTGTCGATCACAGACGAAGGGTATTTTATTCATTCTGAGCAACAAATTAGACCTGCAGCAGAACAGAACCCCAGTGCCACTCTGGGCCACCACTTCTAATCTGGACTGGGACTGCTGTGGCCTACAGGGAGAGAACGGGCTCAGCTAGAAATGGAGGAAAAGAAAGAAAGAAAGAATGACATACAGGGAGCCGGGGCCTTGTAAAGGAGCAGAAAAGTGGGGGGACGCTATATAACGGCTGAATAGTGTGAAGAGAGAGGGAGCGCGTAGAGAAGAGAATGAGAAAGAGACAGAGAAGAGAGAGAGAGAGAGAAGAGGGAGAGAAGAGAGAGAGAGAGAAGAGAGAGCGTGTAAAGAGGTCATGAAGTGGTTATGAAACCAGCTCTGACCTAATCTGGCGTGTTTATGGCTTTTTTCAGGCACAGAGATGCAGGCTGGAATTAGAATGGGTGGGGGCTTAGGATCAGATCAGAGAGAGAAGAGGGAGAGAGAGAGTGGGGGGAGCGAGAGAGAGACATAGAGAGAGAGAGAGAGAGAGAGAGAGAGAGAGAGAGAGAGAGAGAGAGAGAGAGAGAGAGAGAGAGAGAGGACGAGAGAGAGAGAGAGAGAGAGAGAGAGAGAGAGAGAGAGAGATAGAGTAGAGGGGGGAGAGGGGGGTTGCAAGAGAATTCATTCAGAAGCACGTAGTTGCACCTCACCCCAAATAACAGTGGACCTGTAATTATTAACCCTAGAAAATCTATAGAGCAATAGGGGTGTCCCCATTTTACAGCTGCAGAGAGAGAGAGGCAAGGGGCATCTGAATGGCAAAAAACACCATTCATCATTAAAAGGGTTCTTCAACCTTTCGATCATTCAAAAAGTATATTTCAAAGATCATATGATTAAATGTAATTGTCAAGCGCTGTTCTTCACCACGTACCATTCTCTGGGCTTTTGTATTGCTCTTATCTGATACTAAAATGCTGATTTCCCCTGAATTATAGATTTTATATCATATTCCAGGTTTGACCTTTCATGCCTTCATCATGACCAGACCACCACAGAATAATGATATCAACAATGACAGTGAGGGAAAAAAAGTATTTAATCCCCTGCTGATTTTGTATGTTTGCCCACTGACAAAGAAATGATCAGTCTATAATTTTAATGGTAGGTCTATTTGAACAGTGAGAGACAGAATAACAACAAAAAAATCCAGAAAAACGCATGTCAAAAATGTTATATAAATTGATTTGCATTTTAATGAGGGAAATAAGTATTTGACCCCCTCTCAATCAGAAAGATTTCTGGCTCCCAGGTGTCTTTTATACAGGTAACGAGCTGAGATTAGGAGCACACTCTTAAAGGGAGTGCTCCTAATCTCAGCTTGTTACCTGTATAAAAGACACCTATCCACAGAAGCAATCAATCAATCAGATTCCAAACTCTCCACCATGGCCAAGACCAAAGAGCTCTCCAAGGATGTCAGGGACAAGATTATAGACCTACACAAGGCTGGAATGGGCTACAAGACCATCGCCAAGCAGCTTGGTGAGAAGGTGACAACAGTTGGTGCGATTATTCGCAAATGGAAGAAACACAAAATAACTGTCAATCTCCCTCGGCCTGGGGCTCCATGCAAGATCTCACCTCGTGGAGATGCAATGAGGAATCAGCCCAGAACTACACGGGAGGATCTTGTCAATGATCTCAAGGCAGCTGGGACCATAGTCACCAAGAAAACATTTGGTAACACACTATGCCGTGAAGGACTGAAATCCTGCAGCGCCCGCAAGGTCCCCCTGCTCAAGAAAGCACATATACATGCCCGTCTGAAGTTTGCCAATGAACATCTGAATGATTCAGAGGAGAACTGGGTGAAAGTGTTGTGGTCAGATGAGACCAAAATGGAGCTCTTTGGCATCAACTCAACTCGCCGTGTTTGGAGGAGGAGGAATGCTGCCTATGACCCCAAGAACACCATCCCCACCATCAAACATGGTGGAAACATTATGCTTTGGGGTGTTTTTCTGCTAAGGGCACAGGACAACATCACCGCATCAAAGGGACGATGGACGGGGCCATGTACCGTCAATTCTTGGGTGAGAACCTCCTTCCCTCAGCCAGGGCATTGAAAATGGGTCGTGGATGGGTATTCCAGCATGACGATGACCCAAAACACACGGCCAAGGCAACAAAGGAGTGGCTCAAGAAGAAGCACATTAAGGTCCTGGAGTGGCCTAGCCAGTCTCCAGACCTTAATCCCATAGAAAATCTGTGGAGGGAGCTGAAGGTTCGAGTTGCCAAACGTCAGGCTCGAAACCTTAATGACTTGGAGAAGATCTGCAAAGAGGAGTGGGACAAAATCCCTCCTGAGATGTGTGCAAACCTGGTGGCCAACTACAAGAAACGTCTGACCTCTGTGATTGCCAACAAGGGTTTTGCCACCAAGTACTAAGTCATGTTTTGCAGAGGGGTTAAATACTTATATCCCTCATTAAAATGCAAATCAATTTATAACATTTTTGACATGCGTTTTTCTGGATGTTTTTCTGTCTCTCACTGTTCAAATAAACCTACCATTAAAATTATAGACTGAAAATGTCTTTGTCAGTGGGCAAACGTACAAAATCAGCAGGGGATCAAATACTTTTTTCCCTCACTGTATCTCAGATCAACAAAGCACTTTCCAATTAAACCACACAGTAATTCGCAGTCATACTATTTGAGTACATTTGTCATGATCATTGTAATACCGTCATTATTTTCATTGTAATGTTGTCTTTCTAAAAGCAATATCATTTTATGATATGATATTATTATGTTATAACAATGTTATAATAGTGAAATGTTTCATGTGAGATGCAAAACAATTTCTTGGCTCACAGTAGTACAAGGTAGCAGTGTTACAGTATATCATTATATCAGTGGAGACATCATCCAAACCCCCGAAATAGGACCCCTGTGTTGTGTCTTGTTCTGGAATTGCAATTTATTGTGTGCTGTTTCCATCTGCGTGTGTTCGTGCCTGTGGGTGCGTGTCTACATCTGTGTGCATTTGGGTGTGTCTCTGTGTCCGTGTGTGTGAATGTGTGTGTGTGTGCGTGTTTGTGTGTGTGTGTGTGTGTGTGGTAGCTCCACTAGCAGGTTGTATGGTTGTAATTATAAACCCATTCTGTCACCTGAGTGGCCTGATAATTCCCCTGGGGATGCAGAGTGAGGGAGCTGCTACAAAATGCTGTTACCACTGCTGTTGTCCAGCCATTACACCCCATTCTCTCTCTCTCTCTCTCTCTCTCTCTCTCTCTCTCTGTCCCGCTCTTTTTCCCCTTCTCTCCTTCTGCATTCCTCCCACTGTTCAGGTTCTGTCCATAGCCCCGATGATTACTGCAGGATGTCCTTTGCTCTCTTTTTATTCCCTCCAGCAGCCATAGGGATCTTTGTCTTGATCAACTCTTCTGTTGTTTCCGTTCAATATAACGTTTGGTTACATGATTATTCAAACTCTTATTGCTTGTCTTTGTTGACAATCTGACATTTATTCCTACAAAGCTATTAGTTCCTTTGTCTTAGGGGAGATCTGTGGCATGATGTATTGTCAGATCTCAGGCTGCACTCGGTTTGGGTCCAAGACTTTTCGGAGAAAAGGCAAAGAGGCTAATTAAGTAGACTGTCTGGAAAAATGCACAAATAGTCCTTTTTTTAGATGCTCATCAAATTAAATCAAATTAAATGTTATTGGTCGCATACATATTTAGCAGATGTTATTGCGGGTGTAGCGAAATGCTTGTGCTTCTTGCTCCAACAGTGCAGTAATATGTAACATCCTACATTGCTACTGCTGTACACACCTTGAAATTATGCAAAATAAAGGTGCCAAACAAGTCAGGCTGCTCAGCTGATTGGTTGACATAATGTAAATTGAGACATTTTGTGACTAAACTTAACATTTACATTTTCGTCATTTAGCAGACGCTCTTATCCAGAGCTTAACAAAAGAAAAAAAAGAAATTATATTACCAAAACAAGATAAATTACATAAAAAACAATGGAAAAATACTTTGGAGCACCTTAAATGATATTATGGGCAGAAAACCCAATTCATCTCCATCGTTCATTGAAGTTGATGGGTCATTTATAACAAAACCTTTTGATATAGCCAATCATTTCAATGATAAGGTGGATAAACTGAGAAGTGAAATTACAACATTAAACAGTGAACCATCATATTTGTGCATTGAAGATCTAATAATGAATGAGAAGGATTGCTGTTTTGAATTTGGTCAAGTTTGTGTGGAAGAGGTGGAAAAATGATTGTTATCCATCAATAACGATAAGCCACCAGGTACAGACAACCTAGATGGAAAACTATTGAGAATGGTAGCAGACTGTATTGACACCCCTATTTGCAATGTCTTTAACCAAAGCCTAAAGGAATGTGTGTTCACAGGCGTGGAAGGAAGAAAAAGTAATTCCACTACCTAAAAATAGTGAAGCACCCTTTGCTGGCTCTAACAGCCGACCAATCAGTTTGCTGCCTGTTAGTAAGCTGATGGAGAAAATTGTGTTTGAACAAATACAATGCTCTTTTTTTAAAACAAGCTATCTACTGACTTTCAGCATGCGTATAGGGAAGGGCACTCAACTTGTACTGCACTGACTCAGATGACTGATGATTGGCTAAAATAAATGGATAATAAGATGATAGTTGGAGCTGTATTGTTAGATTTCTGTGCAGCCTTTGATGTTATTGATCAAATTTGTTATTGAAAAAACTCACTTGTTATGGCTTTACATTACCTGCCATCACATGGTTGGAGAGTTACTTATCCAATAGAGTATTCTTCAATGGACGCTTCTCCAACATCAGATATGTACAGTGCGGTATCCCTCATGGCAGTTGCCTTGGGCCAGTACTCTTTATTTGCCACTTGTTTAACAAGAAGCTAAAATTACTATGTATGCTGATGATTGCACACTCTACACATCAGCACCTACAGCCAGTGAGTTCACTGAGACTCTTAGCAAGGAGTTATAGTCAGTGTCAGAATGGGTAATTAACAATAAACTGGTCTGAAATACATCTAAAACAAAAATAAATGAATTTGGTTCAAAGCATTCTCTTAGACCTAAACCTCAACTGGAGTTGTGCATAAAGGTTGTGACCATTGAACAAGTTGAAGAAGTTGAACTCCTAGGAGTAACATTGGATAATCAGTTATCATGGCCAAGTCATATTGACAAAGTCGTGTGAAGATGGGGAGCGGTATGTCTGTTATAAAAAGATGTTCTGCGTTTTTGACTAAGATCAACTGTACTAGTTGTTCAGGCTCTGATCTTGTCCCATTTTGATTACTGTCCGGTAATATGGCCAGGTGCAACAAAGAAATACCTAGCAAAGTTGCAGCTGGCTCAAAACAAAGCAGCACGCCTTGCCCTTAACTGCACACAGAACTAACATCAACAACATGCATTATATTCTTTCATGGTTGAGGAGAAATTACCTACTTCTCATCTAGTTTTTTAAAGAAACATTTGTGTGTTGAAAATGCCTAACCACTTGTCTAATATATTTGCATACACTTCAAAGAGACATACCCCACCAGACACGCCACTATGGGTTTCTTTACCATACCCAAACCAAAAACACATTTAATGCGTCGCTCAGTTATGTATAGAGCCACGTCATCATGGAATGCTCTGTCACCAGAGGTTACTCAGGCAAAAAGCAAGTTTCGCTTTAAAAACAGATAAAAAAACATTTTATATCACAGCACCTCTCCTCTTTCTAATTTTACTGTATATAAGAATATGACTAGGTAATGTATGTGTCACAATCGTTGAGAGACGGGTCAGACCAAGGTGCAGCGTGGTATGCGTGCATATTTATTAATGAAGATTAACACTTGACAAAACAACAAAAGCAACGTAACGTGATGTCCTATGGGCTATACTCACAACAAGCCAAACAGGAACACAAACAAGATCCCACAACTAAGGTAGGCAACCAGGCTACTTAAGTATGATCCCCAATCAGAGACAACGAGCGACAGCTGCCTCTGAATGGGAATCACACCCGGCCAAACATAGAAATACAAATACTAGAATACAACATAGAAATACAATGACATAGATCTGACACGGACCCCCCCCCCCCCAAAGGTGCGTACCCCGGCCGCACCAACCTGATTCATTAGGGGAGGGTCCGGGTGGACATTCAGCCTCGGAGGCGGCGCCAGCTCCAGGCGTGACGACCTCTCCCTCTCTGCCTCCCCGTTGCGCCCCTGGTCTGGGCTGGACCTCGACGCGATGCTTCCCCTCTCCTTCCTCCCACGATGCACCAAGCCCTGTCTGGACCCTGGTGTGGGAGACCCCGAACCTGGAGAGGGGCTGACGTCTGGGCCTGGAGTGGAGCCGCTGACCGGGGCTGAACTGGACCCCGGTGGAGCGGACTGCCCTGGCTCCGGAACAGAACTGCTGACCGGAGCTGGACTGGGAACACGCACCACTGGTCTGGTGCGAGGAGCAGGCACCGGTGGAGCAGACTGCTCTGGCTCCGGAGTGGAGCCGCTGACCTGAGCTGGACTGGGAACCGGTGGAGCGGACTGCTCTGGCTCCGGAGTGGAGCCGCTGACCGGAGCAGGATTGGGCACCGGTGGAGTGGACTGCTCTGGCTCCGGAGTGGAACCGCTGACCGGAGCGGGACTGGGAACCGGTGGAGCGGACTGCTCTGGCTCCAGAGTGGAGCCGCTGACTGGAGCTGGACTGGGCACTGGTGGAGCGGACTGCCCTGGCTCCGGAGTGGAGCCGCAGACCGGAGCTGGACTGGGAACACGCACCACTGGTCTGGTGCGAGGAGCAGGCACGGATCGTGCCGGACTGGATACACGCACCACTGGTTTGGTGCGGGGAGCAGGTACGGGCTGTACCGGACTGGATACGCGCACCACTGGTTTGGTGCGGGGAGCAGGTACTGGGCTGGTGACAGGCACCACTGGTTTGGTGCGAGGAGCTGGCACATGCCGTACCGGACTGTGGAGGCGCACTGGAGGTCTGGAGCGTAGAGTTGGCACAACCTGTCCTGGCTAGATGCCCACTTCTGCACGGTACGTGCGTGATGTTAGCACAGGACGCACTGGGCTGTGAACGCGCACTGGAGACACAGTACGTAGAACCGGCGCAGGATATGCTGGACCGAGGAGGCGTACTGGAGACCAGGAGCGTTGAGCCGGCACAACCTGTCCTGGCTGGATGCCCATTTTCGCACGGCACGTGCGTGGCGCAAGCACAGGACGCACTGGACTGTGCAGGCGCACTGGCGACACAGTGCGTATCTCTGCACAACACGGAGCCTGCACGGTCACACGCTTCTTAGCGTGAATACGGGGAGTTGGCTCTGCTCTGAACCCTGGCTCCGCCAACCACCTCGTGTGCCCCCTCCCAAAAAAATTATTGGGGCTGCTTCTAGGGCTTTCTTCGTGACCGAATCCTTTTAAGTCGCCGTTTCTCCTCCCTAGCTGCCTCTGTCTACTCCCAAGGAAGGCGATCCATCCCAGCCTGTATATCTCCTCCCAAGTCCATGATCTCTGCTCCTCCTGGGCACGCTGCTTGGTCCTTGTTTGGTGGGATCTTCTGTCACGATCGTTGAGAGACGGGTCAGACCAAGGTGCAGCGTGGTATGCGTACATATTTATTAATGAAGATAAACACATGACAAAACAACAAAAGCAACGTATTGTGAAGTCCTATGGGCTATACTCACAACAAGAACACAAACAAGATCCCACAACTAAGGTAGGCAACCAGGCTACTTAAGTATGATCCCCAATCAGAGACAACGAGCGACAGCTGCCTCTGATTGGGAATCACACCCGGCCAAACATAGAAATACAAATACTAGAATACAACATAGAAATACAATGACATAGATCTCAAACTGAACTCACACCCTGACCCAACCAACAAGAGTTCTCTAGGTCAGGGTGTGACAGTATGAACATTTTTTGTTTCATTTAACATCCTTGTCTATAACTATTCTGTACTTTGTCATGTATTTGTACGTTTTATGTGGACCACAGGAAGTGTAGTGTGCAGTAGCTAATAGGGATCCTAATAAACCTTTCCGATTCATATACTGTCCATACTGTCTATAAACACCATTATATATACAGTGCCTTCAGAAAGTATTCACACCCCTTGACTTTTTCCACATTTTGTTGTGTTACAGCCTGAATTTAAAATGGATTAAATTGAGATTTTGTGTCACTGGCCTACACACATTACCCCATAATGTCAAAGTGGAATAATGTTTTTTTGACATTATTATAAATTAATTAAAAATGAAAAGCTGAAATGTCTTGAGTCAATAAGTATTCAACCCCTTTGTTATGGCAAGCCTAAATAAGTTCAGGAGTGAAAAAAATCACACAAGAAGCTGCGTGGACTCACTCTGTGTGCAATAATAGGGTTTAACATGATTTTTTAATGACAAGGTAATCTCTGTACTCCACACGTACAATTATCTGTAAGGTCCCTCAGTAGTGCAGTGAATTTCAAACACAGATTCAACCACAAAGACTAGAGAGGTTTTCCAATGCCTCGCAAAGAAGGGCACCTATTGGTAGATGGGTAAACAATAAAAAAGGCAGACATTGAATATCCCTTTGAGCATGGTGAAGTTATTAATTATACATTGGATGGTGTATCAATACACCCAGTCATTACAAAGATACAGGCATCCTTCCTAACTCAGTTGCTGGAGAGGAAGGAAACCGCTCAGGGATTTCACCATGAGGCCAATGGTGACTTTAAAACAGTTACAGAGTTTAATGGCTGTGATAGGAGAAAACTGAGGATGGACCAACAACATTGTAGTTACTCCACAATACTAACCTAAATGACAGAGTGAAAAGAAGGAAGCATGTACAGAATAAAAATATTCCAAAACATGCATCCTGTTTGCAACAAGGCACTAAAGTCAAACTGCAAAAAATGTAGCAAAGAAATGAACTTTATGTCCTGAAGACAAAGTGTTATGTTTGAAGCAAATCAAACACAATACATCACTGAGTACCACACTTCATATTTTCAAACTGTCAAGGGCTGATGTAATGTGGTGTGGGAGTCAGGCGCAGGACACCGAAGCTTAGTCCAACAGTCTTTACTAGTGAAACACTAGGCAAAATACAATAACGGCCTCAACACAAAACAGAGGCGAGCGATTACGCAAACTGTGCGTAAACAACGAAAACAACAAACATAGAGAAACACGCAGCACTAATGGACAGGCGCAACAATAACACACAACCTAACCAACACAAAGCAGGCAACTAATAGGACACATAATCAGACACAAACGGACACAGGTGCAATAGACAGACAAAACCAATCTAACATCGAAACATCTAACGGTGGTAACTAGTACTCCGGGGACGGCGAACGCCGAAGCCTGCCCGAGCAAGGAGGAGGAGCAGCCTCGGCAGAATCCGTGACAGTACCCCCCCCTTGACGCGCGGCTCCAGCCGTGCGCCGACCCCGGCCTCAGGGACGACCAGGAGGACGCGGAGCCGGGCGCGTGGGATGACCACGGTGGAACTCAGTCAGGAGAGATGGATCTAGGATATCCCTCCTAGGCACCCAGCACCGTTCCTCCGGACCGTACCCCTCCCACTCCACGAGATACTGGAGACCCCCCCATCCGACGTCTCGAGTCCAAGATGGTCCTGACCGTGTACGCCGGAGCTCCCTCGATGTCCAGTGGGGGCGGAGGGGTCTCTCCTATCTCACCTTCTTGGAGTGGACCAGCTACCACCGGCCTGAGAAGAGACACATGGAACGAGGGGTTAATATTCTTATAATCAATAGGCAGTTGTAACCTGTAACACACCTCGTTCAATCTCCTCAGGACTTTAAAAGGCCCCACAAACCACCGACCCAGCTTCCGGCAGGGCAGGCGGAGGGACAGGTTTCGAGTCGAGAGCCAGACTCGATCTCCCGGTGCGTACACCGGACCCTCACTGCGGTGGCGATCGGCGCTCGCCTTCTGTCGACGGATGGCCCGCTGCAGATGGACATGAGCAGCGTTCCACGTCTCCTCCGAGCGCCGAATCCACTCGTCCACCGCAGGAGCCTCGATCTGGCTCTCGTGCCATGGTGCCAGAACCGGCTGATACCCTAACACACACTGGAAAGGGGTTAGATTGGTGGAGGAGTGGCGGCGAGAGTTCTGTGCCATCTCTGCCCAGGGGATATACCTTGACCACTCCTCCGGCCGGCCCTGGCAATAGGACCTCAGAAACCTACCCACATCCTGGTTGACTCGTTCTACCTGCCCATTGCTCTCTGGGTGATAACCCGAGGTAAGGCTCACCGAGACCCCCCAAGCGTTCCATGAACGCCCCCCAGACTCTGGAGGTGAACTGGGGACCTCGGTCAGACACTATATCCTCGGGAACCCCATAGTGCCGGAAAACGTGGGTAAATAGGGCCTCAGCGGTCTGTAGGGCAGTAGGGAGACCCGGCATTGGGAGGAGACGACAGGCCTTGGAAAACCGATCCACAACGACCAAAATGGTGGTATTCCCCTGGGAGGGGGGAAGATCGGTCACAAAATCCACCGAAAGGTGGGACCATGGTCATTGTGGAACGGGCAGGGGATGTAACTTTCCCCTGGGCAGTTGTCTAGGTGCCTTACACTGGGCGCACACCTAGCAGGAGGAGACATAAACCCTCACATCCCTAGCTAACGTTGGCCACCAGTACTTCACGCTAAGGCAGTGCACTGTCCGGCCAATACCGGGATGTCCAGAGGAGGGTGATGTATGAGCCCAATAAATAAGGCGATCACGAACCTCGAGCGGAACGTACGTCCGCCCCACAGGAGTAGGGTCGGTACGCAATGCCCGCTCGATCTCCGCATCGACCTCCCACACCACCGGTGCCACCAGACAAGACTCCGGCAGTATGGGAGTAGGCTCAATGGACCTCTCCTCTGTGTCATACCGCCGGGACAGGGCGTATGCCTTACCGTTCTGGGACCCTGGGATGTTTGTGATCTTAAAAACAAACCGGGTCAGGAACATGTTCCACCTAGCCTGACGAGGGTTCAATCTCCTGGCTGCCCGGATGTACTCCAGGTTACGGTGGTCAGTCAGAATGAGGAAAGGGTGTTGAGCCCCCTCAAGCCAATGCCTCCACACCTTTAGGGCCTGAACCACAGCTAACAGCTCCCTGTCCCCTACGTCATAATTACGCTCCGCCGGGCTGAGCTTCTTAGAATAGAACGCACAGGGGCGGAGTTTGGGTGGCGTGCCGGACCGTAGCAACAGGACTGCCCCAATACCGGCCTCGGACGCGTCTACCTCAACTTGGAATGGTAAAGCGGGGTCCGGATGCGCCAGCACCGGAGCCGAAGTGAACAGGTTCTTCAGTTTAACAAATGCCCTGTCCGCTTCAGCTGACCACTGCAAACGCACCGGACCCCCCTTTAGCAGGGACGTAATGGGAGCTGCCACCTGTCCAAAGCCCCGGATAAACCTCTGGTAGTAATTAGCAAAACCCAAAAACTGCTGCACCTCTTTTACAGTGGTTGGAGTTTGCCAATTACGCACGGCCGACACACGGTCAACCTCTATCTTCACACCAGACGCAGACAACCGATAACCCAAAAAGGAGATGGACTCCTGGAAAAACAAGCATTTCTCTGCCTTGACATACAAGTCATGCTCCAACAGCCTCCTCAACACTCGGCGCACCAGGGCTACATGCTCGGCTCGTGTAGAAGAGTACACTAGGATGTCGTCGATGTATACTACCACACCCTGCCCATGCATGTCCCGGAAAATCTCGTCCACAAAGGATTGGAAGACTGAAGGAGCACTCATTAACCCGTATGGCATGACGAGATACTCGTAATGACCCGAGGTGGTGCTAAATGCTGTTTTCCATTAATCCCCCTCCCTTATGCGCACCAGATTGTACGCGCTCCTGAGATCCAACTTTGTGAAGAACCGCGCTCCGCGTAATGACTCCGTCATAGTCGCAATCAGAGGAAGAGGGTAACTGTACTTAACCGTGATCTGATTGAGACTACGGTAATCAATACACGGGCGCAAACCCCCGTCCTTCTTCTTCACAAAAAGAAACTCGAGGAAACCGGGGAAGTGGAGGACCGTATGTGTCCCTGTTCCAAGGACTCGGCTATGTAAGTCTCCATAGCCGCTGTCTCTTCTTGAGACAGGGGATACACACGGCTCCGCGGAAGTGCCGCTCCTGTTTGGAGATCTATCGCACAATCCCCCTGTCTATGAGGTGGCAGCCGTGTTGCCCTAGTTTTGCTGAACACAAGTGCTAAATCCTCATATTCAGGAGGAATGCGCATTGCGGGCACTTGGTTCGGACTCTCCACCGAAGTCGCCCCTAAGGAAACACCTAAACATCTCCCTACACACTGGGCAGACCACTCCATAAGAGCCCTCTGTTGCCACGCAATGGTAGGATCATGGGCGCTTAACCAGGGAAGCCCCAGCACCACGGGATACGCAGGAGAGTCGATCAGATAAAACTGAATGATCTCCTCATGACCCCCCTGCGTAGTCATCTTAAGTGGTGCTGTGACTTCTCTGATCAACCCCGACCCCAGCGGCCGGCTGTCTAGGGCATGAACATGAAAGGGGGCTTCCACCGGCCGAAGGGGAATTCCTAACCTAGAACAAAAGTCACGATCAACAAAATTCCCAGCTGCGCCTGAATCTACTAGCGCCTTATGCTGGGAATGAGGTGCCACCTGTGGAAATCTCACAGGTATACACAGGTGACCAACAGAGAGCTCTGGGTAAGTGGGGCGCCTACTCACCTGAAATGACTCCCCAGTGCGTGGCCTGTTGTCCCCTCTCCCAGGAGACCCTCCCCAGCACCTAGCCGCAGTGTGCCCTCCACGGCCACAGTTGGTGCAGGGGACGGCCCCCCTCGGGTTCTCTCTCCTCCTCTCCCTAGCGCCAGCACCCCCGAGCTCCATGGGAATCGGCTCGGAGGTGCTGGAGGGCGGAATGGACGACCCCCATTCGGGACGTCCGCGGGTAGCCAGCAGGGTGTCGAGACGGATGGAAATGTCCACCAACTGGTCGAAGGATAGGTTGGTGTCCCTGCAGGCCAGCTCACGACGAACGTCCTCTCGAAGGCTACACCGATAATGGTCGATGAGGGCCCTCTCATTCCACCCCGCATCAGCCGCTAAAGTCCGGAACTCCAGGGCGAACTCCTGTGCACTCCTCTTCCCCTGTCGGAGGTGGAACAGATGCTCCCCCGCCGCCTTCCCCTCAGGTGGATGATCGAACACAGCCCGAAAGCGGCGGGAGAACTCCGCGTAGGTGATGGTGGCGGCGTCTATTCCCCTCCATTCAGCGTTGGCCCACTCCAACGCCTTGCCGGATAGACAGGAGATGAGGGCGGAGACGCTCTCGTATCCCGAGGGCGCCGGGTGTATGGTGGCCAAGTAGAGTTCCACCTGCAGGAGGAACCCCTGACACCCGGCTGCAGTACCATCATATGCCCTCGGGAGCGAGAGCCGAATGCCACTGGGTTCCGGTGCTGGGAGAGGAGGACTGGCCGATGGTGATGGTAAGGTGTGCGACGGCGTGGGCACCTCTCCAGTAACCAAACGGCGCAGAGTGTTGGACACCTCGTTCATGGCGGCCCCAAGTTGCCGGATCATGGTGTCTTGATCGCTGATCCGATCTTCCAGCGACTTGGGTGCCGCCGCTGCTCCTGCTGACTCCATTTGGTGTGTTATTCTGTCAAGGGCTGATGTAATGTGGTGTGGGAGTCAGGCGCAGGACACCGAAGCTTAGTCCAACAGTCTTTACTAGTGAAACACTAGGCAAAATACAATAACGGCCTCAACACAAAACAGAGGCGAGCGATTACGCAAACTGTGCGTAAACAACGAAAACAACAAACATAGAGAAACACGCAGCACTAACGGACAGGCGCAACAATAACACACAACCTAACCAACACAAAGCAGGCAACTAATAGGACACATAATCAGACACAAACGGACACAGGTGAAATAGACAGACAAAACCAATCTAACATCGAAACATCTAACGGTGGTAGCTAGTACTCCGGGGACGGCGAACGCCGAAGCCTGCCCGAGCAAGGAGGAGGAGCAGCCTCGGCAGAATCCGTGACACAAACATGGTGGTGGCTGCATCATGTTATGCGTATGCTTGTCATTGGCAATGGAGCTTTTTTTGGATAAAAAGTATTGAAATAGAGCTAAGTACAGGCAAAATCCTAGAGGATAACCTGGTTCAATCTGCTTTCCAACAGACACTGGAAGACATATTCACCTTTCAGCAGGACAATAACCTAGAACACAAGGCCAAATATACACTGGAGTTGCTTACCAAGACGACATTGAATGTTCCTGAGTGACCTAGTTACAGTTCATTTTCCCAAAATGTGCTAAAAAAAATGTAAACATGTTTTCACTTTGTCATTGTGGGGTATTGTGTGTAGATGGGTGGGAGAACCATTTGTAATCCATTTTGAATTCAGGCTGTAACACAACAAAATGTGGAATAAGTCAAGGGGTATGAATACTTTCTGAAGGCACTCTATATTTATATTCCGAACTCTGACATTCAGATATTACTGATATAACTTTTTGGATTATGTGCGTATTGTTTTGTATTGCTAGGTATTATTACTGCATTGTTAGAGCTAGAAACACAAGTATTTCGCTGCACCTCCGATAACATTTGCAAATCTGTGTACGTGACCAAAAAAACATTGATTTGATTTGATGTTAATACTTCCTCAGTCTCCTGCCAATGCATCTGAGTTCTCAACGTACATCGTTATTCCCAGAATAATGTGTATTTAATTTACGGGTGAACAAAGTGACAATATAAGATGTTTTTGTTTGAGTATGTCTGTTGATGTGACAACTCAGCATAATGCTAATGACAGCCGCATGCTGGTAAAACAGTCAATTGTGAGTTTTTCCAGTCAATGTTGCTTAACTTCTTAGCTACAATATACTGTAGCTAAGCATAGCTAAACATGAAACACAGTCCTTACAAGTGTCTATAAACATGTACAATGTCCCAGTTGTTATTATTAGTAGTATCATGCATTGTTTATTGTCCTTTCCAGAAAGAGGCCAAATAGTTGTTTTCAGGATCTGTCTTCTCCCTTTCAGGGCCTCTACACCCCTCGACCCCCTTCCCTTACACACACACACATTCCTTCCCCTCAGCCGAGGCGGCATGTGGACAAACCACAAGCAGGGAGAGGTAGAGAGGACAGAGGGCCAGGCCTCCACTCTCACTGATTACTGCAGAAGAGGAGAGACGCTGCTGCCAACTCCTCTCACAAGAGAGAGACGCGCCTCTGCACTGCCGCTATGCCTTACTGCTGCTGGCCAAGCGCACACACATGCATGCGCGTGAGAACGAACACACGCTCAGACTCTGACATATACACATACCACGTATACTACACAAACCCAGAAAGATCTTTTGCCCAAACACAGTCATAGAAATACAATAATCGAACACACTGCACAAACACACTGAGGAAGATACACTGACCAGACCACACACACAATCATATATTGCCCACACATACACGACATGCACAGTATGCAAGTCTTCACGTTAATACACAAACATGTCACATATTTAGACACTGCCATATGTTTTCATGCATCACCCTCTCACAAACATTTGAACTGGCTCCCCCACCTACGCACTTCCTCACACTCTTAAACACTCATTCTAACACTCACAAGGTTATGGAGACACATTCCCACTGATGGATATCTAGCCGACTCAGTGCACTGCACTTGTAAAATATACACATTTACATTATTTAGCAGACGCTCTTATCCAGAGCAACTTACAGTTAGTGAGTGCATACATTTTTTTTTTGGTCCCCGTGGGAATCGAACCCACAACCCTGGCGTTGCAAACACCATGCTCTACCAACTGAGCTACATGGGGCTACACATTACTGTAACATACACAACCACTGATCCATCGCTCTCATACTTCAGCGGATACCAACGTACACCCATGAGCATGAACATTCACTTGCCGATGCATCATATCTCCTAAAAGGCCATATCAAAGCAGTGGTTTGTTATATGGACGGTTATGTTGGCTGTGGGCTGGGGGACTGGTGCCAGTGACGAGGGAAGCAGTTCTCTCAGTGCTGTGCTTTCAGATGTAAAATGGACAGTAAAATGTTCTCTCAAGTGTTCATGTCTCCCAATAAAACATGTTACAGGAGGGGGTCGCAGTTCCGGAGCGACCAACTAGGTGTCATCCTCCGACAACCTTAGGCACCTCCTCACTCACAGTCTGGAGTAATCATTATCCTATTGGTGTCATCTGTGTCTACCTGTTCACCTGTGTATTTATGCCCTCACTTCCCTGTGTTCCCTTGCTCTGTTTTCTCTGCTAGTTTCTCGATGCCAAACAGTACTAATCAGTGTCTGATCGCGAGACGTATGTACAGGTACTTGAGAAGTGTTCTCCCTGTTTCATTGTTGTTTTCAGTCGTAGTTAGTATTTCGCATGTTTGCTGTCAGCCTTTATTTTATCGTGAAAGTCCGTTATTTTGTTTCCTGGTTTTGGGACCACCAGTAAAGATCCTTGTATCACAATCTCTGCCTACTGCCTACTGTCTATCCTGCACCGAACCTGGGTCACACCTCACACCAACCCTTACAAAAACATCTGTTCCACTCGGAACACTACCCAGGATTTAGTCTGGCGGGTCAACCCAGTAAAGGCCCCTCTCTCCTGGGCCCCATGTCTCCCTGCTGCCTGGCTCTGTGGAGCTGCTCTGGAGCTGGGCGCCACAGATTACATTGGTTGGTTCCATTGCACTCTCTCTCTCCCTCTCTTTCTTTCTCTCTCTCTTTCTCTCTCTTTCTCTCTCTCTCTCGCTTTCTCTCTTTCTCTCCATGTCCCTCTTGTCTCCACATATTATTCTTAATTGTGCCATTGTTGCCACCCCAGCCCTCGATGTTGCCCAGTGGTGTGAGCTGGAGCTTGACGTTGTGCAGGATACAGTAATGAGCATCCATACAATATCTTATCACTCATGCATGCAGCTATTTGCATGTACAGATGCTATATCTTAATTCGATCATCCTTTTGTTGCAGGAATTTTCCTGCATTACAGGAAATGCAAACTTGTAGTGTATTCAAGGTTTAAAAAGAACTGAAAAATGTCAGACTATTTGCCCTAACGAAAAATGTATCAACCTCTACAAAAATTGAATCAATTCAAATCAATTTTTATTTGCCACATGCGCCGAATACAACAGGTGTAGACCTTACAGTGAAATACTTACGTACAAGCCCTTAACCAACAATGCAGTTTTAAGTACAAAATAGATAAGTAAAAAATTGAAATAAAAAACATTTAAAGAGCAGCAGTAAAATAAAATAACAGTAGGGAGGCTATATACAGGGGTTACCGGTACAGAGTCAATGTGCGGGGGCACAGGTTAGTCGAGGTACAGTGGCTTGCGATAGTATTCACCCCCCTTGGCATTTTTCCTATTTTGTTGCCTTACAACCTGGAATTAAAATTGATTTTTTTGGGGGTTTGTATCATTTGATTTACACAACATACCTACCACTTTGCAGATGCAAAATAATTTTTTTGTGAAGCTGTGACACTCTGGCTCCACGGACCTTGATATTTGAGCCAGGGTTGTTTAGTTTCATTGTTTGGGTGTATTTCTATGTTGGGGATTTCTGGTTGTGCATTTTCTATGTTTGGTTAATTGTTCTTGATTAGTCGTATGACTCCCAATCGGAGGTAACGAGTGTCAGCTGTCGGCTCGTTATCTCTGATTGGGAGCCATATTTATACGGTGTGAGTTCACTTTGTGTTGTGGGTTATTGTTTCTTTGTTGCTGTTAGTAGTATTCAGTATAGAACTTCACGGATCGTCATTTGTTGTTTTCTTCGTGGTTGCTTTAAGTTAATAAAGTCATCATGTTCACTCGCAACGCTGCGCATTGGTCTCCTCCTTCCGACGTTCGTGACAGAATAACCCACCAAAAAAAGGACCAAGCAGCGCGTCCAGGAGCAAGGGGTCTGGACACAGGAGTTATGGATGCCTCCTAAGGACTTTTGGACATGGGAGGAGATTCGGGCTGGAAAGGGTCCTTGGGCACAACCGGAGGAACATCATCGCCCTCGTGAAGAGCTGGAGGCAGCTGCAGCCGAGAGGAGGTGGTCTGAGGAGGAATATCACCGCCCTCGTGAAGAGCTGGAGGCAGCTGCAGCCGAGAGGAGGTGGTATGAAGAGGAAGCGCGGAGTCGAGGCTGGAAGCCCGTGGTTACTCCCCAAAAAAATTTTGGGGGGGGGGCACATGGCTTGGGCGCCTGGGCAGCAGGAGGCTGCCACAGGGAGAAAAGGAGAGAAGGCTATCGGATTACGGGAGCCATTGGCGAGTAGAGGGAGGGAAGTTGTTGTGGCACGGCATGAGAGACTGAAGTGTGTTCCCAGTCTGGTCCGGTCCGTTCTTGATCCCCAGTTAAGGCCAGTGGTGGGTGTTCCCGGTACGGTCCGGCCTGTTCCTACTCCACGCACCAGGTCCACGATGTGCGTCGCCAGCCGGTCTGAACTGCCCGTCTGCCCAACGCCGTCTGAACTGCCCGTCTGCCCAACGCCGTCTGAACTGTCCGTCTGCCCAACGCCGTCTGAACTGCCCGTCTGTACTGAGCCTGCAAAGCCGCCCGTCTGCCATGAGCCTTCAGAGCCGTCCGCCAGACCGGAGCCGCTAGAGCTCTCCGCCAGACAGGATCAGCCAGAGCCTTCCGCCAGACAGGATCAGCCAGAGCCTTCCGCCAGACAGGATCAGCCAGAGCCTTCCGCCAGACAGGAGCAGCCAGAGCCTTCCGCCAGACAGGAGCAGCCAGAGCCTTCCGCCAGACAGGAGCAGCCAGAGCCTTACGTCAGACCGGATCAGCCAGAGCCTTCCGCCAGACAGGATCAGCCAGAGCCTTCCGCCAGCCATGAGCAGCCAGATCCGTCAGCCAGCCATGAGCAGCCAGATCCGTCAGCCAGCCATGAGCAGCCAGATCCGTCAGCCAGCCATGAGCAGCCAGATCCGTCAGCCCGCCAGGATCCGCCAGATCCGTCAGCCAGCCAGGATCCGCCAGAGCCGTCCTGCCAGGATCCGCCAGAGCCGTCCAGCCAGGATCCGCCAGAGCCGTCCTGCCAGGATCCGCCAGAGCCGTCTAGCCAGGATCCGCCAGAGCCGTCCAGCCAGGATCCGCCAGAGCCGTCCAGCAAGGATCCGCCAGAGCCGTCCAGCCAGGATCCGCCAGAGCCGTCCAGCCAGGATCCGCCAGAGCCGTCCAGCCAGGATCCGCCAGAGCCGTCCAGCCAGGATCCGCCAGAGCCGTCCAGCCTGGATCCGCCAGAGCCGTCCCGCCAGGATCCGCCAGAGCCGTCCCGCCAGGATCCGCCAGAGCCGTCCCCGCCAGGATCCGCCCAGAGCCAGCCAGCCAGGATCCGCCATCTAGTCAGGTACTGCCCCTTAGTCCGGTACTGCCCCGTAGTCCGGTGCCGCCCCTTAATCCAGTGGGGTTTAGTTGGGGGGTGGTCATGAGGAAGGGAATACGGAAGCGGATAGTGACTAAGGTGGGGTGGGGACCACGACCTGGGCCAGAGCCGCCACCAGGGACAGACGCCCACCCAGACCCTCCCCGAGACTGTATGCTGGTGCGCCCGGAGGTCGCACCTTTAGGGGGGGGTAATGTGACACTCTGGCTCCACGGACCTTGATATTTGAGCCAGGGTTGTTTAGTTTCATTGTTTGGGTGTATTTCTATGTTGGGGATTTCTGGTTGTGCATTTTCTATGTTTGGTTAATTGTTCTTGATTAGTCGTATGACTCCCAATCGGAGGTAACGAGTGTCAGCTGTCGGCTCGTTATCTCTGATTGGGAGCCATATTTATACGGTGTGAGTTCACTTTGTGTTGTGGGTTATTGTTTCTTTGTTGCTGTTAGTAGTATTCAGTATAGAACTTCACGGATCGTCATTTGTTGTTTTCTTCGTGGTTGCTTTAAGTTAATAAAGTCATCATGTTCACTCGCAACGCTGCGCATTGGTCTCCTCCTTCCGACGTTCGTGACAGAAGCAAACAAGAAATAAGACAAAAAAACTGAAAACTTGAGCATGCATAACTATTCACCCCACCAAATTCAATACTTTGTAGAGCCACCTTTTGCAGCAATTACTGCTGCAAGTCTCTTGGGGTATGTCTCTATAAGCTTGGCACATCTAGCCACTGGGATTTTTGCCCATTCTTCAAGGCAAAACTGCTCCAGCTCCTTCAAGTTGGATGGGTTCCACTAAATGTTTCCCCTTAAACCACTCGAGTGTTGCTTTAGCATTATGCTTAGGGTCATTGTCCTGCTGGAAGGTGAACCTCCGTCCCAGTCTCAAATCTCTGGAAGACTGAAACAGGTTTCCCTCAAGAACTTCCCTGTACTTAGCGCCATCCATCATTCCTTCAATTCTGACCAGTTTCCCAGTCCCTGCCGATGAAAAACACCCCACAGCATGATGCTGCCACAACCATACTTCACTGTGTGGATGGTGTTCTCAGGGTGATGAGAGGTGTTGGGTTTGCGCCAGACATAGCGTTTTCCTTGATGGCCAAAAAGCTCAATTTTAGTCTAATCTGACCAGAGTACCTTCTTCCATATGTTTGGGGAGTCTCCCACATGGCTTTTGGCGAACACCAAACGTGTTTGCTTATTTTCTTCTTTAAGCAATGGCTTTTTTCTGGCCACTCTTCCGTAAAGCCCAGCTCTGTGGAGTGTACGGCTTAAAGTGGTCATATGGACAGACACTCCAATCTCCGCAGTGGAGCTTTGCAGCTCCTTCAGGGTTATCTTTGGTCTCTTTGTTGCCTCTCTGATTAATGCCCTCCTTGCCTGGTCCGTGAGTTTTGGTGGGCGGCCCTCTCTTGGCAGGTTTGTTGTGGTGCCATATTCTTTCAAATTTTTTATAATGGATTTAATGGTGCTCAGTGGGATGTTAAAAGTGTCAGATATTTTTTTAGAACCCAACCCTGATCTGTACTTCTCCACAACTTTGTCCCTGACATGTTTGGTGTGCTCCTTGGTCTTCATTGTGCCGCTTGCTTGGTGGTGCCCCTTGCTTAGTGGTGTTGCAGACTCTGGGGCCTTTCAGAACAGGTGTATATTTACTGAGATTATGTGACAGATCATGTGACACTTAGATTGCACACAGGTGGACTTTATTTAACTAATTATGTGACTCCTGAAGGTAATTGGTTGCACCAGATCTTATTTAGGGGCGTCATAGCAAAGGGGGTGAATACATATGCACGCACCACTTTTCCGTTATTAATTTCTTATACTTTTTTTAAACAATATTTTTTTTTCATTTCACTTCACCAATTTGGACTATTTTGTGTATGTCCATTACATGAAATCCAAAAAAAAATCCATTTAAATTACAGGTTGTAATGCAACGAAATAGGAAAAACGCAGAGGGGGATGAATACTTTTGCAAGGCACTGTAATTGAGGTAATATGTACATTGTGGTAGAGTTAAAGTGACTATGCATAGATAATAAACAGAGAGTAGCAGCAGCGTAAAAGAGGGGGTGGGGTGGGGTGGTGTCGGGGGACAATGCAAATAGTCCGGATAGCCATGATTAGCTGTTCAGGAGTCTTATGGCTTGGGGGTAGAAGCTGTTAAGAAGCCTTTTTAACCTAGACTTGGCGCTCTGGTACCGCATGCCGTGCAGTAGCAGAGAGAACAGTCTATAACTAGGGTGGCTGGATTCTTTGACAATGTATAGGGCCTTCCTCTGACACCGCCTGGTATATAGGTCCTGGATGGCAGGAAGCTTGGCGACAGTGATGTACTTTTTCCCCCTGTAGTCCACAATCATCTCCTTTTTCTTGATCAGGTTGAGGGAGAGGTTGTTATCCGGTCGCCACCAGGTCCCGGACCTCCTCCCTATAGGCTGTCTCATCGTTGTCGGTGATCAGGCCTACCACTGTTGTGTCGTCGGCAAACTTAATGATGGTGTTGGAGTCGTGCCTGGCCATGCAGTTATGGGTGAACAGGGAGTACAGGACGGGACTGAGCACACACCCCTGAGGGGCCCCCGTGTTGAGGATCAGCGTGGCAGATGTGTTGTTACCTACCCTTACCACCTGGGGGCGGCCCGGAAGTCCAGGATCAAGTTGCAGAGGGAGGTGTTTAGTCCCAGGGTCCTTAGCTTAGTGATGAGCTTTGATTGAGGGTACAGAGGGTAGTGCGTACGGCCCAGTACATCACTGGGGCCAAGCTTCCTGCCATCCAGGACCTCTATACCAGGCGGTGTCAGAGGAAGGCCCTCAAAATTGTCAAAGACTCCAGCCACCCTAGTCATAGACTGTTCTCCCTGCTACCGCACGGCAAGCGGTACCGGAGTGCCAAGTCTAGGTCCAAAAGACTTCTCAACAGCTTCTACCCCCAAGCCAAAAGACTCCTGAACAGCTAATCATGGCTACCCAGACTATTTGCACTGCCCCCCCACCCCATCCTTTTTACGCTGCTGCTACTCTGTTAATTATTTATGCATAGTCACTTTAACTCTACCCACATGTACATATTACTTCAACTATCTCAACTAGCCGGTGCCCCCGCACATTGACTCTGCACCGGTACCCCCCTGTATATATAGCCTCCCTACTGTTATTTTATTTAACTTCTGCTCTTTTTTTCTCAACACTTTTTTTGTTGTTGTTTTATTTTTACTTTTTTTTGTTAAAAAGAAATGCACTGTTGGTTAAGGGCTGTAAGTAAGCATTTCACTGTAATGTCTGCACCTGTTGTATTCGGCGCATGTGACCAATAAAATTTGATTTGATTTGATTTGATTTGATTGCACTATGTTGTTGAACGCTGAGCTGTAGTAAATTAATAGCATTCTCACGTAGGTGTTCCTCTTGTCCAGGTGGGAAGGGGCAGTGTGGAGTGCAATAGAGATTGCATCATCTGTGGATCTGTTGGGGCGGTATGCAAATTGGAGTGGGTCTAGGGTTTCTGGGATAATGGTGTTGATGGGAGCCATGACCAGCCTTTCAAAGCACTTCATGGCTACAGACGTGAGTGATACGGGTCGGTAGTCATTTAGGCAGGTTATATTAGTGTTCTTGGGCACAGGGACTATGGTGGTCTGATTGAAACATGTTGGTATTACAGACTCAGTCAGGGACATGTTGAAAATGTCAGTGAAGACACTTGCCAGTTGGTCAGCGCATGCTCGGATTATGCGTCCTGGTAATCCGTATAGCCCTGCGGCCTTGTGAATGTTGACTTGCTTAAAAGTCTTACTCACATCGGCTACGGAGAGCATGATCACATAGTCATCCGGAACAGCTGATGCTCTCATGCATGCTTCATTGTTGCTTGCCTTGAAGCAAGCATAGAAGTGATTTAGCTCGTCTGGTAGGCTCGTGTCACTGGGCAGCTCGCGGCTGTGCTTCCCTTTGTAGTCCGTAATAGTTTGCAAGCCCTGCCACATCCGACGAGCGTCGGAGCCGGTGTAGTATAATTTAGTCTTAGTCCTGTATTGACTCTTTGCCTTTTTGATGGTTTGTCGGATGGCATAGCGGGATTTCTTATAAGCGTCCGGGTTAGAGTCCCGCTCCTTGAAAGCGGCAGCTCTACCCTTTAGCTCAGTGACGATGTTGCCTGTAATCCATGGCTTCTGGTTGGGATATGTACGTACGGTCACTATGGGGATGACGTCATCGATGCACTTATTGATGAAGCAAGTACCTGATGTGGTGTACTCTTCAATGCCATCGGAACAATCCCGGAACATATTCCAGTCTGTGCTATTAAAACAGTCCTGTAGCTTAGCATCTGCGTCATCTGACCACTTCCTTATTAACCGAGTCACTGGTGCATCCTGCTTTAGTTTTTGCTTATAAGCAGGAATCAGGAGGAAAGAATTATGGTCAGATTTGCCAAATGGAGGGCGAGGGAGAGCTTTGTTCGCGTCTCTGTGTGTGGAGTAAAGGTGGTCTAGAGTTTTTTTTCCCCTCTGGTTGCACACTTAACGTGCTGGTAGAAATGAGATTTAAGTTTCCCTTCATCAAAGTCCCCGGCCACTAGGAGCGCTGCCTCTGGATGAGCGTTTTCCTGTTTGCTTATGGCCTTATACAGCTCATTGAGTGAATTCTTAGTGCCAGCATCGGTTTGTGGTGGTAAATAGACTGCTGCGAAAAATATAGATGAAAACTCTCTTGGTAAATAGTGTGGTCTACAGCTTATCATGAGATACTACCTCAGGCGAGCAAAACCTTGAGACTTCCTTAATATTAGATTTCATGCACCAGTTGTTGTTTACAAATATACACAGACAGCCACCCCTTGTCTTACCGGAGTCAGCCGTTCTATCCTGCCGATGTAGCGTATATCCCGCCAGCTGTATGTTATCCATGTCGCCGTTCAGCCACGACTCGGTGAAACATAAGATATTACTGTTTTTAATGTCCCGTTGGTAGGATATCCGTGACCGTATGTCGTCTATTTTGTTTTCCAATTATTGTACGTTGGCTAATAGGACTGATGGTAGAGGTAGATTACTTGCTCGCCATCGGATCCTTACAAGGTACCCCGACCTATGTCCACGATATCTCCGTCTCTTACTCATGCGAATGACGGGGATTTGGGCCTTGTTTGGTGTCTGTAGAATATCCTTCGCATCCGATACGAGGTGAGTAATCGCCGTCCTGATATCCAGAAGCTCTTTTTGGTCATAAAGAGAGTGGCAGAAACATTATGTACAGAATAAATTACAAACAACACAAAAAAACACACATAATAGTACAATTGGTAGGGGGCCGTAAAACGGCAGCCATCTCCTCCGGCGCCATTGTTACATATAATAATAATATGCCATTTAGCAGACGCTTTTATCCAAAGCGACTTACAGTCATGCGTGCATACATTTTTTTTTTGTGTATGGGTGGTCCCGGGGATCGAACCCACTACCTTGGCGTTACAAGCGCCGTGCTCTACCAGCTGAGCTACAGAGGACCACTATGTCCATTGATTATAATCCACAAAATAATTCACATTTCAAGTTGCTGCAGGATTATTTTCCTGTTGTAGCAAACTGGCTCGAATTAAGATCTTACATCTGTATATTCCATATATACACATACAGTGCATTCGGAAAGTATTCAGACCCGTTTACTTTTTGCACATTTTGATACGTTACAGCCTTATTCTAAAATTGATTAAATCTGGGTTTTTCCTCATCAATCTACACACAATAACCCATCATGACAAAGCAAAAACAGGTTTTTAGAAATGTTTGCAAATGTATTTCAAAAAACAACTAAAATATCACATTTACATAATTATTCAGACCCTTTACTCTGTGCTTTGTTGAAGCACCTTTGGCAGCAATTACAGCCTCAAGTCTTCTTGGGTATGACGCTACAAGCTTGGCACACCTGTATTTGGGCAGTTTCTCCCATTCTTCTCTGCAGATCCTCTCAAGCTCTGTCAGGTTGGATGGGGAGCGTCGCTGCACAGCTATTTTCAGGTCTCTCCAGAGATGTTCGATTGGGTTCAAGTCCGGGCTCTGGCTGGGCCACTCAAGGACATTCAGAGACTTGTCCCGAAGCCACTCCTGTGTTGTCTTGGCTGTGTGCTTAGGGTCATTGTCCTGTTGGAAGGTGAACCTTCACCCCAGTCTGAGGTCCTGAGCGCTCTGGAGCAGGTTTTCATCAAGGATCTCTCTGTACTTTGCTCCGTTAATCTTTCCCTCGATCCTGACTAGTCTCCCAGTCCCTGCCGCTGAAAAACATCCCCACAGCATGATGCTGCCACCACCATGCTTCACCGTAGGGATGGTGCCCGGTTTCCTTCAGACGTGACTCTTGGCATTCAGGCAAAAGAGCTCAACCTTGGTTTCATCAGACCAGATAATCTTGTTTCTCATGGTCTGAGAGTCCTTTAGGACTCTAGGAAGAATCTTGGTGGTGCCAAACTTCTTCCATTTAAGAATGATGGAGGCCACTGTGTTCTTGGGGACCTTCAATGCTGCAGACATTTTTGGGTACCCTACCCCAGATCTGTGCCTCGACACAATCCTGTCTTTGAGCTCTACGGACAATTCCTTCGACCTCATGGCTTGGTTTTTGCTCTGACATGCACTGTCGACTGTGGGACTATATATAGACAGCTGTGTACCTTTCCAAATCATGTCCAATCAATTTAATTTACCACAGGTAGACTCCAATCAAGTTGTAGAAACATCTGAAGGATGATCAATAGAAACAGGATGCACTTGAGCTCAATTTCGAGTCTCATAGCAAAGTGTCTGAATACTTATGTAAATAAAGTATTTATGTTTTTATTTTTTATACATTTGCCAAAATTTCTAAAAACCTGTTTTCGCTTCGTCATTATGGGGTATTGTGTGTAGATTGATGAGGGGAAAAAACGATTTGATAAATTTTAGAATAAGGCTGTAACGTAACAAAATGTGGAAAAAGGGAAGGGGTCTGAATACTTTCCGAATGCACTGTACATATGGCTGCAGGTCTCCTCTGTGGAACCCCCTACCTCTCTCATTCAAATACCTCAAAATCTAAAATCTTTATATTTCTTTAAATGTTGTATTTTATCTGTACTATATTTCAGCTTTCAATTCTCTCTAATACATTTTGTATGGGTGTAGAGTTCTTTTTTTAGCAGCTCTGAGATTGCGACATTAATGTGAACTACTTTTTGATTCCACTTCCCATTCTCTATCAATGAGAGCTTCCTGTCCTCACGCCAGGACTCCCCACAAACTCATTCAGAGCTTTCTGTCACCATTCATAATTTTCATATTAACTACCTATGAAACTTCATATCGTACTATGATCTCTGGGTTTATAAAAGGGAAGATAAACTTTATGGTTACAGCATATAAAGACTCCTGGTTCAACACTTTCAATTCATCCAGAAAAAAATACATCTACAGTGCAATAGAAAAATATAGTTAATGATGTGGTCATTATTACAATTCGAACTTATTGACACTATTTTCACACATGAAAACAATATTTATTGAAAGATGTGCATCCCTGCCAGAGCAGATTAATAAATAGCTAATAAATAAATGGGATGATGAATAGACTGAAGCCTCTGAATGAACCAATAGATAGAGCATCTCTCCTCCTCTCCTCTCCTCTCTCCCGTTGCCATTTCATCTAATCAGTGACCCTGTGAACAGCACAGGCAGGTCTAACTGATCTGTTTAAAGACACACGGGCTGCCTGATTATCGTCTCTGTATCCAGCCATAAATAATGAGATTTAGCTCAATTAGAATCCTCTTGAGGTGTAAAACAAGTGGAGAGGCTAGAGTAACCAGCAGTAATCCACACACCTCCTGCTCTCCGCATAGTGGATTACAGCCCTGGCCACTGTTTATCGTTTACTTAAACTAGCCGCTCCGGAGCAGACACCTCCTCGCCAGATAGTATCTGATCCCAGCCGCTTGACGAACAACAGGGCACAGCCTGGCTTCTTCCACTGCACCAAACCCCACAACACATTAAGACTGTCTCAGTCTCAGACTCATGTACAGTTCAGACTCAAGGTCAGTTTCATAACTGTTAGCGCATTGATTGGTATAGTGTGGTTCTCTGTAGTCGCCTATAACACAGATTGATGTAACATAACACTACAGCCAAGCTCTGGAGTTCAGTTAACTCACTGATGCTGGCAAGGAGTTAATGAAGAAAGATTTGTCCAGTGTCAAGTCAAACAAGCCATGCTGAACAAGCTAAACAAGTGTTTCAGGATTAGGAACAACAAGGAATTCCTCTGGGCTACATTGTGATGCCCTCAGGATTATAAAGACAGCAGCATTACAATTGACATCAATTTGTTTAACAACAAATCATCCCATGATGGACAGGAATGGAATAACTAAGTTTACATTCCTAAGATTCCTCACATAACCCCACTAAGTGTTTGACAGTGTGAACATTACATCGTCTGTCCCAAATGATTGACACCTACAATACCACAGGTGAAAAAACACTTGGGGTTTGGAATCTCTCCCAGCCAAGTGAAAGAGTCTTGGACTTCCATTTTATGGACTGTTCCCCAGTCCTCCAAAGATATGGTTACATTCCCCCAGAGCAGAGCAGAGTAGCTACAGCCAGACACTGGCCGCAGGTTTTATTTGATGTGGACGTCTTGTATTCGGTTTCAGCGCAGCCTCAACATATGATCCCCATTATGGCCATAGCAGGAGCTCATGCTGGTTGCTGACTTGTGACGTTGGGCAGAGGGACAGACGGACAGAGAGGTTGATGTAAGTGTTAATAAAGACCAGTTGGGATCAGCGCTGAGGTCCTCCTTTTCTCTGGCGGACTGTGGGCACGTATGCAACATGCCTCACTAAGTCCAAAAGGTGACACTACTCTGTGTCTATCTATTCTAGACTGCCAACAGACCAGATGGATAAAAATTTTTGAAAACTGTTGAAATTGCCTAATTGTTTTATTTCCAAGGAATTAATTTCATTCAACATTTCAAGTCACTGGTGTAGACTAGAGTTGTGTTGAGAAGATGATGACAGTTAGAGAATCAATGTGTTTCTTGTGTTGTTTGATAGCTTGGACTCTAATCTAATAGATAGCCTAATCTGGAAAATGATCAAACCGTATCAATCTCTCTCAAATGCAAGAAATTGCTTTCCTCATAAACCTCTATGCATAAAATGAATGGGTACTGTTGAATTACTTCCACAGCCAAAGAGGCTGAACTTTGATGAAAACACTTTGTCTCTCTGTTGGTGACCTATGTTCCACTGGTGTTGTTGTGTAAAGAGGTCGATGGTTTCAGGTATATTGTTGTTTATCCCAGCCTACTATTGATTCTTAAACAGAGACATTACGATAGGAAATGTTCAACTTTAACTCCAGAAGTGATAGTGGTTCATAACAAGACATTGATAAATTCCATTGCCATGACCATGAGCTTGAATCCATTTCTTAGTAATGGTTACTTCTCTATTATGAAAATGATCTGAGACTTGCCAGTTACTATGTCATAACAGTCCATTGAAAACCAAGCACATGTTGAGACACCAGACAGAGCATCTTGTTGTAAGATGAAAATGCTCCTATATTACTGTTTCAATCCACGGTCTCTCAAACTTTAAGAAAAACAAATATCAGTGAAAAGTGAAAGAAGTTTGATAACATTATGGCAGTATTGAAAATACATTGTAAAAAAAGAATGGGGGTGGTAGGCCTATACATATTGTGTCATGGAGCAGACATGGCCATTTACAAAGCACCCACTGTGTAAGGTCAAAACGATTAGTGACTGGATTTCAGTGTACAGTATATCATTAGGCCAACTTATTAATTCTCTGTAATATGTTTGTATAAAGCAATAAAGACCAGTAAATGACTTAAAGAAATATGCATTAGTGACATCATACAAAGACCACCTCTTAGTAATATATTGCTCCCATCAATCAAATTATTGTCACACTTGCAGCTAAGAGCTGTGAATATTTCAGGAACCACAAGGAATCAGTGAAATTAACAAATTCATATTATCAAAGGCTCCCAATAATTCCAACAATCACTACTCCATAATTATTGGTCCAGAATATGTGACCTTCAATATCATATTTACTTAATTCTTCAATGCATTATGGTATGATATGATATTGTTACAACAATGATACTATCAGTGTATAAACACAGAGGGCATATGTTATTATGTTCAATAGGTTATACTTATGATTACCGGATGGCAGCTCTTTTCATATGCTGATAATAAACTCTCACAATATGTTCAATAATTTGATGGTAGGCTATATAGGAACAAAATCATACTTATTGGCTTTAATGTTTGGACCATTTTCTCCGTAAAATCGAGGCTGCACACTATTCTATAATTCCCCCTTATCAGCTAAAGGCTTTAGTTATTTACTTTCAAATTGACTAATTTCTTATTCTAGCGGAGGGAGGAATGGACGCTGACTTGAACAGCTGCTTCATGACCCAAAAAACTGTCAGTCTTTCCCTGGAATAAATTGTGGAACGTTCCATTTTTCGAAGCGGGGTACAGAAGCTATGAGTAATAAGAAACCCGAGAGATAACCGTTTAAAACATTATTACTTTGGCCATCAGTAAAACAAAATTAGGTTTATAACATAATTATTAAATAGTTTACTATCCTGATATTATTTGTTGGTCATAAACGAAGAGATATACTTTAGATTAGTAATACACACCCCGCTCAAAAAAGCGCAGATTCGAGTATGCTCATAGTAGAATCAATTCACAGAGAGGGTAGCTTGAAACCGTCAACTCATGCCTGTGCGCGGAGTTTGGAGAGTGGTGTGTCGGGCAGCTTGGAGTTTAATAGTCCGAGTAGCATCCGTACAATGTAGTCTGTCTATCCATACGTATGTACATGCGTGTAGGAGTTAAAATCGAATAGGAATTGTAATTGTTTAATACAGATGTTTAGCCTATGCTGTAGGAAGAAGATCGCAAATACGGGTTAAAATTAAACTGGATTTGTTGTTACCAAACTATCTTGTCATAACTGTATAGATCGTATGTGGGAGAGAGCGAGATGTGTTTCTAACTTTCCCTGTAAATGTAACTTTGTACAAACTTTGTACAAAAACTGAACTGTCTATCATCAGACAATACTAATCTTTGCAGTACCAGGACATATTATATAGTAGCCTAGCACCCATGTAGCCTATGTTGACAGATTAGACTCCAGCTCACAGGCATGATGTGCACCTGTGTATGGCCACAATTGAAATGTATACAATGTCTCAGCTTATTTTAATTGGAACTGACAGAATGTGTCCACCAAACTACTCAGAGTCACATATTTGAATAGTTACATAGCAATTTCAAGGTATTACTCTCCTTAAAAACTGCTCCTCACTCAGCGATTGATTATAGCCCACACTGAATTATGGAAAACACTCCCCCTAAATTTGTACCCTGAGAGAAATGTCAGGAGCTGTTACTAGGGTCAAGAGTTTTCCCTGTGAACTGACCATGAAAAACTCCTGGTCCCTTATTATTACCCATATTATCCGTGAGGTCACATCAGTCCCTAAACATGTTCGGATGTCCCATACACTCACCACTTGTCATCATCTATCCCTGGTATTGTCTTATCAATGAAATATCCAGGGATGTTGTTTTTTGTTTTCTTGTCCACGGTGCTTTAACTACACCTAGAAGTACAGGGAAGTGGAGTCTCCTCATCCTCAACACAGGCCTTTCGTGTTACATTGTAATTACATTGTAGATCCAATGACCATTTAGGAGTAACTATAATTTTTCAAATATAGCTATAGAGATCAAATCTATCCAGATGTCATTGCCTGTCTTTACAGGATACCAGTAGAAACAACATAATCCACTGTAAATCTCAAACTTCACACATCTATTGAGTCGGCCACCTAGTGGCTGTGGCCTGTCTTGACCTGATGAGAGAGATTGTTTTTATTTTGTCACAAGTTCTGCTCTAATATGGAGGCAGCGCTCATCCTCGCATTAGGAGCAGAGGTTCTCTGAAACCTATTGACTGTTTTGATATGGCTTAACTATTTCCTTTTTATGATCACAAGTTAGTTTGCATGGAGTTGCCAATGCCGAGTTTAGACAGAGCCGGACACCTGAGAATCTCCTTGGTCTCAATCAACACAAAACACAAAAGCATCAGCCAGAACACGATGAAGATGTAAAACTACAGGATACCCTCGCAATCGACTAAACAACAAACGCTATACAATCTCCCAAATGTCACATAAAGCATGACCACATAGCACAGGCATCCCTCCCCTCAATCTCTGTCTCTACGTCCACCTCTCTCTGTATCTCTCTTTATCTCTCCCTTCTTCCCTTCTCATTATTCTGTTGGTTTCTCCAGTCCTGTCCAGTTGTGCTGTGTGTGTGCGGTGGTGGGCTGTGCTGTTTAATGCACTGCAGGTTGGCTCCAGCTGCAGCAGGTTTGACCAGATAAGAGAGCAGCTCTGCCTTCAGAGGAGAGGAGAGGAGAGGAGAGGAGAGGAGAGGAGAGGAGGAGAGGAGAGAGGGAGTAGGAGAGGGAGAGAGGAGAGAGGAGAGGAGAGAGGGGGTAGGAGATGAGAGGGAGAGAGGAGAGGGAGAGAGGAGAGGAGAGAGGAGAGGAGAGAGAGAGCCTGTGGAAGAAGCCTAGTGCCTCCAACCCCTAAGAACTAATGTAAGGAGCAGCGCTCAAACCTGGATCCGTGGCTCCCCCTGTGTCTGACTCACAGTAATGCAGACACTAGAGTTGATCATTTTAGAGCTCATGTTTGGGTAAGACGCCAGTGCCACCCCCAAGTTGGTAGCCTGGTGTGCCAGGCTTGTAGGCTCTGTCGTCAGACACACAGCTGTTAGCGGAGACTAACAAGGCAGTGCTCCATGTTAATTGAACCAACATGGATTTGTACAACCCAAACAGCTTTTCACCCCCTATTAGACAGACAGGCAGACGTATACAATCTGCTGCTCATGGATGTTGAATTAGGTACTGTGGAGGGTATTATTTCCGTGAGGTCACATTTCACAGTTTCAAACGATTGTAAGCCAAGGCAAAAACCCTAAAGACCATAACAATCACAGATTATCTGTCACGGTTTACTACGCCAGAACCCAGAAGCAGACCAGGACAAGGTACTTAGAGAAAAAGGTGAGTGTTTATTAATTGACTCCCGAGTGAGGCTGAATAATCCAGGGACAGAGCGGGTGGCGTGGATGGGTTGTTGAGGGTGCAGTGGTAGGTCCAGACATGGCTCGGCAGCCGCCGACCATCAGGCAGGGGTTGGGTGAAGGTTCCGGGTGAGAGACTGCAGACAGAACAAAACGGAGGTGAGTACACAGCAGATCAACAAGGTGCAAAACAACAAAAACTAACGCTAGAACTCAAGGCTGATACGCTGACAAACATACTGTTCATGGCTAACGATCCGGCAGGAACTGGATGTTCGGCCAGAGCCTAAGAAGGGTGATGATTAGGACCAGGTGTGCAGATTGCTGATGGGATGCAGGTGCGGAAAACAAGAGCGCTCCCGGAGCGTTCCCGAACCCTCGGGAAACTGGAGATTACGAACAGGAACACTCGTCACCAGACAGGACCCGACTCAGACAGCCGGGATCGTTACAGTACCCCCCCTCCGACCGAACGCCACCGGGCGGACTCCCGGAGCGCCAGGATGGAGGCGGTAGAAGTCACTGATGAGGTCCGCGTCTAGGACCTGTCGCCGCGGAATCCAACTCCTCTCCTCAGGACCATACCCCTCCCAGTCCACGAGATACTGGAAACCCCGGCCCCGCCGTCTGGAATCCATGATGCGCCGCACCGTGTAGGCAGGACCACCTCCGATCATCCGAGGAGGAGGAGGAGGAGGCGGAGGAGGCAACAGAGGACTGAGGAGGACAGGCTTGAGGCAGGAGACATGAAAGGTGGGATGGACTCTGAGCGTCCTCGGTAGTTTGAGTCGAACTGCCACTGGATTGATCACCTTCTCCACCACAAACGGACCAATGAACTTCGGTAACAACTTCCTAGACTCAGTCCGTAACGGAAGATCCCGTGTGGCCAACCAAACCCTATCTCCGATGGTATAGGTGGGAGCGGGGATCCGGCGACGATCGCCTGGAGCTGATACCGGTCCGAAACTCTAAGGAGTGCCTTTCTGGCCCGATGCCAGGTCCGGTGGCAACGACGAATATGGGCCTGAACAGAAGGCACTGAGAGCTCCTTCTCCTGAGAAGGAAACAGGGGAGGTTGGTAGCCATACAGGCACTGGAAGGGAGACATCCCAGTGGCAGATGTAGGAAGAGTATTGTGGGCATACTCAACCCAAGGCAACTGAGAGACCCAGGAGGTGGGGTTGGAAGAGACCAGACAGCGTGGCGTGGATTCCATCTTCTGGTTGGCTCTCTCCGCCTGACCATTGGATTGGGGGTGAAAACCAGATGTGAGACTGACTGTAGCTCCAATGGCCAAACAGAAGGACTTCCAGACAGCAGAGGTAAACTGAGGACCACGGTCAGAAACGATATCACTGGGCAAACCGTGGACCCTGAAAACCTCCCTAACCAGGATCTCGGACGTCTCCGAGGCAGAGGGAAGCTTGGCAATAGGCACAAAGTGGGCGAACTTGCTGAATCTGTCCACGATCGTCAGAACGACCGTGTTCCCCTCAGAAGCGGGCAACCCAGTGACGAAGTCCAGGGCCAGATGCGACCATGGTCGCCGGGGAATAGGAAGGGGGTGAAGTAGTCCAGAGCTGGGCCGATTGGTACTCTTATTCTGCGCACACACTGGACAGGCAGCAACAAACCCCCGAGTATCCTCGGCCATGGCGAGCCACCAAAAACGTCTGCGAAGAAACGCCATTGTCCGAGCCACGCCAGGGTGACAAGCCATCTTGCTGGCGTGGGACCATTTGAGGACAGCAGGGACGAACCGACTCAGGCACAAACAACCGACCCGGGTGGACCGTTACGGGACCGGGCTGAGTCCGAAGGGCCGCCAGCACCTCCTCCTCAATCTTCCACATAACTGCTCCCACGACGCAGTTCCGGGGGAGAATTGTCTCGGTCTTGGGCCCACTCTCCTCCGTCTTGGAGAACATCCGGGACAAGGCGTCCGCCTTGCCGTTCTTAGATCCAGGTCGGAACGTCAGGGCAAACTTGAATCGTCCGAAAAACAACGCCCACCTGGCCTGACGGGAGTTGAGACGTTTAGCGATTGCACGTAAGCAAGATTCTTGTGGTCAGTCCAGACAATAAACGGTTGCTCCGCCCCCTCCAACCAGTGGCGCCACTCCTCCAAGGCAAGTTTCACCGCGAGAAGCTCCCGGTTACCCACATCGTAATTCCTCTCCGCAGGCGAAAGGGCGAGAGTAGTAGGCGCAGGGATGGAGTTTACTGTCCGTGGAGCATCGCTGCGACAGGATGGCGCCAACTCCCACATCAGACGCGTCCACTTCAACGACGAACTGACGGCCCGTGTCCGGTTGAGAGAGAATCGGTGCGTTGGTGAATCGCCTCTTCAAATCCAGAAACGCTCGATCCGCCTCCGGATTCCACTTGAAGGTCCTGATACTGGAAGTCAAGGCAGTTAACGGAGCGGCCACACGGCTGTAATCCCGGATGAATCTGCGGTAGAAATTCGCAAACCCCAAAAATCTCTGGAGCTGCAATCTCGTACCGGGCTGGGCCCATTCCAGAACCGCTCTAACCTTCTCCTGGTCCATCCTAATCTCTCCCCTGGAGATGATGTACCCGAGAAAGGATGTCGTGTGGGCGTGAAACTCGCACTTCTCGGCCTTCACGAACAGGCGATTCTCCAACAATCGCTGCAGAACCTGCCGGACATGCTGGACGTGGTCGGAAGGTTCCTTCGAGAAGATCAGAATGTCATCCAGGTAAACAAACACAAAGAGACCGATCATATCTCTCAGGACGTCGTTCACCATACTCTGGAATACCGCTGGAGCATTGGTCAGTCAAAACGGCATCACCTGATACTCGAAGTGACCCATCGGTGTATTGAAACCCGTCAACCACTCGTCCCCCTCTCTGATCCGGACCAGGTGATACGCATTGCGTAGGTCTAGCTTGGTGAACACCGTAGCACCCTGTAAGGAGTCGAAGGCAGAACTCATCAAGGGCAGGGGATACTTGTTCTTGACCGTGATGTCATTCAACCCCCGATAATCAATACACGGTCGAAGAGAGCCATCCTTCTTACCCACAAAGAAGAATCCTGCCCCCAGGGGTGATGACGAGGACGAACGAGACCAGCAGCTAGGGACTCCTTGATGTAGGTCTCCAACGCCTCACGTTCAGGTCGGGAGATACTGTATAACCTTCCCTTGGGGTAGACAGCTCCAGGGACCAGGTTGATGGCACAATCATATGGTCGGTGGGGAGGGAGTGACAGAGCCTTCTGCTTACTGAAAACTTCCCCCAAATCGTGATATGTCTCGGGAACCAGGGACAAATCTGGGGGTTTAGCCTCAATCACCTGACTGGGAACCGAATGGGGGCAGGCAGTCTTGAGACAGTTAGCATGACAATCAAGGCTCCAACTCGTTACCTTGCCCGTCACCCAATCGAACGTGGGATTGTGTTCCTTCAGCCAGGGGTATCCAAGGACCAGAGGAACATGGGAAGACGGCAGAATGAAGAATGAAATCATCTCAGAATGATTCCCCGACAACCGCATCTTAACCGGTTCAGTCCTCATCGTGATACGTGCCAGACTACTGCCGTTCAGAGTGGTCGCTTCAATGGCTTCCGGCAATTGCTCCTTGGAAAGCCCCAGCTGTTCCACCAACTCGGCATCAAGAAAGCTTCCATCGGCACCTGAATCGATAAAAGCGTTAAGCGCTAAGCTCTGATTCCTGTTCACAAGGGTAGCCGGGAAACGGGGTCTGACAGAGGTACTGAGAGGTTGAAACTGGCTCGCTAAAAGTCCTCCCAACTTTAGCGAGCCGGGCAGTTTGACGACCGCCGGGAACAGGTGGAGATGTAATGTCCCGAGCTACCACAGTAGAGGCAGCAGTTGGTCTGACGTCTATGTTGACGCTCCTCCTTGGTTAACCCGTGCCGCCCCACTTGCATGGGTTCAGAATCGGGAGAGAGGACCTCTCCACTAATCCATTGTGGTGGAGAATGATCGACGTGTTCTGGTCCACCACCCGACCCGACTGGGAACTGAGAAGCTGATCGATTGGACGGACCCCATTGCTTCTCCCTCCTTCGCTCTCGGACTCGATTATCCACCCGAATAGACAAGGCTACCAAGCTGTCCAGGTCACTAGGCTCCGGATAGGAGATCAACTCATCCTTGAGCTGCTCCGACAGACCCTGGTAAAGGCCGCTTGCAGAGACTCCTCGTTCCACCCACTCTCCACAGCCAACGTCTTGAACTCGATCACGAAGTCGGCCACGCTGCGAGTTCCTTGGTGAAGCGAAAACAGGCGCCTAGCTGCGTCCCTCCCTCGGACGGAATGGTCGAAGAGCTTCCTCATCTCGGCCGTGAACCCCTGGTATGAAGCCATGCAGGGGTCTTGTCGTTCCCAAACGGCTGAAGCCCACTCCAGCGCTCGACCACGCAGCAACGCAATCACAAAGGCTATCCTAGCCTTGTCTGTGGCATAAGAGTAGGGCTGTAGATCGAACACTAATCCACACTGCATAAGGAAGGAACGGCATCTTCCCAGCTCCCCTCATATCTATCCGGCGTCGGAACCTCGGGCTCACGGAAGGACACAGCTCCCGAAGCGGCAGGCGAGATGGGTGAAACCGGTAGTGGATCCTCCACCGGAAACTTGCGTTGGTTCTGGACCTCCGTCAGACCGGTAGAAAGGTTCCGAACTGACAACGCGATCTCCTGTAGTACCGTGCTATGATGGCCCAACATCTTCTCCTGATGGGTAATGGCATGGCGAACAGAGTCCAGGTCCGCTGGGTTCATTACGGGCCGGATCGTTCTGTCACGGTTTACTACGCCAGAACCCAGAAGCAGACCAGGACAAGGTACTTAGAGAAAAAGGTGAGTGTTTATTAATTGACTCCCGAGTGAGGCTGAATAATCCAGGGACAGAGCGGGTGGCGTGGATGGGTTGTTGAGGGTGCAGTGGTAGGTCCAGACATGGCTCGGCAGCCGCCGACCATCAGGCAGGGGTTGGGTGAAGGTTCCGGGTGAGAGACTGCAGACAGAACAAAACGGAGGTGAGTACACAGCAGATCAACAAGGTGCAAAACAACAAAAACTAACGCTAGAACTCAAGGCTGATACGCTGACAAACATACTGTTCATGGCTAACGATCCGGCAGGAACTGGATGTTCGGCCAGAGCCTAAGAAGGGTGATGATTAGGACCAGGTGTGCAGATTGCTGATGGGATGCAGGTGCGGAAAACAAGAGCGCTCCCCGGAGCGTTCCCGAACCCTCGGGAAACTGGAGATTACGAACAGGAACACTCGTCACCAGACAGGACCCGACTCAGACAGCCGGGATCGTTACATTATCTTTCTATGTCAACAGACCCAGGGAAGTCAGCAGAATGTATTTGCATTAAAGAGCCTATTTCACAAATGAAAAGAGCACCCAACTCCTTTCTTGTGTTGTTTCTCTTCCTCAATGCCTACGCAGAAACCTGGATATTTTTAGCCAGATCAGATACCCTGTGCGGTTTGACGCCCACCAAGGAGCATTTTCTGGCGTGAGGCATCAGCGCCTGTGATCTCTGTGTCCTCCTCTTCACCAGGCCTAGTCATCTGACATTGTTATCAATGGGAGCCCAGCTGCAGTCCGCCTCATTCATTCCAGATAGAGCGCGGATGGGTCACGTTATTGGAGTGGCGCTACAATGGGATGCAGGGTTTAGTCTATAGAGTCCCTGAACATATGGGAGACAATCAGCACATTGAGGCGGCTCTCAGCCCCTGTGTGCCGCTGAATGGGAGTCGGGTGGCATTGTTTGCACACCGCACTGGCTGCATCAAGAGCCAAGACAGCCTCCAGAGTGACTCATCCCTCCACTGCAAATAGGCTTCTTCTCAAGTTATGAGGGAGAATGTCTTCTCCTCATTATGGGCCATGACGAGGCTGGGGGACATGTTTAAATATGCACCACGACACATTGCTTTCTCAATGTCTAATATTCACACAGCCTGGCTGCCGATTATGCAGATGGAATAAGTGTGAGCAAATGGACATCTTGCAAATAGGAGGACATTAATATCTATGAAGTGGAGGAAGCCAGAGGAGAAACACACAAAGACAATATTGGAATAGCTGTAGAGATTAATCAACCATGGCTCTTTTTGAGGATCATTATGATTGATATGAAATCTTTACTCAGAGCCATAAGTGTAAGATTAAAATTGAGTTCAATTCAAATACATTTATTTGTAACGTTTTACTGCCATAGAAGATGATAAAATCCTACTCCTGGTTTAAGTGGTATAAAAACCTTAAAGGATCTGTTAATGTTTCCTCCAGTGCATTTCCTATATGCACAATTAACTATGGTATCTTGTTAGTAAAAAAAAAAAAAGGTTTATCAAATTATTGACACATGGACACACTGAGATGGACACAGCAACATGATAATTTTGACATATTTCTCTATTTGTCGCCGTTTCTAAGCCAACTTACACCATCTTGTGGAGACAGAACAGAGGAGGGCCAAATTCACACCATAATTGAAAGATATGATGCTGTCACAGCAAAGATAAAAGGTCATCCAAACGTGCCCAGTGGCCAGGAGTACAGATAGGGTACTGTAGTTTAGGTGTTGCTTGCATTCTACACCAAATTAGTTTAAAGATTTGTGGAAGAGTAAAATACTCACAGTAGAAGATGAGATTGAGTGCATTTCTAATGTGAAAATGTGCACAACATCAGCATTCAGCACACAGTAAAAGACAGGTTTGAAATTCTCACCGGAGAATCATAGCCTCTCAGATATCACAAGTCAAACAAGAATACATTATATATTAATAAATTGTATTGTCACATACACCAGATAGGTGCAGTGAAATGTGTTGATTTTACAGGGTCAGCCAGAGTAGTATGACGCCCCTGGAGCAAATTAGGGCTAAGTGCCTTGTTTAATGGCAAATAGACAGATTTTTCCCCTTGTTGGCTTGGGTGTTCAAACCAGCGACCTTTCGGTTACTGCCCCAACGCTCTAACCGCTAGGCTACCTGTTGCCCTTGTATAATGTAACCCGGTGGAAGATTGAATTACTTGCAGACAGTGTACAGACAGTATATTCTGAATCAGGAGAGTCACAAGGCAAAACGAACAGCTAAAAACAGACACAATGAAACCAATGAGGAGCTTTAGGCGCCACCATGTGGATAAATATGACAATCGCCTTGAGATTTTCCATTCATTCATAAGTGTATAATGATCCATCTCCATCATTAGGAGTTCATTCTGAATTAGTAGCCCTGTGTACAAGCTACAGAAAACAAAATAAGTTGCCCTACAGCAGAGTGAGAGGGAAATAAAACATTTCAGCCACCCAGGGCTGTGCGTTTGTCTTTTGTCTGGACAGAAGGGTTTCTAATGAGTTCCAGATGCATTTGGTGGGGTTCCCTCACTTGGGAGCACAGAGACTCTGAAATAGCACACAGAAACAATGAGATTCTGGGGAGATCATGTACACGAAAAATGTTGGAAGTTTTTACAACCAAAATAGAACATTAGTGAATTGACAAATGGAAGATACTGTACTAGCTAGTATGACGTAGTGCTATGTGATTATGTTGTTGATATTTCATATCCTCCATTAACAATTTGAATGTATGGAAGAAAGTGGAAATATGTCTTAAATGAATACGGTATAAGAATGTCTTAAAGAACATCTTACATTTTTAATGGGACTACAAGTCCTTCCATAATTGATAATGCATACTGTAGATGAGATACGTGTATGTGTACTGACATAAAACCCACAAAGTAATCTCCATTATGTTTACCATGAACACACTTTATTCATCATGTCATAGCGATGCATTATTTCATTGAAAACAAACAGATAAAAAGGAAATGTTACAGTTTGAAACTCCTATCACATTCTACATTAAGCTGTAACCTAATATCATAACATTCTATTCAACATTTAAATAGAAACACAAAAATCACACGTCTACATTAGTTTCCTGCCATTCTGAGATGGTTATTTAAAGTGGTGTAGCATACTAGCATGCACTGTGAGTAGGCAAAAGGAAAATATAGCTTTACTGGACATCAAAATCACTGAGGAGAGAACTGAAATCTCATTGACTGTGTTACTCGATAACAAAGGTCTATTTTAAAAGCCTTGCATTGAGCATCCCATTGGTCATCCCTGTCATTATGTGCTCCTATAGCATACAAAACAGTCTACTATTAGAAAGCACATGGTACATTTAAGAGCTAATAGGCCTAACCCTTAAGGAGATATAGTAATATTAGTCTTCCTGCATGTCTCTTTTCATATGTGGAAAAGGGGGTACATTGTTGTATTACAGTTGTAGCAATAGGATAGATTTGGATACATTAGCATTTACATGGCACTTTGATGACACTATTAAACAGGTACCTTATGTTATTGGTTCTGAATAAATACACAAAGGCATGAATAAATACATACAATAATTCTCATTCTGAGTGGGCGGTTCAATTCCAGTTTAATTCAGCACCAAGTGCTGTTTTTATTTTGCTCACACACACATGCATATGCCGTGTGCACATTCACTCACACAAACACACACACAGTTAGCTGAGGGTGTGCCAGCCAACATAATTTGAGCACAATTCCTTTATTTGCCAAATGTCAGAATTCAATTAAATGGGGTGTTTCATCTGATCTGAGAATTCTCTTTGAGATCTATAATTTCTAGAGTGTATTTGCTTCTCTTAGGTGATAGTTGCTTTACAAAGTTGATATCAGTGATTATCATCAAAGGTGAACACTGGTAGCCATTGTCTCCTGCAGCGTTCACAAGATAGCTTTCAAAGCATTTTGAACATCTCCATACCTTTTCTCTCTCTGTAAGTCACAAATTAATTCCAAGAGTAGGTAAGAGAATGAGGAAATGTTTTATTCACCTTGAATTTGAATCCCTGTGTGTCCTTTATTTTTTATCCCTTGACATCAAAAGCCTGAAAGGCTTTCTTCACACATTCACCTGTTCTCCTTGACTCCCTCACAGGCAGATCTAAGTAACAACATTTAATAGTTACACTGTCCATTAAATAAGCCTTAAGCAATTGCATTGTCAAATACAAAATGATAGATACAAGAAGGTGGTGACAACTTGATCTCCACATTCTTAGTGAGATTTAACAATGGTCACTAGGGATCTAGAAAATCTGTATTCTATGCAGAGACAAGCACAACAGGCTAAGATCTGATGGTCGGACTTGTTATTGAAACTAGAAATTCTGACGGGACAAATATGTTGTGAAGGGATGGTGCCATGTGTGTATAAAAAATCTGGTGTGTGTGTTGGTGTGTTTCTGTTCCCCTCTTTTACTGAGGGAGATTTTTACGAAATGGTTACCCTAGAAACCAGAGAGCCGATCCCATTGGTCCCCTAAAGTGATGTCTTGTTGAGGTCAACCTTGACTGGCAGTGGTCCCGCTTCCTCGCTCTCCTCTGGTTGGTCGATGGCTACAGCAATCACAGGGGTCAGAAGGTAGGGGTTGACCTTCTGGACGTCATCCAGAAACTCCTTGTCTCCGTTGATGCTCAGCTGGAAAAAGGAATCAGTTATTCATTCAAATTGATAGAAATGTTCCCATTGTCTCTAGGCCTAATTCCCTCTCAGGCAAACACATGTTAAAGCTGGAATCAGTAATGGTGAAACTGCCACATCCATTTGCGATCTTACAACAACAAAGAAATTACTTCAAACAATAAAAAATGTTTGTTTCCCTAGGACATCATGCACACCATTGGATGCGCGATAGAACAGCAGAGTATGAATTGCAATTTTTCTATCAGGATGCTGGATGCTACTCTCCTCCATTTCATTAACAAAACAAAAACAATAACAAATGTTTGGTGGCTCTGTTTCCCCTAATGCAGATTCCAGCTTTAAAGTAACACTTCAGTGAGTTAACAATTAATCTAACAAATGGGAAATTAAGTTACATAGACGGTTAGCTATTTTTCATCTAAAAGACAGAGTTTGCCAATATGACACAGGTTTTTCGTGATGCTGTTCTGGTGCTGTGTTTACCTGTGTTGTGATGTGCTGTTCTGGTGCTGTGTTTACCTGTGTTGTCCCCCCCCTCCTCCCTCTCTGTGGATGACTTTGTCAACCACTTTGAAAAGAAGGTTGACGACATCCGATCCTCGTTTGTTAAGTCTAATGACACTGCTGGTCCTGCTCACACTGCCCTACCCTATGCTTTGACTTCTTTCTCCCCTCTCTCTCCAGATAAAATCTTGCGACTAGTGACTGCAGGCCGCCCAACAACCTGCCCGCTTGACCCCATCCCCTCCTCTCTTCTCCAGACCATCTCCGGTGACCTTCTCCCCTACCTCACCTCGCTGATCAACTCATCCTTGACCGCTGGCCATGTCCCTTCCGTCTTCAAGAGAGCGAGAGTTGCACCCCTTCTCAAAAAACCAACACTCGATCCCACTGATGTCAACAACTACAGACCAGTATCCCTTCTTTCTTTTCTTTCCAAAACTATTGAGCGTGCCGTCTTTAGCCAACTCTCTTGCTATCTCTCTCAGAATGACCTTCTTGATCCAAACCAGTCAGGTTTCAGGACTGGTCATTCAACTGAGACTGCTCTTCTCTGTGTCACGGAGGCTCTCCGCACTGCTAAAGCTAACTCTCTCTCCTCTGCTCTTGTCCTTCTAGACCTGTCTGCTGCCTTTGATACAGTGAACCATCAGATCCTCCTCTCCACCCTCTCCGAGCTGGGCATCTCCGGCGCGGCTCACTCCTGGATTGCGTCCTACCTGACCGGTCGCTCCTACCAAGTGGCGTGGCGAGAAGCTGTCTCCGCACCACGTGCTCTCACCACTGGTGTCCCCCAGGGCTCAGTTCTAGGCCCTCTCCTTTTCTCCCCTATACACCAAGTCACTTGGCTCTGTCATATCCTCACATGGCCTCTCCTATCATTGCTACGCTGACGATACACAACTAATCTTCTCCTTTCCCCCTTCTGATAACCAGGTGGCGAATCGCATCTCTGCATGTCTGGCCGACATATCAGTATGGATGACGGATCACCACCTCAAGCTGAACCCTGGCAAGACGGAGCTGCTCTTCCTCCCGGGGAAGGACTGCCCGTTCCATGATCTCGCCATCACGGTTGACAACTCCGTTGTGTCCTCCTCCCAGAGTGCGAAGAGCCTTGGCGTGACCCTGGACAACACCCTGTCGTTCTCCGCTAACATCAAGGCGGTGACCCGATCCTGCAGGTTCATGCTCTACAACATTCGGAGAGTACGACCCTGCCTTACACAGGAAGGGGCACAGGTCCTAATCCAGGCACTTGTCATCTCCCGTCTGGATTACTGCAACTCGCTGTTGGCTGGGCTCCCTGCCTGTGCCATTAAACCCCTACAACTCATCCAGAATGCCGCAGCCCGTCTGGTGTTCAACCTTCCCAAGTTCTCTCACGTCACCCCCCTCCTCCGCACACTCCACTGGCTTCCAGTTGAAGCTCGCATCCGTTACAAGACCATGGTGCTTGCCTATGGAGCAGTGAGGGGAACGGCACCTCCGTACCTTCAGGCTCTGATCAGTCCCTACACCCAAACGAGGGCATTGCGTTCATCCACCTCTGGCCTGCTGGCTCCCCTTCCTCTGCGGAAGCATAGTTCCCGCTCAGCCCAGTCAAAACTGTTCGCTGCTCTGGCACCCCAATGGTGGAACAAGCTCCCTCACGACGCCAGGACAGCGGAGTCACTCACCACCTTCCGGAGACATTTGAAACCCCACCTCTTTAAGGAACACCTGGGATAGGATAAAGTAATCCTTCTACCCCCAAAAAAAAAATTTAAAAATTAAAAAAAAAGTATAATTGTAAAGTGGTTATCCCACTGGCTATAGGGTGAATGCACCTATTTGTAGTCGCTCTGGATAAGAGCGTCTGCTAAATGACGTAAATGTGCCCTTGAGCAAGGCACTTAACCCTAATTGCTCCTGTAAGTCGCTCTGGATAAGAGCGTCTGCTAAATGACTAAAATGTAAAAATGTAAATGTTGTGATGTGCTGTTCTGGTGCTGTGTTTTGATGTGCTGTTCTGGTGCTGTGTTTACCTGTGTTTTGATGTGCTGTTCTGGTGCTGTGTTTACCTGTGTTGTGATGTGCTGTTCTGGTGCTCTGTTTTGATGTGCTGTTCTGGTGCTGTGTTTACCTGTGTTTTGATGTGCTGTTCTGGTGCTGTGTTTACCTCTGTTGTGATGTGCTGTTCTGGTGCAGTGACCAGGCTGGCACAGCTCAGCCACAACATCACCATGATGGACAGGAAGAGACAGGCAGCCAGGATCCAACGAGGCAGCCCAGAGCGCCTGAGAGAAAGGGGAGGGTTAGGTGATGATACAGGTCCTACAACTCAGAGGGCCTCTAAATCAGAGAGCACCAAATGGGTGGATTTGGGCAGACGACTGTTCTTCTTCAATATTTTTTGTCACCTTGACATGCAACCCAGGAAGTCATGCTCAATGGTGGGGTCCTCTGTATGTTGCTGGACTGCTGGGTGCTTCCCCTTGCCTCCCGCCTTGGCTGCTCCCTTCTCCCCATGTCCTTTCACACCTGCACATAGGTGAACACTTTGTGAGGAAGTGTAACAAATGTAACCTAATTTCACCCCTCTGGAGATCAATAAAGCATATTCAATTCAATGTAATCCTCCTTTAATGCATTGTATACTATATACCCTACAGGTCTTATTATGATTTGTACATTATGGGTCTCGGTGTGTAACAGAGCTGCATGCCACAACGCTGCATGCGGTTGGTGTCTCACCATGGGGTCTCTGTGTGTGGGAGTGGACCTGTGGCCAAGGCTTGTCTGCCACATTGGAGCGGGGAGCCTGCAGCTCCGGCAGAGTGTACTCGATCTCCGGTTGGCTCTGGTAGGAACAACAAACAAAGTCATTTCAGGCACTAGTAATTACACACAGTAATTCACTGAAAAAGTGACAGAAAAATGTATGTTTTACACAGTGAGGTTAGACCATAATGAAGTCTGGACTAAGAATACTCAATGAACAGCTAAACACGACAGGGAGAAATACACACAACTGCAGACTTAGATATAGAGAATACTGCCACATGAACTCAAACAAAGAGAGGACTCAATGATTATAGGAGAACATTGCATTTTTACAAAATGTGTGCCGTTGCAAGCCAGGCACTGTGTACCTCAGCCATCTGTCAAATTAAGCCAGATAGACTTCCAAACTACCAAACATTACAAAACAGTACTTCCAAACTACCAAACAGTACAAAAATAAAACCACTTAATCACACCTTATAATGGCTGTTCAGGTGGCTCTGAGCCCTCCTGAGGTGTCGATTGTATAGAGCAGATTGTATAGATTGTTCTTTGGCACACAGGTGGAGTTTTAAATCAGCATTTCTTTCTCTCTAACTTCATTAAAGGACTCCCTGGTTGCCCATTGCTGAGTCTGTCCTGGTTGGCTGCTCAAGAGCCCCCCCATTCACTCTCTCTGAGGGGAGTGAAAAGGTCACTTGACTGGAGAACGTGTCTGTGAAAAGAGGCCTTAAAAACAGCAATTGTGCACTACAGTATGTGAGCGAAAGTAAATAACTTAGAGTGAAGACAGGGTTAATCCCTATGTCTATACACACACACATTCAAGTAGGCGCGCACACACACACACACACACACACACACACATTGACCCAGCTCTGTCAGCAGAGGCATGATTGTGCCTTTCAATATGGAGACTGCGTTTCTGGCTCCCCCTGGAGAACTCATTAAAATAGGATTTTGGTTACCCTCTACTGAACCTTTCCCAATAACAAGATGTGAAGACAGGGGAAGTCATTTTTTAAAATAAAAAAAAGGTAAATTAAGTCATACAATCAAAATCTTGACACACAGGTCCATGCATAGTTATGGAAACTGAAAAGAAAATGTACCAATCAGCGTTTGAATAGTCTACGGGTCAATGAATTTGAGATAAGAGTCTAAACACATCTCAAACAAAGAGAAAAAGAAGAAAGCAGAAAATAAGTTGGTCAGATGTAGTTATTTAACTGAGATGACCTATGTGGTAGAGAATAAGGCTTGGTCTTACAAAAGGTCATAGATATTCAAGTCATTTCACAACCAGTTTTATCGACGCCAATGATTTTACGGAGTGCATTGGATCCAGGTGTAATATTGGGGGGAAAGGCAATGGGAAGAGAAGAGTGAACATCTGAGGATGTTAGTAGTTATTGGCTACAGACTAGAAATCTGTATCAGTAAACGTAGGCCTGCCTCCTGATGTACATCTGTCATGCATTATGCCACAGAATGCCAAAGGTGCTCTGGCTATAGAGGCACAAAGAGCAACAGGGAGGAGGGATCATTTTCCAATGTAACAATCTCCCTTCCCTTATTTGGTATTTTTGGGTTATTTGGGCTCACTTTCTTCTTAGGGAGGGGGATGTCATAGAGGTAGTATCTATGTATGTCCCTGTTCCTTCAAGGGGACCCTGCATCATGTGAATGTTGGACGCGGATGGAATTGAAACAAGACTCCAACCCCTTTTCCAAACAAGCGCTCTACCCCAATCAGTGATGAGAGGGGCCTGTCGGCTGTGTTTACTCCCTCTCAGCCCAGAGGAAACAGCTTGATTTTCCCTGATTACCTTGGAGGAGCACTCCTGAAACACTGGGAGGCTAGGATGGCATGAAAAAGCAGGATTAAGAAGGAGGCTGCCACTTAACCCATGTCAAATGTGGGCAGGAGAGGGATGGATGTTCCCCGAGCTGGAGCACAGCCCATTGTCTGAGATACAGCTAAAGGGAGCTGAGGAAGGGAGAATCTGCCACTTGTGGGACTGGGACTCAAACCGCCTCCCTCAGACACAGGTGGCTTGCCTGGAGCAATCAGAGAAGCTGCTTTGATCACAGTTGCATCCAAACACACAACCTTTTGGAAATATGAGTGGGTAACCCACATTGATATAGAACCCAGATGGTTTATGTGTGCTATGTTAGCCTTCTAAATGTAATGGACCGGGTATCAATCTTCAGACGTTTGTGTGACTCAAGACCACATTAGCCCTGTGAGCTAAAGCCTAAATAGCTTTTGAAATAGAGTCTCAGTTCTTTTGAAAGTCGTTTTGGGAATCACCTTCGCACATCACATAGCAAAATACACCTACATCTATTTGCTCCTAAGTGAAGTAAGTCTTATTTCTTCAAATGACTGATTAACTAAAGGAGAGCACAAGCAATTCCACTGTGAACTGATTCAAATAGAAATCACTTGGCCCAAATAAACTCGTTATACTGAACACTGCATGAAGACCAAGTGTAATTTATTCCACAAGGTGGCTCTCTCACTAACTCTTGAAAACTCATAGGAACTTGCTAATACATTTATTTTTGTCCGATTCACTTCAACTCCAGTAGTGCACTGTGTTGCCTTTGAATGGCCCTTTTTGAGAACTTAGTAAAACTGCTACATTATGTGGACAAACCGCTACCACAGTGGGTCTCCTAACGTTTCCTGTTTGTTTTGTATCACGCCTAAGGCTACAAGTCACCATAGCTCATTGCACTAAGTCCAGCCGTGCACCTGGTGATTGGATGGGTTACCAGTGGTGCACGGTGGGGACGGCTCCTGAGTCACACCTGGGCGGGCTGGGGGTCCATGGCCGGGTTGGGGGAGACCCCCAGGGGGTGCCAAACACCCCCCAGCCGTGCACCTGGTGATTGGACGGTTTTCACTACGGGAACCTGGGGACGGCTCCTGAGTCACACATGGGCGGGCTGAGGGTCCATGGCTGGGTTGGGTGGGACCCCCAGCGGGGGCCACACCCCCCCCCACTCGGATTCGTCCGCAAGGGGGTGCCACCTGTCATTTTAGGACGGTTTTCACTACGGGCTCCTAGGGAGTCCATACACCCTGACATCCTACTCAGCCATCTGCTCTGCAGAACCCACTCATTCTGAACGTCTGCAGTAGTGATTTGTATTGCAGCGGTGGCTTGTCTTCTCTTTCAGCTGTCCCTCAGCCTTAGTGCTTTTCTGTTGTTTCTTTACCCCCAGTCAATCCGTCAAGAGGGTGGGAGCCAGCCAGTTGCCCACTAAACACAGGCCTGCTAGCCAGCTCAGAGCCTGTGGAGCCTGCTTTCGCCTCTGCTAGCATGTGACTTCCATAAAACACAACCATCCATCCATAACCCCTAAGGCTAAAGAAAGAAATTGCACGAAGATTGCTGCCTTTTTATTACTGGATTTACAGATCTCGGTTGTCCTTCTCTATAGATTCAGCCAGCCTGTCTTGACTTAGCCGTCACTGATCAAGTAAACGATGTACAGTACTGATCCCACGCCCTTTTCATCCTGATGTTTGAGTTGAGTTCACCTCTGTTGCCCCCAAGGTTTGAATTACAGCTGTACCCCCTATAGTCACAGTGTAACTTGAGTCCTGACAGTGTCTCACCTGGAAGACAACCACCTTGCCGTCGTCGGCCTGCAGGTAGAAGGTCCAGGTAGAGGAGATGAAGCTCTGAGCAGAGCTGACGATGTCGTTAAACCAGCTCGACACGGTGTCCATGACAGAGGGGGGCTTGGGACGGTGGGCCATGGCCTTCAGCTGCAGGGAACAACAGGTTGAACTGTCTGAGCCTAGGTGCCATTATTTACTCTGGCAAAAAAGTAATTGTGTGTGTGTGTGTGAGTGTGTGTGTGTGGCCTACTGAATGACCATGCTAACCTTCCTCCTCTTGATCTCAGGTTCGGAGGGCTGGCTGGCACAGCCGGTGCTGCAGGCCTCCTGCTCCAGCAGCTTGCTGTATGCTTCCTGGCATGCTACAGAGAGAAGGGGGGAGAAAGAGAGCGAGAGAGAGAGAGAAAGAGCGAGAGAGCGAGGAGAGCGAGAGAGAAGAGAGAGAGGGAAAGAGGGGGGAGAGAAGAGAGAGAGATGGGGGAGAGAAGAGAGAGGGGGAGAGGGGGGAGAGAAGAGAGAGAAGGGGGAGAGGAGAGAGAAGAGAGAGAGGGGGAGAGGGGAAGAGAAGAGAGAGGGGGAGAGGAGAGAGAGAGAGGAGAGAGAAGAGAGAAGAGAGAGAGGGGGAGAGGGGGGAGAGAAGAGAGAGAGGGGGGAGAGAAGAGAGAGAGGGGGAGAGGGGGGAGAGAAGAGAGAGAAATGGGGGAGAGAAGAGAGAGATGGGGAGAGAAGAGAGAAGAGAGAGAGAGAGGGGGGAGAGAACAGAGAGAGAAGAGAGAGAGAGAGAGAAGAGAGAGAGAGAGGGGGGGAGAGAAGAGAGAGAGAGAAGGGGAGAGAAGAGAGAGAGAGAGAAGAGAGAGAGAGAAGAGAGAGGGGGAGAGAAGAGAGAGAGAGAAGAAAGAGAGGGGGAGAGGAGAGAGAGAGAAGAGAGAGAGGAGAGAGAGGGGGAGGAGAGAGAGAGAAGAGAGAGAGGAGAGAGAGGGGGAGGAGAGAGAGAGAGAGAGAGAAAGAGATGAAAGAGAAAAGACACAGGGGGAGAAAGAAAGAGAGCAAGAGCGAGAGAAAGAGCGAGAGAAGTGAGAGGGGGAGAGAAGAGAGAGAGGGGGGAGAGAAGAGAGAGAGAGGGGGAGAGGAGAGAGAGAGAGAGAGGGGGAGAGAACAGAGAGAGAAGAGAGAGGGGGGGAGAGAAGAGAGAGAGAAGAGAGAGAGAGAGAAGAGAGAGAGAGAAGAGAGAGAGGGGAGAGAGAAGAGAGAGAGGGGGGAGAGAAGAGAGAGAGGGGGGAGAGAAGAGAGAGAGGGGGGAGAGAAGAGAGAGAGGGGGAAAGAAGAGAGAGAGAGGGAAGAGAAAAGAGAGAGAGAGAGGGAGAGAAGGGGAGAGAAGGGGAGAGGGGGAGAGAAGAGAAGGGGAGAGGGGGAGAGAAGAGAGAGAGGGGGGAGAGAAGAGAGAGAGAGGGGGGAGAGAAGAGAGAGAGAGAGAGACAGAGCGAGAGCGAGAGAGAGAGATGAAAGAGAAAAGACACAGGGGGAGAGAAGAGAGGGAGAGAGAGGGGGGGAGAAGAGAGAGAGGGGGAGAGAAGAGAGAGCGGGGGGAGAGAAGAGAGAGAGAGGGGGAGAGAAGAGAGAGAGGAGAGAGAGAGAGGGGGAGAGGGGGAGAGAAGAGAGAGAGAGGAAGAGGGGGAGAGAAGAGAGAAAGAGAGAGAGAGAGAGAAAGAGGGGGAGAGAAAAGAGAGAGAGAGAGAAATGAAAGAGAAAAGACACAGCATCTGTTAGTCATTGCATCCCTATTCACCCCTCCCTACAGTCATCAATATCAGAACATTTGAGCATCTACTGCCGGGACCAGGGAGGACAGCAGATCACAGGATTGATTTTCAATAAACAAGCCACCCAACTGGGTGAACAGTTTAAATTGAGACACACACACAGGGTTCCATTAATGTCATGTTAGCCCGGGTACAGGCACATGATAGGCCGCGAGGTCGAATCAAGTGCTTTCTGGCCTTAAAGCACAGCTTGGATTTTTCTGTGCAAAGACTAAACCCAGGCCAGGGCCAAAATCATGTAACAGTACATGACAAAATCTTGAAGTGGATCACAGGTAGAATTGAATACACCCCTGCTCTTGGTGATAGGCTGCAGTGTAATAGACTGCCCTGTAGTATCGGCCTCATTGAGACCCCACCCAGTGAGTCAGGCTGCCTTACCTCCTTGACACTCCTCCCTGCTGGTGTTGAAGCCAGCATTGCCATTCACAAATTGACAGATGGAGTAGAGACGGCAACCACGGTGACAGGCATTCAGTATGGAGTCCTTCAGGAGAGAGAAAAATATAGGAGCTAATTATGGCTATTCAAACAAAGCAGATATCCTTAAAGGGAATGAGATATTGTCCTGGATGTGTGTGTGATTAATTAGATAGGCAATTAGATATGCCTATACCACAGAGATATTTCAATTTGGATAATGGCACAGATTAAATATTTTAAATGAGGTGAGGAATTATTGGTCTTAGATGCACACATGGAAAATACTGCAAATGGTGCCAGGGAATGTTGTGATGAGTGAAGAATAACAATCACTTGGTCACAGTTTTCGCCAAGCCTGGTTCTACTGCAGAATAACAAAACAGCGCCCCCAAGCGACTGACACAGGAACGTGAGCGACAAAGAGATCCCCCTATCCGAACATCAACGGTTTACAGGCGTATTACAGTGTCATGCGTGTCATTCTTTCGATTTACTGCGTTCTTCCCTGTTCGTTGTGGGTCTAGCGGGATTTTATTCTGACCCAGGATTCACGGTTCCTTTTTATAGGTATTTATTTGCTTACTACACAGTGGCAATTATAGTCCCATGAATAAAATAAACTCTGAACATTGTTCAAGCACTGACTATTTGTGACTAATGTGTTGTTCAAATAATACGCGCACATCAAAGGCATACTTTAGGGCCTATAAACTGGTGCAGTGTTCTGAAAACAGGTGATACCGCATAGTTCACTGTGATCCATTTTGCTGCTCTGCTCTGTACTGCCCTGCATGATGTCTGAACCACACCTGAGCTGAGCGGTGACGATGATGAGTAGTTGGGAAAATAATAGCCTGGCCGAGGGATTTACCGTTTTGGGCTATAGACACGAATCATCCATTAGCCTACTTACAGGCTATAAGTATTTTTCAAATTGTACATTATTTAAGATTATTCAAACATGGATATTCTAATCAATTAGATATTATTTACATATCCTGCATATTGCTGTTCATGGACAAATAATTGCAAGTGGCAATAGGCTCTATTGGAGAATGCCATGTTTGGTCTGGTGCCCTCACAACAATTTTACGACTGGGTTTTCTATGAACATCCAGGCGTTTTCTAATGAATGTGTAAAGCAATCCAGAGGAAGTAGGTGGAGTAGGCTATATGGATATAATGGAGTATCAGAGCTGTGGAAAGCATAACAATTAGATAAGTCATAAAACGATATTTTCGGCCAAATCGTGCATGATAATGTCCACTTAGTGCAGAAATTAAGTTAGGTAGCGTAGCCTAGCCTACGGATGATCCGATTTAGGATAAGCATGTCATCTAGTAAAAATGTGGGCCTTCGTTACGCATTGGCCATGCTACATTTACACCACAGATTGCCAGCATTTAAAGATTAAAGGGAAGTCTATCGGTTATCGATATGCCGTATTCAATTTCGGATACAGTCGTCGAAATGTAAGAACTTATTATAGTAGCTATTCAAGCACGAAAACAGACGTTTCGTCACATTGATATGTAGCCGAATATATACTGCTATTCTGCTATTCCTCAATGAGGTCTATATCATTTCCAAGTATCACTTACTTTAGCTGGGCTTTTGTTTTTGATGGTGATCTGGCATTGCTTTTTGCAGTAACTGATGTCGCCTAGTTGGTTGTCAAATAGATCAGAAGACGCAGCCGCCAGCCCCGCCAGAAGCAGCCAGATGACAGCGGAGACACTGCACACCCTGCCGCCGAACTGAAGCATTTCAAAGCCGGATTTGATCACCACAGTCTAGACGAGCACTGAGGCTTTTAGTGGGCTCTGGGCTTCTCTGATGGATGTTGCTTCAACCCGATTGCTATCTGCTTCGGTAATCTTGTGCTATGGTTTCGTGGTGTCGTCACTCCAAACATCATCACGCACACGCTGCTGCGCGCCCCCTCTCTGTGCGGTCTTCACTCCACACAGTGCAAATTCACTGAAGTGCATAGGCCTACAAACTAAGCATTAATAAAATGTATGATTGAATATCTATATCATGGGGTAAAAGAGGCATTATTTGCACTAAGTTATATTCTATCAATTATTTAACCAGTATGTAAGATAATGCCTATATTTATGCATAAAGATGCCTTCCCCTATTCACAAGGCATCTGTAAATAGGAGGAGATTGAATTATTGCAATAATGAGTCTAATGAGATGCAAGAGAGTAAATAATTAAGTATACAAATAAGACTAATACAGAGACCACACCTGATGGCACAATGCAGCTTATGAGGCATGCCAACTATTGACCCACAGTCTTTTATGCTATAGCCTGAACAATTATTATATTATAGGCCTATAATATACAGTGCATTCGGAAAGTATTCATACCCATTCACTTTTTTTCACATTTTGTTATGTTAGAGTCTTCTAAAATTGATTAAATTGGGTTTTTCCTCATCAATCTACCCACAATACCCCATAATGACAAAGGAAAAACAGGTTTTTAGAAATGTTTGCAAATGTATTACAAATAAGAAACTGAAATGTCACATTTACATAAGTATTCAGACCCTATACTCTGTACTTTGTTGAAGCACCTTTGGCAGCAATTGCAGCCTCAAGTCTGCTTGGGTATGACGCTACAAGCTTGGCACATCTGTATTTGGGGAGTTTCTCCCATTCTTCTCTGCAGATCCTCTCAAGCTCTGTCAGGTTGGATGGGGAGCGTCGCTGCACAGCTATTTTCAGGTCTCTCCAGAGATGTTAGATCGGGTTCAAGTCCGGGCCACTCAAGAACATTCAGAGACTTGTCCCGAAGCCACTCCTGCGTAGGCTTGGCTGTGTGCTTAGGGTCGTTGTCCTGTTGGAAGGTAAACCTTCTCCCCAGTCTGAGGTCCTGAGCAGGTTTTCATCAAGGATCTCTCTGTACTTTGCTCCGTTCATCCTTTCCTTGATCCTGACTAGTCTCCCAGTCCCTGCCGCTGAAAAACATCCCCACAGCATGATGCTGCCACCACCATAGGGATGGTGCCAGGTTTCCTCCAGATGTGACGCTTGGCATTCAGGCAAAAGAGTTCAATCTTGGTTTCATCAGACCAGATAATGTGACGATCCCGGCTGTCTGAGTCGGGTCCTGTCTGGTGACTAGTGTTCCTGTTCGTAATCTCCAGTTTCCCGAGGGTTCGGGAACGCTCCGGGGAGCGCTCTTGTTTTCCGCACCTGCATCCCATCAGCAATCTGCACACCTGGTCCTGATCATCACCCTTCTTAGGCTCTGGCCCAACATCCAGTTCCTGCCGGATCGTTAGCCATGAACAGTATGTTTGTCAGCGTATCAGTCTCTGAGCCCTTAGTGTTAGTTTTGTTGTTTTGCACCTTTTTGACTTGCTGTGTACTGACCTCCGTTTTGTTCTGTCTGCAGTCTCTCACCCGGAACCTTCACCCAACCTCTGCCTGATGGTCGGCGGCTGCCGAGCCAGTACCGGACCAACCACTGCACCCTCAACAACCCATCCACGCTACCCGCTCTGTTCCCTGGATTATTCAGCCTCACTCGGAATCTATTATAAACACTCACCTTTGTCTCCACGTACCTTGTCCTGGTCTGCTTCTGGGTTCGGGCTTAGTTAACCGTGACAGAACGATCCGGCCAGTAATGAACCCAGCGGACCTGGACTCTGTTCGCCATGCTATTACCCAGCAGGAGAAGATGTTGGGCCATCATAGCATGGTACTACAGGAGATCGCGTTGTCAGTTCGGAACCTTTCTACCGGTCTGACGGAGGTCCAGAACCAACGCAAGTGTCCGGTGGAGGATCCACTACCGGTTTCACCCATCTCGCCTGCCGCTTCTGAAGCTGTGTCCATCCGTGAGCCCAAGGTTCCGACGCCGGATAAGTATGAGGGGGAGCTGGGAAGATGCCGTTCCTTCCTTATGCAGTGTGGACTAGTGTTCGATCTACAGCCCTACTCTTATGCCACAGACAAGGCTAGGATAGCCTTTGTGATTGAGTTGCTGCGTGGTCGAGCGCTGGAGTGGGCTTCAGCCGTTTGGGAACGACAGGATCCCTGCATGGCTTCATACCAGGGGTTCACGGCCGAGATGAGGAAGCTCTTCGACCATTCCGTCCGAGGGAGGGACGCAGCTAGGCGCCTGTTTTCGCTTCGCCAAGGAACTCGCAGCGTGGCCGACTTCGTGATCGAGTTCAAGACGTTGGCTGTGGAGAGTGGGTGGAACGAGGAGTCTCTGCAAGCGGCCTTTTACCAGGGTCTGTCGGAGCAGCTCAAGGATGAGTTGATCTCCTATCCGGAGCCTAGTGACCTGGACAGCTTGGTAGCTTTGTCTATTCGGGTGGAGAATCGAGTCCGAGAGCGAAGGAGGGAGAAGCAATGGGGTCCGTCCAATCGATCAGCTTCTCAGTTCCCAGTCGGGTCGGGTGGTGGACCAGAACACGTCGATCATTCTCCACCACAATGGATTAGTGGAGAGGTCCTCTCTTCCGATTCTGAACCCATGCAAGTGGGGCGGCACGGGTTAACCAAGGAGGAGCGTCAACATAGACGTAGGACCAACTGCTGCCTCTACTGTGGTAGCTCGGGACATTACATCTCCACTTGTTCCCGGCGGTCGTCAAACTGCCCGGCTCGCTAAAGTTGGGAGGACTTTTAGCGAGCCAGTTTCAACCTCTCAGTACCTCTGTCAGACCCCGTTTCCGGCTACCCTTGTGAACAGGAATCAGAGCTTAGCGCTTAACGCTTTTATCGATTCAGGTGCCGATGGAAGCTTTCTTGATGCCGAGTTGGTGGAACAGCTGGGGCTTTCCAAGGAGCAATTGCCGAAGCCATTGAAGCGACCACTCTGAACGGCAGTAGTCTGGCACGTATCACGATGAGGACTGAACCGGTTAAGATGCGGTTGTCGGGGAATCATTCTGAGATGATTTCATTCTTCATTCTGCCGTCTTCCCATGTTCCTCTGGTCCTTGGATACCCCTGGCTGAAGGAACACAATCCCACGTTCGATTGGGTGACGGGCAAGGTAACGAGTTGGAGCCTTGATTGTCATGCTAACTGTCTCAAGACTGCCTGCCTCCATTCGGTTCCCAGTCAGGTGATTGAGGCTAAACCCCCAGATTTGTCCCTGGTTCCCGAGACATATCACGATTTGGGGGAAGTTTTCAGTAAGCAGAAGGCTCTGTCACTCCCTCCCCACCGACCATATGATTGTGCCATCAACCTGGTTCCTGGAGCGGTCTACCCCAAGGGAAGGTTATACAGTATCTCCCGACCTGAACGTGAGGCGTTGGAGACCTACATCAAGGAGTCCCTAGCTGCTGGTCTCGTTCGTCCCTCGTCATCACCCCTGGGGGCAGGATTCTTCTTTGTGGGTAAGAAGGATGGCTCTCTTCGACCGTGTATTGATTATCGGGGGTTGAATGACATCACGGTCAAGAACAAGTATCCCCTGCCCTTGATGAGTTCTGCCTTCGACTCCTTACAGGGTGCTACGGTGTTCACCAAGCTAGACCTACGCAATGCGTATCACCTGGTCCGGATCAGAGAGGGGGACGAGTGGTTGACGGGTTTCAATACACCGATGGGTCACTTCGAGTATCAGGTGATGCCGTTTGGACTGACCAATGCTCCAGCGGTATTCCAGAGTATGGTGAACGACGTCCTGAGAGATATGATCGGTCTCTTTGTGTTTGTTTACCTGGATGACATTCTGATCTTCTCGAAGGAACCTTCCGACCACGTCCAGCATGTCCGGCAGGTTCTGCAGCGATTGTTGGAGAATCGCCTGTTCGTGAAGGCCGAGAAGTGCGAGTTTCACGCCCACACGACATCCTTTCTCGGGTACATCATCTCCAGGGGAGAGATTAGGATGGACCAGGAGAAGGTTAGAGCGGTTCTGGAATGGGCCCAGCCCGGTACGAGATTGCAGCTCCAGAGATTTTTGGGGTTTGCGAATTTCTACCGCAGATTCATCCGGGATTACAGCCGTGTGGCCGCTCCGTTAACTGCCTTGACTTCCAGTATCAGGACCTTCAAGTGGAATCCGGAGGCGGATCGAGCGTTTCTGGATTTGAAGAGGCGATTCACCAACGCACCGATTCTCTCTCAACCGGACACGGCCCGTCAGTTCGTCGTTGAGGTGGACGCGTCTGATGTGGGAGTTGGCGCCATCCTGTCGCAGCGATGCTCCACGGACAGTAAACTCCATCCCTGCGCCTACTACTCGCTCGCCTTTCGCCTGCGGAGAGGAATTACGATGTGGGTAACCGGGAGCTTCTCGCGGTGAAACTTGCCTTGGAGGAGTGGCGCCACTGGTTGGAGGGGCGGAGCAACCGTTTATGGTCTGGACTGACCACAAGAATCTTGCTTACGTGCAATCGGCTAAACGTCTCAACTCCCGTCAGGCCAGGTGGGCGTTGTTTTTCGGACGATTCAAGTTTGCCCTGACGTTCCGACCTGGATCTAAGAACGGCAAGGCGGACGCCTTGTCCCGGATGTTCTCCAAGACGGAGGAGAGTGGGTCCAAGACCGAGACAATCCTCCCCCGGAACTGCGTCGTGGGAGCAGTTATGTGGAAGATTGAGGAGGAGGTGCTGGCGGCCCTTCGGACTCAGCCCGGTCCCGGTAACGGTCCACCCGGTCGGTTGTTTGTGCCTGAGTCGGGTTCGTCCTGCTGTCCTCAAATGGTCCCACGCCAGCAAGATGGCTTGTCACCCTGGCGTGGCTCGGACAATGGCGTTTCTTCGCAGACGTTTTTGGTGGCCTGCCATGGCCGAGGATACTCGGGGTTTTGTTGCTGCCTGTCCAGTGTGTGCGCAGAATAAGAGTACCAATCGGCCCAGCTCTGGACTACTTCACCCCCTTCCTATTCCCCGGCGACCATGGTCGCATCTGGCCCTGGACTTCGTCACTGGGTTGCCCGCTTCTGAGGGGAACACGGTCGTTCTGACTATCGTGGACAGATTCAGCAAGTTCGCCCACTTTGTGCCTATTGCCAAGCTTCCCTCTGCCTCGAGACGTCCGAGATCCTGGTTAGGGAGGTTTTCAGGGTCCACGGTTTGCCCAGTGATATCGTTTCCGACCGTGGCCCTCAGTTTACCTCTGCTGTCTGGAAGTCCTTCTGTTTGGCCATTGGAGCTACAGTCAGTCTCACATCTGGTTTTCACCCTCAATCCAATGGTCAGGCGGAGAGAGCCAACCAGAAGATGGAATCCACGCTACGCTGTCTGGTCTCTTCCAACCCCACCTCCTGGGTCTCTCAGTTGCCTTGGGTTGAGTATGCCCACAATACTCTTCCTACATCTGCCACTGGGATGTCTCCCTTCCAGTGCCTGTATGGCTACCAACCTCCCCTGTTTCCTTCTCAGGAGAAGGAGCTCTCAGTGCCTTCTGTTCAGGCCCATATTCGTCGTTGCCACCGGACCTGGCATCGGGCCAGAAAGGCACTCCTTAGAGTTTCGGACCGGTATCAGCTCCAGGCGAATCGCCGCTGGATCCCCGCTCCCACCTATACCATCGGAGATAGGGTTTGGTTGGCCACACGGGATCTTCCGTTACGGACTGAGTCTAGGAAGTTGTTACCGAAGTTCATTGGTCCGTTTGTGGTGGAGAAGGTGATCAATCCAGTGGCAGTTCGACTCAAACTACCGAGGACGCTCAGAGTCCATCCCACCTTTCATGTCTCCTGCCTCAAGCCTGTCTTCCTCAGTCCTCTGTTGCCTCCTCCGCCTCCTCCTCCTCCTCCTCGGATGATCGGAGGTGGTCCTGCCTACACGGTGCGTCGCATCATGGATTCCAGACGGCGGGGCCGGGGTTTCCAGTATCTCGTGGACTGGGAGGGGTATGGCCCTGAAGAGAGGAGTTGGATTCCGCGGCGACAGGTCCTAGATGCGGACCTCATCAGTGACTTCTACCGCCTCCATCCTGGCGCTCCGGGGAGTCCGCCCGGTGGCGTTCGTCGGAGGGGGGGTACTGTGACGATCCCGGCTGTCTGAGTCGGGTCCTGTCTGGTGACTAGTGTTCCTGTTCGTAATCTCCAGTTTCCCGAGGGTTCGGGAACGCTCCGGGGAGCGCTCTTGTTTTCCGCACCTGCATCCCATCAGCAATCTGCACACCTGGTCCTGATCATCACCCTTCTTAGGCTCTGGCCCAACATCCAGTTCCTGCCGGATCGGTAGCCATGAACAGTATGTTTGTCAGCGTATCAGTCTCTGAGCCCTTAGTGTTAGTTTTGTTGTTTTGCACCTTTTTGACTTGCTGTGTACTGACCTCCGTTTTGTTCTGTCTGCAGTCTCTCACCCGGAACCTTCACCCAACCTCTGCCTGATGGTCGGCGGCTGCCGAGCCAGTACCGGACCAACCACTGCACCCTCAACAACCCATCCACGCTACCCGCTCTGTTCCCTGGATTATTCAGCCTCACTCGGAATCTATTATAAACACTCACCTTTGTCTCCACGTACCTTGTCCTGGTCTGCTTCTGGGTTCGGGCTTAGTTAACCGTGACAGATAATCTTGTTTCTCCTGTGTTGGAGCTCTACGGACAATTCCTTCGACCTCATGGCTTGGTTTTTGCTCTCATATGCACTGTCAACTGTTGGACCTTATATAGACAGGTGTGTGCATTTCCAAATCATGTCCAATCAATTAAATTTACCACAGGTGGACTCCAATCAAGTTGTAGAAACATCTCAAGGATGCTCAATGGAAATAGGATGCACCTGAGCTCAATTTCGAGTCTCATAGCAAAGGAATACTTATGTAAATAAGGTATTTCTGTTTTTTATTTTTAATACATTTGCAAAAATGTTAATAAAAACCTGTTTTCGCTCTGTCATTATGGGGTATTGTGTGTAGATTGATAAGGAACATTTTAATTTAATCCATTTTAGGATACGTCTGTAACATAACAAAATGTGGAAAAAGTCAAGAGGTCTGAATACTTTCCGAATGCACTGCATATGTAAAAACTATAGCCTACTGTAATAAAACCCTTACAATTAAATGCAACTCTTTACCCTTTTGTCATGTGAACAGTGAACAAAATACTTTTGCACCACATTTAACTCTGCTTTTATAAACATAAAAATAGCCTATTTAGTATATTATTCTAATGAGTGCTTTGGATAGGATGGATCCTGTACAGTGTAAGAATGTGCCATGTAACCTGTATAAATTAATATTTGCTTTTGAGTATAGGGACTTAAGAGAACTTTAATCCCTATACACCCCATGCTGTGTTATATTGAATAAAATCACCTGCCTAGCCTAACAATGAAATAAACCTAATCATAAAATCGATGGGGGTGTACTAGAATAGAATAAAATAGAACAAATAATACAAAATGGGCTATTGAAAGGTTTTGTCTTTTCTTTTTGGGGGTAATGGATATGACAAAATGAAGAGCAATAATGACTTGAGACTGTGTGGGAAGACAAGGGAGGGGCTTATAAAGTATCAACTTGAATATTTTAGCTATTGAGGCGTGCACCAATGCAAACCCTCACTAAACTAAAGGCAAACCTTAAGATACTTTCATACAACCACAGTTTATCAGCTCATCCGCATTTACATACGGAGCTCCGACGTTCGATCCAAACGTAGTTCCTTCGTTAGAATCAGACTGTTGATTCAGCGTTGTTGGAGAGCTGGGTTTCAATTCCTGCGTTTTCTCCCTTAAGACTGTGGTTTTAACCCACACGTCTTTGAGCCAGAACGTGAGGGAAAGAAAGGACAAGAGAGCGAAAGAACAAGAAAAAGGAAAAAAGGCTATCTGAAACATGATCTCCATGTTGTGTCTCATGCTGTTTGTTCCACGTGTGTTCTCTTCATCGACACGTAAGTACAAAACTCTGAAGTGTGATATTGTGAGAAGCCAACTACCAAATTTACCATAAACCCGTTCCGGGTAGACTGATTTGAAGGGGAGGGGCGCTCTCCCGGATTAGTCAACAAAAAAAGTTACATCTAATGTACATGTTACAAGTCTCAACAATGTGTTAGATACATTGTATGTACATTGTGTAAAGGCACGAAACACAAGACTCACTGAATCACAGGTGTCCAGACTGTCCACATATGTACTCGCCAAGTTATAAAATATTTGACCTGTAATTAAGCACGTATATTAATACAATAATGAATGAAGAGATGATGAGTGATATTTGAAGATGTCATACTTCTAGATTTTTTGTCTGTCCAAAATATAGGGCATTGTGGATTTGCAGATACATGGTAACTAATTGGTAATAACTACTTAGGCTATGTCTAATGCAACAAGTCTGCAAAAACGTGTGCAAAGGAGATTATAGCATTGTACATCTTTGTGCATGAGTAAATGTAAACTATTTTCCATTGATATTTCACATATTGAAACCAATAGGCTACTCTGTGACAATCTTCACAGACAAAGTGAATGCCTGTTGAATCATTTTTATTTTATATAGACACTTTTATTAATTTGTAATGCATTATTGGACTTCTAGCACCGAAATAACAGAGAAATGGGCCACAAAGGTTTTCAAGTTCAACATTTCAAGTTCATTTGAAATTCCTAATTTTCAATGTTGCTGTGAAACAATTTACCCTATTTGTGTAGCTATACATCATGTGGAAATATCAGTGCACACACTGAATTCGGAACAATTTGTCTCACACCAAGTCCTCTTTAGCCCGGTCAGACTCATCGTGAGCAGCATATCGGCACATATGTTAGATAGCTTGTCCACCGCCCACCAAGAGCACACTTAATAAACCTCCTTACACTAACCCTTGAATCTCCTCCAAAGGAACCAAGTGGTAACATACATTTCAAACAGTAACGCTCAGGGCATTTCTCATGAAGCATTAATCATAAGATAAAAGTCCAAAGAGTAAAGGATTAGTGGGGATGGAAAAGCATTCAAGAATTTGACCAATAACCTTGTCTGAGCTCTCCAAGTGATCTCCCAACAGTTTCAGCCCAGGACCCACCCATAAATCCACTTCATTACTCTCAGGTCATAAATATCGCCGGCTCTTCTCCGAATTGGAGTGTTTGCACTCAAAAAGAGAGCAAAGGTTGCTTATGATTCATTATTTATTCACTCTGAACAGGCATGAGATCAATAACAAACCTTTTCAAGCAAATCAAATCAAAGTTGATGGCCATACGTGTTAAGCCATCATCACGTCTAGGAGTGCAGCCCATATAAAGTAAAGTGTCTCTGTGTGTTTCCCCCCCAGAGGTGGCTGTAATCTTCCCCCAGGACCCAGCATTGTGGATGGGCTCCAGCCTGACGGCCACGTGCACAGTGAGCCCCGAGCGGGGGCTGCATGCCAACACTATGTACTGGACCCTTAACGGGAAGAGACTCCCAAGTAGCACCTACGGCCTGCTGAGCCCCAACGGCCTCAGTGTCACCCTCCACCGCCTCAACGGCTCCCAGCAGCAGTCTGGGGACAACCTGGTGTGTCACAGCGGAGATGGACATGTCCTGGCTGGGTCCTGTCTGTACGTGGGCAGTAAGTGTCAGACTGGGCCTGTAGGCCTCAACCACTTAAATTTTTCAGTACATTTAATCCACATCAACATGATCCTTTGTTGCTTTAAATTATATTCCCCTCCAGATTTAGTCCCTCCTTAAATTTGGGTGAAAATGACACATCTGAACCAATTCTCTGATGTTCTGAGAAACTGTGTTATGATGCTTCATGGTGCATTAAAATGGGTGTGCTCAAAAGGACAGTGCTGTGGGGTAACAAGGAGATATTGGCAAATGCATTTGTTTGTTTGCATCAATACTGTCTGAGTAAGCAGCTCAGGGCTTTGCATTTACAAAGAGATTATTGTTATTTTTTTGCCTTTTTGATGATAAGCTGTGTGTTTGCTATGATTTTAAGGAAACACGGAACACTCCGATTGGCACGTGTTTTTCTGTTGCTCATTAGGAAAACAAGATTTCAGTCTTGGAGGTGTGTTTTCTGACCGATTCCGCGTTCGGTTAAGGATGTTTGTCCCCCATGAGACACTGTAAGCCTATTTCACCTTCTCAAAATCCCCGGAATGAATCTAAGATAACTCAAGAAATCTGTAATTAATTTTGACGTTTTTGCCGAATATGTTTTAGTTGCGCAATTTTACATCTAACTAACATGTTTGGTGCAGTATTTCTCAAGTTAAAAAATGTGCGACGTGTTGTTTTATGTAAACAAAGTCGGCCTGCTGGGCAGGTCTGTCTCACTGTCTATGCTATTGGATAGAGAGAAAACACTGCATCTGTTCACCCCATGTTAGAGGGCAAATGTACATCGTCACATCAAAACCCAACCTTCATTTACCCATTGTGACGCACAGATGCTCCAAACTTCGTTTTAGACGAGACAAAATGATCCTATTTACACTTTGTACTCAATTTTGACACTAGAATAACTATTTCTGACTCATGTCGATGCCACATAGGCCGTTTTCAAGGCAGTCGCTCTTTAAAGCCTGTTATATTACCACACTCTAATCTGTAGTGTCTCCCAGCACTGGCTTAAGTACATTATACATTACAGGTAATGTTTCACTCATCCAGAAATATTTGCAAACAAACAACAGAGCCCATGTCAAAATAAGTTATTTTATTAAAATCATAATGTACAGAGCCTACTCTGTCTGTCTTTCAATCATACCCCCAAAGCCTCAGTTTAGCTGCTCAGTAGGTTGTAATCAGCACCACTACTTTGCTTCTCTCTCTCTACATCTGTGTTTGATAGTCTATCATTGAGAGGAAATGAGACAGGCAGCTAAATCCTCTAGCCTGTTGTCTGAGGTTAAGTAATGTGCCAGTGCAGGGGTGTCAAACATACGGTCCACATGCCGGATCCGGGCCGCAAAATAATAAAATAATAATCAATAAATAAAATATACAATTCGTATTTTTATTTATTATAAATATTTTTTGGGGTCGGAGGAAACAAACTCGATATACTTTAAAATGACTAAAACCAAATCGAAACTCCGTAGAAATTCATACAGTTTCTTGACCGTGTCCAGCTCACTAATAATCACCGAAATGAAAGCTATACAGTCAGGGAGCTTCAAAATGTTTTGCTAATTGAATGGCGAGGAAATATAACCAATTTTCAGTGCAGCCCTCCGGACCTCGTTGATGACCGAATGTGCCCCCCAGGGCAAAATGAGTTTGACACCCCTGTGCCAGTGTGTCATTATGGGATTGAGTGACCATTTATACCTGTTGTGATAGGAACTACTATAGTGATGTATTTGTTGTGGTTCAAACCACTTTGTTTAATGCATACTAGGGATTATGAGTGACAATGCATGCTTTGTATGATAAACAACCACTGTGATTAGCAACTGAGAGAACCATGTCTTTTCACTGTTAATGTGCAGTGCCCCCGGAGAAGCCAGTCAACCTAACCTGCTGGTCCCGAAATACAAAGGACCTGAGCTGCAAGTGGACCCCCGGGGGTCGGGGTGAAACCTTCATCAAAACCAAATACACCCTCAAGTACAAATTGAGGTGAGCGCCACAGATCTCCAGCATCTCCCAGGTGATCACCCAACCCACCATAATTTCTGCCTAGAAACAATGATAGATGCATCACCTGGAACACAATTACTTTATTTTACTCACTAGAGGCCTATGTCATTATGGTGATGCATTTCAAAGACTGCAATACTGGCTTTTTGTACTGCAGCTAGCTGTGTAATGGACTTTCATTTGACTCGTAATGCCACTTGTACTGTTAACATTTCATGGTCCAGAGCACACTGAAAATGTTACGCTTTACTAGCTGTTGGCAGTACATTATATTGACAATTTTAGTACAGATATGATTGACTTCACGTTGCTGTGTGTTCTTTGCAGGTGGTACGGGCGAGAGAGGGAATGTGAGGAATACAGCACGGGGCAACGCTACACGTGTTACATCCCTCGGGACTTGGCCCTCTTTACTCCCTACGAGATCTGGGTGGAGGCGTCCAATCAGCTGGGGACTTCCACCTCTGATGTCATCACTCTGGATATCCTGGATGTGGGTAAGTGGAGTGAGCCTTTGGCCCAGTCTCCCTCCTGCTCCCCAGCCCGCCACATCCCGCCCTCACCAGAGTGGGCAGGGCATGAAAGTGTCCCGTCAACATAGTGACAAGAGGTAGCGGGATGGATGCTTCCGCTCCCCCATGTTACATGAGTCCTTCATGAGCTCAGCCGTTCCTTTTTCTCTCCTCCTCCCTCACTTCACTCACCGCCAGATCTCCTGCATATGGCTAACACACTTTCATGTGAGAAAGGAATTTTATGTGTTCTGAATTCATCCCTATAACAATATAATCGATTCTGGCTGTGATTATCAAAGATACACTGACCTGTCGTAAAAGTTCACTGAACACCAGACGTATGGCAAAAGTGATAAACAAATGATGATGGATAGATAAGGTTGAGGACACAAAACGAAATATCACTTGTTAATTCCAACAACATTTAGCTTGGCTTTGTACATTTTGGTCTTGTATTACAATGTTCCAATAAGCCAGCTTACCACACTAGTTTATGATAAAAAGATGATCATAAGCCATATGTTGCAGTGTTGTATAGCCTGAGGATTAAGGCGTGTCCCTGTGGGTAGAAAGAAAACAGTAAGCAATTGACCTTTGTGTTGCTTTGTTACATCCCTACTGTACCTGACACATCTAGAGACCACAGGTAGGTTGGTCAGAAGAGAGAGGATTCCTATAACATGCGTCACTAACCTCTTGTTTCTTCACCCTCTCCACAACGGAAACAATAAGCTGTGGAATTTTTCTGTGGAATCTTCCTTGATGTTCTGCTCCCCCGGGGGTGAACCTGGTCAAACCAATAAAGTGTATCAGTAAACAAACAACAAGGCAAACCTAAAATGAAGGGGGCTATAGACTTATAGAAAATCACAAAGGGGCTGCTGACATTTTTATATGATTCGCTCTCTTTCTCTCTCTCCCTCTCTCTCCTCTCTCATCCCCCTCTTTCCCTCTATCAGCGGCATCAAAGTACTTTACTTCGTTGAGAGCCTTATTGCGGAGGGAAAACATGTTTTTTTAATGCTGGAGCAAGGGACAAAAGTACTGTGTGCATAAATCATCAGACTGGGGAGAGAAGGCAGAAACAGACACTGACCTGATTACCCTGCTTCCATAACTACACTCATTAAAAGGACTGGGAGAGGGAGAGAAAGAGAAGGCAAGAGAGAGAAGAAGAGAGGGGGCAGGGGGAGAGAGAGAAGGAGAGTGAGGAGTAGAAGGAGAGAAAGAAAGAGAACGAGACTGAGATAGAAAGGGAGGGAGAGAGAAAGAAAGAGAGAGAGAATGATACTGGGAGTGAGCGAGGATCAGATGTGGTGGATAGACTGAAATAAAGTGAACTGAAGGAGAGAAGCAAAGTGTTCTGTCAGAGTACATGAGGGAGACAGTGTTGGTGCTGGACAACAGTACAGCCCAGCCCTGACATTGAACATTCATCAGCATGTTTTATTCAAGCATGGTGGTTGTGGTGTCTAGAAATAGCTGTAGTGTCTTTACAGTGTGGTACAATATTTACCAGGTTTCTCAGAGGGGAGAGTGCTTTCAGGTACACTCTGTTGGGGCCATCCAAAGGATGCTGATCAGTCCTCTACTTGTTTGGTCAGAAATACAGAACATAATGTACTGCAAAACCTTAAACAACAAAGATAACATTTTCAATGTACAGGATCTTAGTGCTCATGAAGCAGTGCTGAGAGTGTGATATACTCTATGTACTGAATTTTGTACTGAGTTTTGTGTTCCGTAGTCTTGGCACATAACTACACAGCTTTGTGACTAACCTGTGTCTACTTCCCTGTTGTTTCAGTGACTACAGACCCTCCAGACAACGTCCATGTGAGTCGTGTGGGGGAGCTTGAGGACCAGCTGACAGTGCGTTGGGGCAGCCCCCCGGCACTTAAAGACTTCCTCTTCCAGGCCAAATACCAGATACGCTACCGACTGGAAGACAGCACTGAATGGAAGGTAGAGTAGTACTTTATTTCAACATTCAGACACAGTTATCTCTCTATTGCTATCTATTCTCTCTCTCTGTCTCTATAATACAGTGCACCATCTATGGCATCTTTTATCTGTGTAAATATTAGAGATGCATGAGTGTCAGGAACTCTCAAGGGACTATAGAGCTTTATTTTGTCTGTCAAGCCAAGCTTGTGCATGCTTGTTTGTGGGTTCTGTTTCCACTGAAACACAAAAGTGTTATGTGTGAAAAATCTGATTTCTACTACCTAACATGTGTTGTTGTTAATAGCTTCACTGTGAGCGTGTTTTTACAGTTGAAGTCGGAAGTTTACATACACTTAGGTTGGAGTCATTAAAACTCGTTTTTTCAACCACTCCACAATTTTCTTGTTAACAAACTATAATTTTGGCAAGTCGGTTAGGACATCTACTTTGTGCATGACACAAGTAATTTTTCCAACAATTGTTTACAGACAGATTATTTCACTTATAATTCACTGTATCACAATTCCAGTGGGTCAGAAGTTTACTTACACTAAGTTGACTGTGCCTTTAAACAGCTTGGAAAATTCCAGAAAATGATGTCATGGCTTTAGAAGCTTCTGATAGGCTAATTTACATCATTTGAGTCAATTGGAGGTGTACCTGTGGATGTATTTCAAGGCCTACCTTCAAACTCAGTGCTCGTTTGCTTGACATCATGGGAAAATCAAAAGAAATCAACCAAGACCTCAGAAAAAAATGTTTAGACCTCCACAAGTCTGGTTCATCCTTGGGAGCAATTTCCAAACGCCTGAAGGTACCACGTTAATCTGTACAAACAATAGTACGCAAGTATAAACACCATGGGACCACGCAGCCGTCATACCGCTCAGGATGGAGACATGTTCTGTCTCCTAGAGATTAACGTACTTTGGTGCAAAAAGTGCAAATCAATCCCAGAACAACAGCAAAGGACAGTTGAAGTCGGAAGTTTACATACACCTTAACCAAATACATTTAAACTCAGTTTTTCACAATTCCTGACATTTAATCCTAGTAAAAATTCCCTGTCTTAGGTCAGTTAGGATCACCACTTTATTTTAAGAACGTGAAATGTCAGAATAATAGTAGAGAGTGATTTATTTCAGCTTTTATTTCTTTCATCACATTCCCAGTGGGTCAGAAGTTTACATACACTCAGTTAGTATTTGGTAGCATTGCCTTTTAATTGTTTAACTTGGGTCAAATGTTTCGGGTAGACTTCCACAAGCTTCCCACAATAAGTAGGGTGAATTTTGGCCCATTCCTCCTTACAGAGCTGGTGTAACTGAGTCAGGTTTGTAGGCCTCCTTGCTCGCACACGCTTTTTCAGTTCTGCCCACACATTTTCTATAGGATTGAGGTCAGGGCTTTGTGATGGCTACTCCAATACCTTGACTTTGTTGTCCTTAAGCCATTTTGGCACAACTTTGGAAGTATGCTTGGGGTCATTGTCCATTTGGAAGACCCATTTGCGACCAAGCTTTAACTTCCTGACTGATGTCTTGAGATGTTACTTCAATCTATCCACATAATTTTCCTTCCTCATGATGCCATCTATTTTGTGAAGTGCACCAGTCCCTCCTGCAGCAAAGCACCCCCACAGCATGATGCTGCCACCCCCGTGCTTCACGGTTGGGATGGTGTTCTCCGTCTTGCAAGCTATCCCCTTTTTCCTCCACACATAATCTATTGTCTCCTGAGTGGCGCAGTGGTCTAAGGCACTGCATCGCAGTGCTAACTGTGCCACTAGAGATCCTGGTTCGTATCCAGGCTCTGTCGCAGCCGGCCGCGACCGGGAGACTCATGGGCGGCGCACAATTGGCCCAGCGTCTTCCAGGGTAGGGGAGGGAATGGCCGGCAGGGATGTAGCTCAGTTGATAGAGCATGGCGTTTGCAACGCCAGGGTTGTGGGTTCGTTTCCCACGGGGGGCCAGTATAAAAAAATATGTATTCACTAACTGTAAGTCGCTCTGGATAAGAGCGTCTGCTAAATGACTAAAATGTAATGTAAAAAAATAACGATGGACATTTCTCCAAAAAGTACAATGTTTGTCCCCATGTGCAGTTGCAAACCGTAGTCTGGCTTTTTTTATGGCGGTTTTGGAGCAGTGGCTTCTTCCATGCTGAGCGGCCTTTCAGGTTATGTTGATATAGGACTCGTTTTACTGTGGATATAGATACTTTTGTACCTGTTTCCTCCAGCATCTTCACAAGGTCCTTTGCTGTTGTTCTGGGATTGATTTGCACTTTTCGCACCAAAGTACGTTCATCTCTAGGAGACAGAACACGTCTCCTTCCAGAGCGGTATGACGGCTGCGTGGTCCCATGGTGTTTATACTTGCGTACTATTGTTTGTACAGATGAACGTGGTACCTTCAGGCGTTTGGAAATTGCTCCCAAGGATGAACCAGACTTGTGTAGGTCTACATTTTTTTTCTGCGGTCTTGGCTGATTTCTTATGATTTTCCCATGATGTCATGCAAAGAGGCACTGAGTTTGAAGGTAGGCCTTGAAATACATCCACAGGTACACCTCCAATTGACTCAAATGATGTAAATTAGCCTATCAGAAGCTTCTAAAGTCATGACATCATTTTCTGGAATTTTCCAAGCTGTTTAAAGGCACAGTCAACTTAGTGTATGTAAACTTCTGACCCACTGGAATTGTGATACAGTGAATTATAAGTGAAATAATCTGTCTGTAAACAATTGTTGGAAAAATTACTTGTGTCATGCACAAAGTAAATGTCCTAACCGACTTACCAAAACTATAGTTTGTTAACAAGAAATTTGTGGAGTGGTTGAAAAACTAGTTTTAATGACTCCAACCTAAGTGTATGTAAACGTCCGACTGTATTTTCTTTGATATTGTGCTCAGTTGGTGGATGATGTAGGTAACCAGACATCGTGCCGGCTAGCAGGGCTAAGGGCAGGGACGGTATACTTTGTCCAGGTGAGGTGTAACCCAGTGGGGATCTATGGCTCCAGGAAGGCTGGGATCTGGAGTGACTGGAGCCATCCTACAGCTGCTTCCACACCCCACAGTGGTGAGTAAAGATTTACATTGCACTTGAAGGGGAAGGATATTATTAGGGCTTATAACGCTGCATTATCATTTAGTTACATCAGACATACAGTATATTCTTGCGGGGGCAATTATGACATTCGTGAGCACTTGTTACATCATCTATTTTCAATGCAATTAATGGGATATTAATAAAATGATCTTCAATAGTGCACACTGAAGATATTATTGTGGGAGATATGTCGTAATCTTTAATACTTCCCAAAGTTTATTTTTTAGATCAAACAGTATTATAGCTCATAAGCCATGGGAAATAAAAACTGCCCTCTAATAATCAACATTTCATTGCCAAATAAACCAAAAAACAATAACCTCATCCCAGATTAGGCTTCAACATCCTGGGAAAATTAGATCTAAACCGTATGTGACCCCAGAAAGCCAAACATCAAATGACACGATAGAGATCTTTCATCCGAGGATTAAAAGAACTCAAGCTGAAATTGCAAAGAGCTGAGGGGGACATCTGATAGATAGACTTATTTTTCACTTTCGTTAGCCTTGAAAGATTGATCAAGTCAAAATGCAGTCTGTCAGTTGCACACAGGGCATTAACACTGAGTGGAAACAGATTTGGGGAATACAACAGCAGATAATAGGTTACATAGGTTATGTGGTATTTACTTTCAAGGGGAAGGAAGTTGTTATCAGGCTCTGTTGTTTGCCATTGAGTATTGGTTGTGGCAGGCTTTATAATGTTGCCCTCTACACTGGAAGTGCACCAGATTCATTTTGTGAATCCCTTTTTATTGTAGTCATATCAAATCTATTGTAATCAAATCGACTATTCTCAATACTCAGGAGAATGACCTTTCACAATAGCCAGAGCCCAGAGGTCATGCTGAGTTCTTAGCCCTGTGTGAGCCACTGACCAATCTGGTCCCAGCTTGTTTAGTTGTAGGAAGAGACAGTGGGTTCAATTCAATTAAACCTGAATTGAGGTGTTTACGTGATAGCTATTTTTCCCCATGGTCAAACAAAATCACATAATGGCTCCAGGTACTGCAGGTAGTGTGTGGACAGGATGCAGGAACTATCCTCTCTTTCTAACCTTGTCCTTGACCACACTGCTGCCTTCCTTCCTTTTCCCTGGGCAGAGCCGCTGCAGAGTGGGTCATGTGACCCCAAGTCGGGCGAGCAGAACTCCACCCTGCGACGGGAGCTCAAGCAGTTCTTTGGCTGGGTCCGCAAACACGCCTGCGGCTGCAGCGGCATGTCAATCAAACTCTATGACCAGTGGCGGGTGTGGCTGCAGAAATCGCATAAAACGCGCAACCATGTAGGTAAGGAGAATATCCCCTTTATTTCTGTTACAGCTTAGCATAGGCGTCACAGTTATGCACTATGATTATGTACTACCAGGCTACTGTAGCTCCTTATCACAACAACACCCTCTGTTGTCAATGTGTTGAACTCTGCATAGACCCCGATTCTCTGACCCCCTTTGTCCTGAATTGTGCTTTTGTGTTTTGCGATGTGGTCAGTGTTTTGGAAGCACACAGAACCATTCCCCTAGAACTGGTTAGACTTTCTGAAGTCTCAGTCTGATGTTTTATGTTCAGGTATGTGTGCGGTTTCCACTTTATTGGCCCAGAGTACAGCATAAAGTTGATATCCGCTCAGTTCTCCAAGTCATGAAATCTCATTTTATTACATATTTTAATGGCATAGACTTATGATCTTCAGTCGATTACCACAACAAAGGGAAATGAGCATGTAAATATAATTAACAACCACTATAATGTGTTCCTTTTGTGTTTTGTCTCTCTGTGACGTGAGGAGCTTGTTTCACAACATAACTGAGCCCAAATGGCAGCCAGGAGGACTGAGCTCACCGCTAAGCCACATCCTCTGTTCGCCCCCTGAACCCAATTGCTGGTTGTTATGCTACTGAGGACAAGGGAACTGCCCAAGTCTTTTATCTCACCTGATTTGTGTGGTGTTCCCTGAATAATGTCTGTGTTTAACTGCTCTGACAGGCTTATATTGATTAACCTCAGAGGAAAAAAGGGGCAGTTTAACTGGCTGTTACCAATACGCAATTGGTGTCAGTATGATAATGAATATGAATTTCCGTCCTTTGTCTATTTCATTATCCCAATATTAAACATCTGTTTTCCCTTTCAGATTCTACAAGGCGATAAAACATCCTAAACATCATTGAAGTATTTAAACAACAACATTCAAAACAGCAACTGAGAAACTGGCTTAGAAGGCCACTTTGAGGCCTCTGGGTGAAAGCCATCCAACACTCTGGATATTCCAGCATTTGGTCACACACACCAACTTTTATTTGTAGGAATCCATATGGAACAGAAAAAGAACTGATGCGAGACGCCAGCGTTACACTACTGTCTGCAGCCCAGGATTAAAATAGAGTGGAATCCCTCTTTGCTCAGATACCGATACCTACAGTATCTCTGAGAACTACTCCTCTCTATCCCCTCTTCCCACACACACACATCTCCGGGGAGTGGCGAAGAGGAGAGCCTTTCTCTGATCGCTGAGTATGGAAAAGTTTCTTAATGTAGCATTAGTACGTGTTCGACTCAGATGGACATAAATCATCTTACTGACTACCATCAGATCAGACATGTAATGGCCACCATCACAGGCTTTTACCACAGACACAAGGGCATTACGCAATCCTCCTGGAATGTCATATACAGTACAAAGAACTTCACTTATTCAGCTCCTGTTCCGGAAACTCAATCACAGAACATTTGTTAGAATTCTAGATGAAAGTACTTTCAGAATGTATTTCCATTCAAACCACTTTAATAGCCAAACAGTTGTCTAAGCTACGTGTCAATGCAATTTAATTGTATAGGCCTTTTACTGGCAAAAACATGGTTGGTATGCTAGCAAATGCTAATACACAATTTTGTGGATTGGCTTTGTTGCATTCATAGCAATTTAACTTTTGGATTGAAGTCAGGTTTGTGGGTCACCATGACCAAAGCCCATTCTGCAGTTTGTTGCTAATATGGAAGTGTTCTCTTGTCCTGAGGGTTTGCACCACTCTGGATTCCTCCTATTGAAATTAAGTGGCATAATGTTTAACTGTATATACTGTGTCTGAGTGACTGTGCGGATGAAGACATTTTTATATTTTTGTATCTGCATATTTAAGAGATCCTAAGTAATATTTCTCTCATTAAGTTATGTTCAATTATCAATAATAATTATGAAAATGTCAAATAATTTGCCAGTTTTTGTCTATAAAACAATAAAGGAATGACATTTGCCTTGGAATGTTTTTTATTAAAATTCAGAGCAATTGTTAGATTATTGAAGTATATTTAAGGCAATATTTGTTTCCTTCAAAATATTTACAAGACAGGACAAGAGCAAATATTGCTTTTTTGCTAAGGCCACACACACAGAGACACGCAGGGTACGGAATGACCCTGGGCCGCAAGAAACTGCAGCAGTCAGGTGGCGCAAGGGAGGGATCAATAACTTAGGCAAATGAATACAAAGAGGAAAGTTGCAGCAGAGGAGTCCATCAATCCCTGTCTGGGCAGCAGCCTCCAGGGAGTCCCCATCACGCAGACTCCTCCGAGTCGTATTTAAAGTCCTGCAGGATCTCACTCAGGGCCTCTATATTTTTTATGATGCTGCAGGAGGGGAGACAGAGGTATAAGAGGATTGAGTGCATTCCTGTGAGTAGTCTGCATGCAAACAGCAGGTAGGCCTAATGAAAAACGAAATCAGTGATCGGACATGACAATGGAGCAGCTTAACGAGACACTGAGCCGCTTCTGCAGCTACAACACTCAGTTTTGGAGTCAGCACATTGAGGGATTGGGTGGGTCAATGGGGAGATAAAGTGCTGAAAGGAGGAGTGAAATCTGCTCTTACTCCTGCTTGATCTCCTGGATCTTCTCCTGACAGCCCTCATCTTCTGGGTGATCCTGAGCGTTCTGCTTTGCCAGCTGCAGCTTGGCCGTCTGTGGACAAGACACATCAGACATGCGCAAACCATTTATCAAACGTTGAGCTGGGGCAATCAAATGTTAATACCAGCCCGAGCCTTGCCCAGAAGAAGGAAAGCCGATGCCAGACATCTGACATTGTGAAAATTGATAGCGTGGAAATGAAAGCCATTATTTAAATCTTGTTAAATTCTCCTGTTTACTGCCTGAGATTCTGCGCTTCACATTACAATTGTGCATTACGATGTCAGATCCTTAAAAGGTTTCTCTACTATTTGAGACATTTGTTGCATGTTACCTTCTCTCGATTGATAACAAGAACAATGTCTGACCCTATGCGTCTCTAAATTACCTAGTCATGTTCAATCCCTGAACAATGAAGCAGAAAATACAGGATATTTGTTACATTCTCAGAGGACAAACCTGACCCCTTGTGGCTGACTGAAAGAAGTCTTATAATGAACCTTGGAGGTCATGCACTATAGAAGGGTGGGTTGTTCAGCAACAAAACCGATGCGTGCACAACCATGTACAAAAACAGGTGTGGTTGGCTTAGAATCAACGGATTGTTGACAACAGGTAACTGCCAAAATAAAGGAAACGATTAGGAAATCGAGGTATATTGAAAGCAGGTGCTTCCACACAGGTGTGGTTCCTGAGTTAATAAAGCATTTAACATCCCATCATGCTTAGGGTCATGTATAAAAATGCCCAGCAGCCCATTATTTTGGCTACCATGGCTAGAAGAAAAGATCTGACTTTGAAAGAGGTCTCAAAGGCGAATAGGGGGTTTAAAGTGTGTGTGTGTCTCAGTCACCAGATCGCAACCCAATTGAACACTTGCAATGAGCAACATTTCCTGTATGACCTGGGGTTGTATGATTGGGAGGGTGTGTGCTCTCTCTCTGATCCTTAAAATGTTTTACCTCTGTTTAACTCTGTTGCAGATAAGCATGCCCCATATAAGAGATTAAAGGTAAAGGACAGATCTAACCCATGCATAAATTGTCTGAAAGATTTCATGAAAGAAAATTAGCTTGGGTTTAGGCTGGATTGACTGATTCTACCTCTGACTGGCAGTCCTTCAGACATTTGAGAAATAGATGTCTTACCATGGTTAGAAAAGCAAAGTCAACATACTTCTTGAATTGTGTATCAGAATGGTGGAAATCCAGCTAAATTCTGGAAAGTGGTAAAATCTTTGGAGAAAAAAAACACCACCCCCTCATTGCCCCAGCAGGTTATGACAGCCTCTGGTCCCATAAGAGACAAAAATGACACTGTTGGTGCTTTTAATAACCATTTTGCCTCCGCTGGCCATCTATTTTACAGAATGGTTTCTGAAAATACCTCAAGTTCCACTAGAGGGAGTCCTTTATTCACCTCTAAACATAGCAGAGAATGATGCACTTCCAGGCCCTCGCTCTTTCTTTCATTTGAACCATTTCATGTCAATGATGTATTAAGTGCCTTGCAAAACATTTATGTCAACAACAAAAAATACACACAGGTTGATTCACTTGGTCCCTTTCTACTGCAGCTTTCTGCCCCCCTCATTTTAGAACCTTTGACCCACATTTTAATTTAACAACTGCTTCTGGTGCTATCCCTAAGATCTGGAAGGCAGCACATGCCCTCCCCCTTGGTGGAGATCCTGACCTAGATAACTACTGCCCAATTTCTAAACTATCTTGCCTTGCAAAAATGTTAGAATCACTGGCAAACTCTCAAGTACCTGACTAATCTGCCTTTGCCATTGATACCATTGGCCAATTTACAATCGCTTGATAATAAAGTGGATGAACTACAGGCACAAATATCCTACCAACGGGACATTAAAAACGAATATCTTACGTTTCACAGAGTCGTGGCTGAACGAAGACATGAATAACATACAGCTGGCGGCTTATATACTGTATCGGCAGGATAGAACGGCAGCCTCTGGTAAGACAATGGGTGGCGGTCTATGTATATTTGTAAACAACAGCTGGTGCACGATATCTAAGGAAGTATTGAGGTTTTGCTCGCCTGAGGTAGAGTATCTCATGATAAACTGTAGACCACACTATCTACCAAGAGAGTTTTCATCTATATTCTTCGTAGCTGTCTATTTACCACCACAAACCGATGCTGGCACTAAGACCGCACTCAATGAACCATATACAGCCATTAGCAAACAGGAAAACGCTCATCCAGAGGTGGCGCTCCTAGTGGCTGGGGACCTTAATGCAGGGAAACTTAAATCTGTTTTACCTCATTTCTACCAGCATGTTAAATGTGCAACCAGAGGGAAAAAAACTCTAGACCACTATTACTCCACACACAGAGACACATACAAATATCTCCCTCGCCCTCCATTTGGCAAATCTGACCATAATTCGATCCTCCTGATTCCTGCTTACAAGCAAAAACTAAAGCAGGAAGCACCAGTGACTCAATAAAAAAAGTGGTCAGATGAAGCAGATGCTAAGCTATAGGACTGTTTTGCTAGCACAGACTGGAATATGTTCCGGGATTCTTCCGATGGCATTGAGGAGTACACCACATCAGTCACTGGGTTCATCAATAAGTGCATCGATGACGTCGTCCCCACAGTGACTGTACGTAAATACCCCAACCAGAAGCTATGGATTACAGGCAACATCCGCACTGAGCTAAAGGGTAGAGCTGCCGCTTTCAAGGAGCAGGACTCTAACCCGGAAACGTATAAGAAATCCCGCTATGCCCTCCAACGAACAAACAAACAGGCAAAGCGTCAATACAGGACTAAGATCGAATCGTACTACACCGGCTCCGACGCTCGTCGGATGTGGCAGGGCTTGCAAACTATTACAGACTACAAAGGGAAGCACAGCCGCGAGTTGCCCAGTGACACGAGCCTACCAGATGAGCTAAATGACTTCTATGCTCGCTTCGAGGCAAGTAACACTGAAACATGAATAAGAGCATCAGCTGTTCCGGACGACTGTGTGATCACGCTCTCCGTAGTCGATGTGAGTAAGACCTTTAAACAGGTCAACATTCACAAGGCCGCAGGGCCAGACGGATTACCAGGACGCGTACTCCGAGCATGCGCTGACCAACTGGCAAGTATCTTCACTGACATTTTCAACCTCTCCCTGTCTGAGTCTGTAATACCAACATGTTTCAAGCAGACCACCATACTCCCTGTGCCCAAGAACACTAAGGTAACCTGCCTAAATGACTACCGACCCATAGCACTCACATCTGTAGCAATGAAGTGCTTTGAAAGGCTGGTCATGGCTCACATCAACACCATTATCCCAGAAGCCCTAGACCCACTCCAATTTGCATACCGCCCCAACAGATCCACAGATTATGCAATCTCTATTGCGCTCCACACTGCCCTTTCACACCTGGACAAAAGGAACACCTATGTGAGAATTCTATTCATTAACTACAGCTCAGCGTTCAACACCATAGTGCCCTCAAAGCTCATCACTAAGCTAAGGACCCTGGGACTAAACACCTCCCTCTGCAACTGGATCCTGGACTTCCTGACGGGCCGCCCCCAGGTGGTAAGGGTAGGTAACAACACATCCGCCACGCTGATCCTCAACACGGGGGCCCCTCAAGGGTGCGTGCTTAGTCCCCTCCTGTACTCCATGTTCACTCATAACTGCATGGCCAGGCACGACTCAAACACCATCATTAAGTTTGCCGATGACACAACAGTGGTAGGCCTGATCACCGAAAACGACGAGACAGCCTATAGGGAGGAGGTCAGAGACCTGGCCGTGTGGTGCCAGGACAACAACCTCTCCCTCAACGTGATCAAGACAAAGGAGATGATTGTGGACTACAGGAAAAAGAAGAGGACCGAGCACGCCCCCATTCTCATCGAAGGGGCTGTAGTGGAGCAGGTTGAGAGCTTCAAGTTCCTTGGTGTCACCATCACCAACAAACTAACATGGTCCAAGCACACCAAGACAGTCGTGAAGAGGGCACAACAAAACCTATTCCCCCTAAGGAGACTGAAAAGATTTGGCATGGGTCCTCAGATCCTCAAAAGGTTCTACAGCTGCACCATCGAGAGCATTCTGACTGGTTGCATCACTGCCTGGTATGGCAACTACTCGGCCTCCGACCGCAAAGCACTACAGAGGGTAGTGTGTACGGCCCAGTACATCACTGGGGCCAAGCTTCCTGCCATCCAGGACCTCTATACCAGGCGGTGTCAGAGGAAGGCCCTAAAAATTGTCATAGACTATCGCACGGCAAGCGGTACCAGAACGCCAAGTCTAGGTCCAAGAAGCTTCTAAACAGCTTCTACCCCCCAAGCCATAAGACTCCTGAACATCTAATAAAATGGCTACCCAGACTATTTGCATTGCACCCCCCCCCCCCTTCCCTTTACGCTGCTGCTACTCTCTGTTTATTATCTATGCATAATCACTTTAATAACTCTACCTACATGTACATATTACCTAAATTACCTCGACTAACCGGTGCCCCCGCACATTGACTCGGTACCGGTACCCCCTGTATATAGCCTCGCTATTGTAATTTTTTACTGCTGCTCTTTAATTATTTGTTACTTTTATTTCATATTATTTTAGATTGTATTTTTTTGTGATTTTTTGGGGTATTATTTCTTAAAACTGCATTGTTGGTTAAGGGCTTGTAAGTAAGCATTTCACTGTTGTATTCGGCGCATGTGACAAATAAAAATTTATTTGATTTCCTTTATAACTTAAATTATATTCTTAATGTGTACCAGTCTGGTTTTAGACCTGGACATAGCACCGTTTCAGCAGCTACGCTTGTCTTAAATATTATATTAAATTGCTTAGATCATAGGAATCACTGTGCTGCCATATTTATAGACCTCTCCAAGGCCTTTGATACTGTTGAACATCCCCTACTCATTCAAAGGTTGTCTGAAATGGGCCTCGACCAATGTCTTACAAGTTGTTTGGGAACTATCTGTCAAACAGAACACAATGTGTGCCTTCTGATGGTGTCAAGTCACCTCTATATTTATTTTTTATTTTTTAGGGGGTAGATCAGCTTTAATATTTCAGATAGATTGTAACTTCCATCAATGTAACTGTCTGCATCACTTCCAATCCCCCATATGTTTTTTTTCTCGCATACACACACACATATATATATATATACACATACATATATACATACATACATATACAGTGAGGGAAAAAAGTATTTGATCCCCTGCTGATTTGGTACGTTTGCCCACTGACAAAGAAATGATTATAATTTTAATGGTAGGTTTATTTGAACAGTGAGAGACAGAATAATAACAACAAAATCCAGAAAAACGCATGTCAAACATTTTATAAATTGATTTGCATTTTAATGAGTGAAATAAGTATTTGACCCCCTCTCAATCAGAAAGATTTCTGGCTCCCAGGTGTCTTTTATACAGGTAACGAGCTGAGATTAGGAGCACACTCTTAAAGGGAGTGCTCCTAATCTCAGTTTGTTACCTGTATAAAAGACACCTGTCCACAGAAGCAATCAATCAATCAGATTCCAAACTCTCCACCATGGCCAAGACCAAAGAGCTTTCCAAGGATGTCAGGGACAAGATTGTAGACCTACACAAGGCTGGAATGGGCTACAAGACCATCGCCAAGCAGCTTGGTGAGAAGGTGACAACAGTTGGTGTGATTATTCGCAAATGGAAGAAACACAAAAGAACTGTCAATGTCCCTCGGCCTGGGGCTCCATGCAAGATCTCACCTCGTGGAGTTGCAATGATCATGAGAACGGTGAGGAATCAGCCCAGAACTACACGGGAGGATCTTGTCAATGATCTCAAGGCAGCTGGGACCATAGTCACCAAGAAAACAATTGGTAACACACTACGATGTGAAGGACTGAAATCCTGCAGCGCCCGCAAGGTCCCCCTGCTCAAGAAAGCACATATACAGGCCCGTCTGAAGTTTGCCAATGAACATCTGAATGATTCAGAGGAGAACTGGGTGAAGGTGTTGTGGTCAGATGAGACCAAAATCGAGCTCTTTGGCATCAACTCAACTCGCCGTGTTTGGAGGAGGAATGCTGCCTATGACCCCAAGAACACCATCCCCACCGTCAAACATGGAGGTGGAAACATTATGCTTTGGGGGTGTTTTTCTGCTAAGGGGACAGGACAACTTCACCGCATCAAAGAAAATCTGTGGAGGGAGCTGAAGGTTCGAGTTGCCAAACGTCAGCCTCGAAACCTTAATGACTTGGAGAAGATCTGCAAAGAGGAGTGGGATAAAATCCCTCCTGAGATGTGTGCAAACCTGGTGGCCAACTACAAGAAACGTCTGACCTCTGTGATTGCCAACAAGGGTTTTGCCACCAAGTACTAAGTCATGTTTTGCAGAGGGGTCAAATACTTATTTCCCTCATTAAAATGCAAATCAATTTATAACATTTTTGACATGCGTTTTTCTGGATTTTGTTGTTGTTATTCTGTCTCTCACTGTTCAAATAAACCTACCATTAAAGTTATAGACTGATCATGTCTTTGTCAGTGGGCAAACGTACAAAATCAGCAGGGGATCAAATACTTTTTTCCCTCACTGTATATACACATACAAAAGTTCTGAACCTTTATTCTCATTGTTTCTACAGATCGTAATTTGAATTTTTTTTTTGCTAAAAGTATTATTATATTATTGATCGATTGACTATGACTTTTCAGATCACCCAGAAGTCACCTTGATATTACTAAAGGTATCCCACAGGGGTAGATTTTGGGACCTGTCCTCTTAACTATTTATACAAATTATATTGGTCTATCTGCAAAAACCTGTAACATTACATTTACATTTTAGTCATTTAGCAGACGCTCTTATCCAGAGGGACTTACAGTTAGTGAGTGCATTTTCATACTGGCCCCCTGTGGGAATCGAACCCACAACCCTGGCGTTGCAAGCGCCATGCTCTACCAACTGAGCTACACGGGACAAACTACATTCATCTGTATGCAGATTAAACTTATGTACGCTATTGCACCTACGACTGACCAGGCTGTTGGAGCTGCAATTCCGCCTTGCAGAAAGTCCTTGTTGATTTCAAATTGGTACTTAATGCAGGAAAAACTAAATGTATGCTGTTTCTTATTCTCTTAGAAATATTTCAGATGGCTTACACATTTATGCATTGAATGGTTCTTTCATCCTGTAAATAGCTGGCGTTTTGGATTGACAATAATTTGACGTTTAAGAGCTAAACAGCAGGAAGCAGATTATAGTCAACTTTCCCGCCAGTTCCTGACTATGGTGACACCATTTATCGGAATGCAGCAGCCACTACTCTTGAACCTTTGGATGCAGTCTACCATAACGCCCTTCGCTTTATCACAAGTGTTTTAATACGCATCACTGCATCCTGTAACAAAAGGTTGGATGGTCCTCAATAAAGTCCTGTAGATCACTTCATTATTCCCTCTTTGTTTACACAAGCTTCCGACTGACCTCACTGTTAAAATGTAAACATATGAGACACCAAAACCATTCACAGGGATGGTTAACTCAAGGTTCCACTACTACGTACCGATTTAGGTAAATCTGCCTTCAGTTTTGGTGCCCCCCATTTTTGGAATAGCCTATAAAACTCCCTACATCTTGACTCGCTGGTGCCTCTAGGGCAGTTTAGGACTTTGATGTTGAGAATTGCAACTGTTTGGATTGAATAATTGTATTTGAAGCTGTAGTGTTGATTCTGTAATTTGTAGTTTATGTTTTATTGATCATTTTGAATTTGTTGTATTGTTGTCCTCAGGGCACCATTGTAAATGAGACCCTGATCTCACTAGGTTCCCATTAATAAATACAAGTTAAATAAAAAATAAAACACTTAAGGGAGATTCTGGAGTGGAGCCCGAGAAAGCATTTTCCAACACCATCAACAAAACACCAAATGATAGAATTTCTCATGGAAGAATGGTGTCGCATCCCTCCAAAGTTCCAGAGACTTGTAGAATTTATGCCAATACGCATTGAAACTGTTCTGGCGGCTCGTGGTGGCCCAACGCCCTATTAAGACACCTTATGTTGGTGTTTCCTTTATTTTGGCAGTTACCTGTATATTTCCTCTTCAAATCTTTATTGAAAACATAAATACATCTGCACAATGAGAACTTGTTGTCTCTCAAATACATCGTTACAGCTGTTGGTTAGCTAGCTAACACATTTTTGCCATATTAGCATAGACGTGACGAGTCAAAACAAGACGCATCAATAACAAGATCCAACTAGCTGAAATAGGACACCTACAATTCCTCACATGGCAGTTTCTTGTCATTGTTGCTAGCTATCTGACCGTCCAAAATCATAACACACAGACTTCTGCCCCATCGACGCGCATACATTGACTTTGTGATGTTGTCAGCTAACCCGTCTATTGCAGAATCCTCTAACTGGTCCTGGAGAGCTGCTGGGTGTGGTGGCATTTGTTCTAGCCCATTATTAAGAAACCGGATTCTGCTATTGATGGCCCAGAGTCTGAATTAGGTGTGATATTAATGGACTTGAATAAAAGTATGCACATGCAGTAGATCCCCAGGACTGGAGTTCAGAACACTGCAGTATTGTACATGTACTGTAAATATATGCATGTTCAACTGAAGAAGACTCATCAAAGCTGTATAAAACTCAATGCTTAACATCCATATGTAATCCCTAAGATCCAACATCAGTCAACTGAGCACTGTCACTGCAACACAGAGCCTGCACTTCGATTCAGTCCCACTGAACCTGGAGTAAAAAAAGATATGCTAGACAATTAATTAATCCCATGTTTACACCAATACAATGTTTCAATTCATGAGGAGGGGGGTCTGTAGCCTGGTCCCAGATCTGTTTGTGTTCTTGCCAACTCCATTGCACATAGTCAAGCCATTTTTGACATGATAGCACAAACAGACTGGCACTCAGGCTAAAGTGTACTGGGTAAGAGAGACTGTTTACCAGCTCAAGCTTCTGCTTCTCTTTACTCTGCAGCTTGTCAATGTGTTCAGAGAGATCTGGACGGTCGAAGTCTTGGTGCAGCCGCTCCTTGATCTCCAACACCTCCTTCGAGAGACCGCAGAAAGCCTGCGTTATCTCGTGCACCAGCTGTCTGTAGTGGTCAAAGTCATAGTGGGGCCCTGTCCTCAAGTATGCTTCATGGCCTCTGGAGAGAAATAAACAACATGATGTTAATTAGACCACCTTCATCAACCTACTTTAAGTGAACATAAAGGCAGGAGGTGCATCTATGTATCAATTTTGAAAATAATTTAGGCCTACTTACTCGTCGAAAAGCCTGTAAGCTTCTACCCTTTCAGCTTGAACGGCATAAAATCGATGGACCAATGCTTGAAAGTCTGTGGGTACCTAGGAGGATGGACATAATGTGAACACATTTTCTACATTTTAGTCATTTAGCAGATGCTCTTATCCAGAGCCACTTACAGTTAGTGAGTGCATACATTTTCATACACGAAAGATAGTTAGCATATATACCTTTACTATAACTATTTTTGGGAGCTGGTGTTAGTTAGATTGACATGGTTACAACACGTTTTGCAGAACTTGGCAACGTCTATTTAAGTTAGCTACCCCACTGGGTACAGACGTCAATTCAACGTCTATTCCACGTTGGTTCAACGTAATTTCATTGCAATGACGTGGAAACAAAGTTGATTCAACCAGTGTGTGTCCAGTGGGTAGCATTTGTTTATTAGCTAAATAACTTTAGTTAAACGACATTGTTATAGCTAGTTAGCTTGCTAGTTCCACAACAACATACCTACTTAGCATTGTAGCTAGCTTCTTAATATTGCCCTGTGTTCCTCACTTAATATATAATATTGCCCTGTGTTCCTCACTTAACTTAATTAGCCCACGCGAGCTATCTAACTTTCATATACAAACTGCATGTTGTTGCCTCAAAGAAATGTACTGCAATAATACACAAACTTACCATGGCAATGTTCTTGAAAATGTCGATGTACAGCTTGGTTAATAAGCGAGGTCTAAAACAGTAGCACGTATCGATTTACCGGTGTTCATCGCGATTCAACTATTTTGAAGACAAATATACGTCCAGTGTTTATGTTCAACCTTAAATTCTGTCCGATGGTACAACTAGAACCAGAGGTTGCTACAACCATAGAATTAGGAATTAGAAGTCCAGAATGGACGTGAACCTTCTTATAGCTAAAGGTCAGCCATTTTGGTCAGGGAGTTGGTCAACCATGGTTTGCCAGTGCTGTGATAAGATCGTGTAAAATAATGAATTTGAAGAATTTATCTGCACTGTATGTTTGTTAGCTAGCTAGCCAGACAGTTTTAGAGGAATGATTCCATTCATTTTTCTAATTAACTGCCAATTTGCCAACATTCCACTCAAACAATGCAGTCAATCCACAGCCATACACTGGCTGAAATCAGTTGATGATAGAAGTTGTAAATTCAACAAGTACTGGTATTGTATCATATAATAGCACTCGCAGCTTTCCAAGAAAACCAAAATTGAGACATTTATGGTCTGTTTAAATATATTTTAGAGGCTATTTATTCAGAATATTTCTGTAAAACCTGTATAAACTGTATTTATAATTATATGACAATATTCAAGGTTGACAATAATTACATTACACAATTTCTGATACATTACATGCCTTACTTTTATTTTCATGCATAAGTATCAGGATTATGCCTCTACTGCCATTCATTCCAATTAGACTGCTTTGGATTTCTCCCTGACCACTTGAGGGTTTATGACGGTTTTGTCTATTAGTGATACAGCTTTTGTCAAAATTGGCTTTTCGAAGCAGGTTAAGGAGAACTTACACAGCAGGTTATGATAATTAATGTTGCAGGTTAGGAGAATTGGGTAAGGTTAGGAAAAGGGTTAGGGTTAGCTAAAATGAAAAAAAAATCTACTTTTGATGTAAATTCTCAATCCCATCTAGACATTACCATTTATGACATAGCATAGCCCCTCTAGTAATTTAATAGGATCTCTCTATGGCTACAACATTTTACATAAAAGTAACATTAATAGTGGTCTATATTTATTTTAGAGTTCATAAGTAAATTTTACATTTTGAATTTCAAGAAACAATATTGTGTTTGCTAAACAGGTTTTGTAACACAGGTTAAGAATTTATCACTATCATCGTCACAGGATTTGTTTCAAGCCGGACATTAAAGTTGTTGTACACGCGGTTCACTTGAAAGACAAATGGCATCAAGAAAACCTCCATCTGTTCCCTAAAGTCAGAAACCTACGCTTGGAGATTCAAAAAGGTAGTTAAACATGTTTTTTTATCCATGTATAAAGCTAATATAATTGTATGTTTACAAAATATTAATCTAATTGATGCAATTTAACTGATAACTTTATGTGATGGTGTGATCAGCTGCTAACTAGCAGTGTTGTTGTGAACACGTTAAAAGAAAATCTGTACGGATACATAACTTATGTGTTGTCATTATCTTGTGGATCTCAACATCTTTTATTAGCTGTATTTACCGTTAGCCTACATGTTTTTAAAGTTTTATGTTGTTATTTTCAGTTCCAAAGCTGTGAGTGAAAACAACAAGAGCAACAACAGTGGAACTGGAAACACCAGCAAAGGCAACAGCAGTGGAGCTGGAAAGAAATTACATGTAAGTTAGAAAGTACTATTTTAATGACACTTAAACATTTGTTTTACAATTATCAATGTTTTCAATGTTACAAATAACTTTATACTGTTTTCAGCTGCTGAAACAATAGTGAAGTCTTGATTTCTGCAACCTGTTGAAAAGGCACCTCTCGCCAAGGTAGTGTTATGAGTTAATGTCAATTGCTGATCTCTTCTTTTATTTTATTTTATTGATTAGTAGTTAGTTCTCACAATTTTAACTAATTGCACCCATGTACTTTTCCACAGAACAATTCCCTCACCAATGAGTCCACCTTCGTGCCACCAAGGCCTGCCCCACCTAAACCAGGTGGTGTTAAACCACAGGTGGGCTCTCCCGCAAGGCGTTCTATGGCTCCTCAGTCATTTCGCAATCCTACTCGTGAGTGCTTCCAGTGATCAGTGAGATGTTTGGCTGTGATCTACCATGGCCAACCTGTTTATTTTCCCAATGTCTTTGGCCATGTGGAGTTGGTTTAGTGTAGAGAGCCCAAGTCTGAGATGATATGCTTACGACATAACACTTTCTATCCTCCAGCACTGATGTCCAGTGTCCTTGAGCCGTCACAATTAGGAACAAGTATTCTGCAATCCACAATCTTAGATGGTCACTGTCTTCGCCCAGACTTTGATGTGTCTGCCATTAAAGCTAAACTGTCCTTTTATTCAGATCATGATGATTAAAAAAAAAACATTTGGGAATCAACAATAACAGTTAACATGCTATGTCTCACTTATACTACAGACAAGACGTCTTACCAAACGCAGCAGTAGATCCTGAACGAAACGATGAACACGAAAAGATACTCTAGAGATGCAGACATTCTTGTTGGCCTACCTCACAGCAAAGGTAACTACTAACTATTGTATTTAGTGTTTTTCTAAATCGGACAACATGTTTTATTGGTATTCTACCCATTAGGATTAACCTTTTACTTAACCTACTCTGATGGTTCTGTTTGACTTCAGATGGAGAATAAAAGCCAGAAATTGAAGGCAGGGGTGGGGGGCGTATTTGATCAGTGATGGAGGAATAGGAGCAGCTACGGAAGGAAGTCCATGAGAAGAAGTGCCAGTACCACCTCCTGGAGAAGAACAAGCAGCTGGACGACCTGCTCGATATACAGGTCAGAGGTAATTTCTCTCAATACATCCTAAACAATCTTTGATTTATGTAAACAAGTTGTGAAGCTGAAGAAGTTGTTATCCTGTGTGTTTTGCGTGTGTTATCATTATGGGATGGTTGTTGATTTGAATTACAAAAGATAAATTGCTTGTAACATGTAAAACAATCAGATCTTTGATTTTGAATAATCATAAATGTTATGTTTTCAGATCACAGCACTAACTCCTGTGGCTGATGCTATCAAGCAGTTCACACAGGAATACAAGCCTTTTGCCACCACAGTCAACACCCACGTCATGAGCTGCCAGTGAAGAACTTCTTCATTGAGGGGGACAGAATGACATTTCTGGGTTGGTATTATTCCATTCAATTCTTTCTTTACTGGAGTGAAGCGAAAAACCTACATCAGAGTTAAAAACGGATTTACTGCTTACGCATAGGATATGATTTCCTATGAATGTGTTTGAATGCTAAAATGAATGCTAAAACCGCAGATAAAGCCACTGCTAGCCTGAAGGAGAGTGAGGAAGTGTTACTGCAGTGCACACAGGGAGCTCAGCATGACAATGAGAAATCTGCTGAGTGCCGAAGAGGGATGAAAACTGCTGCACAGGACATCAGTGAACAGCTCTCAGGGTAAGACTATAGATTAGAGACCTAAGACATGTCATTTTTTAGTGAGTCTTGCCCTTTGACTGATTTACTGTATGTGCATGCACGCATAAGCTAAGTGTTTACACTTGTCAAGATACTAACATTATAGTGTCACTTCAAGACACTATAACGTTTTCCAAAGACATGATAAACAATTAATGAATGTGTAGTGGGTTTATTTTTGTTTTGGTGACCACAGGATTTCCTTCTTCACAGGGGTCTTTCAGAGTTGTTGGAGCTGTCATCACTGGTCAGTCGCCAGATGGTTCGGATTCAGCAGGCCTTAGAGGAGGAGGAGCTTTGCTTGACCAAAGAGTGCCCCAAACAGTGAAGCAGCATTGGAGAACATAGTATAGCATGTACAGTCTATAGTTTTTGTTAACATAGTTAATTTAATTACATGAATTACTGACCATGGGAATTATTTTGTAAAACTTTCTAATAAATTGTATACCTCAATATGTAATAGTATTTTACGTGCTTTTCAAATGCCTTGATCTTGGAAGAAATTTCTGTCAGCTCGAAGTGTTTCAATTGTAAAAAAAAAAAATTTATCCATATGATATTGCTGCAAATTGATACATTTGACATTCATTGCGAAACTTCCGTTCACCCGATGTGACGTAGGGGCATCGTGAAATGCGTTGTTGCTGATTGGCTCATTCTGACAAGTGACGTCAATGCCGTCACAGTTAACCAATGAACAACAAGCGGGCGAGCCGTCGTGTGTGAGTTTTTGTTTGGTTTGATCCAAATATAAGTGTTTATCCACGTTTTTAAGATGAATTGGAATTTCTAAATTACCTGTAGCATCGTGGAAAATGAAAATAAGAAAATAATCTTGCACAGTATTATGTAGAATCAAGTCGCGGTACTGTAAGCTAACACTGGAAAGCAAGCACACAGCCTAGCTAGCTAACGTTAGCTATACATTCAGTGAGTGCTTAGTCGACTGGCATTTTCTTCGTACTAGTTCTTTTGAATGGCAGCCTTGCATGTAAAGCTGCTAGAAGGATGAAATAATGCCATTCCCGCTATAAACATGGTTTTGTAAGGACCGCTAGTGTTGCGTCCATTATACTTAATGCACTTGTCACTATTCTTTCTCAGTGACAGTATTTTGAGGCTTGATAAAAAAATCCCTTTTGTCCCTTGAATAGTTCCCACTCCAGAAGGAGAGGACAGCCCGTGGAAAGGGAGTGGAGGCAACACCACAACGAGGGGGTATGGCGAGAAGTACAAGAGGAGAGGAAGCAGGAGTCTGTCCCCAGGGGTGTCTGCCTGTCTATGTGCCCTGTCCGCGAGCTGCAGGACAGGGAGGCCCAGAACTTACTCCACCGATTTGAGGTGTTGGCGGGCACCGAGCGAGAACACTGGCCCAGAGCTGACCCCTCGAGAGTGGTCAAGGAGTATGCTAGACCTGCAGCAGGGAAGGACTCCACTCGACCTAGTGACCTGCGACCACCAGCTGTGCTGCTAAAGACTGTGTTCTACCTCATCGACAACATCGCTGCCTCCCCCACACTGCGTCCATGGACAGAGGCTAGTCATCTCCACTGTATGCCTTCGCTGTTATCTTGTCATTATATTTTATGCAACATTTCATCAACACATTTCTTCTTGTTATGTGTATTTCTAGGTGTATGACTTTGTCTTTGACCGGCTGCGCAGTGTGAGACAGGATATGATCATCCAGAGGGTGTCTGGTGCTGACTGTGTGGCCGTGCTGGAGAGGACGATCCGCTTCCTGATCTACGCCTCCTACCGGCTGTGTGGGGAGCCCCTGCGCCTCTACGACCCGCGCATCAATGACACCCACCTGCAGGAGAGCCTCAGCTGGCTGCTGGACTGCTACACCAGTGGAAAGCACCCCAACCAGGAGGAGTTCCAGGCCCTCGGTCTCCTCTACAACCTGGGTGAGTAGTCCTGGGCCCGGTTCCCCAAAAGCATCTTAAAGCTTAGTTCATCGTTAGAACCTTCGTAGGAGTGTCGTTAAATCTCTGAGCTGTTTCCCAAAACCATCGTTATTAAGGTTTTACTTGAAAACGCTCGTAATCTAACGCCTGCCTCAGACCACTCGTAGAACAGCTAGCTAAGTGCGTCGTTAGATGCTTTTTTTGCCCTCGCGGTACAGTAAGCTAACACTGGCAAGCAAGCACACAGCCTAGCTAGCTAACGTTAGCTACACATTCAGTGAGTGCTTAGTCGACTGGCATTTTCTTCGTACTAGTTCTTTTGAATGGCAGCCTTGCATGTAAAGCTGCTAGAAGGATGAAATAATGGCAGTCAATTAAGCACACACTGAATGTATAGCTAGCGTCAATTTATACACAGCTTTCCGCTAAACATGGATAAACCACGTGATTCTGTGACGCCGATAACTTCAGAAAAAAGTTGACTACAAATACAAAGTTGCCAATGTCTTTGCAATTGATACAAACAAGCGACGTATTAAAAAAAATGCTTAAATAAACCGAGATGACTGCATTAAAATACAAACAGTAAGCTATAGGCCCATTTCAATCATATTCAAATACATTTAATGTTCAATCAATTGAGTTCTATTTTGCTACTGTCTGTAATTTGTCAACATATTTCATGATGTGAAGCCGAACATTGGCGCAATAATGTGCCAAATTGGTGACAAGCCAACCTCAATATTTGCAGCCATAAGTGGTAATATCTCTCTAGGAGCTGATCTGTCGTCAGTATTGTGGAATAATTTTAATGTTAAGGAAAGATTTGAATGGAGAAAGCTGATCCAAGTGCAGCGCTCCCTTTCGATCCTATCAGTATCAACACATGCTCCAACGACGTACTTAGCGACCGTTCTCTCTGCTTGGTGTTTTGGGAAACTCATGTTATGTCTTCGCCCGTTGTAAGAAAGGTGCATGGTTAAAACACTCGTAATTTCATACAGATAGCTGACATACAGAGCACTACTCTTAAAGATAATTGAATCACAGCCTCTCTGGGGATAGGGTTGGGTTCACCAATGGTACACATGAGATGAAAGAAATAGAAATGTCCAAAGGACCAATATTGTGTAAAAGAGCTGCATATGATTAGTGATGGTGTTACTGCACATTACAAGCTTGTAATTTCACTAAAGGAGGAAACACACCATAGAAACTGACAGCTGAGTGTACTGAAAAGCAACAGGTGGCTGTCCTATCGCCTCTGACCACAGAACATCGTCAGTAATTTTCTTAAAATTTCCAGACGATTCTATATTTTGATCTTCAAGGTGATCTACTGTGTCTTCTCTCTAAACAGACTCATATTTCCTGTATCATTTATCCAGGTTCAAGTCATGCCACACAGCACACCATGGAGCTGCCAGAGCGGATACGCTCCTCCCCTGTCATGCGTCTGGCCCTGTCAGTGAGCCGGGCCTTCATGGAGCGCAACCCTGTACGACTCTTCCGATTGGCCCACAGCCTGAACTTCCTGCAGAGCTGTGCCCTGCACCGGCACCTAGAGGCCTGTCGCAGGGACCTGCTGCTACTCTACAGCCACGGACACAGCAGCAAGAACTGCCGCTTCCCCCTCCACAAGCTGGCCCACATCCTGGCCCTAGACGTCCCCCTCACCACCCAGCTGTGCCAGGCCCACGGGGTGGAAGTCCACGGGGACTCTGTGGTCTTCTCCAAGACCTCCTTCACTGAGCCAGAGGCTGGGAAGCTACAGTGTGCACACTTTCATGAACTGGTGGACAGGAAGCAGAGTGATCTCACTGTTGGTAGCATCATTCACGGCTGCACTTGATATGAACAGACATGGACATTGGATAAACTGCGGCCTGCCTGCTCCAAGAAGACTGATATGCTCTTGATTTGATTGATTTTTAAGTTGTTTTTTAAATAAACTTGTTTTAATGTGAATTGTGAATGTTACGATTTAATGGTGTTCCCTTAACATCGATACCTGTTACATTTACACATAATGTTGTGTGATTATAAAGTTGCTTTTTTATACAAATCAAACATTTCATTATGACAGAGATCACCCGATCATACAAGAAATGTATGTGTAATTTAGAAAACACACGTATTGCCATGTTTTATATACTGTATAATTGTTTTTGACTTCTGCTGCCTATGGTTTTAAAATAAAGCAACTATTTTTGAAGAATTTAATCTGTTTTCTTTCATGCATTTTCACTTGACTTCTCTGCCAGCGCTACTGACATGTGAGTGCTGTAGTGGTATGAGTGGGTGTAGCCTCAAAGTTCAGGCTTCTCACACGAGTCAACGAAATGACATTTGGAAGGATGGACATGCGAGGCTGGGGTGGGTGTGACAGGCTGCTTTCCTCTAACTAAACAGGTAAATATAAGTGTCTATTTCTAATGAATCCTTGTGAATTGTATGAAGCGCTGATAGACTATGGAAAAGCATGCAAGTGCTCATTCAGTGGAAATGATTGTCCAGATTGTATTACAGTTATCAGTGTTCACAATTTGCCACTTGAGGGGGCCAAAGGTTTACCTGGAGCGTGTGAGCACTGCAAGCAGATTATGACTGTGACAGAGGTTAATTTGAACTACCCTGATATTTCTCCTAACATTAGTACACACCCAAATTAAGAGGGTTCTCATCCAATATTGCATGTAGGCAACATTCAATAATATTCATACTTAGAAGTGATCTGGCTATTTCAGGTTAATCAAAGATCATGCCTGGATTAATTAGACCGCTAAGTAGACTCCGCTGATTAGTACAATTGTAATGCCAACTGCAAAGACATTTTTACTCCAGGCTAGTCCAGTACATGATGGGAAGCAGGGGGGCCCCTTTGTCATGTTAGTCATTGCATACCTTAGAGAGTGATTTATCTTGTCTAAAATGTCCAGATCAACTTGCCCATGTCAGCTAACGTTTTTTTTAGTTAGGTTTTTTAGCCCATAGATATTGTTGTAATTATTTAGTCACTCAAATATCACATGAATACACATTAGACATGGCAAAATGTATAGAATTGCAAGAACATTAGCTTTAAACTGCAACAGTTTCTTTACACCCATGACAAAATGTGTAGCATTGCAGGAATTAATTCTGGAAGGGGGGCCCCCTAGTGAAAAAGTTTGGGATCCACTGACCTAGGCTATCGGAGCTGGTCTGACTCGAACCAGCGGAACAAAAGCTTTGAAACTACGAAGAGGCGAGGAGGCACAGTTGGAGAAGAAAAGGACAACACCAAGTCACTGGAAATAAATGGATAAACATGATCTATTTTCTATTGTGCGACATTTCAGGGGATGGGAGGACACTAATAATCTGTAATGCTGAAATATGACAGAAGGGAACAGGCTGGTGAATAAGGCACGCAAAAAGAGGACTGTCTATGTGTCTTGAGCTCTAACGTAAAAAGCCAGTTGCTCCGAAACGGGATTTCTCGAAGTGGGATGATGATAACTTGATCCTTGCTTGCCGATTCGAGGCAGAAGTTGGCGCTCACACATCAGTGCCTCAATGAATAGGCTACGTAAGAATGAGAGGCTGGTCGAAGCTACTGTACATTTGAAGCGTTGAGGGAAAGTCTGAACTCTTGAGGGCGACTTTAAAACTCTTGCCACAGCAAACTGGGGGTAATATTGAGAATGTGGAGGTCCTGCTGGACAGCGTGTCTCTCGTGGACTTTATTCATCTGCATCGTCAGAAGTTATGCACAAGAAAGACAGTAAGTGGTTGACCTAATTCTATTGTAAATTAGCATGTTGCTATTTTTAGTGTAATATGCAAAACCACACTGTTTCACCTTGTTCATTCCTAGTTTAACAGATCAATCAATACTTAATTTATTGCAATATTTTTTACATGTACAAATCGCATTGTTTTGTATAGTTTTTTTCATTTTCACTATAAGCTGAATTTTACATTTGCGGAATGAATTCAGGATTGTTTGGAATGAAATGGATTTATAAAGAGGGTTTGTTCATTATGCCATGAACGTGAAACAATGTATCGAACTCACTTGACACATTCTGCGCCTTAGTTGCGGTTGGATTGATGATGCTGTCGACACGTTTTCACATGAAATATGGGATTTCTTTCCTTCTAAAATGTTATTACAACGCTTTATAAATTATACTATGTCCCATAAGCAGACGACATTTGGGATATATGATGCAAATCGAAGGCTTGAGCCCCAATTGTTTATTTATTTGTGGGTTCTTTGTGGTACTTTGCAGCAAATATCAACCCTGATAAAAGTTAGTGTTTTTCTAATTAGTTTTCACCTACCCCCTATTTGCATTAACAACACTATTGAAATTTAAACAGTTAAAAATAGTCGTTCCTATAAAATAGGTCAATCAGGACTGCTGTTCTGCTGCAGTAAGTGTTTTAGAGCCCATTTACAAAAGGGAAACAGAAATGTTTTATTTTATAATATACCATTCATACACCATTATCTCTGGTAGGAGAAGAACATTACAAAGAGATTACAGCCTAAGAGCAATGAGATGCTTTACTAGATTTGTGTACATATTATTTCCTATGAATGGAAAACTATCCTCCAATACTACTAGTTCCTCCACCTCCCTGTGTTTGACAAAAACCTCTACTGAAATTCGTTTGACTTTGGGCTCTTTGATGCTATCAGTTGGGCTGCAGTCAACAGTATGACAGAGCCTAATCCTGAACTGTGGAGAATTTGGCTGTGTTAATTATGAAGGGTTACAAGCTGTGCTGCCAAGTGCTCCAGAGGGAAGCCCACCACACCACACCATAGAGAATGCTACAGGACTAATACCAGCTTTCCTAAGAAAAGAACATCAGTCTTCAAGCATTGGAGACTGAACTCTGAGACAGGCAGAAACCACTGTGAAGTTCAATGCATCTGCCTGTGTGATTAAAGTAAGCATGGTCCTCAGCACCTGACGCAGGCCTATCAAAGAGATGATTGAACTTGCTGCAGATCAAACGCTGAGAGTCAATTTCCTCGTATTATCTTGCTATTCTCAAAACCCAATTTTCCAAGGGATTTTCTCATGACTCTGGGACTTAGACATCCTTAGATAGCCTCTGGCTCCCAGCACTGTAATGCTAACCACCTGATCTGACACTCAGACATGCAACTGGGTTGGTGGATTCCATGCTCATTCTAGTTTGAGTGATCTCAAATAAAGTTTCAGATGGGAGCTCCCAGGTCTAGAAAAACGGTCACCTGAATGACACACAGAACCTGCTTTTTAAATAATGTAATCACATTTTTATTGAGTTTAACTCATGAAAAAGTGAAATGAGCATGTAATAACACTGTAGTAATAATAACGTAATAGTGTGATAAAAGTACATCATGGAACCTAAGTATGCCTCCAAACTAAAGCCAGTGAACTTTTGGAGATCTTTAAAATGCCACTTCCCCTGCTCTCATTTATGGAGGTCTTTTGCCAACCATTGGTAAAAGTTTAATTGGACTTTTAGAATGTTTATCTGCATCTGAGGATGTCCTTTGGCCTCCAACCCTTCTGATAGCTGTCTTCCCTCGACTAAATATCAGAATGACTGTCTTGAATCTTGGTCGTTATGTTTAAAAAACATTCTAGTTTTGTGGTTCCAGACCACCCAAAGAGAACACTAGAGCAGAGCCCTGTTGGCTGACAGGTACTGTGTCGCTGCTAACCTCGCAGTTAAACCTGATCTCACTTTGCAAATCCCTTGAGGTGTGTTTGTGTGCGTGTCAATACTGCCTTATGAACAGCCATATTTGGAGGGCAGGAAGAGGGTGAAGTTGGGGCCACTGGTGTGTTGATATTGGGTGCTGCTGGAAGCATAGTGGGATGAGAATAATCTATTTATCAGGACCTGTAAAAACAGCAAGCCCTCAAGGACCAGAGTTGTGAACCCCTGGCTGAAGTACCGTCTGAACAAAAGTTTCCGTGGCCCACTGTCTGTTGACCAAGCCCACTTTTTCTCCTGGTCACTAGGGGTTACCTGATCGCTGCTCCCTCAGTTTTCCGCGCTGGCGTGGAGGAGGCCCTGAGCGTCACCATCTTCAATGCTGTGGAGGAGACACATATTCAAGTCCAGCTCTCTGTGAAGGGTGAGACAGTGGCACACAGCCATGGCACTGTGCTAGGTGAGGACCCCCCCCACACACACACACACACACACATGCTGACGCAGAAACACACACCACCATTCCCTACACACGCTGAGAGTGGATTACACACACGCTCTTACAGGGGAACGTACACAGTGTGAGGCTGATTGACCCCTGACCTGTTGAGTGTATACTCCTGACCTCACAGGGCCCTTAACGGATGTTTCTTATGATAGGGGGTTTATTGCAAAGCCTGGCTTGTCTAACCAGGATTTTGTGTATATCTATGTGGGATTTGTTTGACAGCACTACTAATGGGACTTCAGCGCTTCATTGAAAGAGCCTGTAGCTGTATCTCCTGTAGAGTGCATCACTCCAGTTCCACTGGTTTTCCTTTCCTCTGGCAATTAATTGATAACCGTGATTGGCCAGAGATTTCACATAACGGGTTATATCTTGCACACATCGCACGGAATGTGGATCTAGCATTTGTCTGCCGATTGTTCAGACATTTGTCACGTGATTCTACATGTAAAATCGGTTCGCAAATTACGTTAATTAGTGTTAAGCACTCTCGGCCAGCAAATGCTATTGGGCGTGTTTCTGAGCCTAAAGGATAACCAGCCATTATATAACTAAGGTTCTTGATTACTGTAAAAGGCAAGGACGGAAACCAGTAAACGCTGTGTCCCTCAAGGTCCGGTGTTGACGCGAGTTAATGTTCCTTGAATCAAACCACACCTCTCAATCACAAGAGCTCAATCATTTTGATAGATTGTTTTACTTTGTTTTGTGTGTACTTTTACTGATTGATTTTATTCAATTTTCTCCATTTCAGACAAAGGCACAATCAAATTAAAGGTGAGAGCAACGCCATTGTGTTTAACAGCATTTTTATCTATCATTTATCAGTTGGTTATATCAGGTCTTTGTTGTGTAGAGTTATAAATAAACAACGCAATTGTTGTTTCAAGAGTGTATTTAAAATGCATTGAAATGGTTGTGGCTCCACCTGCACAGTAGTGAGATCCAATTCAGTTTGTCCACATTCCACAAACGACATGCAAAACAACACTAACATCATTTGTATGTGAACATCTGCCTTTTTGCACATTCATTTGGAATAAGGTAACAGCCTCAATATAATATGCAACAGCTGTTGATGTGCATGTATGGGTCTGCAGCCCCCGAAGGCTGGAATGGATCAATCCAACATGCATGACTTGATTCCTCCCCTCCCTCTAACCCCCACCCGTCTTTATGAAATATAGTCTCATATTGTGTTAGCTAAGCACTTTAGCATCTGGTTTGCCACTGGTCTGTGTGGTGTGGTGTTGTGTTAGGTACCACATCCTGAAGATATACTGTTTGTGTCCTTCCTGGTTTCAGGTCCCTCCTGGTCTGAGAGGTCAGGCCCATCTGAAGGTGTGGGGGAATCGCCACATCACTGAGGGGGGATATATCTTCCACAACTACACCACTGTCACTGTGGACAGCAAGGGCACAGCTGTCTTCATCCAGACGGATAAGCCAGTCTACAAGCCCAAACAAAAAGGTCTCAACCTCCCAGGCCCTTCAGTATCAGCCATTGGCATAAACCTTCTACTGTAGATAGATGTACTCGTAGGCCATTATGTCTTAATAGCAGCCCAGGAGAAAAGCTAATGACATGGATTGTGAATTGCACTCTACATAAAATATGCATTAAAGTGGATAATAATCTGTTCCTCTCTCAATCAGTGCTCATCAACGTGTACTCAGTCACTCCGGATCTGAGGCCGGCCAATGACAAGGTAATGCAACCAGTCTCTCACATCAAAGCCAAGACATCACACCCACTTACAGGAAATGGATGGGATATGAATTATGAGAATCAGGTGTGTTGACCTAATGTGTGTCAGTGGGCCTTGATGCCAAGCAGCTGGCCTCCTCTCTTTTGATGTATACCGGCTTCAAATGAAGAGTGGTGGCATCACGCTAGTTTATACACACTTATTTTTTCCAAGATCCCCTCAGAGGGGAGTGAAGTGGGGGGAAACCTGGCCTGAATACACACTAAATGTACAGTAACCTATTTACCTCCACAAACCTTGAGTAATTTCTGCTGGAATTTTTGAAATGGCTCCAAATATACCATTGCCACTGTGTAGACAGTGTGTTTATTGATGGCTAGAGCTATAAAGGTCCGCTGCTGGCAAAGGCTAACGATCGCACTCACAGATGGATGATTGTTGGAGAGGGGAGGCGGGGAGGAGATATTTTGCCATGTGGCTGTGCAGTTTGTCTAATGTGTGCGCCATCCTTGACAATAATTTTTTTCATCTTCTTCTTACCCTGGTTGCAGATTGAAGCCTACGTTGTGGTGAGTGGAGGGAGAGGGACCAGTTGGGCTTGGAGGGAGGGCCATGGGACACTGGGGGTTTAGTCTCCCAACCCCAGGCAGGAGATTACAGGGCAGGGAAGGGCTCACTTTGATAACAGGCCTGTGCTCTGAGCTCCAGCCTGGCCCCTGAAGCAGGCCAACCTAACACTGAACATGAAAGGAACTGCTCTCTTTGACTCAGCTGCTCTCTCCTGCTGTTACTAACGCCTCAATCTCTCTCCTTCTCTCTCTCCCTCACTCTCCGTCCATCTCACGTCCTCTGGTGCTCTGTCTGCGGTGGCTTTGCAGGGCAAATATGCTGCTTGGTGTTAAGATTCCAGTGGAAGTTGTTGTATAAACGAGCTCAGCTCAGGGACTAAGAATAACTGTGCAGCTGTTTGTGTTATTCTGTCACCTGCAGCCAGCAGAGCAGTGGCCTTACCTGATTGACGGCTGTTAGTGTTAGTCTTTCTCCTAGAGTCAGAGCCAAGCCAGTGTATGTAAGAAGTAGCTTACTGTAGGAGTGGGGGACATGGAGGGGTTACCCCCAATATATTTATTTACATAACCCTTACATAACTTAACTCATGAGTACTTATGTAAGTTCATGCCGTTTTTTGAGCAATCCCCACAGCTTTCACGTAGGGAGAAACAGATTGATGCTTGTTTTGATGAAAGTAGAATCTCTTGATCAACTGTGTATTCATACTCTGGATTGCAGGACCCAAGAGGATCTCGGATGGTTCAGTGGAAAGGGCTTAAACCCCTCTGCTGCGGTGAGAGAAACTCCCTATGTTATCATGTGGTGTTGACTGAGTCAAAAACCCTGTTTTTTGACCCCTGCTTCTCTCCTCAGGGATCGTCAACATGAGTTTCCCTCTCTCAGACCAGCCCATGTTTGGAGAGTGGTTCATCTTTGTAGAGATGCAGGGACACACCTACAACAAGTCCTTTGAAGTGCAGAAGTATGGTGAGTTGCTAACTGAGCGTGACCATTTATCCAGATTGGGATGTGGTTTGGGTTGAAAGGTTTTGGAACTCCAGCATGGTTACATAACAAAGATACGTTCAAAGACCCTTCTGTTTGAGGTGGTATTTATAGGTTTGAACTGGGACTGTATAGCCATGTTGTCATGCCTCTCTTTGCATAATGTGGACTCCTCTCCCCCTGATCCACAGTGATGCCCAAGTTTGAGCTGGTGATAGACCCTCCACAGTACATCCAGGACCTCAACACATGTGAACAGGCCACTGTGAGGGCCAGGTGAGTGACTGACTCGCAGCATTCACCTCATCCTAACATGGTCAATGTGATTCCCTAACACATACTGTTCGTTGAATATTAGAGAGGCAAAGTAGCACCTCTACTCTTGTTTGAACACAAACAAATTTTCTGTCTTTAGATATACCTTTGGGAAGCCAGTGACAGGGAAGATGACAGTGAACATGACAGTGAATGGAGTTGGGTACTACCGACATGAGGTGGGCCATCCTGTGGTCAAGACCATGGAGGTGAGTGAACCCTGCTGCAGTGCTGAAGATTCTAAAATTATCAGGAAAATGGAATCACATTCAATTCTGCCGAGTGTCCCCTTTTAGGATTAATTTAAGATATTTAACAGTCTGTTTCCTCCACTATGATTAGATCAAAGGCTCAGCGACCTTCAGCCTGTGTGTCAAAGACATGATGCCCCTGGACGTGGCTGATCATTTCCGTGGCACTGTGAACATGTGGGTGTCAGTGACCAGCGTGGACGGAGGACGGCAAACAATGTTCGATGATTCAACCCCAGTTCACAAGCAGCTTATCGACATCAAATACTCAAAGGACACTCGCAAACAGTTCAAGCCTGGCCTGCCCTACAAGGGAAAGGTAAGAGACAGCCAAAGGTATTCATACGATTGACTTCACATTACCTCTATCAAGGGAAACTGGACTGTACAAGACTTGGGTTCACTTATGCGTCTCCATGCGAGAGACCTGACTGTCTGTCCCCCTGTCCCCCAGGTAGAGGTAACCTACCCTGATGGTAGCCCAGCAGATGGGGTGCGGGTGCGTGTGAAGGCGGAGCTGACCCCTAAGGACAACGTGTACACCAGCGAGCTGACGTCCAGGGACGGCCAGGCCACGTTTGAGATCCCCTCCATTCCCAACGCTGCCCAGTACGTCTGGCTGGAGGTCAGTGGACCATGGAGGTGGAGAGATGGAGGAAGGTGGAGAGATGGATGGAGGTGGAAAGATGGAGGGAGGTGGAAAGATGGAGGGAGAGATGGAAGGAGGAGGTGGCGCGATAGAGGGAGAGGTGGAGCGATAGAGAGAGAGATAGAGGGAGTGGAGATATAGAGGGAGAGGTGGAGGGGGAGAGAGAGGTGGAGGTGGACATGGTTAGAGCTTAGTTAGCTTCTCATAAGAGCTATTCATAAAACCGAGCTATCAGGATTATGTTTGATAGGATTTTGCTTGATGTCATCATAGTCCAGAGAGTGGAATGTATTGGTGGGTTAAATCCTGTCGTGTGTTGTGCCCCAGACCAAGGTGACAGCCATAGATGGCCGTCCGGCTGGAGACCAGTACCTCCCCAGCTACCTGTCCATCAGCAGCTGGTACTCCCCCAGCAAGTGTCACATCCAGATCCAGAGCCTCAGCGCTCCTCTCAAGGTACGCACTCCACCCGACTATCATTACTTTACTAGCATTACACATCATCAGATCTCCAACACCATCGTTGAGACATTGGTCACATATCATATACAGACTGTATGTAAACAGTAATAACATAGTACTACTAATACTATTATGATCATTATGATGTCTCTAGCGTAATAGTGGTGTGTGTTTGTGTGTGTTTAGATCGGTCAGGAGGCTGAGGTCACTCTGAAGTCCACCTGTCCCTGTAACTTCACCCTCCACTATGAGATCGCCTCCAGAGGAAACATCGTCCAGTCCGGCCAGCAGCAGCCCAACGCTACAGCCCACAGAAGCAAGAGGGCAGCGGTCACCTTCGACAAGAACATCCACACCACCACGCCACCCAGTGGCTCTGGTCAGTACTATAGAGTCCCAGATGAGAAGTCTATTTTGTTCCATATTGAAGAGCAGAGAATTTTGACCAATGGACACCATGTTTGCACCAAACGTTCCAATGCATTCTGCTAAGAATACATAGAGGATAGTTGGTCAAACTCTGTATATATTTAGCTCTTCCCCCTCTCTGTCTCTTCTACCTCTTGTCTCCTCTCTCCCTTTATACTCTCTTTCTCTTCCCATGCCCTCCAGGTCCGGCAGCCTCCTCCCCACTGGGTGAGACAGACAGCTGTATGCTGGTGCTGCGTTTGCCAGTGACCCACAACATGGCACCCCTCAGCCGCCTCTTGGTCTACTACGTGAGGGAGAATGGAGAGGGCGTCACTGACAGTCTACAGATCCCTGTACAGCCCAGCTTTGAGAACCAGGTACCGTACAGGACGTCCCTCTCTGAGTCCTTGAATCCCTCAATGTGCACTGTACATACAGTCTTGCCTGTACACACAGTCTTCCCTGTACACACAGTCCTCCCTGTACACACAGTCACTGTCAGAATGATAGGTAGGTCTATCATGGTTGCCAGTTTGTCCCTGATTTAGCCAACTCATGCCAGACAACAAAGGAGTTGGCTAAAGCAGAAACAGACTGGCAACCAGGCCACGTTCAGTTTGGGATAGGACTGGGCGATATGGCCTAAAAATCATATCTCAATTTTTTTCAAACTTATGGACGATTCACAATATAAAGTACCAGTAGAAAGTTTGGACACACCTACTCATTCCAGGATTTTTCTTTATTTTTACTATTTTCCACATTGTAGAATAATAGTGAAGACATCAAAACTATGAAATAACACATATGGAATCATGTAGTAACCAAAAAAGTGTTAAACAAATCAAAATATATTTTATATTGGAGATTCTTCAAAGTAGCCACCCTTTGCCTTGAGGACAGCTTTGCACACTCTTGGCATTCTCTCAACCAGCTTCATGAGGTTGTCACCTGGAATGCATTTCAATTAACAGGTGTGCCTTGTTAAAAGTTAATTTGTGGAATTTCTTAATACGTTTGAGACAATCAGTTGTGTTGTGGCAAGGTAGGGGTGGTATACAGAAGATAGCCCTATTTGGTAAGAGCTCAAATAAGCAAAGTGAACCGACAGTCCATCATTACTTTAAGACATGAAGGTCAGTCAATCCGTAACATTTCAAGAACTTTGAATGTTTCTTCAAGTGCAGTCGCAAAAACCATCAAGCGCTATGATGAAACTGGCTCTCATGAGGACCGCCACAGGAATGGAAGACCCAGAGTTACCTCTGCTGCAGAGGATAAGTTCATTAGAGTTACCAGCCTCAGAAATTGGAGCCCAAATAAATGCTTCACAGAGTTCAAGTAACAGACACATCTCAACATCAACTGTTCAGAGGAGACTGCGTGAATCAGGCCTTCATAGTCGAATTGCTGCAAAGAAACCACTACTAAAGGACACCAATAATAAGAAGAGACTTGCTTGGGTTAAGAAACACGAGCAATGGACATTAGACCGGTGGAAATCTGTCCTTTGGTCTGATGAGTCCAAATTTGAGATTTTTGGTTCCAACCGCTGTGTCTTTGTGAGACGCAGAGTAGGTGAACGGATGATCTCCACATGTGTGGTTCCCACCGTGAAGCATGGAGGAGGACGTGTGATGGTGTGGGGGTGCTTTGCTGGTGACACTGTCAGTGATTTATTTAGAATTCAAGGCACAGTTAACCAGCATGGCTACCAAAGCATTCTGCAGCGATACGCCATCCCATCTGGTTTGCGCTTAGTTGGACTATAATTTGTTATTCAACAGGACAATGACCCAACACACCTCCAGGCTGTGTAAGGGCTATTTGACCAAGAAGGAGAGTGATGGAGTGCTGCATCAGATGAACTGGCCTCCACAATCACCCGACCTCAACCCAATTGAGATGGTTTGGGATGAGTTGGACCGCAGAGTGAAGGAAAAGCAGCCAACAAGTGCTCAGCATATGTGGGAACTCCTTCAAGACTGTTGGAAAAGCATTCCAGGTGAAGCTGATTGAGAGAATGCCAAGAGTGTGCAAAGCTGTCATCAAGGCAAAAGGTGGCTACTTTGAAGAATCTAAAATCTACATATATTTTGATTTGTTTAACACTTTTTTGGTTACTACATGATTCCATATGTGTTATTTCATAGTTTTGATGTCTTCGTGTAGAAAATAGTAAAACATTAAGAAAAACCCCTGAATGAGAGGGCTTGTGAAATTATACCTAAACTAAATACAAGCCTTACAAAACCATAAGACCCACTAATTATTTAATTATTTACAATAGGTGCTTTTTTGTAATATTCACTGATCTGGCATTCAAGTCAGGTCTATGAAAAGGCCCTTTTTGTTACACATTTTACCAGAACCATGCATAATGCACATTCACTAATAATGACTAACTTCTTATAGAAAATTAACACAGGTCTCATAAACAATCTCTCAAGCACATGCCCACGTGCTAGTGAGTATCCAGCTAATATTTATATTTAAAGTTTAGCCAACTTGGATCTATTTGCTAGCTAACACTTTGTTCAGTTGTTGAAATCAAGTGGCCTACCTTATTTCTCAGAATGAGAACGAGTTGCCAATTCCTTATACAAATGCATCTTTTTATGATTATAGCACATTTATAAAACACAGACTAGACTGCTAGGATAACAGTATTTGGCAGAAATGCTGCTATAGTGGTACTGCAACGCCGCGCGCGACAAACTGAGCATTCATTTTCCACAACTAATGTGCATTGATACTCCCGTTTTAGTAGTGTCTGTTCTGTGCGCAATAATGAGTAGTTGAGACATAAAGACTGAACTCCAACTCTGTTACAGTAAAATGTCTCAATGTGTTTCGGTGTCCATGTGACCAATTCTGTTGGGCCAAACCTCAAATGCAAATAGCGAGTTGGAACCGCTTGTCAGAGAGGAAGAAGTGATCTCTCATCTTTGTTGTTGTGAGTGGCTGGGGGAGGGGCTTGGTGTGTGTGTGTTTGTGTAAGCAAAGAGGAATCTGTCCAAAATATGCCCAATGCGTTTCTATGGGCTTATTTTGGACCTAAGCTTGTCGCCTGACTTCCTGCCTTTGGGACAACGACTCCAAATCAGAATTAATTAATTCGATATGACGCCCAGCCCTAGTTTGGGATGACTGAGACATTACCCACTGTTCGTGTGTACGTTTTCTGGTGGGTACCATAGTTGACTGAAGTCCCATGCTATGCTACAGTGGGATCCCCAGTGCCAGTGAGTCGCTGTTATCAACTAGCTGTACAGTCCTGTGTAGCTCAGTTGGTAGAGCATGGCGTTTGCAACGCCAGGGTTGTGGGTTCGATTCCCACGGGGGGCCAGTATGAAAATGTATGCACTCACTAAAACTGTAAGTCGCTCTGGATAAGAGCGTCTGCGAAATGACTAAAATGTAAAGTTGGCCCATGAGCTCCACAGTTGCTGGCTGCATTAGGCAGGCTGGGTTAACTCCTTCCCTGAAGTATTTACTGCTCCCTGGTATGCAATCAATGAGGTAGGGAGGTGTGTGTGTGGCTACCTATGTGGACATGATGAGACAGAGACTGTGTGTGGAGATGAGTGGGGTCATGACAGGCAGGATGATGAGGGGTTAAGCTAGGAGCTGGAAAAAGGAGGCCAGTGGAACACATAAAGGGCTAATTTGGGCTTTTGTGTGAAAACCGGTTTGGGGTGTCAAGGTTTAGGGCTGTCATTGTCCATCTTCAGGCCCTGCGTTGAACTGTTGACTCCTGACCATAAATACATCATCATGGCTATGGGTCTCACAGGAACTCTCATCTGTGTCTTTGTCTGTAGGTGTCTGCCTCTTTGTCTACCAACGAGTCAATGCCAGGTGACCCTATCAGTCTGCGTGTCAGTGGTGAGAAGGGCTCCTGCGTATGTGTCGCCACCGTGGACAAGAGCCTCTATCTTCTCAAGCCAGACTTCCAGCTCAGTCCAGACAAGGTCTGTCTCCCTCCATCTTACCTTGTTTCTAATCTATAGTACCGCTTAACTACATTCGGACAGGTAATGAATGTAAGCCATCCATGTCCACTGTTCTGTAGGTGTTTAAAGAACTGGCAGACTTTGATGTGTCCGATGGCTTTGGAGTTCCCAAAGACGACGGGCACTTCTGGTGGCCGGGGCTGTCGTCTAAGCGACGGAGGCGTTCTTCAGTGTTCCCCTGGCACTGGGACATCACTAAAGATGCCCGCTTCGCCTTCACGGTGAGAACAACGCCCAATCATCAGGCGTAGCATAAGATCTTCAGTCTATTGTTTTTACAATGTGTGTGTGTGTCTGTAATGTGTAACAGGAGACTGGTCTCGTGGTGATGACTGACATGGTGACCCTGAACCACAGACAGAGTGGAGGGATGTACACAGACGAGGCCGTTCCTGCCTTCCAGCCTCACACATCCACACTGGTGGCAGCCATGCACTCTCGCACTGTGCCCAGGTAGCTACACATATAACGGCAGGTTTTTGCCAATTATAACTTGTCACTGTGCCCACTATTCTCTAGTACCTGAACCAGAAACTGGACTGTTGGGATGGGGACCATAAATATTTAGGACTTTACTCCACAAATGACTTTAATTCTTGAGATGAACATTACACACGTGTGCCTTAACAAATGTCAGCGTGGGTTTAAATACAATCAATTTTCCAACTACAGGTTGTTGCATCCAGATCCATAATGGAAGGCCTTTATTGATGTCAAGTTGTGTTGTTTTGGTTGCAGAACAGAGAAGCGCAGGCGGACATTTTTCCCGGAGACGTGGGTGTGGCACTGCATCAATGTCAGGTACTGGAACACCCACATCGTCTGTGTGTGTGTCTGTGTGTGTGTCTCTGTGTGTGTCTGTGTCTGTCTGTGTCTGTGTGTGTGTGTGTGTCTGTGTGTGTGTCTGTGTGTGTGTCTGTGTGTGTGTCTGTGTCTGTGCGTGTCTGTGTCTGTGTGTGCGTGCGTGCGTGTCTGTGTCTGTGTCTGTGTGTGTGTCTGTGTGTGTGTCTGTGTGTGTCTGTGTGTGTGTCTGTGTCTGTGTGTGTGTCTGGGTGTGTGTCTGTGTGTGTGTCTGTGTGTGTGTCTGTGTGTGTCTGTGTGTGTGTGTGCGTGTCTGTGTCTGTGTGTGTGTCTGGGTAAAAGATTGAAAGGAATGTAAGTCTTATTTATTAATTGCTTGCTTTTCTAAAGTCACCCAACCTTGCCAGCAGGCATACCAGCTAAGATAGTTAGATAAGCTAGCTACTCTAACTTGATTGATAGCCTGAAATGGCTTCTTGGTAGCTGGAGATTATGAGGTTTGGAGATTGGGAACCTATCTGAGCTAACTTAAAGCCAACTTCATAAAATTGCTAGGTGGCTAGTAGTATTACAGAGAAACGGAAAAAAAACACACAAAAAAAACAGGTCAAATCTGAGGGGGCACGTGCCCCTATGAGCGTGACGCCTGTGCGTCTGAATGCATTTGTGTGTGTGTGTGTTTGAGAGAGTGGGTGGAGATGGTCTCAGCTGCATCAGATTGTGGGTATTTAATTGGGATTTGGGGGTGTTCCAGATCTGTGAGGATGGAGGAGTGGGAGGGGTAAGGGAGCACATATTTGAGAGGGGGATATTTCACCACTGCATTTTCTCCCAGTGGGTGTGAATGTGGCCCATTTAAGCAGGGTTGTCTTGGAACACACATCGGTTTTCTCAACAGCTCTTGCCTTTCAATTCCAGCCAATATAAATAAACTGGCCATAGATTTCCATATGCTTGATTCCTTTGGGCAGAGTTGTGTTCTGCCTAATTTCCTATTCAATCCAACGCTTTGATTTCCCTTATTGAGTGTATCAAAGTCATTTTGGGGTGACTTTGATAAAAAGACAGTGCGTTAGTAATTTCCGAGAATGCTTATTATGCCCTGTGAAAGCCAGCCAAAACCAACGTCAGTACGGGTAGCCAACAATGATCTCACTCATTTATAAAACAGCTTTACTGAACACCTGCCTGTTTTTCACACCTATGTATTGCAATGTGTTATGGGCAGAATATTACTTAGTTACAGGTGTTTCCCATATGAGACACATATTAGATCAATCCCCTTCATTCCCATAACGTGGTCTTGTTCCAAAAATTAGTCTGAAACAGTGTTTTCTATGGGGGTCATGCTTAGAGAACATTGTTTGTTGGAATGGTACATTAGCTTCTGAGTAAAATGTCACCCCCAAATCTGTTTTGGCAGTGATGTCACCGGCGAAGCTGAGTTACGATTGGACGTTCCAGACTCCATTACCACCTGGGTGACAGAGGCCATTGGCTTGTCAGAGGAGAAGGGGCTGGGCCTTGCCAAGAGGGCGGAGCTTCGTACCTTCAAGCCCTTCTTCGTAGACTTCACCCTCCCCTACAGTGTGATACGTGGGGAGCAGACCAAAGTACCGCTGACTGTTTACAACTACCTGTCTACCTGCGCAGAGGTGAGGGGGCGAAAGAAGGGGTGGACACTAAACCATGACGACCACGAGGAAATCTGGTCCTAACACGACCATAACTGTGTCCATCCTCCTGTTTACAGAGATGACATCATGGTGTTAGCAGATGAGCCTGTTGAAGGGCTATGCGTGCTGTGCTTTAATGTCATGTTAGGTGATTATGCAAGCCAATGGAGCCCTGCCTTTGATGTCTGCCTGAAAACATGTGATTCTTATATTTCCTGCAAAGTTATTTATGACTTGTGGCGTGTGGATAAAGAACAGTGAAACAACCTGACTCCTTTACCGAGCCCTTTGCGAAATTTGGACGATGAGTGGAACTTAATCCTTCAGGGAGCCTGAGAGCCATGAGTCAGTCAGCATGGAAAATGTGCAATGTGATTCGAAATTCCCCAAAATCCTTTAAGAGCTTTGAGGAGGTCACGCTACATGAAGGGACGAAACGGAGAGCAGATATGACGCGATCATGTCTTGTCAGAAGAAATCCAACTCTGTTGTGTTAATGCAGGGCCTTCCTGTGTGTGTGTGTCTCTCCCTCTCTCTCTCTCCGTCTTGCTCAGGTCCATGTCAAAGTCACCGTTCCCAAAGGCATCAAGTTTGTGGGCCACCCCGGGAAGCATCACCTAACCAGGAAGAAGTGTGTTGCTCCAGGAGAGGCCACACCCACATCCATAGTGCTGTCCTTCACTGAGCTGGGCGCGGCCAACATCACAGGTTATTCAATCTAGTCAGTTACTGGGAAACCCCTGGGGAAGAGTTCCAAGTTCTCTCATAGTTCTTACGGTTCCGGAAATCCTCAGTTTTCTGATGTTGTAAGCGTATTGCTAATAGCTCTTGAAGTTTGGGATTTGATTCATAGGATATTGCAGGTTGGTATGGTACGCTGCCCCTTTGTGAATGCTGTTGTTACATGCTGTAGGAGTAACACCTACCTTTTAGCTCTCCTCTCCATCCAACCCTAAATCCATGAGGCCTTTGAAGGCTTAAGGCATCCACATTCTTCCCAGCCGAAACAGTTCGGAAGAGTTTGTGCATATATATATATTTTTTAAAAAATTTACTCACAATTTCGGGACATCCAATTGGTAGTTACAGTCTTGTCCCATCGCTGCAACTCCCGTACGGACTCGGGAGAGGCGAAGGTCGAGAGCCATGCGTTCTCCGAAACACGACCCTGCCAAGCCGCACTTCTTCTTGACACACTGCTCACTTAACCCGGTAGCCAGCCGCACCAATGTGTCGGAGGAAACACCGTACAACTGGCGACCGTGTCAGCGTGAATGCGCCCGGCCCGCCACAGGAGTCGCTAGAGCGCGATGGGACAAGGACATCCCGGCCAGCCAAACCCTCCCCTAACCCGGACAACACGGGGCCAATTGTGCGTTGCCTCATGGGTCTCCCGGGATTGGACCTTGATCTGTAGTGACGCCTCAAGCACTGCAGTGCCTTAGACCGCTGCGCCACTCGGGTTGCCATTTCCTGCATATATTATGACGACATTGCGAAATACTGCACCAAACAGCTTAGTTAGATGTAAAATTGCACAACTAATATCTCCTCTGCAAAAACTTCCAAATTAATGACAGATTTCTGAGTTATCTTAGATTAATTGTGACTATTTTGAGGAAATGTATACTACGGCGTCTCAAAATGGACAAACAGTACTATTGCCGCTTTGTTCTCGCGAAGGTCTTTTAAGGGTGTATGCGAGCAGACTCGTTCGGTTTGCCTAGCCGACGTCGGCTAGACGCCAGCCGAACTGAAGCATGCTGACGCCTTTATGTGATCTGGTGATCCAGCGATACAAATAGTCCCCTCAAAGGTACAAAGCGGGCCACCAGCGGGGGAGCAGCCGGGGCCTTGCACTGACACTCAGTGGCATGTTGATGAGTTTTCAGGTCACTGGTGGTCAATTGGCCCCCCACGGCTCTCTCTCTGTCCACTGGCCCCTAGTCTTTCCCTCTCATTACACACACACAAAGAGAACACATTGGCACACAGCCACGTCTCCAATGTGCTTCTCTGCAAAGGGAACTACATGTTCTTTAACAATCATGATTTGTGTTGTTGTGCAATGTGGGATTGTGTTGTTGATAGATAGATGTATGGTGCAGTTAAAGGTGTGCATTTACAAAACTATTTCATTAACATAACTATGTTTTCTTCAAATAGCATTCTTCACAGTATAGTCTCTTGGCTGCTTGTTCGATTTATTTTATACAGTAAATTTGTACTTAAAATGTATGCAATAAAAGTCCTGCTTAGTGGGAACTTACAAGCAAAAAAAAAACATCCTGATATACAGTATGGTGAGGTGAAGTATATCTCTGTTTTTCCTGCCGTAGCACGGGCCATTGCCTATAGTGAGCCGGGCTGCTGCTTAGATGGACTCCAGTCAACTAAAACAGGCAAAAACATAGATGACCTGGAGGACCGGAGGACCCCCATTGGCCTTGACTATGTCCGAAGGAGTGTCCTGGTGGAGGTATGAGAAATGGGGGAGAGACTGCCTGGGGAGAGAGCTGAGATGGGGAGCAAATGCTTGCTGTACCATGTACTGTCATTAGTAGAGAGTGATGTCAGCTCTAACATGTTGTTTCTCCCCCTACAGCCAGAGGGCCTGCCAAGACAGTACACCTACAGTGTCTTCTTCTGCCCCAACGGTCAGTATACAGTTATATATTGTACTATAGTACTACACGGGTATAAGAGCAAGTACATTTTAAGTGTTACCCAACACCTTTCTGCCTCTACAGTCTGGTTTATTTTCTGCACTGGGCCACAATTTAATGTGAATCTGACATTTCTATTCTCAGAGCGAATCCACGTCTCCACACCCAACAAGTATGAGTACCAGTACGTGAAGAAGCCGGCCAAGATGACTCACTTTGAGGTGGCAGTGAAGACCCACAACGATGCCCATTTTGCCTTCTCACCCAGCCCCCACGACAGTGCTGAGATGCTGGAGATTGTACTGGGGGGCAGACAGAACACCCGCTCCTGGATCTCCCTGGGCAAGATGGGCGAGCCAGTGGTCAGCTCCCCCACCCCGGGCATCCTCTCCTGGGATGAGTTCCGCAGCTTCTGGGTCAGCTGGAAGGGTGGCGTGGTGCAGGTGAGAGGAGGGGGATGGTCAAGCCTAGTTCTCTTTTTGTTATTGTAGCATCTATTCTATATAATGAGTTCTGGGATTTGTGTCCTCATATGAATCCTATACAGATCCACTGTGGCATCTCCAACATAGAGCCCCAGTCAGACAGTCAGACAGGCAGACAGACAGTCACTCAGACAGTCAGTCAGTCACTCAGTCAGTCACTCAGTCAGTCAGCAGGTCAGGGCTTGAGCTAGAGTATAGTAGTGAGTTGGGGTAGTGAGTTAGAGAGGGAGCGTTCGACTGGGCAGGCACAGGGGCTGTGTAGTCAAGAGGACTGGCGCCACTTTTAATGACATACCTGTGAGGTCACGCTTAACGGGCTGGACACTCGGTGATCCGTGTCGTCCGCATGGCGCTGCCTGGCACACAGGCCTGAACCCTGCATTAGCCTCGCACCATTCACCAAAGGGAGCAATTAAAACCCTGCAGTTTAACCCAGTATGGCCCAATAAGAATCATTTATTTTTCTAGTGACTGATTGCATTTCGGTTTGATGAGCCATTTTCAGCTCTGCATGGTCTTTGGTTTAATGTGATTACAAAATGGCTATAAATACCCAGGGTGCGATCTGTTCATTTGGAACTACGGATTGAGTGGATGTAGGAAAAAGGTGATGCAGACTGCTGTTGCTAACTCTTGGCAATGGATTTTATGTGTGCCTAGGATTTGAAATGCAAAAGCAACCCAAACTGCTTTTTAAGTAGAATCTTATTGGTTTCCAGTATTTTACTTATTGACTTTAAGCCACAGGGGCTTCCTCTGTACAGCATTTGCGAACACTTATTTCTATCATGTTCTCATTAGATAGTCATTTAATCGGGGTGAAATTCAGAACCACATTTATATCGTGTCAGGCTTTTATTGGAACGTGGCAAAACCCAAGGCACTACACATCTGTTGTGACAACCATATAATTTGAATTAGAACATCCTGGCTATCTCTCTGAGTTTGACCAGCACTCGAGGTAGAATTGCCCGTAAACACAGATTTAGAATCAGATACCTTACCCCCAATCCTAATCAGTAGGTCAATGAAAGACACCTGACCCTGCATCAGTGGTTAGGGACAACTTCACCCTTTCACTCCAGTCAAAAACCTCTAAACTCTCAAATCGATCTCTGATAGGTCGGACATGGCTTGCAGCCGTCCAATGAGTCGGTGATCCTGCAGTGGTCCGGCCACCTCCCTGGCCAGGTGCGTCACATAGGTTTCTCCACGGGCTGGGGCTCGGTGGGGGAGTTTAAGATCTGGAGGAAGGAGGACTCTGATGAGAACCACAACGAGGCCTTCACCCTGGGCGTCCCTCACAACGTGGTGCCTGGCTCTGAGACCGCCACCGCCTCCATGATAGGTGAGGAGGGAGACAATTGATTTATCATCCATTTCTCTTCGTTCTCAAAGCCCTATAATTTCCATTATCTGAAGGTCTGCTTCTCTTCCTCCTATTCACTTTGACATACCTTGTCCATGTGGTTAATTAGTTGGCATGAATAATTTCTCTCTGAATGACGTTTGATGAAACAGAAGAAGAGATGTTATCTCAATAAAACTAACTTTATGTGAGGCAGTGTTGCTGAACAATTTCTGTTTTGTGATGTGTCAGGGGACGTGATGGGCCCCACCCTCAACAACCTGGACAAGCTGCTGCGGCTGCCCTTCGGCTGTGGGGAGCAGAACATGATCCACTTCGCCCCCAATGTCTTTGTCCTCAAGTACCTGCAGAAGACCAGACAGCTCAGCCCTGAGGTGGAGGCCGAGGCCACAGACTACCTGCTGCAAGGTAACCACCGGAGAGATCAAGTAGTTCATGGACTGTGAGACCTAGGGCCAAATCCTACCTTCAGAACCTTGAGATATTCCCTTTGCGTGATGTCAGTTACCCCTGTGAAGATCATCTTATAAAGTCAATGCATTTACCATCCACTTAGTTCTAAAACAGTGTTTCGCTGATATTCACCTGGGCCCAGATTCACAAAACCTTCATAAGAAGACATTTCTTCTTAACTGTCATTTTTTAATTAACAATAGACATGAGAGAAAGTTAAGCAAAGTTGCTCTTCCTCAAAAAGGTTATTGGAAAATGTCTTGCGCTATTTCTTATGTTTCTCCTTAAGCAAAAAGTTAAGAAGAAATTAGATTCTTGAAAGTAAAGTTATTGGAAATCTTAATTCCAATATAGTTAAACACTTGTCTTAAACTCAGGGCAGGGAGAGAAAAAGCTCATGAAAGCAATTGAACATGTTTAATTCACTCACAAACTAAATCTGAAAGTTTTAGTATTGATTATTTTAAACCCAAGAACATATTTTAGAAGAGTAATCTCAGTAAGAAATATGCTAACATGATTGCCATTGCTAGCTAGATAGCTAGCTAAAACGGTTGCCTAGCAACAAATATCTTAAGAAGATTTGTAAGAAGATATTTGAGAAGTTCGTAAGAAAATCATAAAATCTTAAGCTATTGTTGAGGAATTGCACTTACGAACTACCTTATGAACTTCTTTTTTTTTCTTTTCTTAAGGATCTTACGTTTTTGTGTAAGAAGTGTTTTGTGAATCTGGGCACTGGTTTGGATATCAGTATTAATGCAAAAGTACTTTAGCATCAACCCACTGATTCTTTCTCCCCTGCACCATCCCAGGGTACCAGAGACAGCTGACCTATAAGCGCCAGGATGGATCCTACAGTGCCTTTGGAGAGAGGGACTCCTCTGGGAGCATGTGGTAAGTCATCTACTCTTCACTTAGGTTTACATCCCTCAGTAAGTCATCACTTAGGTTTACATCCCTCAGTTAGTCATCACTTAGGTTTACATCCTTCAGTTAGTCATCATTTAGCTTTACATCCCTCAGTTAGTCATCACTTAGGTTTACATCCCTCAGTTAGTCATCACTTAGGTTTACATCCCTCAGTTAGTCATCACTTAGGTTTACATCCTTCAGTAAGTCCTCTAGTCTTCCCTTAGGTTTACACCCCTCAGTTAGTCATCACTTAGGTTTACACCCTCAGTTAGTCATCACTTAGGTTTACATCCCTCAGTTAGTCATCACTTAGGTTTACATCCTTCAGTTAGTCATCACTTAGGTTTACACCCCTCAGTTAGTCATCACTTAGGTTTACACCCCTCAGTTAGTCATCACTTAGGTTTACACCCCTCAGTTAGTCATCACTTAGGTTTACATCCCTCAGTTAGTCATCACTTAGGTTTACACCCCTCAGTAAGTCCTCTACTCTTCCCTTAGGTTTACATCCTGCACGTCAGTTCACTCCGGAAGGTACATAGATTAAAACTGCATACCGCTCGTCCACTTACCCTGACCTGAAGTGGGTTATTGGCAGAAACAATGGGAGCTCTTATCAGTAACATTGTATATGCATGGTCATACCCTCATATTCCTGCGTTTAAATCGGTCCGAGTTGTGCTCGCTGAGTGTTTATTTAATGTTTACACATCCCTGGAGGCAGGCAGGCGGCCACGACCATGTCATAATATTTGGAATAGTGAATACGGCGCGTATGAGAGGCTCCAATGTTCTGCTTGCATATTCAGGCCACTTGCATACCTTCAGGGTGATTTATTAGTTGATGTGGGTATTATGATATTTAATAGAGCTCAGACTGTGAAACAGTAGGTTAAATAAACCCAGGAGAATCATACACAAACGTATAATTGGTTCCCAAGGCAGCCGTGGGGCTCCAGTAAGTTATTTGCTGTTAAAGAGGGTTAATGCACGCGGAACAGAATGGCCCCTGGTTGTTTTGGCCCAGGGGCGAAGCAGCACCTCTGTATGTAGGCTACACTGACTACACCCCCCCATCCTCCTCCTCACAGCCTACTACCACTGGAGACACAGGAGCTTGCTAGGCTCTAGGCCACTTAATGAAAAAAGCATTTTGCCTCTCAACATGCCCTAGAAACTGGAACTGGGGCATGTCTTGTCCAAAGCAATTGAATCACTGCTCTGGTGTAATTGGTAATATCATTCAACTTTTCCATGAAAACCCTTGAAACCTCCATATGCAGGAAGAGGATATTAAGAAGATATGAAGTGTAACGGTCATAATAGTATAAGCGTTGGTTTTGGAGCCTCGGGCAACATGGCAGGACACAGATGTTGAACCTCATGTAAACCTGTAGCAACAAACTCTTTATTAATCCATCAACTTGGTGTTTATATGTCAGAACAACCCACCTTTTGTTTGGGCTCCAGAGTTAGTCATTAGTACAGGTCATTTATGGGCAAGTAAACAGCGTTCTTAATGCAGTGTTAATGTATTCCAGTTGTAAAATGGTATCTAAGCGGAAATTGTAGGGCATAATGAAAAGATTGTACGTAATGACACAGGCAGTAATGTCTTATTAGGCTAATGCTGGGTCTGGGTGATGCCAAGGCCCTTAGCCCTACTCTACTCTACTTTTCTCTACTCTACTCTACTCTACTCTACTTTTCTCTACTCTACTCTACTTTTCTCTACTCTACTCTACTTTTCTCTACACTACTCTGTTCTACTCTGGTCTGGTCTCTGTCCCTGTGGGTTGAACAGTCCCTGTGGGTTGAACAGTCCCTGTGGGTTGAACAGGACCTTGGGACACAGAGCTGAGGATGAGGAGGGGCTGGTTCTCATCACTAACTCCTGCTTGCCTCTCAGGCTGGTGTGTGTGTGTTTAGGGTGGTGGTGTTGGGATATATCAACATGTCTTTGCGGGATTGGAGGTGGGTGTATTGTGGTGAGGCCTGGAGCGGAACTGACAGCCCCTCTTCTGGCATCGCTTGCATACCTGCCTCCGTCTGGATCCAATGAGAGCCACATGCTGCTGTAATCTGCAGAACCCCCACCACCACCACCCTCCACCCCCTCAATCCCTGTAGCCTACTTAATACCCTGGCCTGGGGTAAATATGCAGCCTGATGGAGGGCTCCACAGCTCCACACTGTGGGTCTGTTATTGGGAGTCACTCTAGACATCCGCATTGCCTCCCAAAATTCTCAAATGCTCCTAGAGTCTGGTTTTCGAGACTGTGTTAGTGGTGCCTGATTAGATACACACGGGACGTGTTGAGGCTGGCAAGGCATTTCCCTGTGAATGAGATTGATCTGGCAGTGGGGCTAGAGTGGATTGGATAGCAGAGATAGAGAGAACTGATCTACTGTGTTTTTAAACTATCTATTTCCACTCCAATGCCAAATAGGCATGGTGAGAAACTAGGGTGATTATAGCAGGAATTTTGTGTTTTTATCAAGCCAGATCTTAGATAACTGGGTGCTGGATTGGTAGATGTTTACATATTGAAATGGAGAATGGTTGTTATTGCTTTGTGCTTGGATATGGTAACCCTTTCTCTCCTCTCTCACACACACTGCCATGGAAGCCCTGGTGCGTGTGTATCCATATGGTTTTACCACAAACAGAGCACTCTATCATTCATTCAAACTAAAACTGACTGCAGTAACAACTGTGCGAGAACCAGGGCCATCTGCTGCCTTTTAAGACTTTGAGGAACTATAATTTTGACTTTGAGGAACTATAATTTTGACTATCTTTACTTTGAAGATTCAAATTCGTCTATTTGGACTCCATATGACCCATTATTTACAACTACTACTCAAACAATACATCTGTTTATAAAACCTGCATCAAAATAACCAGTAGCCAGGGAATTTATCATGTTGTGGCGTTGTTAACATGGGACGTATTTGTCAGTAAGCCTCGGTCGTTCCTGTAGGCAATTATAAAAACCTTGGTTTCAACTTACAACGACGTTCCAGGATGCAGCTCCAATGTGCTGTTCTGAATGACCTCTGTGTGCTATCCAGAAAAACATGTAAACAACCTCCCCAAACTGCAATACAAGGGGAGTGGAAGCCCGGAGGGAGGGACTTCAGCAGGCCAGAGTGGAGGAAGCAGCCCTGTCTCGGTCATTTCCTCGCACACTAAATCATCTATACGCTACCCAGCACCTCTCTCCGGTGCCTGGCAGTTAAAGCCGGTGACACAATATTACTTAACATTATAAAAATTCCTGCCGGCTTAAGGCTCCATCCCTGCTCCCTCTCTGGGGAGACATAACTTTCAGGGCCCAGCAAGGGAAGATTTAGTACCGTGGTTTATGGGAGAGAGTTATTTCTTACTCTCTTGGTTTGTTCCTTCAGTTACGGCCCAAATGTATGTTTGGGGGAAAACACACATGGTTTATTTATTTATTACACCTTTTTATGGTAAGCAGCGTGCCTCATCATCATCACTTTGTTGCTGTGGGGAGGATGCTGTAATGGAAGGCCAGTCTGTAATTAAAGAGCATTGGCCGGAGTGTGAAGGTTTCACTGAAGGGCAGTTGTTTATGCATGAACGTGTGTTTATTAGCTTAGCCAGGTCCCTCAGTCATCACCATTGGCATCTCTGTGGGTCTTGAGTTCTTCTCTATGATTCCCGCTGTGATTCCAGTTCAGAAACTACAGGTCACACACTGTTGCTGCAGATTAGGAATGCCAACCCTGGGGATGGCTGTTTGTATATGTTCAGAATGCTTACGGGATATTCCGGCATGCAGAAACATACTTGATTTTTCTTTGTGAAATTCCTTGTTCTTGAGACAGAACAGCTGCTGGATCCTGTGGTGGCAATCTGTGCTTTCCCACTCCTCCTCCATCTTCCCCTCTTTCATCTTCATCTGCTCTCCCTCGCTTCATACCCCTCCCTCCACCCCCCTCTCTGTCAGTCTGTCTGTTTTTGCCTGACAGAATTTTGATGTAGTTTGATCTTCTCAGCATGACGTGCTGTGTAGTTTGATTTTCTCAGCATGACATGCTGTGTAGTTTGGTATTCTCAGCATGATGTGCCGTGTAGTTTGGTCTTCTCAGCATGACGTGCTGTGTAGTTTGACTTCTCAGCATGACGTGCCGTGTAGTTTGGTCTTCTCAGCATGACGTGCCGTGTAGTTTGGTCTTCTCAGCATGACGTGCTGTGTAGTTTGATCTTCTCAGCATGGCGTGCTGTGTAGTTTGATCTTCTCAGCATGACGTGCCGTGTAGTTTGGTCTTCTCAGCATGACGTGCTGTGTAGTTTGATCTTCTCAGCATGACGTGCTGTGTAGTTTGGTCTTCTCAGCATGACGTGCTGTGTAGTTTGATCTTCTCAGCATGATGTGCTTGTCACGGGTTACAAAGCCAGAACCCAGAAGCAGACCAGGACAAGGTGAGTTGAAACGAAGGTGAGTATTTATTTAACAGAGTCAAAAGCGATGCTGAATAATCCAGGGAACAGAGCGGGCGGCGGAGATGAGTTGGTGGGGGTGCAGTGGCAGATCCAATAATGGCTCGGCAGCCGCCGATCACCAGGCAGGGGTTGGGTGAAGGTTCCGGGTGAGTGACTGCAGATAGAACAAAACGGAGGTAAGTACACAGCAAGCCAACAAGGTGCAAAACAACAAAACTAACGCTAGAAGCTCCAAGGCTGATACACTGACAAACATACTGTTCATGGCTAACGATCCGGCAGGGAATGGATGTCAGGTCAGAGCTTATGAAGGTGATGATCAAGACCAGGTGTGCAGATCGCTGATGAGATGCAGGTGCGGTTAATCGGGAGATCTCCCGCCTAGCAACGTCGCCCGGCAACCAGGCAGGGAGCGTTCAAGAACCCTCAGGAAACTGGAGATTCCGAGCGGAAAAATGGCAACACAGGCAGGAACCGACTCAGGATGCAGGGTTCATGACAGTACCCCCCCTCCGACGAACGCCACCGGGCGGACCACCCGGAGCGCCAGGATGGAGGCGGTAGAAGTCACGAAGGAGGTCAGCATCAAGGATCTGTCGCCGAGGAATCCAACTCCTCTCTTCAGGACCATACCCCTCCCAGTCCACGAGATACTGGAAACCCCGGCCCCGCCGTCTGGAATCCATAATCGCGTCGCACCGTGTAGGCAGGACCACCTCCGATCATCCGAGGGGAGGAGGAGGAGGCGGAGGGGGCAACAGAGGACTGAGGAGAACAGGCTTGAGGCAGGAGACATGAAAGGTGGGATGGACTCTGAGCGTTCTCGGTAACTTGAGTCGAACTGCAACAGGATTGATCACCTTCTCCACCACAAACGGACCAATGAACTTCGGTGACAGTTTCCTAGACTCAGTCCGTAGAGGAAGATCCCGTGTGGCCAACCAGACCCTATCTCCGATGGTATAGGTGGGAGGCGGGGAATCCGGCGACGATTCGCCTGGAGCTGATACCGGTCAGAAACTCGAAGGAGGGCCTTTCTGGCCCGATGCCAGGTCTGGTGGCAACGACGAATGTGGGCCTGAACAGAGGGCACTGAGAGATCCTTCTCCTGAGAAGGAAACAAGGGAGGTTGGTAGCCATACAGGCACTCGAAGGGAGACATCCCAGTGGCAGATGTAGGGAGAGTATTGTGGGCATACTCAACCCAAGGCAACTGAGAGACCCAGGAGGTGGGGTTGGAGGAGACAAGGCAGCGTAGCGTGGATTCCATCTTCTGGTTGGCTCTCTCCGCCTGACCATTAGATTGGGGGTGAAAACCAGATGTGAGACTGACTGTAGCTCCAATGGCCAAACAGAAGGACTTCCAGACCGCCGAGGTAAACTGAGGACCACGGTCGGAAACGATGTCACTGGGCAACCCGTGGACCCTGAAAACCTCCCTAACCAGGATCTCGGACGTCTCAGAGGCAGAGGGAAGCTTGGAAATGGGCACAAAGTGGGCGAACTTGCTGAATCTGTCCACGATAGTCAGAACGACCGTGTTCCCCTCAGAAGAGGGCAACCCAGTGACAAAGTCCAGGGCCAGATGCGACCATGGTCGCCGGGGAATAGGGAGGGGGTGAAGTAGTCCAGAGCTGGGCCGATTGGCACTCTTATTCTGCGCACACACTGGACAGGCAGCAACAAACCTCTGAGTATCCTCTCCCATGGCAGGCCACCAAAATCGTCTGCGAAGTAACGCCATCGTCCGAGCCACGCCAGGGTGACAAGCCATCTTGCTGGCGTGGGACCATTGGAGGACAGCAGAACGAACCGACTCAGGCACAAACAACCGACCGGGTGGACCGTTACCGGGACCGGGCTGCGTCCGAAGGGCCGCCATAACCTCCTCCTCAATCTTCCACATAACTGCTCCCACGACACAGTTCCGGGGAAGAATCGTCTCGGTCTTGGCCCCCACTCTCCTCCGTCTTGGAGAACATCCGGGACAAGGCGTCCGCCTTGCCGTTCTTAGATCCAGGTCGGAACGTCAGGGAAAAAATTAAAGCGTCCAAAAACAAAGCCCACCTGGCCTGACGGGAGTTGAGACGTCTAGCCGATTGCACGTAAGCAAGATTCTTGTGGTCAGTCCAGACAATAAACGGTTGCTCCGCCCCCTCCAACCAGTGGCGCCACTCCTCCAAGGCAAGCTTCACCGCGAGAAGCTCCCGGTTACCCACATCGTAGTTCCTCTCCGCAGACGAAAGACGACGAGAGTAGTAGGCGCAGGGATGGAGTTTACCGTCAGTGGAGCATCGCTGGGACAGGATGGCGCCAACCCCCCACATCAGACGCATCCACTTCAACGACGAACTGACGGGCCGTGTCAGGTTGAGAGAGAATCGGTGCGTTGGTGAATCGCCTCTTCAAATCCAGGAACGCTCGATCCGCCTCCGGATTCCAATTGAAGGTCCTGGTACTGGAAGTCAGGGCAGTTAACGGAGCGGCCACACGGCTGTAATCCCGGATGAATCTGCGGTAGAAATTCGCAAACCCCAGAAACCTCTGGAGCTGCAATCTCGTACCGGGCTGGGCCCATTCCAGAACCGCCCTAACCTTCTCCTGGTCCATCCTAATCTCTCCCCTGGAGATGATGTACCCAAGGAAGGATGTAGTGTGGGCGTGAAATTCGCACTTCTCGGCCTTCACGAACAGGCGATTCTCCAACAATCGCTGCAGAACCTGCCTGACATGTTGGACGTGGTTGGAAGGTTCCTTCGAGAAGATCAGAATGTCATCCAGGTAAACAAACACAAAGAGACCGATCATATCTCTCAGGACGTCATTCACCATACTCTGGAATACCGCTGGAGCATTGGTCAGTCCAAACGGCATCACCTGATACTCAAGTGACCCATCGGTGTATTGAAACCCCGTCAACCACTCGTCCCCCTCTCTGATCCGGACCAGGTGATACGCATTGCGTAGGTCTAGCTTGGTGAACACAGTAGCACCCTGTAAGGAGTCGAAGGCAGAGCTCATCAAGGGCAGGGGATACTTGTTCTTGACCGTGATATCATTCAACCCCCGATAATCAATACACGGTCGAAGAGAGCCATCCTTCTTACCCACAAAGAAGAATCCTGCCCCCAGGGGTGATGACGAGGGACGAATGAGGCCAGCAGCTAGGGACTCCTTGATGTAGGTCTCCAAAGCCTCACGTTCAGGTCGGGAGATACTGTATAACCGTCCCTTGGGATAGACAGCTCCAGGGAACAGGTTGATGGCACAATCATATGGTCGGTGGGGAGGGAGTGACAGAGCCCTCTGCTTACTGAACACTTCCCCCAAATCGTGATATGTCTCGGGAACCAGGGACAAATCTGGGGGTTTAGCCTCAATCACCTGACTGGGAACCGAATGGGAACAGGCAGTCTTGAGACAGTTAGCATGACAATCAAGGCTCCAACTAGTTACCTTGCCCGTCACCCAATCGAACGTGGGATTGTGTTCCTTCAGCCAGGGGTATCCAAGGACCAGAGGAACATGGGAAGAAGGCAGAATGAAGAATGAGATCACCTCAGAATGATTCCCTGACAACAGCATCTTAACCGGTTCAGTCCTCATCGTGATACGTGCCAGACTACTGCCGTTCAGAGTGGTAGCTTCAATGGCTTCCGGTAATTGTTCCTTGGAAAGCCCCAGCTGTTCCACCACTTCGGCATCAATAAAGCTTCCATCGGCACCTGAATCGACAAAAGCGTTAATCGCTAAGCTCTGATTCCTGTTCATGAGGGTAGCCGGGAAATGGGGTCTGACAGAGGTATTGAGAGGTTGAAACTGGCTCGCTAAAAGTCCTCCCAACTTTAGCGAGCCGAGCAGTTTGACGACCGCCGGGAACAAGTGGAGATGTAATGTCCCGAACTACCACAGTAGAGGCAGCAGTTGGTCTTACGTCTGTGTTGGCGCTCCTCCTTGGTTAACCCGTGCCGCCCCACTTGCATGGGTTCAGAGTCGGGAGGCAGGACCTCTCCACTAATCCTGTGTGGTGGACAATGATCGACGTATTCTGGTCCACCCCCCGACCCGACTGGGAACTGAGAAGCTGATCGATTGGACGGGCCCCATTGCTTCTCCCTCCTTCGCTCTCGAACTCGGTTATCCACCCGAATAGACAAGGCTACCAAGCTGTCCAGGTCACTAGGCTCCGGATAGGAGATCAACTCATCCTTGAGCCGCTCCGACAGCCCCTGGTAAAAAGCCGCTTGCAGAGACTCCTCATTCCACCCACTCTCCACAGCCAACGTCCTGAACTCGATCACGAAGTCGGCAACGCTGCGAGTTCCTTGGCGAAGCGAAAACAGCCGCCTAGCTGCGTCCATACCTCGGACGGAATGGTCGAATAGCTTCCTCATCTCGGCCATGAACTCCTGGTATGAAGCCATGCAGGTGTCCTGTCGTTCCCAAACGGCTGAAGCCCACTCCAGCGCTCGACCCCGCAGCAACTCAATAACAAAGGCTATCCTAGCCTTGTCTGTGGCATAAGAGTAGGGCTGTAGATCGAACACTAATTCACACTGCATAAGGAAAGAACGGCATCTTCCCAGCTCCCCCTCATATTTATCCGGCGTCGGAACCTTGGGCTCACGGAAGGACACCGCTCCAGAAGCGGCAGGCGAGATGGGTGAAACCGGTAGTGGATTCTCCACCGGCAAACTGAGCTGAGCCTGGATCTTCGTCAGACTGGTAGAAAGGTTCCGAACTGACAACGCTATCTCCTGTAGTGCCTTGCTATGTTGTCCCAACATCTTCTCCTGATGGGTAATGGCATGGCGAACAGAGTCCAGGTCCGCTGGGTTCATTACTGGCCGGATCGTTCTGTCACGGGTTACAAAGCCAGAACCCAGAAGCAGACCAGGACAAGGTGAGTTGAAACGAAGGTGAGTATTTATTTAACAGAGTCAAAAGCGATGCTGAATAATCCAGGGAACAGAGCGGGCGGCGGAGATGAGTTGGTGGGGGTGCAGTGGCAGATCCAATAATGGCTCGGCAGCCGCCGACCACCAGGCAGGGGTTGGGTGAAGGTTCCGGGTGAGTGACTGCAGATAGAACAAAACGGAGGTAAGTACACAGCAAGCCAACAAGGTGCAAAACAACAAAACTAACGCTAGAAGCTCCAAGGCTGATACACTGACAAACATACTGTTCATGGCTAACGATCCGGCAGGGAATGGATGTCAGGTCAGAGCTTATGAAGGTGATGATCAAGACCAGGTGTGCAGATCGCTGATGAGATGCAGGTGCGGTTAATCGGGAGATCTCCCGCCTAGCAACGTCGCCCGGCAACCAGGCAGGGAGCGTTCAAGAACCCTCAGGAAACTGGAGATTCCGAGCGGAAAAATGGCAACACAGGCAGGAACCGACTCAGGATGCAGGGTTCATGACAGTGCTGTGTAGTTTGGTCTTCTCAGCATGACGTGCCGTGTAGTTTGGTCTTCTCAGCATGATGTGCTGTGTAGTTTGGTCTTCTCAGCATGACGTGCTGTGTAGTTTGGTCTTCTCAGCATGACGTGCTGTGTAGTTTGGTCTTCTCAGCATGACGTGCTGTGTAGTTTGGTCTTCTCAGCATGACGTGCTGTGTAGTTTGATCTTCATAGCATGACGTGCTGTGTAGTTTGATCTTCTCAGCATGACGTGCTGTGTAGTTTGGTCTTCTCAGCATGACGTGCTGTGTAGTTTGATCTTCATAGCATGACGTGCTGTGTAGTTTGATCTTCTCAGCATGACGTGCTGTGTAGTTTGGCATGTATCAGCTGCCATCTCACTCATCCTTGTTGCTGTTGAGAGATTTAAAAGGTGTGACTGGTTTGGGAATATTTCACCCCATTCAAATGGTTTATGTGAAGTTTGCTAAGTATTTTTGAATGATATGTCAGCACATGCTTGAAAGAGTCCCAATCCCTCTCTCTCGCTGTCTCTGTCTCTTCCCTCTTTCTCTCTCCTCTCCAGGCTGACAGCATTTGTGTTGAAATCCTTTGCTCAGTCTCGTGGGTTCATCTTCATTGACCCAGAGGAGCTGCATGCTGCCAAGGCCTGGCTCATCAACCACCAGAGAGAGGAGGGCTCCTTCCCCGCCATGGGACGCATCCTCAACAAAGACCTGCAGGTGTGTGTGTGTGTACTGTGTGTGTGTGCGTGTTTTCATAAGCACCATTAACCAGTGTTATTCTCCATCTAAAGGGAGGAATCCATGGAAAGATCTCGTTGACGGCGTATGTGGTTGCAGCCCTCCTGGAGACAGGAATAACTTCGGAGGTAAGAGGATCAGTGGGGGGACCATGACCTCTCCGATTAAACACCCTCACCTCCCGAACATTATTATTTAGCACAGTATTCCTCAAGGGGCGAATCTTAACCTGACATTTATATGTTAGTGTAAATTGGACATTTAATGAAACTTTCAGGCTCAGACCTAATACCAGACTACAAATACAGCTCTCTCGCTCATCCAGATATAGGTTATGTGTGTGTGTGTGTGTGTGTGTGTGTGTGTGTGTGTGTGCGCGTGCATGCGACTGTGTTTGCCAGTACATTCCCATCAGTTGGAAATATGGATGTCCTGGCACAGAGCCCAATCATATTTGTTATGCTCCAGTGGTGGTAATTTAATATCTAATCCCTGGCTGACTGCATCAAGAGATTTATGAGGAGGACATGCAGAGACAAGGATGCCTGTGAAAGGTAGTACACCCAGGCCACATTCCTGTCACCTCGCCATGCTCTTACCCTGGTGCTGAACCCTGGACGACGTGCTCACCGTCCTGTTGAACTCTCTGCAGTGTGCATTGAAGCAACACATAGGACACACTGGCAGTTGAACATTTGATCAACGTCATGGTCGCTCTAGTAAAAAGAGATCTTTGGCTATTGAAAGGTAGCAGTGTCCTTATTTTAGGGCCAAGTGTGGTATGCCCTTTATCTGCCAAAGTCGTTGTTGCAAAAGAATGTTGCTGTTTATGTGTACAGTGACTGAGTCCATGTAATGTTTATGCTTTGTCCTTCATTGAGTGTGTTGCCAATACCAATGTTAAAATCCAGATTGTTATTGTGTTAGCTCTCTGTTCATTCAGGCACAGCTCTTCGCAAAGTATTCACAAAGTATTTTTTCACTCTAGTTCCCTTCCATCCATTTCCCTCCCCCTTCACCAAACCCACCTATTCTCTTCCAGTCTTCCTATCCTTCCCTATCTATCCTGAAGGGCTCTCCAGAGAATCAGGCCTCTAAAACTGATACTAACTGAAAAGGGATACTTGACATCAAAGCAAAACTCCTTCTTCCTTCCAAATTCAGTTAATTAAAAGGTGACTGGACAGATTAAAGTGAGTGGCTGTTGAGGTCTCTCATCTGAGCACATCTGGAAAAGCTCCTGCCTTTAATGGCAAAGTCTATGTTTATTAGCCTTTTGATAAGCAGCACATCTGAGTTGGGGAGTATGAGTTGGAACAGGACTGATCTTGAACACTCAGCAAAGATCAAATATGCCGGACTTAAGTGAAAGATGAATACGGAGGGATGGAGGGAGGGAGTTGTGGAGAGAGGTGTATCCATTACTCATACGAAGGTTTGGTCTGTGTGCTCACATATGTGTGACATGTGTTAGCGCACCTGTGTGCTTGTTTATGTCTATTTCTATAAATATGTGTACTCTTCCCCAGGAGGAGAAGACAGCTGTGGCCAAGGCAAAGGGTTTCCTGGAGAGTAACACATACTCAGCTGATGACCCGTACACCACAGCCCTGTCTGCCTACGCCCTGGCCCTGTTACGAAGCCCCTACGCCACCCTCGCCCTCCGACGCCTCAACCACATGGCCATCACACAAGGTACTCAGCTGTTAGGAAGTTTGGTTGCCTACCAATTCATATACAGTGAGGGAAAAAAGTATTTGATCCCCTGCTGATTTTGTACGTTTGCCCACTGACAAAGACATGATCAGTCTACAATTGTAATGGTTGGTTTATTTGAACAGTGAGAGACAGAATAACAACAACAAAATCCAGAAAAACGCATGTCAAAAATGTTATAAATTGATTTGCATTTTAATGAGGGAAATAAGTATTTGACCCCTCTGCAAAACATGACTTAGTACTTGGTGGCAAAACCCTTGTTGGCAATCACAGAGGTCAGACGTTTCTTGTAGTTGGCCACCAGGTTTGCACACATCTCAGGAGGGATTTTGTTCCACTCCTCTTTGCAGATCTTCTCCAAGTCATTAAGGTTTCGAGGCTGACATTTGGCAACTCGAACCTTCAGCTCCCTCCACAGATTTTCTACGGCATTAAGGTCTGGAGACTGGCTAGGCCACTCCAGGGCTTTAATGTGCTTCTTCTTGAGCCACTCCTTTGTTGCCTTGGCCGTGTGTTTTGGGTCATTGTCATGCTGGAATACCCATCCACGACCCATTTTCAATGCCCTGGCTGAGGGAAGGAGGTTCTCACCCAAGATTTGACGGTACATGGCCCCGTCCATCATCCCTTTGATGCGGTGAAGTTGTCCTGTCCCCTTAGCAGAAAAACACCCCCAAAGCATAATGTTTCCACCTCCATGTTTGACAGTGGAGATGGTGTTCTTGGGGTCATAGGCAGCATTCCTCCTCCTCCAAACACGGCGAGTTGAGTTGATGCCAAAGAGCTTGATTTTGGTCTCATCTGACCACAACCCTTTCACCCAGTTCTCCTCTGAATCATTCAGATGTTCATTGGCAAACTTCAGACGGGCCTGTATATGTGCTTTCTTGAGCAGGGGGACCTTGTGGGCGCTGCAGGATTTCAGTCCTTCACGGCGTAGTGTGTTTCCAATTGTTTTCTTGGTGACTATGGTCCCAGCTGCCTTGAGATCATTGACAAGATCCTCCCGTGTAGTTCTAGGTTGATTCCTCACCGTTCTCATGATCATTGCAACTCCACGAGGTGAGATCTTGCATGGAGCCCCAGGCCGAGGGAGATTGACAGGTCTTTTGTGTTTCTTCCATTTGCGAATAATCGCACCAACTGTTGTCACCTTCTCACCAAGCTGCTTGGCGATGGTCTTGTAGCCCATTCCAGCCTTGTGTAGGTCTACAATCTTGTCCCTGACATCCTTGGAGAGCTCTTTGGTCTTGGCCATGGTGGAGAGTTTGGAATCTGATTGATTGACTGCTTCTGTGGACAGGTGTCTTTTATACAGGTAACAAGCTGAGATTAGGAGCACTCCCTTTAAGAGTGTGCTCCTAATCTCAGCTCGTTACCTGTATAAAAGACACCTGGGAGCCAGAAATCTTTCTGATTGAGAGGAGGTCAAATACTTATTTCCCTCATTAAAATGCAAATCAATTTATAACATTTTTGACATGTGTTTTTCTGGATTTTTTTGTTGTTATTCTGTCTCTCACTGTTCAAATAAACCTACCATTAAAATTATAGATTGATCATTTCTTTGTCAGTGGGCAAACGTACAAAATCAAATACTTTTTTCTCTCACTGTAAAACACTAAACTGACATGACAGACCCATTGTTCTTCCACATACTGTTTCTTACACTTTCGTCTCTCTCCATTTCCTTCTTTGTCTTTCTTCTCTCTTTCAATCAGACGGCTTCACCCACTGGAGTCTGACAGGCAGCACGGTGACAGATGAGGACACCTTCATGGGCTTTAGTGACGGTCTTTCTCAGTCAGGTAGACACACACTGTCTGGCCACAGCTAGACTATCCTCTATGACTGATGATTCTGATGTTCTTAGATCTTGACTTTTAGTATTAGTTAGGCTGTCTGGTGTTTGTATGCTAATAGTCTCCTCCGTGTCCCAGTGGTGTCAGCGGAGGTGGAGATGACAGCATATGGACTGCTGACCTACGCCCTGCTGGGTGACGTGGCCTCCGCCCTGCCTGTGGTCAAGTGGCTCTCCCAGCAGAGGAACGCCCTCGGGGGCTTCTCCTCCACACAGGTACCCCTCACAAACACTGGAGAACCAGAGCCTCTCAGCCTCTTAGTCAAAAGCATTCTCCCAGATTAATCTCTCCCATATGTATTATTGTGTTTTTTAAGCGGCCAAATGGTTTTATTTTACCTTTAATTTACCAGGTTTTACCAGGTTAGCCTGATAATCTATTTTAGAAGAGAGAACTGTCTCACAAAGGTATATTTGAAACAAATGGTAATTGGTCATCTGGTCAGTCAGTGTCCAAAGCCGCCTCCTAATAACTGTCTGTCCATCCACTCTCCTAGGACACGTGTGTGGCCCTTCAGGCGTTGTCTGAGTATGCCATCCTGTCATACGTGGGAGGAGTCAACCTGACCATCTCTCTGGCCTCTACAAACCTGGACTTCCAGGAGAGCTTTGAACTGCACCGCGACAACCAAAAGATCCTACAGAGCGCCTTGGTAAGGAGTATGGTCACATTGCCACTAGACTCTGATGTAAGGTCAGTTATGTTTTTTCCCATAATGGTTAAGGTTAGGATTGGAGGAAGGTAATCTGATCCTAGATCTGTGCCTAAGGGCATCTTCTTTCTGAGGTAAACGCTCTTGCTCAGGTGGTGAAGGGATCTCTACTGGACCAAGATACACATAGAAACTAAAGTTACACAATTGTCAGTTTTCAATTATGAAAGGTACCTTAAATAACATCCACAAAGTCAATTCAGTTGAGGATAACAATGAGACGCTATCTAAGAGCAGTGGAATGTGTTTCCCAGTGAAGGAACCAGTGAGTGTTTTCAGGCTATGCGTCTACATTTCCTTCTCCTTCCCAAGCACCTGCCTATCAGTCACAGTGAGGGAATGGCTCAGGTGAGGGCATTAACTTTTCTTCCCTCTGCCGGGCATGTAATTCTCTGCCGTAATTAGCTCTGTCAGTTTAATTGGGGGTAATTTAGCTGTGCTGGTTAGTGGCCATGCTATTTGACTGCTGCTGCTTGGGTCTACAGCATTAATTCACTTGATAAGTGTCTCTCTCACCCCCCATCTTTTTCTCTCTTTCTCTCTCTCTCAACCCCATTTTTTTTCTCTCCTCTCGCTCTCTTTCTCTCTAGATCCCCAGTATTCCCACAGGGCTGTTTGTCAGTGCTAAAGGCGAGGGCTGCTGTCTAATGCAGGTATGTTACTACTGATCTCCTCTTCTACCATTATATCCTTCACTCACACTGAGAATTCACCAGAGGGGAAAAGCCAGTCCATTCCCATGACTCATTGCTCTAATGCCCAAATTCCTGACTGTAAATTGGAATGATCTGGTAGAACTTAGGCAGTTGTTCGGCAGGGACTGTTCGTTCCTCAATAACACTGACGCCCTGGATAGGATGCTGTTTTCGCTGTACCTTGTCACTAAAAACAAAAGGCTCTTTGAGGCCAGGGTGCATAAACAACTTCTTGGGGGGGGGGGGGTTCCCCATGCAGCTTCCTGCTCTAGATAGAACACAGCGTTCCTCCTCTCCTCTCCTCTCCTCTCCTCTCCTCTCCTCTCCTCTCCTCTCCTCTCCTCTCCTCTCCTCTCCTCTCCTCTCCTCTCCTCTCCTCTCCTCTCCTCTCCTCTGCTGCATGTTTAGAAGAGCCTGTCAACCGTATCCAGCTTCACATGACAGGTGATCATTACACTGGTCTCAAATGGGCTCTGTGATCCTTCAGATAACACTAACAGTTATTAGATCCTTTGAAAAAGGACATAAAGCTTATGTGTATTACTACTGTTTTAATGCTGCAGTTATATATATATATATATATATATATATATATATCAATCAGTCCAATATATTTTATAAAGCCATTTTTACATCAGCAGTTGTCACCAAATGCTATAGAAACCCAGCCTAAAACCCCAAAGAGCAAGCAATGCAGATGGCTAAGAAAAACTCCCTAGAAAGGCAGGAACTTAAGAAGAAACCTAGAGAGGAACCAGGTTCCGAGGGTTGGCCAGTACTCTTCTGGTGTGTCAGGTGGAGATAATAAGATTACATGGCCATTAAGGCGTTCCACAGAGATGCTGGCCCATGTTGACTCCAATGCTTCCCACAGTTATGTCACGTTAACTGGATGTCCTTTGGGTGGTGGACCATTCTTGATACACACGGGAAACTGTTGAGCGTGAAAAACCCAGCAGTGTTGCAGTTCTTGATACACTCAAACCGGTGTGCCTGGCACCTACTACCATACCCTGTTCAAAGGCACATCAATATTTTGTCTTGCCCATTCACCCTCTGAATGGCACACACACACACAATCCATGTCTCAAATGTCTCAAGGCTTAAAAATCCTCCCCTTCATCTACACTGATTGAAGTGGATTTAACAGGTGACATCAATAAGGGATCATAGCATTCACATGGATTCAACTGGTCAGTGTATGTAATGTTTTGTACACTCAGTGTATATAGGAGCCATGGCTGGAGAAGGCCACTATTGCTGACTATCTCTGCCCCCCTCCACTCCTCCATACCTCCCTCCATCTATACACACATCTCTTTTCCTCCTTTCACACCTCTATCCCTCCATCCACACCTCTCCCTCCCTCAGCACATCCCTCTCTCCCTCTCTCCAGTCTGACAGTGCCTGAGGCCTGGAGCACCTGGGCTGTAATGAGACGACAACATCAGCATGATGAAAGCGAGAGAGCCTGTGTGTGTGTGTGTGTGTGTGTGTGTGTGTGTGTGTGTGTGTGTGTGTGTGTGTGTGTGTGTGTGTGTGTGTGTGTGTGTGTGTGTGTGTGTGTGTGTGTGTGTGTGTGTGTGTGTGTGTGTGTGTGTGTGTGTGCTAGCTTCCACATTAAATGGGTTTTCTCTGCAACACAGGTTTGCTCTGCACCTCTGCACTTTCTATTACACCCACAATCTGGAATACATTCTGTCTCTCTAAGCCACGCTGCTTGTTCTCTCCTCAGATTGATGTGTCCTACAACGTGCCTGACCCCTTGGCCAAGCCAGCTTTCCAGCTCAAGGTGGACCTGAAGGAACCCAGGCAGGAGCGCCACCCGCCAGCACCACCCTCCCCCCGCCACCCTAGCCCTCGCTCCCGTTCCCGTGCCGACAACCGCTCAGAGCTGAGCCGCAAACGCCGGGCGGCCACCGATGATGAAGACCCCGCAGCTCACCAAGACAACCTGGACTACCGCATCACCCTGGAAGCTTGTGCCAGGTACTGCAGAGACAGTCGGCTCAGTGCAGCAGCCTTTAGCCTAGCTAGCATTTAGCCTGGTAGTTTGCCTAGTTCTGCTAGCATTTAGCTTAGCATCTAACTCTGTTTCTCTCTCTTCAGGTGGCTCCACTCAGGTTCTTCCAACATGGCTGTCTTGGAGGTCCCTCTGCTGTCAGGTTTCTGTGCCGATGTGGAAAGCTTGGAGACGGTAGGACATAAACATACACACACACATTACAATGTCAGACAGACAGACAGACAGACACGGCTCACATCTGAAGGCCATTTCAGAGGAGGCGGTGTGGCGTGGAATTTATCAGGTGAAGTAGGCACGAATGTCCTTTCTTTTTCGGCTTCCTAATTCTCACTTGAAACCGTTTTTGTGTTTAATAGGCTAAATTAAATATTTCAGATTTAAATATGATTATTTATCACGAAGTAGTTTGGATGTGGTGAAGTACTATATTTTTCTTAAGGGTAGTTTTAGTGTAGCTTAACTTCTTCCAGTGTAAAGTAATTGGTAGCTTAGTAAACTACTGTATATTTAACTGCCCCTCCCCCCCACACACACTCAATTTTTTAAAACTCTATTACATGCCATGACATTGTTTCTCCTCTGTTGCTGTTTATGCTGCTCATGTTCTTCCCCACTGCGTCTCAGAAAGGTGTTTGTGGAGATTTGCTTATCAATGGATGAAGACGTTGAGTGGCTGAGACCTGTGGCTCTGCTATTGCCCACATAAAGAATTATACAGTTTACTATAGAATACTATAGTCCTTACAATATAATTATGTAGTAAACAGTAGTATACTGTAGAATACTATACTACATACGGTAGTATCCCTCAACCATGTGTAGTACTTAGTATGTCATTTTGTAGTATACTGTTGAATACTTTAGTAAATACTATGGTATTATTGACAAAAAAAACACTGTAGTAAATACTGCAAAAATGTCTGCAAAAAAACAACAACCTGCAAAAAAAAACATTATATATATATATAGTAAATACTACAGTATTTATTTGTATATACCCTGCCCATTCCCCTCCCCCATATCCCAATTTGTGTCACCTGTAAGTGAGAAACCTACATGCCAAGTATAGACCATATATTGTTGGAGCAAGCTCCCTCACGACGCCAGGACAGCGGAGTCACTCACCACCTTCCGGAGACACTTGAAACCCCACCTCTTTAAGGAATACCTGGGATAGGATAAAGTAATCCTTCTACCCCCCCCCCAAAAAAAAAAAAAACTTTGTAAAGTGGTTATCCCACTGGCTATAAGGTGAATGCACCAATTTGTAAGTCGCTCTGGATAAGAGCGTCTGCTAAATGACGTAAATGTAAATATATTGTGTTCCCTATGGTTATAGAAAAGAGCAAAAGCTCTCCATTCAGACCCCAGTCCTACCTACCTACAGGTTATGGAACATTTGCTCTTTTAGTATTTCTCCAGTAGGTTTCATCAAGGAGAAAGCCCTCCACTTCTATGTCAAAGGATAATAAGGACAAAAACACTTTAGTAAATACTACAGTAATGTCCCCAAAAACACTACAGTAAATACAGGTGGCGAATCGCATCTCTGCATGTCTGACAGACATATCAGTGTGGATGACGGATCACCACCTCAAGCTGAACCTCGGCAAGACGGAGCTGCTCTTCCTCCCGGGGAAGGACTGCCCGCTCCATGATCTCGCCATCACGGTTGACAACTCTGTTGTGTCCTCCTCCCAGAGTACAAAGAACCTTGGCGTGACCCTGGACAACACCCTGTCGTTCTCCGCTAACATCAAAGCGTTGACCCGATCCTGTAGGTTCATGCTCTACAACATTTGCAGAGTACGACCCTACCTTACACAGGAAGTGGCACAGGTCCTAATCCAGGCACTTGTCATCTCCTGTCTGGATTACTGCAACTCGCTGTTGGCTGGGCTCCCTGCCTGTGCCATTAAACCCCTACAACTCATCCAGAACGCTGCAGCCCGTCTGGTGTTCAACCTTCCCAAGTTCTCTCACGTCACCCCGCTCCTCCGCACACTCCACTGGCTTCCAGTTGAAGCCCGCATCTGCTACAAGACCATGGTGCTTGCCTACGGAGCTGTGAGGGGAACGGCACCTCCGTACCTTCAGGCTCTGATCAGTCCCTACACCCAAACGAGGGCATTGCGTTCATCCACCTCTGGCCTGCTGGCCCCCCTACCTCTGCGGAAGCACAGTTCCCGCTCAGCCCAGTCAAAACTGTTCGCTGCTCTGGCACCCCAATGGTGGAACAAGCTACCTCACGACGCCAGGACAGCGGAGTCACTCACCACCTTCCGGAGACACTTGAAACCCCACCTCTTTAAGGAATACCTGGGATAGGATAAAAGTAATCCTTCTACTCTCCCCCTACCCAAGCCCCCCCCCCCAAAAAAAAATCATAAGGTGAATGCACCAATTTGTAAGTCGCTCTGCTAAATGACGAAAATGTAATGTAAATGTACTACAGTATACTACAGTCTGCAAAAACACTACAGTAATGACTATAGTATATACTACAATTTTTTTGCTACAGTATTTATACTATAATAAACTGTAAATGCTACAGTATACTGCAGTAAATACTACAATATACTACAGTAAAATCTGTAAAAACACTACAGTGAATACTATAGTATTCCTACCATACTTTTGTATTTTTTCATTTAGATGTGCTGGAACTCTTGGCAGACATAGCCAAAACTGGGTCGACTGGATCTATGTGTGTGTGTTTATGCAGCAGTTGAGAGAGTATTGAGAGAGTATTTTTACTGCAGTGTTTAAGGACTGTAGCGTTGTCTGGATGAGGGCCAACTCTGGCCCAGTGTTGGTTACTGTGTCTCTGGGGCTCCATTGGGAGCCAGGACAGGGGGCACCAACCCTCTGTGGGCCTAAAGCCCAGCCGCCAGGGCAGGGGAGGGCTGGGGCTGGGGGTTGCCACTGTTTATCCCAACTACCCCCCTCTGAGAGCCAGGGGAGAGAGACCCAGGGACCCATGGCAGCCATCTTAAGGAGGGGGTGAGAGGTTAGTTGAGGTCACCTCCCCAGGCCCTCATCAAATGCTTATCTCCCCCATTACTGCAGAGTTATGGGCCCCAGACTCCAGCTATCCACCTACCTGGGGGGAGATAACACACACGCGCACACACAATCACACACACACTAGCTCCCTGAGACTTGAGGGAGTCGGTGCTGACCTGTGTAGTGTAGTGGCTAACAATCTAGGTTTACAGAGCCACCCCTGCTAGCCTCCCTGCCTTACGACTGCCTGACTGCCTTGACCAGCCGCATTCCTCACTTTACGAGACGGAGCCTCGCTTACGCAGTCATGTGTTGTTGTTTTCATAGATGTTAATTGGAATGATTACACAACACACTTTGGCTTATACCTCTGTAGCTGTTTTTATCAATATAATGAGCTGAGCTGAATGGAATAAAATGCCTCACATTAACTATGCTACCTATCTTATGTTACTGTAAGTGCTAAGAGAAGTTGAATGGAATACATTTCAAGTTGTTACTGTAATTATAGTTATTGTCAAGGGAAAAAACAACACAGCCAACACACAGCCTACTCACACACACACACACTTTATCACTCTCTACCAAACTGTGTGTGTGTGTGTGTGTGTGTGTGTGTGTGTGTGTGTGTGTGTGTGTGTGTGTGTGTGTGTGTGTGTGTGTGTGTGTGTGTGTGTGTCCCAGTGGCGCCAGCTCAGGCTGAGCACCTCATAAACTGAATCTGTCCGTAGGACTGCCACCTAGAGAGCCCTGTAGGAGGAATTAACACCCCGTTCCCCCATCAACCCCCCATGTTCCCCCAACACCCACCCCCTTACGCAGTAAACAGCAACTCCCTCATAGATACTGATGCTGTTATTGGAAGCTGTCTCTGGCTCCCTCTCTTCAGCTTGTAAACAGGCTTGACCTATCTACAACTAGGCTGAAATGAGATCACCAGAATACTCATTGACCAGTGAGACAACAAAAAAGCTTAGCATTTAACCCTTTAAACTAAAAGGTTTTGACACTGGTAGAGCACGGCGCTTGTAACGCCAAGGTAGTGGGTTCGATCCCCGGGACCACCCATACACAAAAATGTATGCACGCATGACTGTAAGTCGCTTTGGATAAAAGCGTCTGCTAAATGGCATATTATATTATTATTATTATTATTATTATTATAATAGTGTTTGTTGTAAGGGATGTTATTAAATGTTTGGTTAATTGTAGATTAGAATATACACTGACCCCCATCCACTCCCCTTTTCTCATCAAACAGCTGCTGATGGACAAGAGGGTTGGTCTGAAGAGGTACGAAGTGGACGGAAGGAAGGTCCTCTTCTACTTTGATGAGGTGAGTTAGCCATACCAGTATATCACCATTGTAATCTGTTTATAGCTGTGGTGTACTGTACTGAGATCAGTTCTAACTGGTTAACGTTTGACCTGTCTCTATGTTTGTCCCACCACACAGATCTCCAGTCAGTGTATGACGTGTGTGGCCTTTCAGGCTGTCAGGCAGTACATAGTGGGCAAGACAGCACCTGTTCCGGTCAAGGTGTATGACTACTACGAACCAGGTGTGCCTCTGATGTAATGAATATGCTCACTTTGCGAGCAGGAAAACCCTCCTCTGTCTTCACAATGATTTAGTATGATTTATCGACAGCCTTCTCTCAGAGGAAATTGGAATTCTCTAGTCTGTGGTTTAAATAATAGATACAGCGTTCTTTTGTGGAGAGAGGTGCATCCACCACTCATACAAAGCTTTGTGTGTGTGTGTGTGTTACTGTCTCTCTCTCCACAGCGTTTGAGGCCACCCGCTTTTACAACGTGAGCGAGAGCAGTCCACTGGCCCGCGAGCTGTGTGACGGCACCACGTGCAACGAGGTGGAGAGCTCAACCAACCACTGGATAGGTAAGAGTTACACCACCGAGTTACAACACTTTACTGTATTTCCATTAATGGAACTACGACATTATATTTGTGTTAGTGCCCATTAAGCCCAGCTAATAGAACAGAGAGAGCGAGAGAGAGAGAGAGAGAGAGAGAGAGTGAAAGTGTGACATGTCTCATGGGGCTCCTCTGTAAAACTCCATTTCCTGTCCCTATGCTTTCTAAGAGCGTGTGTGTCGTGCCTAAATTGTTATTGGCACGGGCCGATATTGGAAAGAGAAGAAACAGAATAGCAGGCCCGCACAGGAATGCCCACTGTCCCTGGTTGTCATCGTGCCGAGCCGAGTGTTTTCGTTTCAGAGAGACACACACACACTCTTATTAGCGGGGGCCGATGTTGCTACAACAAATGGCGAAGTTTGCTCCTGTCACCGTGGTGACGAGTGGATGACCCTGTGTGTGTTGGCACTGTGTTTTGCCGGCCTGGCTGAGAGAGAGCCTGAGGGGCTGGGACCCCATGCAGCTGGAACCAAGGCCATGCTCAGACCCTGGGGAACCGCTCTCATCAACACACACATCCTCTCACACTCTTTCTTTTTTCTCTCTCTCTGTCTTAACTTTCCTTCCTATGAAAGATATATTCTCTTTTTCCTACTCTTTGCCTGACCCATGGTTGGGATAGTTTTTTGTCCTGTGCACTTTGACTATAGAAAGTAATAGTAATGGTGTATTTTTGTAGGCACTCCACCATGGTTCGTTGGACAAAGCTTATGGGAAAATGAATGGAGGTTTTGTATGGTTTTAGGATAAACACCGAAAATAAGGTCTGTGGTAAACACAGGCTTAGGAAATCTTACATTTTGGTCTATGATAATCTTCATCAGCTAGCGTCACTTTTTGTGATTTTTGAAGTGTTTATGTAATTTAAAAAAGCACATAAAGCACTAGTGTTAACCTCAGACCTTATTTGAGGCATTTATCCCAAAACCCTATTCTTACCCCATTCATTTTCCCCATAGGGATGGCTGAACGAACCTGAGGTAACTAATTTCCGGTTTTTATGGCGACAAGCTGGCGAGCTCTATCATGATGGTTAAATTTCACAACTAAAGTCACACAATGTTTACACACAATGTTGATAAACATTGTAAGAAAAATGCAAAAGATCCCCAAAGTAAAAAAAAAAAAAAAAGTATCTTGTCCTGTGTGTTTCCTCTGACCCAGGCTTTGTCCAGGGGAACCAATGTAACAACGTGTTTGGCTGTCTGGAGGAGGAGCAGTTTGAGCGTTGCACCTGCTACAGGGACTGTGGCTATGACGGGGAGCTGGTGTGTGGCTCAGACAGACATCTCTACCAGAATCAGTGCCAGATGGAGGTCTTCGCCTGCCGCAACGGGACCCGCATAGAACAAGTGCCCATGTCCCAGTGTCCTCAGAGTAAGACAACTCTATCGACTACTCTACCAGGGATTGGCTCCATTCCATTTCAAATGAAGTTCATGAGCTGAAAAATCCTCAATGACAGTAATGGCCAATTAATAAATTCATGAGTTTGATGTCAATTCGTCCTCTGAATGGATTTAATTAAAATCCACCACACCCACTGACTGCTCCTAACACTAGCATGCCAGGCTCTGTACCCCTCCCAGTGGCTCTGCCAGCCAGGCCCACATGTGGCTCTAATTTATCGGTCAGCTGTCACACATTGAAGAGCTAAAACATGATCTAGTTCATAGTCAAACATTACATCCACCGAAAATATGTCTCCAAAATGTTGTGATTATTAGAAACACCCTTTGAGGAATTGAAGAGAGGATGTGCTGGGAAGAGGGTGCAGGGCAGCCCAACATGCACATCATCTATCACACACACACACAAAAGTTGGAGAAGAAAGGGTGGTGTGTGTGTGTGGCTGGGGTAACAGCTGTTCAGGTGCAGGCTGGATGAAGTTTGCGAGGAGAGCTTCCCAGCGCTGCTATATTACAGGGCACCCCAAATGACAGAGTGCTTTTGTCCAGGCCTTTGAAAACCCTGTCACATTCCTTTCCGACGCACAGACCAACAACAAAGGAGCCTTCTTGTTGTGGAGCGGATTGGGAAAAGGCACAGACAAAACCTATGTGGGAAAACTAGGCTGCCTGTGCCAAGTGGTTCATACAGTAGATTATCAAAAGGACCGGATACGTGTTCCTATTGTCGTTTGTTTGTGTATGGGTGATTTAGAAATATGCACCCACATTGGAAATACGGGAAAAGATATCACACTTTTACCGTAACCGTACAGTACAATATGTGGTCCGTGTAACATTGGCTTGTTGTCATTGTGTTGTCTTTTTTCACACAGTGGAATCCACCACGGAGGACAGAGAGACTGCAACAGCCGAGGAACCAGAGCAAGCTCCTGTGCCTGTACACAAAGGTAAATACAGTGCCTGGCAAAGCACACACACACACACACAAAAACTCATACAGACACACACACACCACTCTCTCTTTTCCTCTCTACACCTCCTCCACCCCTATCTCTCATTGGACACCAGCTGTTCCCAGCTGCAGGAGTGAGTGTGTGTGAGGGTTGAGGAGTGTGAAGAGTGTGTGAGTTGTGAGTGCCAGCCAAAGGCAAGGGTTCGGACGTATCACCTCTGAGTGAAGCAGGCGTTGACATGTGCAGACTCATACTTTTGCGAACCCTGCTCTGCTCTGTTCCCGCTCTAAGACACTGTATACATGCCTGACAGAGGCCCAGACCTCTACTGTGCCCACTGTAAATGTCTACCTGTTTTATCCATTGATCTGTATTGTATGAGGGATTGGAGCTTACTCCAGCTCCGACTATACACATGCAACCCTCTGAGAACATTCACATACAGACTGCTACAATAGTTTGCTGTAGCCTACACCCACTGTAAAGTATATGTCCACCAACATGCATCTGCTTTTTCTTGCTTATAAAGTATAAAGAGTTTGATCAGTGTTTTAGAAGAGCTAGAGGTATAGATGAGAGTCCCTTCCCTCCTGTCCTCCAGGTCTGATCACTCTGTCTGCCTGCAGTGTGCTGGGGGCTGTTGGGACTTGCCCCAGTCTGCAGGAAAGGTGAGGAGAGGGGAAGTAGAGCACTGACTCCTCAGCGGATCACTTCTACAGACTACTCTCACATTCAGATAAACAGGAGGATAGGCTTTCCTTAGGGGGATCGTTTTTCTTAAAGGTGATATTTGTTGCTCCACCACAGGGTTCACGAAGATGTCAAGCTTAAATAACTTGTTACAGAACTCCTGGTCAGATATATCACTTTTATGTTGGTGTGTAGCAGGAATCGTGGCTGTGATATAGAGTAGGCTCACGTCCGTGCGTGCGTGTGTGTTTGATGTGGCCTATGCCTGTGCTGACTTGTTCCCAGCCTGCAGCTCACAGTAGCTTTAATGGAGTTCCACAAAGGTCAAAGGTCTCCTCAGTACAAAGACTGATGCTTCACAATGGAAGAGACCTCACCACAGGAATGCCATTAAAACTCTAGTGCGGTACACACGTACAGAAAACATGTATCAAACCAGATTATTACACTCAATGAACATTGTGCAAACTGTAATTCTGAGCTATTATATGTTGTTGACCTGAGCTCCTCTGTGCGTTAGGTTAGGTAGATTGTGATTGATGTGATTTTGTGTGCCAAGAATCTGACCGCATTCTCAACAGATCAAGTGAAGACATTGAGACTTTGGAATCAGTTCCTCTGTGTGGACATGTCCCTTAGTGGTGAAACAGCGTCAGAGCTGAGGGCACGATTAATTCAACAAAATACTCTGTTTAAGAGACTGATTAAAATAAATGTAATGTAGTGTGTGTACTCATTTGAAATGTATGATTTCCAAAAGGAGCAGTGTGCATGCAGTGCTTCACATGAGGCTGAACTTTTAAAGGACATAGTGACCCCTACTGGCCACTTTGTACAATTAACTCATTTTTGGTAGATACTCTGTGGAAACATACTGTTATACCCGTTGACTTTTTTGCCAAAGCTAGTGTTCTCTCAAAACTATTTTTTTGTGATTTTTTTTTTACCATCCCTCCTCCCCTATCTCTGTCCCTCTCTCTTGTGCTGTAGGTGAGGAAGAGCAGGGTTCCATGGCTGAGGTGTCCTACTACTCCTATGAGTATGACCCAGACTCAGAACCCTTCGCTGTGGAGGGGGAGGACCACTTTGAGCTGGCGGCAGGGGAGCAGGGGGGAGAGCAGGAGAGTCCATCAGATAGCCAGCTACCCACACTGGACACAAAGGACACCCATGAGCGATGGTATGGCCCTCTGACCTCCCCGTCTGTCTGCACAACAACACTGAGTTGGAACCGTTAGCACGGTGGTAATGTGGATAGGACTTGAAATTAAGTAAACTGTGACTTTGTAACCTCAAACCTGTTTCAGTCTATTTCCGCTGTAATAACAAAGTGTATTCAGATAACTCTACATCAGTGGCAGTCAGTGCCGTTTAAGATGAGGGAGGACAATTTTACTTCTTATTTCTATTATAGCATATTGGATGACTATCATTCATATTCCATTCACCCAGCTCAATGTAACAGCGATAGGTTTAGGCTACTACATGATACTCACATTTTCCCTATATCCATCATGAGGTTGCTACAACCTAGCCTATGAATGAAAGTTTACAACGTAGCTGCACACAGGTCGAGAGAAAAATTTGAGGTGACAGACAGTGACACATGGACAGACAGTGACACATTCAATACTGCCTTGCATACTCTTGTTTGCATGTAGCTGATCTAGGGTGTAATCATTAAGTTGCAAACAAGTTTCTATTGAACAAATTCAGGTATGTTTATCCCCGTTCCGTTTGCTTCAGAATCAGCGGAATGAATACACCCCTGATCACGCATAAACACAGTTAACTTTCATAGCTGCCACGTTGTATTCCTTCTAGCATCTATGCGCTCTCCTCCTCTCACCTTTTCACTTCACTTGTGGACTTTAATGCACAACACATAAGCTGTATGTGACCAGGCGAAAAAACCAATCCAAGCCAAACCATATCATAACCGCTACACAAAGCCTATATCGTTGTCACCATATTTGCTAAAGTCATAGTCAACATAGCGAATAGAACTAACGTGTTAGTAAACCCGCTACAGTCATGCAGTAACGTTAGTGTACAGTCAGTAAGCAGTTTAGCACTTACACTGGCGGGCCCCGGTGGCAATAAATTAGAAAAACCAAAAGCTTACCTTGGAAGAGTTCCAGTGTTGTGTTGGATAGTCATAGCCAGCTAGCTAACATAGCATCCCTCTGTTTGAGCAGGCTGTTTGAGTATGCTAAACTAGTATGCTAGCTAAGTAAGTGAAACTGAACGTTTTTTATTTATTTATTAACTCTCGCTCTTGCTTCTGCTTCATTTTGGAAGAAATTGATTTGTTCAAAACTGTTCAACTATTGTCTTTTTCTCTCTGAGTCAACTACTCACCACATTTTATGGACTGCAGTGCTAGCTAGCTGTAGCTTATGCTTTCAGTACTAGATTAATTTTCTGATCCTTTGATTGGGTGGACAACATGTCAGTTCATGCTGCAAGAGCTCTGATAGGTTGGAGGACGTCCTCCGGAACTTGTCATAATTACTGTGTAAATCTATGGAAGGGGGCGAGAACCATGAGCCTCTTAGGTTTTGTATTAAAGTACATTTACCCAGAGGAGGATGGAAGCTAGCTGTCCTCCGGCTACACCATGGTGCTACCCTACAGAGTGCTGTTGAGGCTACTGTAGACCTTCATTGCAAAACAGTGTATTTTAATCATTTATTTGGTGACGTGAATATATTTAGTATAGTTTTATCTAAAAGGATAACTTTTTTAATGTTTTACTATTTTTATGATGGTCCTCCCCATCCTCCTCTGAGGAGCCTCCACTGCATTACATCAAAGATAGCATATCTGTACCTTTCTATCAAATTGCAATGAAGAACATCATCAGAGATCTTATTCAGTGTACTGTTCTCCTCTCCTTCACAGAAACTGCCCCTGACTGCATCACCAGCCAGATCTCCAAATTGTACATTGTTTGTTAATATGTTAGAGTGGGTGGAGAGAGAAGGAAAAGTGGGGACTGCCCAGTCTGAAAGGAAGAGATGGTGGGGTGTGTGTGTGTACGCGCATATGAATGACTTAAGGACTACGTGCGCGCGCGCGTGTGTGTGTGTGTGTGTTACTAATCTAGTCCCCCTCCAACCCTCTGTATTTCTCTCTCTTTTATATCTCCAGTCTCCTATTCACCAGTAGACACCATAGCGTCTTTGATATTCACTGTAGTGCCTTTACATTGTTTTTCTGTAACCTCTAGATTGAATAATCAAGTATTTATGTTTGTAATTGCACATGAGTTAAAACAAATGTTTTGTTGTTTTTTCTATCTGTGGTATTTATTTGTAGCTAGTGCTTTTTTTGTTTTATTTGTTCCAATGCTGCCCCCAATTGCCTTCTTGTCCTGTCACCGTCACCAATGTCTTCATTTAATTCATAAAAAATATGGCAAGATGTGATGCACCTATTTTTATTCTGAGGAAGCCTTAGGTCAAACACTGAGGTGTACAGTGGATATATTTATGTACTTATTTGATGTGTTAACCTACTAGAGACTGAATTTCTGCAGGCTTAAACTGGAGGATTAAGATAAACTCAGTTCTTCTAAACATATTTACCAATCTACCAATATCTCCACATAAGTCCTATTTGGGTATAGCTGTCACCTTACTGTTGAACAGACAGGGATTTGATTGTACAGTACATAAGCTATTTTGTTTTGTTAAATTTTGATTATTGAAAGCCTAAAACAAGAATAAAGGTTTGGAATTATTGTAAATTTACCACATTTAAACCAATGTAACCCCACATCCATTTTCAATACAGTTGCTTTTGAAAAACAAGAGAATAAACTTTGTATACAATCCATGTCTCTGTTTGCAGTTAACTTTACATGCTACTGTAAGTCTCTCCTCAGGTAGCAGTAATTATATTCCCTATATGTATAGGCCTATATGTTACATAGGAAACTAGTAACAGACCTGGTGGTTAAGGAGTTGTGTTGGTCCATTTATTTTGAAACGTAGTTTAGCCTGAGGAGAATTTCCTGTCATCCTGTCAGCAGTTAGCTGTGTTATTATGAAGCACTGTGGCCCTTCAGAATACCCTCTGCTTTGAAGGCTGTGACTCTGTGACCCCTGGAATGGCTGTGTGCAGCTGGACCAACCCGTGTGTGTTTGCCCCTGTTAAAAACACACTCAGGTTACCTAAACAGCAGCCAGGAGAGTGTTGGAACCTGTTAATGTTGGTTAAGGCACTTGTCAATGTTCTCAGTTATAATATACACTACCAGTCAAAAGTTTTAGAACACCTAGTCATTCAAGGGTTTTTCTTTATTTTGACTATTTTCTACATTGTAGAATAATAGTGAAGACATCAAAACTATGAAATAACACATATGGAATCATGTATTAACCAAAAAAGTGTTAAACAAATCAAAATATATTTTATATTTTATATTCTTCAAATAGCCACCCTTTGCCTTGATGACAGCTTTGCACACTCTTGGCATTCTCTCAACCAGCTTCATGAGGTAGTCACCTGGAATGCATTTCAATTAACAGGTGTGCCTTCTTAAAAGTTAATTTGTGGAATTTCTTTCCTTCGTTTGAGCCAATCAGTTGTGCTGTGACAAGGTGGGGGTATACAGAAGATAGCCCTATTTGGTAAAAGACCAAGTCCATATTATGGCAAGAACAGCTCAAATAAGCAAAGACAAACGACAGTCCATCATTACTTTAAGACATGAGTGTCAGTCAATCCGGAAAATGTCAAGAACTTTGAAAGTTTCTTCAAGTACAGTCGCAAAAACCATCAAGTGCTATAATGAAACTGGCTCTCATGAGGACCACCACAGGAATGGAAGACCCAGAGTTACCTCTGCTGCAGAGGATAAGTTCATTCGAGTTACCAGCCTCAGAAATTGCAGCCTAAATAAATGCTTCACAGAGTTCAAGTAACAGACACATCTCAACATCAACTGTTCAGAGGAGACTGCGTGAATCAGGCCTTCATGGTCGAATTGCTGCAAAGAAACCACTACTAAAGGACACCAATAAGAAGAGACTTGCTTGGGCCAAGAAACACGAGCAATGGACATTAGACCGGTGGAAATTTGTCCTTTGGTCTGGAGTCCAAATTGGAGATTTTTGGTTCCAACCACTGTGTCTTTGTGAGACGCGGTGTGGGTGAACGGATGATCTCCGCATGTGTATTTCCCACCGTAAAGCATGGAGGAGGAGGTGTTATGGTGTGGGGGTGCTTTGCTGGTGACACTGTCTGTGATTTATTTAGAATTCAAGGCACACTTAACCAGCATGGCCACCACAACATTCTACAGCAATACGCCATCCCATCTGGTTTGGCCTAGTGGGATTATAATTTCTTTTTCAACAGGACAATGACCCAACACACCTCCAGGCTGTGTAAGGGCTATTTGACCAAGAAGGAGAGTGAGGGAGTGCTGCATCAAATGACCTGGCCTCCACAATCCCCCGACCTCAACCCAATTGAGATGGTTTGGGATGAGTCGGACCGCAGAGTGAAGGAAAAGCAGCCAACAAGTGCTCAGCATATGTGGGAACTCATTCAAGACTGTTGGAGAAGCATTCCAGGTGAAGCTGGTTGAGAGAATGCCAAGAGTGTGCAAAGCTGTCATCAAAGCAAAGGGTGGCTATTTGAAGAATCTCAGATATAAAATATAGTTTGATTTGTTTAACAATTTTTTGGTTACTACATGATTCCATATGTGTTATTTCATAGTTTTGATGTCTTCACTATTATTCTACAATGTAGAAAATAGTAAAAAATAAATAAAACCCCTTGAATGAATAGGTGTTCTAAAACTTTTGACCGGTAGTGTAGCTTCTGACAACTATAGTGTGTGCTTCTGCTGCTGTTTAAAATGAATACCTGGTCCAAACGGCACATGGATATGTCGTTTCGATGTAGAGGTTATTGAATGGGCAATGAGCCCACTGTATGGTCAAACTACAGGAATGATGGTGTAAAACTCTGTCAGATAACACGTTACATATGTTATAATATGCATTGTCTTTCTCAAATTCAGTGTATCATATACTGTGCTATGTCAAGAAGGAGAATACAGTGCATTCGGAAAGTATTCAGACCCCTTGACCTTTTCCACATTTTGTTACATTACAGCCTTATTCTAAAATTGATTAAATTATTTTTTTCCCCTCATCAATCGACACACATTACCCCATAATGACAAAGCGAAAACAGGTTTTTAGAAACTTTTGCAAGTTTATCAAATATCACATTTACATAAGTATTCAGACCCTTTACTCAGTACTTTGTTGAAGCACCTTAGGCAGCAATTACAGCCTCGAGACTTCTTGGGTATGCCGCTACAAGCTTAAGTTGGCACACCTCTATTTGGGGAGTTTCAGGTTGGATGGGGAGCGTCGCTGCACAGCTATTTTCAGGTCTCTCCAGAGATGTTTGATCGGGTTCAAGTCCAGGCTCTGGCTGGGCCACTCAAGGACATTCAGAGACTTGTCCTGAAGCCACTCCTGCATTGTCTTGGCTTTGTGCTTAGGGTCGTTGTCCTGTTGGAAGGTCAACCTTCACCTCAGTCTGAGGTCCTAAGCGCTCTGGAGCAGGTTTTCATCAAGGATCTCGCTGTACTTTGCTCCATTCATCTTTCCCTCGATCCTGACTAGTCTCCCAGTCCCTGCCGCTGAAAAACATCCCCAAAGCATGTTGCTGCCACAACCATGCTTCACCGTAGGGATGGTGCCAGGTTTCCTCCAGATGTGACGCTTGGCATTCAGGCCAAAGAGTTCAATCTTGGTTTCATCAGACCAGAGAATCTTGTTTCTCATGGTCTGAGAGTCTTTAGGTGCCTTTTGGCAAACTCCAAGCGGGCTGTCGTGTGCCTTTTAATGAGGAGTGGCTTTTGTCTGGTCACTCTACCATAAAGGCCTGATTGGTGGAATGCTGCAGAGATGGTTGTCTTTCTGGAAGGTTCTCCCATCTCCACAGAGGAACTCTGTTTCTAAGCACCAGCGGAGCTGGGCTGCAATTTAACTGGCTGAGATGATGGACTAGTTGGAAACTCAGCATTGGAGTGAGATCAAACATTTGGTCATTTTAAAGGCCCTTCTAAACAAGATGCTCTATTTTTTATGGTCTTTATGGGCCTTTGATGTAGGGCTGGGCGATTTATTGTCTTTTAAGGTATACCGGTATGGATTTTACAATACTGTCTATAAAGGTAATTTAATACAGTGCTAAATAAATAAAACATCCTACAAATTGGACTACTTCCCTGTCAGTTTTGTCCTAGTTTGGTTGAGTATAATCAGTATGGAGAAAACCCATAAAAAAACACTTAGAATTCATTTGTTGCCATTCTCGGGTCATGCATTACTCATAAAACATATTAAGAACTTTTGACTTAGAAACATAAAATACCGCCATACTGTAAAAAATAAGAACAATATTGTGATATGATATCTTGGCCATATCGCCCAGCCCTATTTGATGGTAGTGGTTCTTATTTTGGAGTGATTAACTGCACAGACTGTTTTAAGGTATGAATAGGCGAGCTCCATACTGTATTTAACTCAGGACTTGGGAGATGATGGATGGATAAAGGAGAGCCATGATGTTGCTGAGTGGAGAAACTGACATCCATCTGACACAGAAGATCACCTCTACCACCTCACTAAGGAGAGAGGAAGACCTGCCGGCTATGAAGCATCTCTAGAGCCTGTTTGTGTCCACATCTACAGTAGTATGCTTCCTATACCTGTGTTTTTGTACATGCTGTATTGTCAAATTCCATCTTATTATTGATTGAATAGAGCAGTTTCTGTAATGATTTGGAGGATTGTTTTGTAGGACTTCTTGTAGGACCATAAATCTCTTTGACCATGGTGGAGAGGTGAAAAAGCGCCCCATCATTGCCGGCAGAGAGAAAGATGAGCTTCCTGAATGGAACAAACGGTACTGTACTTATTCAATACAGATCACTCATGTATTCTGAGATCAGTTAATATAACATGTAAATGTTACGTTTAGCTAGTTAGTAATTTAATGTATTTCATCATGTCAGAGAGGGAACATTGACTGGAGGAGTTGATCATTTCTTAGAGCTTGGACTTGCCAGAACTCGCTTTATTCAGTGTTGATGTTCTCAGCTCCCAGTAGCTCTGCTTGCGCAGTGTGCACAGGCACATGAACATCTGTATGCTGACTTAATGTAATTCCCCAGGTTGTGTCTTGGTTCGTTCCACAAAATGACTGCCTTTAAGTAGAAATTGTGCACCAATGTTGACTTTTAAAAGCCTGTTATATTGAATGAAGTGCCCTTTAATATAGACCACATGAAGTCAGATTTATTTATTTTTAAATCTGATTTTGTATATGAATAAATACTTTTTGACATCCCTCTGTGATTTCTAGGTAGATTTTAACCCACTTAAACCCAAGATTTCTCAAAATGTTCACCATCATTGTAAAGCCCTAGTTATATTGCTGCTTTGAGAAAGTCATTTCTGAAGATTATTATTTATTTCATGTGATTAGTGATTCACATATGTCTGTCCCTCATTTTAAGGTCAACCATGTTATGTGAACTGAACTGTCGTTTTAATATGTCACAAGGGGAATTATGGCTGATTTAAGATGAAATCGTCAACCCTCTTACTTTATTTGGCACTTAATATAGTCATTATTTTTTATTTAATAACCTCTTGAGATGGGAGACCTTGTTTTTATAAAGATGAACATGTGCTCTTTATGACAGAATTTGATGAAATCTATATATATATATTTTTTTTTACCAAGTTACACTTCTCAAAAGGCACAGAATTGGTGGAACAACTCTCTTAGTGTACTCCCTGCAGCACTATGTCTCTGGCTGTGAAAGTCAGCTGTTTGGATGACCTAGCATGTCTAATTTGCACCAGCCAGATGAAAATATGTGGTTTATATCTTCAGGCACATCTTTGTGTTAACCTTTGCAGCTTATTCGTCACTACACCATATAACATGTAAAGTAGACTAAATCCTTTTTGTTCACATTTAAACTGGTGTATGTGCGCAGACACAGGTCCTCAACCCATTGTGTAAAATATCTATCCCACAGGGCCAGGGCCAGGACCTGGGCATTATGCTCTGCCACTGACCATGACTTCACCAAGTCAACCAGCCCTGCTGACTCCTCCCGCGGCAGGATAAGCAACAACTGTGAGTACTACAGAGGTCACGAAAGAGACCCCAAGCTTTAAACATGACATGCTACTCTATTCAAGAGTCCTAAATGGTCTATAGAAAACTACCCACTAGTAGTTGCTCACGAAAGGAAATATTGAATGTTGTAATGCCAATGTAAATCCACTAGGGGGATAACACAAATACCTGTCAAGCTGTGAACCAGGTTACAACAGTCCAGTATACCACTTATCAGCCAAATGTGACACTGTCCTTAGGATAGTGGCAAACTTACTACAGTATTGTATGTCAGTTAGTTATTCAATTGTTTCTCTTGTTTGTTTGTGTAGTGTACGGTGTTGACGCCAGTCCTAGGCCTCAGTATTACATTGATGTAAAAATCACCTGTTTCGGCAACACTGCATACTCCACACTGGGCAAAGAGAGAGGATAATCAAGTTCCCACCAACTTCAGGTAAATACACTTTTAATTCAGAGCTGTTTCATGTTTTAATGTGCCTATAACGTTGTAATACATAAAGTATGACCATGTATTTATTTGACGAAGGCCAAAAGCGTATTACTAGAGGACTGCAGTCTTAGGGTCCTATTTATTAGATATGTGAAAATGTTGATTTTCCTGATAGAGATGTTAATTACATAAGGACCTTGTTGAGTGTGCCAGTTAAGTTTATAAGCCACTTACAGCAGTAGGGCAACAAGATACAGCTGGATGTGACAGCTCAAGCCTTGCCTTCTGCTGTTGCAACTAAATTTCATGAACACACTAAACAAATATGCATGCTCTAAATTGACAATTAACCTATTGCATTCCACTTATGAATCTTGCTTGTTTTTATAAAGCCAAAGCTAAATGCAGCCGTTTCCACCAATAGGGCTTTTACAGACTCCTGGACTTAGGGGCATACAGCCCTGAGAATGCTCCTCCATGCAACAACCAGCGCAGACCCCCATCCTATACCATGTGCTCCTGCACTCGCTACCGTAGCATTGACTCAGCGTCTAACAAGTACTGTCTTCCTGCTCTAATGTCCCCCCAGGACCCCACCAAGCCAGCCAGTGCCAGCTACACCATCTCAGGGCACTGCAAGTCAGGGGGTCCCTCAGAGGACCTGTCCAAGACGCCAGGCTCTGGTAGATACAACAGTACGGATCAAAGTGTCTACTTCCCCAACAATGCCACTCTGAAGCCTGGCCCTGGAACTCGTAACCCTGAGAACGTGATTGTCCACAAGCCCCGGGCCCCAGCATTCTCTCTGGGCATCAGACACAGAGTTTGTCACCCCACTGGTGGTCAATGTAGCTGACTACACAACCATGTTCCTCTGTCATATGGGACTAGGCCTAACCAAGGTTGGATTCATCTGCAAAACAAACAACTTGATGAGGTGACAATCGAGAACCATTTCTACTGCCATGCTGGCTTATTATAAAATATGAAATGAAGGACATTTAGATACAGAAAAAGAACATATACAAACTTCCACACAGAAAGTAAAGAAATATATTGTATTTACGTACTGTCCAGCAACAGTGCTATTTAGAATGAACAGAAATGTGACTCTAGTCAGTCAAAATGTATACTGTCTGAGAAGAACATATATATATATATATACACACATAGAGGAAAGCAGACAAAAGAAAAACACAAAGTTATTTTCTGATTAGAATATTCAACGTTCAAGAAAAAAAAGAAAAAAACTACATCTGACCACTATGCTCATTAATACAACATATATTGACAAGTAAACATCAATAAAAGTGTAGCAACTGTTATTCAAGCTCGGTAAAGTCTCATGAGAGAAATTCCATCTTCATATTGTTGCCACTTATCAATCAAAGCAGAACTGCTCACCATCTGTTAGTGGGGCTGAGCGTTCTGCCTTCATCTCTCCTTGGGCTACCTCTATCATACCTCCAATATTTTGAGGAGGGAGTTTAAAAAAAACTGAAAATAAAGGGTCTATTCTATACACCAAAACACATGGAGAGATGTACATCTTGTTTAGTCAACCAAGACCACACAATTCAACTGAGGTGGTTTTCGGGGATGTGGAAGATGATTTCCACTCAATCCTTTGGAAGAGGTCTTCGGAAAAGCAATATATGCGGCTCTAGAAGTAAAACAAGTAAAGTTATTCAGTACTCACTTCAAGCTACCAGAGATAGATATTATTTTCAAACATGCAGATGGCATAACAATGGCTTTACGTCTGTAGGGATGTGATCACGACAACATAAGATTTGGGAAAAAAGGTAAATGGTTTGGGTCAGAGTCATGTAATAGGCAATACAATATGGCTTATACATTTCAATTATGTATTAAAGAGGATGTCAGAAAAGCAGGAATTCCTGATTAATCTTTTCATAAACAGTCATGAGAATACTTGTGACATAAGTAAACAAATTACATAAGTGATGTTGCTCGTATGAAACATCAGTCCTCACTATATATTAAAAGTCAGGCTGGTTAGGTCAATAGCTCACCTGGCTTGTGGATCATGTAGTGGATCCAGCCCTGGCTCTGCTGCACCCCCAGACCCCTCCATTCATCTTCTGTCATCAAATGAGAGGTGGGCACCAGCTTGGATAACTGTTTCGGGAGCATAACATGCCTGTGTAGGAAAGGGACATTGAATTCAACCAATTCATTTAGTTACTAGCCAAATAGAAAGGTCTCTGTGATTTACATGTAACTTTAGTACCAGTGCAGTCGGCGAAATAACTTTGGACATGTGGCAACACCAGCTGATATTATCAGTTAACGTTAACCAAGTCACCTAATAGTTACTCACTGCAAAATAAACACATGAATCCAGACTTCAATTAAAAGCCAACAAATATAAATTTGATAGCAGTAACTAAATATCATTATTACTATTTTAGCCAAATAAAGTATTATGGCTGTTTCTCGGCTAAAGCTAGCTATCAAGTTGGGTTGGCTAAAGCCAATGTTGGCTAGCTAGCTAATCAACCTGGGGGCTGTGTGCACTTGCATGCGCTAGCATATCAAGCAAGCATGTTAGCACCTACGCTAGCTACAACTTCAACCTACCTGTACTCGAATGCTTCATCTGTGTACTTGTCAGAGTAGTAAATTTCTTTCTTCGACATGTTTAATCAAACATAAATATATTACACAATCTTCCGGATTCGTTTTCGTATGTTCAGAGAGCTGTCAGTGTTAGTAAGTTTAGCTGGCTAGCTTGGAATGGGCGCAAGTTGTCATCTGCAGTGTATGGGCAAATTTTGAACTCAAACCGTCCCTCTCTTGGCCCGGATTGGCGAAGGCACGCGCGGACCAAAACGACATGCGCGGCGCCCCGCCCCCATCTTCTGACGTTGACAGCTGTAAATGGTGAGTTGTTTCTAAAAATGTTTCCTGTGAAATAATGATTTTTACTTTGGTTTGCTAATCGAAAGAATGAAACACTAGCCAAATAGTTATAGAAATAGAGTCAATGTCCATTTATCGTGCTTCTTTAGTCCTACAATCATGAATATTCAATCATAAATGTTGCTTAAGTAATCCTACTGTTTCCACTGATAACATCAGTCACACACTTTCATAAAGTGATAAGCACTTATTTTTGTGGTGTACATAATGTAGCTAGCTATCAGTGTTTGTTTTGAGTTGCTAAATAACATTGTTAAATGTCAAAGGAACCACATTGTTCCTGTGACCTTTGAGAGTTAGAGAGAGAGAGAGTGCTGGATAATCAAATACTGTAATTTTACTTGAATTTCATCACCTATACAATAATACTAATTTTAGATAGTATACATGCACATACACAGATATTGTCTTCTTTATAACTGCAATGTAGGAACTGTTTTAAACCTGGGCTGTTTTAAAAGTGGAGGATTTGTGACTTTAGAAACCCAGTTGTTTCCACAGGCCCCATGTGTGATAGTTTCCCTTGTGAATTAGTTACATAGAAACAGCCTGAGTTCCCAGAGAGTGTGTTTGCAAGTTGTAATCACATCTCTGGGCTCTGTAATGGTTGCTAATGAGACATAGTGCATGCACAGCCTGACTTATTCCATTGCTGATTGCAGTGGTACAGCACGCTGATATCCAGGTGAACATTAGCTCCTTGTATTGCATTGCAAACAAATTAGTTGCATTGCCAAACACACTGTAAGTGTTACAGATACAGATGTATTCAATTTGATCAGAAAAGGTTGTTCACTGTGTCTGCGGTGTGTATTAGAAGTCTACATTCACTTTTTTATTTAGATGTGTTATAAAGAAGCCTGTCTGGTCTGAAATGCTGCTGACTTTTTTGATAGCTTTATATTCTTCTGGTCATATATTGTGGAGCCGGTTTTCACTATCCTCCCACTTATCATAGAAGTGGTAGACCTAGTTAGTAGTATCGTCTGATGCTACTCTCCCTATTAGTCATCAGTCACATCCTACATATTGATGACATCTGGTTTGTCAGTAACGTCTCAATTCTCTTATGCCACAAACAAGCAAGTGATGTGATTGGTTGTCAAGGAGTTGGCATGTGTGTATGTGTTTTTGTGTGTGACTTGTGTTAACTGTGGCTTGTTGCCATTGCTGGAGCGAGTTTGTTCATTCGGTCTATGACTTGCAGAAGGGTCTTCTGCTCATAAAACCAGTATGCTCTCTCACATACTCTGAACTTCCTTTATTGCTTTTGATTTTGAGTTTTAGGTTTCTGGGTTATTGTTCAAGTCAAGGCATCTTCACTCTGCTCTCCAAATTTCTGAGATATAGGTGAGTCTATTGCTGCCTCTCAGAATTCCTATGTTTACTGCATGTACAGTGTATTGTATTTGTTTGCTATTTTATCTCTGAGTGTACATACTCTTTAAATCTAGTCCATTTGTAATTTTTGCCTTGCACAAGCAATTCTATGATGCGCTAAGCCTTTTCAACTTCCACCTCCGCAAATGCTGACCTTTGCAAATGAACCAAGCCGTTTATTGACATTTGTATGTGACCTTTTGAGTTGTAATCAAATGCTCCCTGTGTTGCTTTTTCAATTAGTATCATATTTGAACTATTTTGAACTATGTCTCCATGTCATGAGCAGTAACAAGACTATGCCCTCTGAGGAACTACTGCGGACTAAGGTGATATATTGTGGAGGAAAACAACATTTGTGTCTTTCATCTTAAAGTCTGGGTTGTTGGAGGAAGTCACCAGGTTGATTTGATGGCTTTATCCAATTTAAACTAAAATTAACTTGTTTTTACAGCGTATTACAGTATGAGAAGCTAGCCATGGAGTTCTGCCTTGGAGGAGTGGGTGTCATGCTTTAGTTGGTTGATTACCCTCTACTTAGATAATGGGTGATTCAGTTAATTATTTGGTCATCCATGTTAACATGCTCTCCTATCACGATTGGATACAAAACCTTAAAGCGTTAGCTGTTGTTTGTGTACGGTAGTGTAGGTCACTGTGGAATAATTGCATGAATACATATCTAACTAGGGCCATGCACAGTGTGTTGTGAGTCTGTTGGCCATTATAATTATTCTTGAAAAAGCCTGGTAATTCACATTTTTGACAGTTTAGATTAGGCCAACTGGCTTTCTAATTACAGTGCATTCAGAAAATATTCACACCCCTTGAATTTTTCCACATTTTGTTGTGCTACAGCCTGAATTTAAAGGTGATTAAATGTTGATTTTTTTTGTTACGGGCCTACACACAATACCCCATAATGTCAAAGTGGAAATATGTTTTTTCAAAATGGTTACAAATCAATTAAAAATGAAAAGCTAAAATGTCTTGAGTCAATAAGTATTCAACCCCTTTGTTATGACATGCCTAAATAAGTTCAGGAGTAAAAATGTGCCTAACAAGTCACATAATAAGTTGCATGGACTCACTCTGTCTGCAATAATAGTGTTTAACATTATTTTTGAATTACTACCTCATCTCTGTACCCCATGCACACATACAATTATCTGTAAAGTCCCTTAATCAAGCAGTGCATTTCAAACAGATTCAACCACAAAGACCAGGGATGTTTTCCAATGCCTCGCAAAGGTCACCTATTGGTAGATGGGTAAAAATAAAATAAGCAGACATTGAATATCCCTTTGAGCATGATTAAGTTATTAATTACACTTTGGATGGTGTATCAATACACCCAGTCACTACAAAGATACAGGCATCCTTTCAAACTCAGTTGCCGGAGAGGAAGGAAACCATGAGGCCAATGGTGACTTTAAAACAGTTACAGAGTTTAATGGCTGTTATGGAGAAAAGTGAGCATGGATCAACAACATTGTAGTTACTCCACAATACTAACCTAATTGACAGAGTGAAAAGAAGGAAGCCTGTACAGAATAAAAAAAATATTCCAAAACATGCATCCTGTTTGCAACAAGACACTAAAGTAATATTTAAAAAAATGTGGCAAAGCAATTCACTTTTTGTCCTGAATACAAAATGTTATGTTTGGGGCAAATCCAATACAACACATTACTGAGTACCACTCTTCATATTTTCAAGCATAGTGGTGGCTGCATCATGTTATGGGTATGCTTGTAATTGTTAAGGCCTGGGGAGTTTTACAGGATAAAAAAAAGAAACGGAATGGAGCTAAGCACAGGCAAAATCCTAGAGGAAAACCTGGTTTAGTCTGCTTTCCACCAGACACTGGGAGATGAATTCACCTTTCAGCAGGACAATAACCTAAAACACAACGCCAAACCTACACTGGAGTTGCTTACCAAGAAGTGGCGTTAGTTACAGTTTTTAATTAATTCTACTTGAAAATCTATTGCAAGCCTTGAAAATTGTTGTCTAGCAATGATCAACAACAAATTTGACAGAGCTTGATTAATTGTTTTAATAATGGGCAAATGTTGCACAATCCAGGTGTGGAAAGCTCTTAGAGACTTATCTAGAAAGACTCACAGCTGTGAATGAGATATTTCTGTATTTCATTTTCAATAAATGTGCAAACATTTCTTTGTCATTATGGGGTATTGTGTGTAGATGGGTAAGAAAAAACAAATATTTAATGCATTTTGACTTCAGGCTGTAACACAACAAAATGTGGAAAAGGTCAAGGGGTATGAATACTTTCTGAAGGCACTGTATCACTTGAGCTGAGTAGTGCAGTGTTCCAGAGTAGAATGGTTTCAGATTTAAATGATTATATTTCACTCTATTAATATTCTAAGTCCACTTCCTGTGTGTCTGATAATATGACCTTGGGTTTGATTATCTGCTGCGTGACAAAAAAAAATCCCAGAAAGGTGAGCAGAACAAATCCCTGCTTAACCCACTTTGTTGTGGCTTTCTGAGATGACTCTTCCCCTTCTATGGTATGCATTTCACTCTACTTTTGGATTATAATTTGATTTTAAGGCTTGTGTGAATGTCCTGCTTAATATAATGTTTGTGTCATCATCGCAAATCAACTGCATTATACAGTATATTATACATACAACAGTTCAACTTCAACCACTAAAACGGCTCTTTGGCTAGCTTTTGCTACAGCCTACAGTGCCTTGCAAAAGTATTCATCCCCCTTGTCGTTTTTCCTATTTTGTTGCATTACAACCTGTAATTAAATGGATTTCTATTTGGATTTCATGTAATGGACATACACAAAATAGTCCAAATTGGTGAAGTAAAATTAAAAAAATAACTTACTTCAAAAAATTCAAAAAAATTAATAACGGAAAAGTGGTGCGTGCATATTTATTCACCCCCTTTGCTATGAAGCCCCTAAATAAGATCTGGTGCAATCAATTACCTTCAGAAGTCACATAATTAGTTAAATAAAGTCCACCTGTGTGCAATCTGTCACATGATCTGTCACATGATCTCAGTATATATACACCTGTTCTGAAAGGCCCAAGAGTCTGCAACACCACTAAGCAAGGGGCACCACCAAGCAAGTGGCACCATGAAGACCAAGGAGCTCTCCAAACAGGTCAGTGACAAAGTTGTGGAGAAGTACAGATCAGGGTTATAAAAAAATATCCTAAACTTTTAACATCCCATGGAGCACCATTAAATCCATTATTAAAAAATGGAAAGAATATGGCACCACAACAAACCTGCCAAGAGAGGGCCGCCTACCAAAACTCACGGACCAGGCAAGGAGGGCATTAATCAGAGAGGCAACAAAGAGACCAAAGATAACCCTGAATGAGCTGCAAAGCTCCACAGCGGAGTATATGTCCATAGGACCACTTTAAGCCGTACACTCCACAGAGCTGGGTTTTACGGAAGAGTGGCCAGAAAAAAGGGTGAATAGTTATGCACGCTCAAGTTTTCTGTTTTTTTTTTGTCTTATTTCTTGTTTGTTTCACCCCCAAAAATATTTTGCATCTTCAAAGTGGTAGGCATGTTGTGTAAATCAAATGATACAAACTCCCCAAAAATCTATTTTAATTCCAGGTTGTAAGGCAACAAAATAGGAAAATGCCAAGTGTGGTGAATGCTTTCGCAAGCCACTGTATATCAATGAGAGTTAGCATTCTAGCTAACAACTGCTGCATTCAAAGTAGTTATTTTGCAAAGATCACAACCAAATATAATCTTAGCGACTGTTTAAGCAAGAATCAAAACATAATTGTAGCATATTATGAGAACCCCCAAAAGTTATTTTGTTTAGAAGTAATAAAAACGTAAATCTAAGCTATGTTGAATGGGCACGGATGGCGATGGCTTTCTTACTGCCGCCAAGAGTCACGCGCGTCTGTGATGAGGTCAGTGTGTCGTGTATTGGAAAAGGGTCTATATAGTCAATATGAATTGTTTTCATATTCTATAACTAAATTAAATTGATTAAATTTTACATATGCTAGTTAGAAAATACGTTATTTTCAGCTACTGTATTGTTGACAGGTGTACATTCATTATTGCTTTTTCCTTATTATTGACTAAGGTGCTGTGCCAAACCATTTGCAAAATTATTATTGCCTTCAGTAGTTATGGATGAAGTACAAACCTTTTTATTCTACACTACCGGTAGTGTATGTACTGTAGGTGGGTGGGGGGTAAACACCTACAAACAGAACACACAACGAAGGAGAGTACTTCCTGTTATTTGTTGCCTGTGACAGAGGATGCAGTTTGAACGCGATACTGGGGACATTGACGTCAACACCAAAGGGAAATTGCGTTATCTAATGTCACAGCTCCCCGTATTGCACAATACTAAGGAATGAGTTTCCCTTGAAGTGTGACTCTCACCTCAATCAAAACAAGAAAAGATAGTCAAAGAGTTTATGTTCCTCAGTCAAGTCCAGGCTCTCAGTCATCATCATCCCACTATGGAACCAGAAGTGTCAAGAGCAGAGAGATAGGACATTTCAGATATAATGGGCTTTTCTCAAATGTTTTACATCTCTACAACCACTGATAATTCATTGCATTTTGTCAAAGTCACAGCTGCTTTGTCGTAATTCACTGGCAGCACAATTCAGTCCCATAAATGTGAAATATTGATGTTAATGTATAGTACCTAAAATATTATGTGTATTGACTCTCTTCACTAAATCATTAATTGATGATGTAATGTAAATGTTAAAAATGGCCGCAGGCATGCATGCTTTGCTTTTGCAGCAATTGCCTACGGTATGTCTTATGGTGGGAAAAAGCGCTGTATTTCTGTCATTGCCACATGCGGGGACAATATAATGTGTAAATAGTGTTTGTGCTCTGCATGTAGATGCTGACTGTGTGAACGACTGAACGTGCGTGTGTGTGCATGCGTGTGTGTGTATGCGTGTGTGTGCGCTAGGAGGGAGGCTCAGGCAGATGTGTGTTAGCTAATGCTGTCTGAGAGCAGCTGGGCAGGGCGAATAGACGAGCAATAACACAATGACATCACCCAGAGTGTGTGTGTGTGAGAGAGAGAGAGAGAGAGAGAGAGAGGGAGAGAGAGAAGGCTGAAGCAGGCCAGCTCAGATGCAGAGAGGCTGGAGAGTGAATTGAGCCTGTGGGAGAGGACCATACAGCACTCACACAACAGGGGATACAGGATATAGATTTCTTCCCTCTCTACCATTGCACCTCTCCCCCTCCCCCTTTCCCCTTCCCCTCATCCTCTGTCAGCCCCTCTCAGCCTCTGCTTCAGGCTGCTCCTCCGGGCATGCTACTTAAGCCAAAGTATGGCCGCTTTCGCAACGACTCTGTGACCTCCTCCGACGACCTGATGCAGAGCTTAGCCATGAGCGGCAAAGTGGTGGCCACCCCGGTGGTCCTCTCCTCCGCCCCCAGCCTGCCACTGCCCTCCCTGCCTCCTCTGGAGTCCATCCCCCGGTCCTCTTCCGCAGCCCCTGCTCTGGCCGACTCCCCCTGCCTGGACGGGGAGCAGGACGCCACCACCACTTTCTGCATGCTCATCCCCAGGATGCCTCAGTGGAAGTTCTCCAACTCGCTGCTCAGCAGGAGCCCCTCCAACTCCAGCTCCAGCTCCACCAAGGACTCGGGCAAGGCTGCAGCCCCCTCATCACAGGGCTCGCACGGCCCCAGTGGCGCTTCTGCCCCCAATGGTCCCGTGGCCAGTCTGGCCGCTGTCTTTAACTCCTGTGACCCTGTGTGTGTCAACTCCTGTTCCCTACAGGCCATCAGCAGGCAGAGATCTGCAGCGGGCTCAGCCAGTCCAGGTGGCCACGGCACAGGGGCTGCAGAGGGCACAGGGAGCCCCGGGGGCCACAGCGGATCCAGGACGGGGATGAACCGCAGGACAAGGGTGGAGGGCATGTGGCTGGGAGGGGAGGACTTCAACCAGAAGGGCAGCTTCATCCACAAGCCCTCCCAGGGCTGGCTGCACCCAGACAAGAAGATCACAGGCTCTGGGGCTTCCTACATAGTCAGGGTGAGTCACCATGCATGCAGCCCTTCTACAGCTTTTTGCATTACCCAAGTGTTGTTATCGTTCAGCATACATTTGAGCATTTCTGCATTGCATTTTTTAAGGGTAATCTTCCATGCAGTTAAATACTGTATCCGTCAGGGATAATTTGACAGCCTGTTGATGGTTTCCACCCAGAGTCCATGTTATGTTGTTCACAAACAAACCTGTAGAATAGTGAATCATTGAAAACCCCTCTGTAAAGCTTAAATAAGACAAAACTGTCAGAAGATATCCTGTTTGCAATTAACATTTGGGACGTCTCATTCCTTAGGAATAATATCAATGTTAAGATGATTAACCACCCTGCGGGTGTCTCTTGGATACAATGGGACATTAGAATGTCAGGCAGTGTGTTATGCACCCAATGTGTCGAGGCTGAGGAGGAATACATTATTTAATCCAGATAGATGGCTCTCTCTGCTTTGTGTGATGTGGTGTGGTGGGGAGACTGCGTCAGCCTACAGGCTTCAGGCTTTAGGGTGGGTGGTAGGGAGGGAGGAAATTAACAGAATGGAATCGTAAACAGAACACATATTGCATGTGGTGAATCAGAGATACGTGGATGTGTGTGTGTGCGAGTGTGTGTGTACGAGTGTGTGTGTGTGTGTGAGTGAGTGAGTGAGTGGCATGTTTCATGATCTTAGTCTGATTGTTTACGCATAAGTGAAAGATTGGATGTTATATAATTTTGGACAGACATACATACAATACATACAGTCTTAATCAGTGACAATGGTAATTACCTTGTTACAAATCCTGATGGTAGTGGATATGTTAGGTGTTATCACACATTTGGTCAAATTACACTTACAAATAGAAGTATATCTGAGAAATATAGAAAACAAATGATAATATTGTCCAGTGAAATAGGTCATTTAAAAAACCAATGTGTCTTGCAGTGAGTAAGATATAATTTCCAGTGTCTAAGCTGGTGATTTTGGCTCACAATGGGTTACATCTGAGGCAGACTGTTTGACGTCAATGTCAATGATCTCCCCTCAGCAATCCCCTCTGCCCTCCGCTCTTCCCATCCCCCCAGCCTCAACCAAACGACATGGCTCTTTATTAGCCCAGTCTAGGCCCAAGCACGCTTTCTAATTACATTACACAGGCACCATTCATCCCTATATTCCATTACATTTAATCACAGTTGTTTGCATCACACGTGGTGGGGAAGGACTAGGGTGACATTGCAGGGTCTACGAGTCCATCTGCATTAACACTGAGGAGTACTAGTAGCAGACAGCATAGAGAGAACACTCAGCCAGGGGCTTCCCTCAGCACTAATCGTGCTTTCCTCACATTAACACCTCTGACTCCGCCAAAATTATATGACATCCATAGTCCACAGCTAAACATGCTACACTGAGAGGAAACACCAGAGAGCATTTTAGGAAATATTTCATTACGGTTGTGCCCTGCACCAGTTTTCATTAGCAGTTTGCTGTAGCCTAATCCATTATAATAATATTTAAATGGCCCCTGCAGCAAGCCAGGCAGATAAGATGTGCGTAGATAAGGGACGTCATGTCTTTTCATCCTCTCTATATAATGTGGTGTGCAGGGAGGAGCACCAGTGAATCTATTACTGTCTGAATGACAGCAGATTTATGCTGCTCTCTGCTTTTCTCTCTGTCATCATGACATACACTACATGGCCAAAAGAGTGTGGACACCCCTTCAAATTAGTGGATTTGTCTATTTCAGCCACACCCGTTGATGACAGGTGTATAAAATCGAGCACACAGCCATGCAATCTCCATAGACAAACATTGGCAGTAGAATGGCCCGTACTGAAGAGCTCAGTGACTTTCAACATGGCACCGTCAAAGGATGCCACCTTTCCAACAAGTCAGTTCGTCAAATTTCTGGCCTGCTAGAGCTGCCCCAGTCAACTGTAAGTGCTGTTTTTGTGAAGTGGAAACGTCTAGGAGCAACAACGGCTCAGCCGCGAAGTGGTAGGCCACACAAGCTCACAGAACGGGACCGCCGAGTGCTGAAGCACGTAGCACGTAAAAATCGTCTGTCCTTGGTTGCAACACTCACTACCGAGTTCCAAACTGCCTCTGGAAGCAACGTCAGCACAATAACTGTTTGTCGGAGCTTCATGAAATGGGTTTCCATGGCCGAGCAGCCGCACACAAGCCTAAGATCACTTTGCGCAATGTCAAGCGTCGGCTGGAGTGGTGTAAAGATCGCTGCCATTGGACTCTGGAGCAGTGTAAGCGCGTTCTCTGGAGTGATGAATCACGCTTCACCATCTGGCAGTCCGGCGGACTAATCTGGGTTTGGCGGATGCCAGGAGAACGCTACCTGCCCGAATGCATAGTGGCAACTATAAGGTTTGTTGGAGGAGGAATAATGGTCTGGGGCTGTTTTTCATGGTTCGGGCTAGGCCCCTTAGTTCCAGTGAAGGGAAATATTAACTCTACAGCATATAATGACATTCTAGACGGTTCTGTGCTTCCAACTTTGTGGCAACTGTTTGAGGAAGGCCCTTTCCTGTTTCAGCATGACAATGCCCCCATACAGAAATGGTTTGTCGAGATCGGTGTGGAAGAACATGACTGGCCTGCACAAAGCCCTTACCTCAACCCCATCGAACACCTTTGGGATGAATTGGAACGCTGACTGCAAGCCAGGCCTAATCGCCCAACATCAGTGCCCGACCTCACTAATGCTCTTGTGACTGAATGGAAGCAAGTCCCTGCAGCAATGTTCCAACATCTAGTGGAAAGCCTTCCAAGAAGAGTGGAGGCTGTTATAGCAGCAAAGGGGGGACCAACTCAATTAATGCACATGATTTTGGAATGAGATGTTTGACGAGCAGGTGTCCACATACTTCTGGCAATGTAGTGTATATCTTATTTTCTCTGCTCTGCTGGAGGGAGACACAAACAGACAGACAGACAGACCTGAGACCCTGGTGCACGTTTCCACCCAATCTGGTCCTTTCTGCCACCGCAGCCAGCCAACTGAACCAGCGGTTGTGGTGTGGTGGCCCTGCATCTACCACGTTAAGAGCCAGGCCACTGCAATGCAGGCCTCCTGGCCTGGCAAACAGCAAGGTGAGAAATACTAAGAGAGTTATTCCGCCAAAAGAAAAAAGACTTACACCTTGGTTGGACTGGGAGATGGCGACAGTACAGTATACCTTTTCCACTGAGCAACATGAGCCACTTACCAGTCTCTCCCTGCTGGCCCCTGCCACTATCTGGAGAGCCGAGCAGCAACAGCTGAGATATTAGATAATAAACTTTGTCTGGAGACTTGAACAGGATGTTCTCTGTTGCAGTGATAGTGGGGCCAGATTAGCCCCAGTAATATGATAGATATCCTTCGTTGACATTCACATTCCTTGAAGGCAAGGCGGTGGCGGAGATGGCGTCTCTTTCAGAGAAGAAAGGCACATTTTCGCCATTTCTCTGGAATGTTTATTGGAAATGCTGCATCACTGGTTCCAGGAAGGGAGTATTAGAGATACTGCCGGGGGGCGGAAGGAGAGATGAGAGCTCGATGGGACAGTGTATCGTGCAGGAGAGAGTGTGACAATGAAGGCATTGAGAGTGAGAAGGAGATGGAAAGAGAGGGAGAAGGAGAAGACCGTCTGACTGGTGGAAGACTTCCCCAGTCTCCTAATCTGGTTAGGTTGCTCATTTAGCTCTAAGGCAGAGGAGTTAGCCTGATTACTTCTCTCCCTGTCTCTGGCAGCAGCCAGCCACAACAACAGATCCAGACAGCAAACTAACAAGACGTTGATTGAGCTTGAGTCAAATGAGGATGCATAGACATGAATGATCGAGCGTCTGCTAAACTCCTACACCTTTGAAAGGGTAGCTACAGGGGGACTACCCTACATCTCAGTGGATGCTTATGGGAGGAGCTATGTGAGGACTCTGTTGTGGCCTATTTAAACATGATCTAATTTGGCCTGTGCCTATGATGTTTATATGACCTCAATGCTGATATGGTTCAGTAATATAGCACATTTAATATCCTAGTATACTTAGCATACGTATGTTGTATAATAGTATTTTTGGTGTAGTAGGAGTTTCAGTGACTAATAACAGACTCCAGTGGAGCCCTGGTGATGGAGTCCCCTCTCCCAGAGCACTTTGCGTGGTCCCCAGTGACACACACACACACACACACACACACACACACACACACACACACACAGTGCTCCTCTGGGGCCTCTGCGGCTACAACTCCCTGAAGACACTGAGCTCTTAGTGTTGCTAATCTACTCATGGAGACAATATTACCACATTAACCTGGCCATTATTCTGCCACTCACACTTTCTGCAAGTGACTGGGCCTTTAGTACTATGGTATAAATGATTGTCATACATGTAATGTGTTAACCATTCTGGAAATACACTGTGTGTGACCCATTGCCGTAGCACCATGTATCAGTGAAAAAGGCTGTCATGATAGTTCCTGTCTCATGACCTAAAGTACTTTATGTATTAACCTCACTTTAATTGGATTGAGAACAATTATCTATAGAATAATACATCTTGTTGGAAATCTATCATGTAATAAAGTATGTTGTTTTTCTGTCTTTGCAGTACATGGGCTGCATTGAGGTGTTAAAGTCGATGCGATCGCTGGACTTCAACACTCGGACCCAGGTGACGAGGTAAGCGAGGATTGATTCTGCCCTGCTAGTGATGAGTCAGTAGAACCCGATCTGAGTAGAAGGATAAAGTACACAAAACAGTCACAGTGATACCAAATCAGGTAGAGATTCACAGGCACGCCAGCCCTGCTTTTCACTGTAATGATATTACTAGCAAGGCCCAGAATATTGTGTATCTTGTAAACATCCTTTTGACTAAGCCATTGATGCATGTAAATGGCACATGTGAGCATTTGCTGTGTGTTTGTGTTACTGTGTGCACTCACACATTTACATGTGTGTTTATGTACAGTGGGGAGAACAAGTATTTGATACACTGCCGATTTTGCAGGTTTTCCTACTTACAAAGCATGTAGAGGTCTGTCATTTTTATCATAGGTACACTTCAACTGTGAGAGACAGAATCTAAAATCCAGAAAATCACATTGTATGAGTTTTAAGTAATTCATTTGCATTTTAATGCATGACATAAGTATTTGATCACCAACTAACCAGTAAGAATTCCGGCTCTCACAGACTTGTTAGTTTTTCTTTAAGAAGCCCTCCTGTTCTCCACTCATTATCTGTATTAACGGCACCTGTTTGAACTCGTTACCTGTATTAAAGACACCTGTCCACACACTCAATCAAACAGACTCCAACCTCTCCACAATGGCCAAGACCAGAGAGCTGTGTAAGGACATCAGGGATAAAATTGTAGACCTGCACAAGGCTGGGATGGGCTACAGGACAATAGGCAAGCAGCTTGGTGAGAAGGCAACAACTGTTGGCGCAATTATTAGAAAATGGAAGAAGTTCAAGATGACGGTCAATCACCCTCGGTCTGGGGCTCCATGCAAGATCTCACCTCGTGGGGCATCAATGATCATGAGGAAGGTGAGGGATCAGCCCAGAACTACACGGCAGGACCTGGTCAATGACCTGAAGAGAGCTGGGACCACAGTCTCAAAGAAAACCATTAGTAACACACTACGCCGTCATGGATTAAAATCCTGCAGTGCACGCAAGGTCCCCCTGCTCAAGCCAGCGCATGTCCAGGCCCGTCTGAAGTTTGCCAATGACCATCTGGATGATCCAGAGGAGGAATGGGAGAAGGTCATGTGGTCTGATGAGACAAAAATATAGCTTTTTGGTCTAAACTCCACTCGCCGTGTTTGGAGAAAGAAGAAGGATGAGTACAACCCCAAGAACACCATCCCAACCGTGAAGCATGGAGGTGGAAACATCATTCTTTGGGGATGCTTTTCTGCAAAGGGGACAGGACGACTGCACCGTATTGAGGGGAGGATGGATGGAGCCATGTATCCCGAGATCTTGGCCAACAACCTCCTTCCCTCAGTAAGAGCATTGAAGATGGGTCGTGGCTGGGTCTTCCAGCATGACAACGACCTGAAACACACAGCCGGGGCAACTAAGGAGTGGCTCTGTAAGAAGCATCTCAAGGTCCTGGAGTGGCCTAGCCAGTCTCCAGACCTGAACCCAATAGAAAATCTTTGGAGGGAGCTGAAAGTCCGTATTGCCCAGCGACAGCCCCAAAACCTGAAGGATCTGCAGAAGGTCTGTATGGAGGAGTGGGCCAAAATCCCTGCTGCAGTGTGTGCAAACCTGGTCAATACCTACAGAAAACATATGATCTCTGTAATTGCAAACAAAGGTTTCTGTACCAAATATTAAGTTTTGCTTTTCTGATGTATCAAATACTTATGTCATGCAATACAATGCAAATTAATTACTTAAAAATCATACAATGTGATTTTCTGGATTTTTGTTTTAGATTCCGTCTCTCACAGTTGAAGTGTACCTATGATAAAAAATTACAGACCTCTACATGCTTTGTAAGTAGGAAAACCTGCAAAATCGGCAGTGTATCAAATACTTGTTCTCCCCACTGTATGTATGTGTGTCTGTGTACGTGTACACATGTGATGCTGGTGCTATGAAGGTGGCCAGGCAGGGCTCCTTGCCTGAGTTGGAGCAGTGCAAGCGCTCTTTTTAATTTTTTTAATTTTTTTTATTAAGTTTATTTGGACAGGGACAATGTACAACAAAAACATACATCTCAGAAGTGAGAAGTGATGCGTTGCACCAGATATTATTTTACAGCTAATTTAAATCTGCGGTCCCCGGGCACGTGAACATATAAACATGAAAATGTTATATACAAAAGGACAACATACATACACTACCGTTCAAAAGTTTGGGGTCACTTAGAAATGTCCTTGTTTTCGAAAGAAAAGCAATTTTTTGGTCCATTAAAATAACATCAAATTGATCAGACATACAGTGTAGACATTGTTAATGTTGTAAATGGCTATTGTAGCTGGAAACGGCTGATTTTTTTAATGGAATATCTACATAGGCGTACAGAGGCCCATTATCAGCAACCATCAGTCCTGTGTTCCAATGGCACATTGTGTTTGCTAATCCAAGTTTATCATTTTAAAAGGCTAATTTAGAAAACCCTTTTGCAATTATGTTAGCACAGCTGAAAACTGTTGTGCTGATTAAAGAAGCAATAAAACTGGCATTCTTGAGACGAGTTGAGTATCTGGAGCATCAGCAATTGTGGGTTCGATTACAGGCTCAAAATGGCCAGAAACAAATAACTTTCTTCTGAAACTCGTCAGTCTATTCTTGTTCTGAGAAATGAAGGCTATTCCATGCGAGACATTGCCAAGAAACTGAAGATCTCGTACAACGATGTGTACTACTCCCTTCACAGAACAGCGCAAACTGGCTCTAACCAGAATAGAAAGAGGAGTGGGCGGCCCCGGTGCACAACTGAGCAAGAGGACAGATACATTAGAGTTTCTAGTTTGAGAAACAGACGCCTCACAGGTCCTCAACTGGCAGCTTCATTAAATAGTACCCGCAAAACACCAGTCTCAACGTCGACAGTGAAGAGGCGACTCCGGGATGCTGACCTTCTAGGCAGAGTTGCAAAGAAAAAGCCATATCTCAGACTGGCCAATAAAAAGAAAAGCTTAAGATGGGCATTTTTATTTCTATTAGTTTTAAGATTTTCATTTAAAATTCCATTTAGTTTAAGTTACTTTTCAGATCTACTTTACTAGTTGTTTAAGTTTTATAAAACATTTATATTTCGTTTTTATATTATTTAGTTTCAGTTTTTGTTTTAGTATTGGGGACAGAAAGTAGCCTATGCGTGGGAGGCTAGGAGCCATTTATGTGTTGTATATATCTTTTTTTTGGTGGGGGTGATGTCACTTCTTGCCACTGTCGGGCAGAAATGCATAAGGTGAAGGGTCATAGGATAGGTTAGGTTTAAAGGTAGACTTACAGTAGCGAGATGACGTAGATGCGCGAAGTAAACAGTAGTAGTGGGTCAATTTCCGCAACAACCAGGAGCGTTGAACCGCTGTTTTGGTCCCGTAGCTACCACGTTGTAGCAGGGTGAAGAACCCGTGCACATGCGCAGATACTCTGTTTGACTGTGTGAGAGCAAAGTCTTGCATCGTGCTCATCTCAATGGGCGAGTTCGAGCGGATCACTTTTGTCAAGTCACTTTCAAAGTGTGTTGCATTCTGGGGATAAAGATTGTCTGACTGGCTCCTACATATAGACTGCATGAACTTTACAAAAATCATGTGATCAAAGGTCATGAAGTTTTGACTGCAGTCGACCAAAGACATGACTGAAACAGGAACCAATTTGCCGTGATTTATGTGTACAGTGGATATACAAATAAATGTGATATTTGAGGCTCTGTCTCGCTAATTGTTGTACAATGTGTGCACACATAATATTATATTATGATTTCAGTTTGTGAGTGTGTGATATGAGGGTTAGATACATGTTTATTTCAACATCATAAAGACAACCTTTTATTAACAATGGCAACACTGCCATGTTGATCTGAGCCTTACTGTTGGAAAACCACATTAGTGTTTCGGATTTTCGTCTGTCGCAGATGAACCTTCTCCGACTTAATTCCTCGACTGTCGTCTACAGTCGGTTGCTTTATCTTTACCATTCAAACGTGCCCAATATCTGCGGTGCTGCTCGTGGCAACGTCATCTTGCTGTCTACCTTTTAAATTAGAAAGTCAATGTCAATGTGACCCGCCAGATTCAGAAGTTTGAAAACCCCATAAAAAAAGCTTAAAAACCCCATTCAATTTCTGCCTCCCCCCAAAACTACAACTGAACATAATTCATGATGGTTTTATTTGATTTGAGTTAGTTTTGGAGTCAAAGATAATAGTTTCAGTATAGTTTTAGTGTTTCAAATGGGTTTGTTAATTATTTTATTTCAGTTTACAGAATTGTTTTTTGATGATTAGTTTTCATTTTCATTTCATTTTTTGTTTACTTTAATAACCTTGCTTGCTTGTGACCCTGCTATTTTGGTCTGAGCAGAGGTTAAAAAAGACCCTCAGAGGTGGGGGTGCTACATTGTGTGTAATCTTGAACACCAGACAGATCTTTCTCTCCTCCATGATCGATTGCCAGTAATCTGAGCCCCCCACACACACAGGGTTTAAGTGCAGGAGAGAGGCAGAGATGGAGTGATGGAGAGATCTATTATTGATGATGTTCGCTAATGACTGTTGAGAGCTGAGCTGCAGTGGGCCACATGGACACTCCCCTGCCTGCCTGCTGGAATATGTCGGTAGGAGACAACAAGGAAGAATGAAGGAAGATGGAGAAGAGCAGAGATTGAAGATGGATGTATTTATGACAGTGTTAAGGCAAGATCTGTGATATAATGAACTTACCAATGCTCTGTTTGAATAACTTAGTAGCATAATAAGAAGCTCAATTGTCATTGCTTTCAGAATGACATCTGTTTACACTATACCGTTATTGTTTAAGGATGTTGAAGAAGAGCTTGGGGATGGAATGTCTCCATCTAACCGTGGATTCCGGATTAATTTATTTAATGTAATTACATTTCGTTTAGTTTTTACTGTTCCACTTCTATTTGTTTTTTCCTGTTGTGTCTTTTCTGGAGTCACTTGTTATTGGCAGATTAAGAAAGCGCCTGACATTTCCCATGACACATATTCAAAGACTGACTGGAAAACACTGATTATCAGTCGGTCCAGCATGAGTCTGGAGGTCCTCTTTGACAGGTGTCAAAGTGTGATGGTTTTGGGCCAATATGCTACAATCCCACATTAAAAAATACTATATTATACTATGGTATGAATACTACAGTCGTGGTCAAAAGTTTTGAGAATGACACAAGTATTGGTCTTCACAAAGTTTGCTGCTTCAGTGTTTTTAGATATTTTTGTCAGATGTTACTATGGTATACTGAAGTATAATTACAAGCATTCCATACGTGTCAAAGGCTTTTATTGACAATTACATAAAGTTTATGCAAAGAGTCAATATTGCAGTGTTGACCCTTCTTTTTCAAGACCTCTGCAATCCGCCTTGGCATGCTGTCAATTAACTTCTGGGTTCGTCACCAAACTGTTCTTGGATGGTTGGGAGAAGTTGCTCTCGGAGGATGTGTTGGTACCATTCTTTATTCAAGGCTGTGTTCTTAGGCAAAATTGTGAGTGAGCCCACTCCCTTGGCTGAGAAGCCACCCCACACATGAATGGTCTCAGGATGCTTCACTGTTGGCATGACACAGGACTGATGGTAGCGCTCACCTTGTCTTCTCCGAACAAGCTTTTTTCCAGATGCCCCAAACAATCGGAAAGGGGATTCATCAGAGAAAATGACTACCCCAGTCCTCAGCAGTCCAATCCCTGTACCTTTTTCAGAATATCAGTCTGTCCCTGATGTTTTTCCTGGAGAGAAGAGGCTTCCTCGCTGACCTTCTTGACACCAGGCCATCCTCCAAAAGTATTTGCCTTACTGTGTGTGCAGATGCACTCACACCTGCCTGCTGCCATTCCTGAGCAAGCTCTGCACTGGTGGTGCCCCAATCCCGCAGCTGAATCAACTTTAGGAGACGGTCCTGGTGCTTGCTGGACTTTATTGGGCGCCCTCAAGCCTTCTTCACAACAATTCTCCTTGAAGTTCTTGATGATCCGATAAATGGTTGATTTAGGTGCAATCTTACTAGCAGCAATATCCTTGCCTGTGAAGCCCTTTTTGTGCAAAGCAATGATGACGGCACGTGTTTCCTTGCAGGTAACCATGGTTAACAGAGTAAGAACAATGATTTCAAGCACTACCCTCCTTTTAAAGCTTCCAGTCTGTTATTCTAACTCAATCAGCATGACAGAGTGATCTCCAGCCTTGTCCTCGTCAACACTCTCACCTGTGTTAACAAGAGAATCACTGACATGATGTCAGCTGGTCCTTTTGTGGCAGGGCTGAAATACAGTTGTCACGACTTCCGCCGAGGCTGCCTCCCCTCCTTGTTCAGGCAGGTTTCGGTGTTCGTCGTCACCGGCTTACTAGTTGCTGCCGATCCATTTATCATCACTCCACTTGTCTTGTCTAATTAATCACACACACCTGGTCCTTATCTCCAATTAGTAATTGTATAAGTGTTCCCTCTGCTTCCTTGTCTGTGTGGGTGATTGTTTGTAGAGCTGTGTGTAGCTCGGTTGAGCTACCCTTACCTTGTTGTTGCCGGGGTAGATATTTCCCCTGTGCCTGAGTTTTGTTGTCGCATGCTTGCGCAACTATTTATCGACGGAATAAACTCTTTGGATGCGTATTACTCTTCTGCGCCTGACTCCTTCTATCACACGCATCACAGAATCACCCACCCGCTATGGAGTCAGCGGGAGAAGAGCGCATGCCTGGAGTCGTGGCACGGGTCCAGGAGCACTCCACGATGCTGGCCAGTTTGGGGGAAGCGATGGATCGGGTTCTTCAGGTCGTCCAACGCCTGGAGAGGAGCAGACCCGATCTGTCGAGACCAGCTGGCCAACCGGATCCAGCCACCTACACCCCAGCACCAGGAGGGATCCAGATATCCCGACCACGAGCGTTTGAGGGGACAGCGACGCTGTGCCAGGGATTCCTCCTCCAATTGGAGCTTTACTTCGCCAGCATCAGGCCGGTACCATCGGAGCGAGAGAAGGTGTCCGTCCTCGTTTCCTGCTTCTGTGGGAAAGCCCTGGAGTGGGCCAACGCGGTGTGGAACGAAGGAGGAGCCGCGTTGGAGGACTACAGGGAGTTCGCTTGCCTCTTTCGGGCGGTATTCGAGGCGGGTGAGCGACTGGTCCACCTGAGGCAGGGGACGAGGACCGCACAGGACTTCGCGTTGGAGTTCCGGACGCTGGCAGCGGGGTCCTGGGGTGGAACGAGCGGGCCCTGATCGACCATTTCCGGTGCCATCTGCTGGAGGACGTCCGATGGGAGCTAGCCTGCCGGGACACCATGTTGTCCTTCAAAAAACTGGTGGACATGGCCATTCGGTTGGACAACCTGCTGGCAGCCAGAGGACGTCCCGGTAGGGGTCTGCCCGTTTCCACCCCGGAAGACTCGGACCTCGAGCCGATGGAGCTGGGTGGAGACGCCTGCCGAGAGAGCGGAGGAGGACAGCGACAGTGCCACTCTGGTGGCACGAAGGGACAATCCACCACACGTCGTAGTCAACGTTTTTTTGGGCCTGGAGGCGGCAGACAGGGCACTCACGCATCACCCCAGGTATCGAACACCCACACTGGTTCAGAGCCCTCTGTTGCGCACTGTACCCTACCTATCCACTTTCCCGATCACATGGTAGTTCCCCAGTGTAAGGCACTAGTCGATTCTGGCGCAGCTGGGAACTTTATGGATAGGGCATTCGCACGCCGTCAAGGCATTTCATTGGTTCCCCTCTCCATTCCACGTCCCCTCAGAGCACTCGATAGTCGACCATTAGGGTCTGGATTTGTTACGGAAGTCACTATACCAGTCACCATGATCACCCAGGAGAATCATTTTGAGCAGGTGATTTTTTCGATTATTGAATCTCCTGATTTCCCTGTGGTATTAGGTATCCCTTGGTTAGCACTCCACAACCCCACCTTCTCATGGTCGCAGAGGGCTCTCACGGGGTGGTCGCGTGAGTGTTAGGGTAGGTGTCTAGATGTTTCCGTTGGTGCAACCACAGTGGAAAGTCCAGATAGTACCTCCACCGTGCGCATTCCCCCCGAATACCGTGATCTAGCGCAAGCGTTCTCTAAAATGCAGGCGACTAAGTTACCACCTCACCGGGCGGGGGATTGCGCGATAAACCTCAGGGTAGACGCTGTACCTCCCAGGAGTCATATATACCCCCTGTCACAGGCGGAAACGGTGGCTATGGAGACATATGTCACCAAGTCCCTGCGTCAGGGGTATATACGTCCCTCCACTTCATCCGCCTCCTCGAGTTTCTTCTTTGTTAAGAAGAAGGACGGAGGTCTGTGCCCGTGCATTGAATATCGACCACTGAACAGGGAGACAATCAGATTTAGTTATCCTCTCCCCCTCCTTCCTTCAGTGGTTGAATCGGGGTGCGCTTCTTCACCAAATTGGATCTCAGGAGTGCGTACAACCTGGTGCGTATCCGAGAGGGAGATGAGTGGAAGACAGCATTCAGCACAACCACGGGCATTATGAATACCTGGTGATGCCCTATGGTTTGATGAATGCTCCCTCAGTTTTCCAGTCCTTTGTGAACGAGGTGTTTCGGGACATGCTTGGTCGCGGTGTAGTGGTCTACGTCGATGACATCCTGGTGTATTCCGCCACTCGCACTGAGCATGTGTCCCTGGTTCACAAGGTGCTGGCCCGACTGTTGGAGAATGACCTTTATGCTAAGGCAGAGAAGTGTATGTTTTTCCAGCAGTCCATCTCCTTCCTTGGATACCGCATTTCCACCTCAGGGGTGGAGATAGAGGGAGATCGCATTTCAGCCGTGCGTAATTGGCTGACTCCAACCACGGTTAAGGAGGTGCAGCGATTCCTTGGCTTTGCCAACTACTATCGAAGGTTTATCCGGGGCTTTGGCAAGGTCGCAGCTCCCATCACAACCCTGTTGAAGGGTGGGCCGTCCCGGCTCCGCTGGTCTGCTGAGGCGGATCTGGCCTTCAGGAGACTGCAGGGTCTGTTCACCTCAGCTCCGGTACTAGCCCACCCCGATCCATCACTACCGTTTGTAGTGGAGGTGGATGCGTCCAAGATAGGGATGGGCGCTGTCCTATCCCAACGCTCGGGCACGCCACCCAAGCTCCGCCCCTGTGCCTTCTTCTCGAAGAAGCTCAGCCCGGCTGAGCAGAACTACGACGTTGGTGATCGGGAGCTGTTGGCTGTTGTCCGAGCTTTGACCGTGTGGAGGCATTGACTCGAAGGGGCGAAACACCCTTTCCTCGTCTGGACGGACCACCGTAACCTGGAGTACATCCGGGCAGTGAGGAGGCTGAATCCTCGCCAGGCTAGGTGGGCCCTATTCTTCACCCGGTTTGATTTTACATTGTCATACATTCCGGACACGAAGAACGTAAAGGCAGACGCACTGTCCCAGCTGTATGACACAGAGGAGAGGCCCAGAGACAACAGCCCCATACTCCCGGCCTCATGCATTGTGGCGCCGGTAGTATGGGCGATGGACGCGTATATATAGAGCAGGCATTACGCACAAATCCATCTCCACCGCAGTGTCCAGCTGGGCTGCAGTATGTGCCTGCTCTTATCCGTGATCGTCTGATCTTCTGGGCACACACGTCACCCTCCTCTGGTGACCCAGGTATCGGTCGTACAGTGCGCTGCCTAGGTGGAAAGTACTGGTGGCCTATCTTGGCTAAGGACGTGAGGGTGTACGTCTCCTCCTGCTCGGTGTGCGCCCAGAGTAAGGCACCTATGCACCTCCCAGCGGGTAAGCTACAACCGTTACCAGTTCCACAACGACCATGGTCTCACCTTTGCATTGATTTTCTAACTGATCTTCCCCTCTCCCAAGGTAATACCACCATCCTGGTCGTTGTGGACCGCTTCTCAAAGTCCTGCCGCCTCCTTCCTCTGCCTGGTCTCCCCACGGCCCTGCAGACTGCGGAGGCCCTGTTTACTCACGTCTTCCGGCACTACGGGGTACCAGAGGTCCCCAGTTTACGTCCAAGGTCTGGAAGGCGTTCATGGAACGTCTGGGGGTCTCGGTCAGCCTGACCTCTGGGTTCCACCCCGAGAGTAATGGGCAGGTGGAACGGGTAAATCAGGACGTGGGTAGGTTCCTGCGGTCCTACTGCCAGGACCGGCCGGGGGAGTGGTCGGTGTTCTTGCCATGGGCAGAATATGCCCAGACCTCTCTCTGCCACTCCTCCACTAACCTAACGCTTTTCCAGTGTGTTCTAGGTTACCAACCGGTTCTGACACCGTGGCACCAGAGCCAGACCGAGGCTCCTGCGGTGGATGACTGGTTTCAGCGCGCGGAGGAGACATTGGATGTTGCCTATGTTCACCTCCAATGCGGCGTGCGTCGTCAGAAGGCCAACGCTGACCGCCACCGCAGTGAGGCCCCCATCTTTGTACTGGGGGATCGGGTCTGGCTCTCGACCCGGAATCTGCCCCTCCGCCTGCCCTGCCGGAAGCTGAGCCCGCAGTTTGTGGGGCCGTTCAAAGTCCTGAGGAGAGTCAACGAGGTCACATATAGGTTATTACTTCCCCCTGATTACCGTATTAACCCCTCGTTTCATGTGTCTCTCCTCAGGCCGGTGGTAGCTGGTCCGCTCCAGGAGTCTGAGGTCCGGGAGGTCCCTCCACCTCCTCTGGACATCGAGGGGGCCCCGGCGTACTCGGTCCGTTCCATCCTGGATTCGAGGCATCGGGTGGGGGGCCTTCAGTACCTTGTGGAGTGGGAGGGGTACGGTCCGGAGGAACGGTGCTGGGTCCCGGTAAGGGATATCCTCGATCCCTCCATGTTACGGGATTTCCACCGTCGCCATCCGGCTCGCCCTGCTCCGCGTCCTCCTGGCCGGGCTGAAATACAGTTGTCACGACTTCCGCCAAGGCTGCCTCCCCTCGTTGTTCGGGCAGGTTTCGGCGTTCGTCGTCACCGGCTTACTAGCTGCTGCCGATCCATTTATCATCACTCCACATGTCTTGTCTAACTAATCACACACACCTGGTCCTTATCCCCAATTAGTCATTGTATAAGTGTTCCCTCTGCTTCCTTGTCTATGTGGGTGATTGTTTGTAGTGAGCTGTGTGTAGCTCGGTTGAGCTACCCTTACCTTGTTGTTGCCAGGGTAGATATTTCCTCTGTGCCTGAGTTTTGTTGTCACATGCTTGCACAACTGTTTATCGACGGAATAAACTCTTTGGATGCGTATTACTCTCCTGCGTCTGACTCCTTCTATCACACGCATCACAGCGGTGGAAATGTTTTTTGGGGATTAAGTTCATTTTCATGGCAAAGAGGGACTTTGCAATTAATTGCAATACATCTGATCACTATTCATAACATTCTGGAGTATATGCAAATTGCCATCATAAAAACTGAGGCAGCAGACTTTGTGAAAATTAATATTTGTGTCATTCTCAAAACTTTTGACCATGACTGTATAGTGTTCACTGTAGTGTTTCTTCCTGTTAAGTCCGCAAAAACTGTAGTATTTACAGTTAACTATAGTATAAATACTGTAGTAAATGAAAACCGTAGTATATTCTATAGTAATTAATGTAGTGTTTTTGCAGATTGTAGTATACTGTAGTATTTACTGTAGTGTTTTTGCGGACTGTAGTATGCTGTAGTATTTACTGTAGTATTTTAAAGACATTACTGTAGTATTTACTATTGTGTTTTTGTTTGATTATTGACGTAGAAGTGGAGGATTTCTCCTTCAGGAAACCTACTGTAGAAATAGTAAAAGAGCACATTTTCCATAACCTGTAGGACTTGGGTCTGAATGGATAGTTTCTGGACTTTTTTGTATAACTTGTAGGTAACACATATGGTCTATACTTGGCATGTAGGTTTCTCACTTATGGGTGGCACAATGGGCAGGGTTATATGCAAATGAAAATAATATTTGCGGACATTACTGTACTATTTACTACATTTTTTTGTTGTTGCTGATAATAATGTAGTGTTTACTATAGTATTCTACAGTATACTACAACATTCTATAGTAAGTCATTACTACAAATTATTGAGGGATACTACAGTGTGTAGTATAGTATTCTACAGTATACTACTGTTTACTATATACAGTGTATTCGGAAATTATTCAGACCTCTTGACTTTTTCCACATTTTGTTACGTTACAGCCTTATTCTAAAATAGTTTTTTTTTTATCCTCATCGATCTACACACAATACCCCATGATGACAAAGCAAAAACAGGTTTTTAGAAATTTGTGTAAATGTATTTACATAAGTATTCAGACCCTTTGCTATGAGATTCGAAATTGAGCTCAGGTGCATCCTGTTTCCCTTGATCATCCTTGAGATGTTTCTACAACTTGATTGGAGTCCACCTGTGGTAAATTAAATTGATTGGACATGATTTGGAAAGGCACACACCTGTCTATGTAAGGTCCCACAGTTGACAGTGCATGTCAGAGCAAAAACCAAGCCATGAGGTCGAAGGAATTGTCCGTAGAGGTCCGAGACAGGATTGTGTCGAGGCACAGATCTGGGGAAGGGTACCAAAAAATGTCTGCAGCATTGAAGGTCCCCAAGAACACAGTGGCCTCCATCATTCTTAAATGGAAGAAGTTTGGAACCACCATGACTCTTCTTAGAGCTGGCTGCCCACCCAAACTGAGCAATCGGGGGAGAAGGGCCTTGGTCAGGGAGGTGACCAAGAACCCGATGGTAATTCTGACAGAGCTCCAGAGTTCCTCTGTGGAGATGGGAGAACCTTCCAAAAGGACAACCATCTCTGCAGCACTCCACCAATCAGGCCTTTATCGTAGAGTGGCCAGATGGAAGCCAATCCTCAGTAAAAGGCACATGACAGCCCGCTTGGAGTTTGCCAAAAGGCACCTAAAGGACTTTCAGACCATGAAAAACAAGATTCTCTGGTCTGATGAAATCAAGATTGAACTCTTTGGCCTGAATGCCAAGTGTTACGTCTGGAGGAAACCTGGCACCATCCCTATGGTGAAGCATGGTGGTGGCAGCATCATGCTGTGGGGATGTTTTTCAGCGGCAGGGACTGGGAGACTAGTCAGGATCGAGGGAAAGATGAACAGCGCAAAGTACAGAGAGATCCTTGATAAAAACCTGCTCCAGAGCGCCCAGGACCTCAGACTGGGGAGAAGGTTCACCTTCCAACAGGATAATAACCCTAAGCACCCAACCAAGACAACGCAGAAGTGGCTTCGGGACAAGTCTCTGAATGTCCTTGAGTGGCCTAGCCAGAGTCCGGACATGAACCCAATCGAACATCTCTGAAGAGACCTGAAAATAGCTTGCAGCGACGCTCCCCATCCAACCTGACAGAGTTTGAGAGGATCTGCAGAGAAGAATGGGAGAAACTCCCCAAATACAGGTGTGCCAAGCTTGTAGCGTCATACCCAAGAAGATTCAAGGCAGTAATCGCTGCCAAAGGTGCTTCAACAAAGTACTGAGTAAAGGGTCTGAATACTTATGTAAATGTGATATTTCAGTTTAATTTACATTTTTACTGTTTTTACATTATGGGGTATTGTGTTTAGATTGATGAGAAAAAAATACAATTTAATCAATTTTAGAATAAGGCTCTAACGTAACAAAATGTGGAAAAAGTCAAGGGGTCTCAAAACTTTCTGAATGCACTGTAATTCTTTAGTAAGTACTGTAGTAGTGTTTTTTCATGTGGGATGGGACTGTACTTGGCCAGGAGAGATACTGCAAAGAAACACACCAAATTGATCAGAGATACATTGTAGACATTGTTAATGTTGTAAATGGCTATTGTAGCTGGAAACGGCTGATTTTTAATGGAATATCTACATAGGCGTACAGAGGCCCATTATCAGCAACCATTAGTCCTGTGTTCCAATGGCACATTGTGTTTGCTAATCCAAGTTTATCATTTTAAAAGGCTAAAACCTTTTTGCAATTTGCTCCGTTGTGCACCGGGGCCTCCCACTCCTCTTTATATTCTGGTTAGAGCCAGTTTGCGCTGTTCTGTGAAGGGAGTAGTACACAGCGTTGTACGAGATCTTCAGTTTCTTGGCAATTTCTCGCATGGAATAGCCTTCATTTCTCAGAACAAGAATAGACTGACGAGTTTCAGAAGAAAGTTATTTGTTTCTGGCCATTTTGAGCCTGTAATCGAACCCACAATTGCTGATGCTCCAGATACTCAACTCGTCTCAAGAATGCCAGTTTTATTGCTTCTTTAATCAGCACAACAGTTTTCAGCTGTGCTAACATAATTGCAAAAGGGTTTTCTAAATTAGCCTTTTAAAATGATAAACTTCGATTAGAAAACACAACGTGCCATTGGAACACAGTACTGATGGTTGCTGATAATGGGTCTCTGTACGCCTATGTAGATATTCCATAAAAAAATCAGCCGATTCCAGCTACAATAGCCATTTACAACATTAACAATGTCTACACTGTATTTCTGATCAATTTGATGTTATTTTTATGGACCAAAAAATTGCTTTTCTTTCGAAAACAAGGACATTTCTAAGTGACCCCAAACTTTTGAACGGTAGTGAATGTGTAAAGGACGTCACGCTGCTTGCTTAGCGAGTACCACTTCCTCCTGATTCGTCTCACACCGAGGCTCGAACCCAGGACCTCTGCTTTGCTAGCACACGTGACGGCCTTCCTGAAGCATCTTACTAGTCGCGCCACTAGCTAACTATTTGTTGGTACAAGTTGCTAGTTATTTGGCGGTGCAAGTTGGGACACTTCAGGCTGAAGAGTAAGTTTCAGACATCCCCATGTGCTATACATGCACTGCTATTCTCCCAGGCCGCGATTTGAGTCTCTCTGAGAAGTCCTTTACTGGAGACGGCCGCTCCTGCTTTTTAAATATTTACGAGTCAATTGATAGGGGCCGGGTCCTTGACTCTGGCAGCCAGCCGCACCTGTCCCCTCTGTCCCCTGACAGACCCTGTGCTCCGGCTATGTCTGCTACCACACAAGGGGACATCATCAGACATCATCACCCATAAGTCCCCAATGCTCCCCATGCTCACAGGAGTTAGCGCAGCCTAATGACATAGAATACACTGCAGTAATACACCACACGCTTCTGAATCAGGAAAAACAACGGAGAGGAAAATGAATGCAAGTCAAATAGAGCCTGATGAGCACATAAATCGTCAGACGAAGAAATTACACTGTTACCTTCAATCATGCTGAGATAGGTTTGTTCCTTACCCTAACATAATTTACTGGGGAGAATTTGTTTATGTGAACTCAGCTGAATGTGATTATGATATTAAGTGTTCCTGTTAGCTGTGTGTAAACTGAGATCCTGTCCTGCTTTGTTCTGAGGGACCCCTGTGTCCTTTGAACTGAGATGGATTGGTGACTCCTGACCTCTGACCATGGCCTGAGGCTGAGGGAGGGGCCACTGACCTGCTCTTTCTATAGTTTATGCAACCACTTTACCCGTAGGCTGTCTATAGGATGATGATGATGGACTACAGTTAGACTTTTCAACCTTTTCCCATGTAGCTGCTTGAAGCTGAATTCCAAATTGACCCCTGGCCCCTATCCTCTAGGCACTTTAGTTGATCTGAAAGGATTGGCTAGGTGTATCCAATATGGCAAGATGCCCTTCTAGCCTATCAAAGGGCAAGATAGAACTATTACCATGCTGATGCTCAGATTTACTGTTTGTAAAGGGTATGGTTTAGGGGAGATTTGGGATTCATTATGGGGGAACTGTCTGTGTGGTCATTCTGACCCCTTCACCTCTCCTCTCCCACTCTCCACCCACCCAGGGAGGCCATCAACAGACTGTGTGAAGCTGTGCCTGGGGGCAAAGGGGCCTGGAGGAGGAAGGTGAGCGAACATCTGTTGATGCAACACTAGTTAAATTGTGTGTGAGTGTGAGTGTGTGTGTGTGATGCTAAGCCCAGGCTCTGTGCTCCTGTCCTATAGAACATTAACAAGGCCCTGCAATCCATCATGGGGAAGAGTAACCTGCGCTTCGCTGGTATGAGCATCGCTGTCAACATCTCTATAGAGGGCCTCAGTTTGCTCATCCCCACCACACGACAGGTTAGAGATCCCCTCTCTTCAACTAACGCAACACAAACAATAAATTGCGATCTTTTTAGAATCCTGTTTTCCTAACAAGATAGCTGATTTGTAGATTATTTGATGTGATGAAGGACTGATATAAAATCTGCACATTCCTCTCTTTCTGTTTCACAGGTGATAGCACACCATCCCATGCAGTCCATCTCCTTTGCCTCTGGGGGAGACACGGTGAGAGTTTGCAGCATAAGTGCACTTTGTGCTTTCCTTGTTTACCTCTGTCTGTTTGTTGACATGGGCCGCTTGGCAGACTGCAGGTCTGACTTGGTTGCTTTTGACCGCTTTCCAATCCCATGACTTCACGATCAATAAGGCCTGTAATGCAATTATATCCTAATTCATCAGAGTTTATTGAGGTTTTTCCCTCTGTTGCAGGACACGCCCGATTATGTTGCTTATGTGGCCAAAGATCCAGTCAATCAGAGAGGTATTTCCTTACACAATATTCAATTTCTCATTGTATTTCATAAACAGAAACAACATGTTTATTATAAATCTATGCAGTTTCTTCCTGGCAATAAACGCATTAGGATTTACTGGCATTATGGTTTACTAACGCTTGTTTAACTTAAAGATATAGATATTTCTATTTATTCTGTAAAATATAAGTTGTTATATTCACAGTGGCGTTGCAGCACTCACATCCTCTATGTTCTCTTCAGCATGCCATATCCTGGAGTGTTGTGACGGTCTAGCCCAGAATGTCATCAGCACCATCGGGCAGGCCTTCGAACTGCAGTTTAAACAGTACCTCCACAGCCCTCCCAAAGCCATCCCCTCCATGGAGAGGTGAGACAGAGCCACTGCAGTGAATCTGGGATGATAGAGGGAAGTGAACCAGCAACCATCAGGTTTCAAGACTAGCACACTACAAACTGTTCCAAAAGCCCAGACCATTGACGGTTGTTGTAATGTGCTAACTTAGCTGTAGTCAATAAACCAACACTCATCCATCACACACCACTGTATGGACTGTGTAATGACACACAGGCTTGATATTACAATCACAATCGACATGTAACCACATCAAATCAAATCAAATTATATTGGCCACATGCGCCGAATACAACAGGTGCAGACATTACAGTGAAATGCTTACTTACAGCCCTTAACCAACAGTGCATTTCTTTTTTTATAAAAAAAAGTAAAATAAAACAACAAAAAGGTGTTGAGAAAAAAATAGCAAAAGTAAAATAAAATAACAGTAGGGAGGCTATATATACAGGGGGGTACCAGTGCAGAGTCAATGTGCGGGGGACCCGGCTAGTTGAGGTAGTTGAAATAATATGTACATGTGGGTAGAGTTAAAGTGACTATGCATAAATAATTAACAGAGTAGCAGCAGCGTAAAAATATGTGGTGGGGGGTGGGGGTGGGGGGGCAGTGCAAATAGTCCGGGTAGCCATGATTAACTATTCAAGAGTCTTATGGCCTGGGGGTAGAAGCTGTTGAGAAGTCTTTTGGACCTAGACTTGGCACTCCGGTACCGCTTGCCGTGCGGTAGCAGAGAGAACAGTCTATGACTAGGGTGGCTGGAGTCTTTGACAATTTTGAGGGCCTTCCTCTGCACCATGGTCAGTGTACACAAGCACTGCACTCAATATAGGGTTGTGGCTGGAAAGACAAAGACTTCACACACCTACACTCAATGTATTCATCCTGTGTGGTTTTAATGCATTGGTACAGTGCAAGCATGGTGTGCTACTTAAAGCGTTTACTTGCATTTTCCACAGACACACACTCAACTCAAGATGAAACTCAAAACATTTTTATCTCTGTCACTTGCTAGAAATGTGATATGCTGTGCTCAGATTTCAGTCCATCGAAATCAAAACTATTATTTCAAGCGGAGTGCATTTCCCTGTGTCACCGGACCACAAGCGTTTTTAGTGTCACCAGGTAGACAGGAGAATTCTATTGTACCTGCTCTGCTCTGGTTTCAAATGTATCTCCTGCTACCAACAATAGAACCATTCAACCCTCATGTTTAACGTTATCAGATGTGGAGGAAGTATCTGATCCCTTGCCTTGTCACATTTGGGAATTAAATTACCTATATTCTAACCATGTCACTTCAGGAACATCAGGACAGAAGACTCGGCGTGGGGTGATGACGAGGACTCCTTGGAGCACGACTACTACAACAGCATCCCGGGGAAGGTGCCTCCTTTTGGGGGAGTGGTGGACTCAAGGCTGAAGCCTTTTACGGCCTTGCTGGGCCACGTCCACAGCCAACCAGAGAGCAAGGCAGCGCAGGTGATTCCCCAGCCTCCAGCCTCACCACCAAACCCTTTGATATAGTATTTCTGGACACATGACTGATGACCTTGCCTGGTTTTTCCACATAATGTCTCTGAGAAGAGAGAGAACTGTGAGCATACAGTAGCAGTGAACCCAATAACTGTCTTGTAGATGTGCCTGCTACATAATTACAAGAGATTGATATCACTCGAGATAGAAACCAGGCCTCTGGGTTAGCTAATTGGTGAGAGGAAAGTCTTGCTCATACCCTGCAGCCTATACTGAGGATTCAAACATATGGTGTATTACATAGACAAGAGAGGAACTATTTATTACCAGGTGGTCTGAAGAGTCATAAAGAAGTACATGTCTACTATTAGTAATGCTAATGTGAGTTTGGGGCATCTGCTTTTAGATGGGTTCTCCGGCCAGGAGAGACACAGCTTCCTACCCTTCAGGTCAGCTGTGCTACGAGCTGCACTGGGATACTGAAAACAATGGCAGCTCAGGTGAGACACCACGTGGCGTGATATGGTACTGCAGGTGACAGTACTGCAAGTCCCAGGTATTGTTACAATGTTTGTGGATTCTTTATTTTTTAAGTAAGAATATTGACTAATGGTCTATGGTTATAGGCTATTTGTCTCTAATACAATACCACAGATAACTACAATTTATGAAATGTGTAAGTAAGTAGCTATGTATTAGTAAACTGAGTTGTGATTGACAGGTCTGATAGCAGATGGTTACCAGCAGGCAGACGGCCAGCCTCCGGGGAGCAGGGACTATGAGGAGCACCTATATGTGAACACCCAGAGGCTGGAGGGATTGGAGCAGGGAGCAGAGGGCCACAGGGGGGCCAGGGGGCAAGACAGCCCCATGAAAGACATCTTTGACATGAGTGAGTCTCACCAACAGCTACCCATCCGCTGAACACAGCCACTGACACAATAGAGATACCCTTATTATTCAAGATGTAGGGAGTATCTGGGAAATAGGGTTGGCATGTATGGATGATGTCATTAATGTTACAGGTGTGTGCCATGCATGTGTTCTCACTTTTCCTGGTTCTCTGCAGGACCCTTTGAGGATGCTCTAAAGATGCACAAGGCTGGTGGTGTCGGTGGTAACGGTGGGGTGTGTGTGTTGAAGGACCAGTGGCCCAGCCCGCCCCGACGTCGTGCCCCAGTCGCCCCTACAGAGGAGCAGCTCCGGCGAGAGGCCTGGTACCACGGGCGTATGAGCCGCCGTGATGCTGAGAAACTGCTGGTTCGAGACGGGGACTTCCTTGTACGAGACAGTGCCACCAACCCAGGCCAGTATGTCCTGACGGGCATGCACTGTGGTCTGCCCAAACACCTGCTACTGGTCGACCCAGAGGGAGTGGTGAGTGATAATCACCTACTGGCACTTAACAATATTAAAGGTGGAAATGATGGTCAATAAGTCACATTTTTACATAGTCGCCTATTGACATCAATGCATGATTAAGTGAAAATTCTACTTAAGTGGAAGTTAGGATTTGTCCCATAGAGAGTAAACATTTTCTATGGAAATGGTGTCAGCCACTTAGCTACAGCCTAGCATTAGCATTGTTGAGTACAAAACAATGGTATCAGAAGCATTCTTGTTAGCGTCCTTAAATATGTGGTTACCTGCTAACATCTGTTAGCCCACTCCTCCTCGTCACTGTCAGGTACGCACCAAAGACATGCTGTTTGAGAGCATTAGTCACCTGATCAGCTACCACCTGAAGAACGAGCTGCCCATCGTGGCGGCCGAGAGCGAGCTGCACCTCAAACAGGTGGTCCGTAGGAAACAGTGACCCAGCCAGCCACAGAAGTGATGACTCCCTGGAATGGTAAGAGACCGCAATGACAGCCCAAAGTGATTCAGCACTGCCTAGTTCTAGATTAAAATGACTGTCTTGTGATAACCTTTGTTTCAGTGTGGCCAGTTTATTGATACAAGATAATGTATTAATAAAGTTTATGTTCTAGATTTTAGTATTCTACTGGTCTAGATCTCTAATATGTGTTTGAGTGATATCCTTTGAAAGTTTTCCAATATTGCCTGTTTCACCAGGAGTCAGAGGTGTTCCCTGTAAGCCCCAGGGAGGAAGATCTTCACTGCCATATCCATATCCCCAGAATCAGAGCATTCACTGGGGTAGGAGGACAGGCGACTCCCTCTGCCCAGGACCCAGGGGCATGGCTGCAGTACTTGGCTTCCTCCCGCAGTGCCCACAAACTGTCCACCATTTCCACCTGAACTCTCAGCATGCAGTCATTAAGCTAAGCAACACCTGGACGCCTCGGATTGGGAGGTAACAGCCCAGTCAATCACAAGGATGGAATTCGAGGTCAGAGGTCATAGAGGATCAGATTACATCATCACAGTGACATACAGTAGTTGTTCCATAGGAAATCATTATTTTTGAGTGCATGATGATGTTGCACCTCATAATGAGTCTCAAACTGCTGTAGTCAATCACAGTCCCAGAATGATTTGGGTTCCCTGTGTCTTTCAGTGAACAAATGTGAACATTCATAGACAAAAACATTGTATATGATATGTAAGAAAATCCTGGCAGAAAAATATCACTCAATTGTTTAATCAAAATGCAGTTCTTTGCTCCTGAGACATTGGGATGCTTTAATTGACTTTTATAAACTGTTCATCTGCAGCAGTAGTACCTGCAACTTCATGAGATGTATTCATATGTAATCTCAGGACCAAATTCTGCAGGCTTTAAATATCTGATTGCATGAATTGAAATATGCTTTAGAGAGTACTAACCAGACACAAACCTAGAAAATGTGTCTGTCCCTCTGTCCCCTCAATATCTACAAAACTACATAACACAAAATACATGGGCAGAACTCTGAATATCAATGTGATTGTTCAATTATAACCACATACTTGTCAAAGTGTTTGTATCGGACAGTCATAGCTCATCAATGAATACCTACCCGAGTTGTGTATTATCAAGCCTACTGTATGAAGTTATCACACTGGTCAGAGCCTGGGCTCTCAGAAGGCAGACTACATTGCTATAAATGACTCAGTGTATATATAATGAATATCTCCTCAGACCCGTAAAATAGTTCAGTGCCTTAATTGTCCATGTGTTTCATATCTTTCCTCCCAAATCGCTTGTACAGTGTGTACTACCACAGCAGAAATACAGTAGTGTGTACTGGATGTACGTATGTATGTATGCCCTGAGAACAAATGACACATTTTCTTGCCATGCCAAACCATACTTTAGTCAATGGATGGAGTGGACTGAAAGAAATCATCCCTTTTTATTGTGAAACATTCTATAAGCTGCTGATGTATGGGGGGGGATCCTGTGTTGTTAATGGCAGCATGTTTGATCAGTAGATAGGGGATCCCCTGGTCTCTGCTGTGTCTCTGTCTCTGTCCAGACACAGGGAAAGAGACAGGACATGGCTTTCTGTGACGTTAGTATACTTTATGCAACTTTTCTAAAATGACCCCTTTGCTTTCTCAGGACTTTCTTGTATCTACTCTTCTTTTAACTAAATGCATTCTTTTCAATAAAATGAAGGTTATTCAAATGTGCATGGTTTAGGGCTGACCCCAATTATTCGACTGGTCGATTGTTTGGTCGTTAGGCTGTTGGTCGATCAAGATTGTTTTATTCGAGCAGTAACAAATATATACAGTGCATTCGGAAAGTATTCAGACCGCTTGACTTTTTCCACATTTTGTTACGTTACAGCCTTATTCTAAGATGGATTCAATTTGTTTTCTTTTTCTCATCAATCTACACACAATACCCCATAATGACAAAGCAAAAACAGGTTTTTAGAAATGTTAGCAAATGTATTAAAAATACAAAACTGAAATATCACATTTACATAAGTATTCAGACCCTTTACTCAGTACTTTGTTAAAGCACCTTTGGCAGCGATTACAGCCTTGAGTCTTCTTGGGTATGACGCTAAAAACTTGGCACACCTGTATTTGGGGAGTTTCTCCCATTCTTCTCTGCAGATCCTCTCAAGCTCTGTCAGGTTGGATGGGGAGCGTCGCTGCACAGCTATTTTCAGGTCTCTCCAGAGATGTTCAAACGGGTTCAAGTCCGGGCTCTGGCTGGGCCACTCAAGGACATTCAGAGACTTGTCCCGAAGCTGAGGGTCATTGTCCTTTTGGAAGATGAACCTTTGCCCCAGTCTGAGGTCTTGAGTGCTCTGGAGCAGGTTTTCTTCAAGGATCTCTCTGTACTTTGCTCAGTTCATCTTTCCCTCGATCCTGACTAGTATCCAAGTCTATGCCGCTGAAAAACATCCTCGCAGCATGATGCTGCCACCATCATGCTTCACCGTAGGGATGGTGCCAGGTTTCCTCCAGACGTGACGCTTGGCATTCAGGCCAAAGAGTTCAATCTTGGTTTCATCAGACCAGAGAATCTTGTTTCTCATGGTCTGAGAGTCCTTTAGGTGCTTTTTGGCAAACTCCAAGCGGGCTGTCATGTGCCGTTTACTGAGGAGTGGCTTCGGTCTGGCCACTCTACCATAAAGGCCTGATTGGTGGAGTGCTGCAGAGATGGTTGTCCTTCTGGAAGGTTCTCTCATCTCCACAGAGGAACTCTGGAGCTCTGTCAGAGTGACCATCAGGTTCTTGGTCACCTCCCTGACCAAGGCCCTTCTCCCCCGATTGCTCAGTTTGGGCGGGCGGCCAGCACTAAGAAGAGTCTTGGTGGTTCCACACTTCTTCCATTTAAGAATGATGGAGGCCACTGTGTTCTTGGGAACCTTCAATGCTGCAGAAATGTTTTGATACCCTTCCCCAGATCTGTGCCTGGACACAATCCTGTCTCGGACCTCTACGGACAATTCCTTCAACCTCATGGCTTGTTTTTTGCTCTGACATGCACTGTCAACTGTGGGACCTTATATAGACAGGTGTGTGCCTTTCCAAATCATGTCCAATCAATTGAATTTACCACAGGTGTACACAAATCAAGTTGTAGAAACATCTCAAGGATGATCAATGGAAACAGGACGCACCTGATCTCAATTTCGAGTCTCATAGCAAAGGGTCTGAATACTTATGTAAATAAGGTATTTCTGTTTTTTATTTTTTATAAATTTGCAAAAATGTCTAATAACCTGTTTTCGCTTAATCATTATGGGGTATTGTGTGTAGATTGATGAGGAAAATGTTTTATTTAATCCATTTTAGAATAAGGCTGTAACTTAACAAAATGTGGAAAAGGGGAAGGGAAGAATGTGGAAAAAGGGAAGGGGTCTGAATACTTTCCGAATGCAGTGTATGTATTTGCGCCCATCTCAGTGAACTAAAACATTGTGGAGGCCTTGACTAAAAACCAATTTATCCTTGATTCGAAAATGTGGTCGGAGGCTCCATATGGAGGTTGTGACACAATTGCGAAGCCTTCAGATGCATGCAGAGGCCAAATCGAGCTCAGTACGCCAACGCCATGCGCCTCCCAAATGTTCTAACAATGCGTAGGGCTCTGTATAGCTCCGCATTGACATGCTTGGTTGACAGTAGGTGGGGACGGTACATCCTATATAAACACAAACTCACTTCCTTGACAACAGCTCTGCACTGCTCCGCAAAGCACAAAAAGTATGAATGCCCTGACTTCTGCTAATCACCGTAAATGCTGCATGGCCAATGCAGACATCGGATTGACCATGCGCCCAGATGCACAATGCACTTCTCTTTCCAGAATGCGCTCTCTCCCGCCAATTTGTGCACATTCATTGTTTCATAACTTCCTTGTGTGAATTGTTTGCGTTTGATTGTTAGTGTATATCAATTCCCCATTACATATATCACCAGTAGTACATTTACCTTTAATTCCTATCATTTCTAATCTACAATGTTTGTTAATTTGGTTAAGGTCATTTATTTTAATGCATTTAATATTATTATTCCAGTCTTCCTGTTCTCATTGTCGGAGTGGACACATTGTTTGCACAGTGCACAACCTAAGCTACACTTGTGAGAAACAAGTTTTGGTTTATTTAATTCAATTTACCAGTTCTGTCAATTTAGTAATTGTATTTTGTTTGGAGCGCTCCTGTCAATGTTGAGTAAGGACACGCATGCATAGAAGTAGGCCTATAGACTACCTGGCCTGCATGCAAATGTAGGTATATAAATGTGCCCATTTGGGGATCTGATAGTATTTCTGATTGGTTTAAAGCACCACCACTAATGACCTGTGGAGCTTCTCAAAGTAATGTTTTCTTCACATCAAACAGCAAGCAAACGAAGTCTGTTTTTACATCCATTGAGAATTACAATAGTTCCTCAATGTATTTGAAAAATCTTTCCAGCTCTCTCCCTTTCGATAACCACTCAGCATGAAAGGTAAAAATGTCATGCTCTGATCCAGTGGAAACGTCATAAAACAGGCTTCTTATCAGTTATCAGTGCTTGATTTAAACTGAAATAGGTTCCAGTACTCATTTTGGGTGCTGGTAATGTTTATATTTAGGTGCAGGAGTTCCACAATACCTTTAAGCTAATGTTCTATAAGAGGAACAGGAGCTCAAGCAGTAGACATTTGAGGTGCAGATACTCAGCTCCGGTGAGCTCCTGCCCAAGTCAAGTGCTGCTTCTTATCCCTTGCACAAATAGTCTACAGCTGTGTCTGTCCTGAGCTCACTGGCACGGGAAACTGAGGGCCCAGAATATGTGTAGCCAATGTGATTTATAGGATATTTATTTTTAATCAGGATATTTTCTACCTGCAGGCTGCAACGTTTTTATTTGTTGGCTTTATGTAGGTTATTTTTACATTGTTGGCAATGGCAATATAAGTTACTTTTTAGGTTTGTATCATTTTAATTTAGATTTGGATGGAATTTTGATTAACCACATGACAATGATTTTGAGATATGAAGACTTTATTATAAATTAAATGAAACTGTTTCACGAAAATGTGCATATGAAAACCATAACTGGCACGCAGATCGGTAGAAATTGTAAGATAAATTGGCATTCCACTTTAGAAAGGTTGCCTACTCCTCTTGTAGCCTATTACCGGCAACTTCAGGAGAGTAATGGCAGAATCTGCGAAAGCCAGCAGGAGCGGGAGGAAAATAGTTGAGTCAGGATTTTGGTTTCTTTCTACGTCTTTATTGTAAGAATATCATACAAAATACATACAATCAGTAGGCTCATCACACAATTGAGACAAGACGTACATTCTTGTTATTCAATACAAGTTATTATCTATACAGACATTTATCTTTCTGATACCAGAAAACCATACCTGTCCATGTATATCCAGTTCAATACTAGTCATGAATGGGCTAGCCTTAATGTATTTCCAAGGCTACACGTACTGTACTGTATGCAGAACAGACCAGTTGCTTTCAGTAAGTGTGTACATATACTGTAGTTAGTAGATGGTATAGTACAGTGATGGGTCCCATAGCCCGTTGTGTCTTCCATTGCACAGGGAGTACACTGCCTGGGGGGGTCAGTAACCCTGGTCCTTGTGTGACATCCTCAGGATCTGCAGTAACAGATCTTGTACCTCCTCATCCATCCGGCCCTGAGGAAGATTCAACAAGTCTCATTCACATCCCCTTAGCTACACAACAACACTTCATATTGCACTGACCCGATACTTCTACAAAGGTGCATAGAGTTGGACTTACCTGTACAGCAGCCAGTAGATGGGATCGGTATACAGCTACGACTTGTCTGTGCTTTCGTTCCCAATCCTGTAATAAGATATACAGTACAGACAGTATACTCCAGCATTCTTTTAACCATGAACGTAGGTATTTGGTATTTGTTTTGGCTCAGTGATGCCCTCACCTGGAGCTCCTTGGAGAGTACAGCCACTCTGTTCTGCAGCGCCACCTGCTGGCCAGGGTTCACAGGGGGGACTCTCTCAGAGTGGGAGTGAGAGGAGTAGTGGGAGGAGGAGAGTCCCAGAGGAGGACTCAGAGCACCCAGAGCCTCCTTCAGACGGAACACCTCCTTAGACAGCTCCATTATCTACACACAACAAGAGAGGGAGGGAGATCACAGATCCCTTCATTTCCCATTGTCTTTTTCTCAGTTCCAAATCACACTCATGCCCTCACCCTTCAGCACTATGTGTAGATCTAAATGGAGTGGATAGTAACATGTCACAAATTCCACCCAGCTTGCCAGAGGGCAAGGGGTAGGTTGCCTGATGACTTATACTGAATTTAATTCCACTGCTCTATTTATCTATCGCTACTTACATTCAGTCTGAGACCGCCGTCGTAAAAGTAGTTTCTGCTGATGTTAAAGTGAGGGGCGTTGTACAAAACAAATCGTCTCTAACTAATCAGAGTATCAAAGCCAATGACTATTTCCGAAACGCCGCTTTACCCTCGTGTGTTCAGGCTTTGGCCCAACCCATCAGTTTCTTTGACCAATCAAAACGGTTTGAATGTGTTCGCATTCTAGAAGTCGTCAGGGAGGAGATCAAATCCAGACTCATCATGGAGAAGAAACATTAGTGGGCGTGGCGCTTGGCCAGAGCGATGTGGATGGGTAGCCAGGTCGATTTCGAAATAAAGTACAGGGTAGCTCAATTTAACTTCTACCATCTGTGTCCCTGTCTCACCTTGCGGTCCTTCTCCTTGACCAGGCCCTGGGAGTCCTGGATGTCTTTGTGGAGCTCCTGGACGTGGCTGGACTGGGCCTGCAGGTCAGCCAGTTGCTGCTGCGCTGTGGCCAGCTGAGCCTCGGCCACCTGACGTTCACTCTTATTAAACAGAGCTTCGCGCTGCACCTGGAACACCTGTTGGGAGGGAGACCGGGAGAAAGAAAGATGTTTTATTGTCACACACCGGATAGATGCAGTGAAATGTGTTGTTTTACAGGGTGAGCCATAGTAGTACGGCGCCCCTTGAAAGGGATGGGGGATAGATAGATGACGTAAGGGAAAAGGGAGAGAGACAGCACGTCCATGGCCATGAAAACAAAGGCTGCAGGGAGATATAGAACACACACATAAATAATGCAAAAGGAGAAAGGAAGCCCTGGTGCACATCAGTTCGTCCGCTATTGTGGCAACAGTCCAACCTGTAGTCTGTAGCATGTGGTTTGTAGTTAACGTTTCAGTCTCTAACTTTCTTCAAATTATCACTATTTTGGTAAACAAGAACAAAAACATCACACACACACACCTCGGTGCAGGTCTTCTCGTGTTTGCGTGTGAGGTCGTTGAATCGGGCGGTGAGTGTGTTGATATCGGCCTGCAGTGAGAGGCGCTGGGACTCGTGGTCCTCCTTGGACACCAGGCCCTGTTCCACAGCCTTTTGGGACCTCAGATCTCTCAGCTCTGTCTCCTTCACACTCAGAGCATCCTTGGCCTCCGCCGCACTGCTCTCACTGGCCTGCAGAGCGCGCTGCAGCTCCGTCTGATACAACAGGAACAGTAGACAGCATGAAGTCAGGAAGTACTACTTTCATAGCACTGTCAAAGATTTTTATAACTAACCCAAGATAGAACAGAGCCTATCATTTTCAATGGGAGCAAATTAATCCTAGTGGGCAGAACAAATAAGGAGGTGGGCCGAGCCAAGCACGAGCTAGTGAGATCCTATTGGTGCATTCTATAATGTTTTTGCATATTTCCATTAGGGAACGCCTACTCTATGAAGTGTGCGTGTGTGCAATAACTCAATTTGCCCTTGCACTCCTAAACAACTAAATTTTTTAAAAACTTTGGCAAAGGGTAAAGTCCACACAACGCAGTCCACTCTGTTTTTTTCAGATTCTAGTTTTGGAAACAGAAAACTGTATGGAGATCAAATGTTTCATAGATGAGAAAATTTGCAGAATGTCGGCCAAAATCCATCTTGCTCCATCTTCTACTGTAATGTAGGCTACTCAGTCCCTCCAGGACTTCGGCGGGATTTTTTGTGATATTTGCTGGCAAAAATGCTTGATTTTGCTGGGGTAATTCTGACATTTTGCATGGCAATATGCAATGATTTTGTTCAATTTGTCACGAAAATGCGCTGACGAGGGAAAAAGTTTGTTGACACGTGGCTTGATTGAACCATATTATGCAGTAAATGTGCAGTGATTGGTTGAAATTGCGAGCCCTTTTTTTGTACTGCGGTGATGTATCAGTTTTTTTGCGATAAAATTGCAATGATTTACTGTTTTATGCGGAAATAGTACGGTGATTGGTCAAATATAATAATATGCAGGGATTGGTGATTTTGCAAAAATAAATTGCGATTTGCAGAATCGCGGAATCCTGGAGGGACTGGCTACTGTATGTGATTGACAGAAGTGGGCCGTACGTGGCCAAATGTGGGTCCTACATGATTCTGGCGGTTAGTTATTTGTGCTAAAACATATGTTGTATTTACGATAGCCTAATATCCATTTACTTAGGACCTCAATATATATGATCCGAGGATAACTCCCTCGTCGTTTGCATGCATCTCTCTTCAAGCTAACCTTAACTTTGTTGTGCTCCTCTCTGGGTATAAGCTCCTGTTGTGTGGCCTGTAGCCGGGCCTCTAGCCTAGCCGTCTCAGTCTGGGCATGGCATCGCAGGGCCCTTTCTGCCTGCAGCTCCTGGGCTGTCTGGGCCAGCTGCTCCGACAGGGCTGATAGCGCCTCTGTGTGTTGGGACAGGGATACTGCGTCTCTCATGTTTAGGGTGTCCTGAGCCCGGCCCTCGCGTTCCGCACACAAACAGTCCAGAGCCTGAGCTGCTTCCTGCCTAGCCACCTCCAGTTCCTCTCTCACCCGTCTCAGGGAGCGCTCTAATTGGAGAGAATAAATATCACAGACTTAGAGAGTGCTCTGATTGGACAGAACTGTCGCCACAAACTCAGAGAGACATGAAAGTCATTACATGACAGCAAATGAATTGTTATAAACATGTTATTGAAAGCTTAGCACTGTGATTGACTACAGTGAAATAAGATGATAGATAAGGTACAGAGAACATTATAACACCGGAGTATAACAGTAACAAGACACCAGGTAGACACCAGGGAAACACCCACCTGATGTGATGGAGGGCTCTGACCCCTCTGACCTCTCTTCCTCCTCCTCTTCCTCCTCCTCGTCTCCCTGGTGGTGTGTGGGGCTGGGGGGCCGTAGTCTCTCCAGCTCCAGTAAGGCCTCGTTCAGTCTCAGGCTGGCCTCAGCTCTCTCCCTGGCCAGCTGCTCACACTGCAGACCCAGGGTCACCTGCACCTCATCCAGCTCCGTACGGGGCACACACTGCCTCAGCTCCCCCTCCAGCTCACCAACACGCCCCTGCAGCCTCCGCACCACCTCCCCTTCTGGCTTTACCACTCCCTCTCTCCTTCCACCTGCTCTCTCTGACTCCTTGCTCTCCGCCAGGGCGGCTTCAAGCTCGCTCACCCTCTCCCTGAGGCTCCTCACTGTCTCACTCTCCCCTCCTCCGTCCTCCTTTATGCCCTCTTTTTCTGTTCCTTTCTCTTCCAGGGCTGCCTGTAGTTCCTTAACTTTCTTTCTCAGCTGTTTGACTGTGTCATTGTCCCCTGCGCTCTCGCCCTCACCCTCACTCTGTCCCTCCCCCTGTCTCTCTCTCTCTCTCAGCTGCTGCGTCTCCTGGCTCGCCCCCTCCGTCTCACCCACCGTGCCCCCGTCGCCCCCCGCCTGTTCCACGGAGTAGACCCCAAGGTGCACCTGTTCTCTCAGCTCCTCCAGTTCAGACTGGGAGTGGGCCAGCTGCTCCTCCAGCCCACACAGCCTCTCCCTCAGCTCCTTACTGCTCTCCCCCTCCATCTCCTCTGTCTGCTCCTTCCCCTCTGCTCCTGACTCCCCCTCTCCTCCCCCTTCCACCTCCTCACACCTTCAGAAAAGACAACAAACATCAGAAGTGAAGTGAAGTGAAGTGAGAGGTTTAACTATGGTTGTAGAGGCATATTATGTTAGCTAGAATCTTCTAATTACAATACTGTGGCTGGCAGGGTTCAAATTTCACACCAACTCTTAAATAGTGGGCTTAAAGATGCTAAAAATAGTGGGCTGGACCAGTGTTAATATGTTGAACCCTTATGGGGGTGTCCATGTTGATTTATTACTGTAGTCCTTACCGGGGTGCCCTTATGATAGTGCTCAGCACCCCAGGGCACCTCTACAAATGGAACTTCAACCCTAGTGGGTGGTGTAAATGTGACATTTTAGTCATTTAGTAGATGCTCTTATCCAGAAAGTATAAGGTGGCTGGTGTAAGATGGTGTGGTGTTAATCCTTACCCCTGTTCCCCCATCATGCTGGAGGCCTCAGCTGAAGCCTGGGCCTGGGAGTAGTGCTCCTGCAGAGCTTCAAACTCCCTCCTCAGGGAGTCATACAGAGCCATGGGGACAAAGTCTGGGCCGGATGTCTGCATGTCAGTGTCATCTTTCTCAAACATCTCCAGCATCTGCAAACCACACAAGATCACAGTGACATGTATATCATAGGTTAAGCATCCTATTTTTATGTCAAAACTTTATCAACTCAAGTCGCCAGTCACAGAACTCCTCTACTCCTCCTTGGTGACAGGTTGAGACTTTATACCAGCCTTTGTACTAGCCCTCATGCAGTACACAGCCTCAGACACACCCTCCAATGGTAGCCTGGCTGTAACCCTTTGTCCCAATTCTGTCTATTTGTACAGACCATGACCCAGTTAGTGAAGAATGCCTGCAACCAGTCTCTGTGCCTCTCTGTGGTGCTATTATTCTATTTCTAGCTGGATGCTGCATCATAGACCTATAAAGTGGTTATGACTAATGGTCCAATCTGACGCTGCTCAGCCAGCCTTGAACCAGCAGCATCATCAGTACTGCTCTCGACTCTGAAGGGCCTTTTTATAACTCCCTCTCTATCAATTCATTAGCTTATGGTGTGTGTGTGTTTGTGTTTGGTGTGTGTGTATGTTTGTTACCTGCACTTTGAGGACCAGCTCCTGATTCTGTAAGGCCAGCTCCTCCAGCTGTCTGCGTAGCTCAGCCACAGTGTCTGGGTCTGCAGGACCAGGAGAGGTGGGGTTGAGGGAGTCTGCCTCCCCCTCGTCCAGAGCATAGGGAGACTCTCTGGACCTCCTGGAGAGCAGCTTCTCAGCACCTTCAAGATAGACGGGGGTAAATCAATGTCATATTTTGATGAACAAAACATCAGCCATTGCCATGTCAGTAGCTAGAATTTGAGTGATGATTCATCATCTAGGTATGACTCTCATTAGGCTGCTACAACCTAGTCCATCTATCCAACATTTGGTCAATTTAACAAATATTACAAACTGCTAGCAGTATTCCCTCTCTCCCCACACACACCTGGGAAGTCCAGCATGTCGTCATCTGAGTCACTGGCTCCGATCCCCTGACCTGCCTTCAGCTCCTCCAGCTCAGTCTGCAGCCTGTCCCGCTCTGCCTCTGCCTGCTGCAGACGCTCTCTCAGCTGAGTCAGCTAGCACAGGGAGAGAGTGAGTTCACAGCAGATTTCTTTTCAGATATTTGAGAGGTTTTCTAGGCGTTTGAGCTTGAGCTCAGGCTGGGAAGTTAACCCTACATGTAGTACCTCCTCCAGGGCAGTGTGGGCGCTGTTCTGCTGCTGCTCCAGACCTTTGATCTTCTGGAGCAGACGTCCCCTTTCCAGACGCAGCCTGCGGATCTCCTCAAACACCTCCTCATCCTCCTTCTCACAGACACACACATGGCAATACATATCAGTAATATCACAGTCGCACAGCAGCACCATACTCATTAGCAGTCTCAAATTGAATACAGTAGATAGTCATTCATTATGTATTGTCTGTTACTGTCTGCTACAGTCATAAATATTGATCCTCAAAATTGATATCTAAAGATGAGTACTTTGAATTGAGATGTGTTAAGGTTGTATACCATAAGTATAAGCATATTTTATCTCCTGTATGTGTAGGTGCTATTAGGGTTGCAAAGGGAGGGTATATTACTGGTAACATTTACCAGTAAACTAACTGAATTTTGCTAACTTTCAAGGATTTTATGTAATTTATCACATTACATCTAGTGGCCTTTTTGGTTAATTCAGATTATCACAGGTGTCTGTAATTATGTCTGGCCTTCTATGTGGCCTTATCTCTTGTGAAATATAAAATTGAATGACAAAGCTGTAAAACATTATCCTAAATATAACCCATCAACTTATTGAATAACATTGATGTTTAATATGAGGGTTTCAGCATGCAATATCCTTTATATTTTTTACACTCTTTTATATATTTTACTAGCTATGTCAATAGGTCTTTGTTGTAAATATTTTGGCGCCAAACTGGTGGCAGTTGTGAAAAAAGTAAATACATTTTTTGTCATTTAGCAGATGCTCTTATCCAGAGCGACTTACAGTTAGTGAGTGGATAGTTGGAAGAGTTGCAGAGTTAATTGAAAATAATGCCTTTGTTGATTAGATAATCTTTTCATTAATTGGGCTATTTACTCTTGAACCATCTACTAGAAACTTATGGAGAAATATATAAAAAATGAAAACTTTATATGAAAACATAAAAAAAAAAAGTTATTCATGTTTAATTACCATAGTTAGCATAGATTGCCATAGATTACCTATTAATTACCAAAATTGCCGAACATTTCGGTAACTTTGGTAAATTACCAGTAGTTTTGCAACCCTAGGTGCTATGCATACAGTATGCAGTGGCAGGGGCCGTAACTCACAAGGTTAGCCTGAGCAGGGCGCTGTGTCTCTGGGGACTGAGGAGGTGGAGACGGTCTCTTGGTCTGGGTCTCAGGAGAGGCAGGGGGAGGAGGGCTCTGGGGGGCAGGAGATGGCGGAGAGCCCTGGAACATGGTTATCAAAGTTATTATGAGCATGATTATCTCAGCTTAGCATTAGTAAGAATCATACAAAAAGCATTTTGATATGTCAAAGTAGCAACTATGTCATCCATCTCTGGAGCTGCAGTTGTACCTGGGGAGGGGAGCGCGGTGGAGGGGGGGCTTTCCTCTTGCGGGGGGTCGTACCCCCTGGTAGGGGAGGGGGAGGAGGGGGCTGTCTCTGGAGGCACAGACAAGCAGAAGGAACAGGGGAACAGGGGAAAGGGGGAAAGCAGGAGGAGAGGAGCAGCAAGGTCAAAAACAAAGCCAAGCAGTACTGTAGCCTAAAATGTCTTGTCATGAGATTTTTGTGTTGTCCTTGTGAGATGTTACTTCAGCTCAAAAGTTGTTGTTGTAGATTGAAATTGTGATAAGAAGTTGGTGTTCGTTCCTATGTCGTAAAGTCTGTTATGTACAATTCAGTAATACTGGCTATGTTTTCACATGAATGTGTAGTCAATGAAAATGAAAACGAAATGATGAGTGGTAAGTTACCTCTTCGCAATTGCCCTCAGTGGCTATGTATGCATGGGGAGAGACAAACAGCAAGGCCTTTTAACCTCTGGTCCATTGAGATTCAACACACACACACACACACAAACAAACACACACATAATGATTTACACTGCAGTTAAAGCTAAAAAGCATACCCACTACCCACAAAAGCATACCCCAAAAAGCATCATAAAAAATCCTCCAATATCCTGTCTCACACAGTATCCCACCACACAACAGCCCTACTGTAAGCTGTAAGCTGTAAGCTACAAGACTCCTCATATATCAGATACACAAGTCACATTTTAGGCACTGCTCTGCCTTCATTCACCTCCATTTCAAACGAAGCACACATCTGTTTTTCGTAAATCAGCAAGCCTTTGTTTAAAGATAAAAGTGCAGCAAGCCTTCCCTCTCTGTTTCAGCCTGTAACAATTACCCCCAGCTGTCCCCTTCTTCCACTTCCTCACATTACAGCAATTTTCTGGGGGACCAGATTGAGGCCATAAACCAGACCATAGAATTACAACTGATAGAAAGGATAAAGCACCATGGATTTTGGTACAGTACACCCAATAGCAGACATCGTTTTGTGGCAGTTACCATGCCAATTAAATAAACATTTGAAACGGTACACCAAATATGGCCTCCATACACCCAGCAGGGAATGTTGATTTGAATTAGTTTATTCTATCAATTATAATTCTGTGCACCAGACTGCCAGTGCCAGAGCCCAGAGTAGGGCTGCAGAGCATTGTCAGGGTCGATTCCATTTCAATTCACTCAGTTCAGGGGGTGGATGGAAATTCCAATTCAACCATTGTAAAAATCCTATTTGAAATGGAATTAAGCTCAATCCTGCTGCAGTCGGCAGGTGAGACAACCAAAGGTTACCGTTGGTTACCTGGAGCTCCGTTTTGCAGCAGCTGTGCGATGTGCTGGTTGCCGGTGGTTGCGCCGTAGTGGGCTGTGTGGTGTCCGAGGGCGTCGGCCAGATGTGGGTTAGCCCCTCCCCTTAGCAACGCCTCCACAGTCTCTGCACTGTCACTCTCACAGGCCAGCATCAGGGCTGACCTACAACACAAAAACCATAAGATCAAGAACATAAGAGCAGCACACATAACATACACTTAGCCCCTTATGAAACACTGCAGGTCTATGTGGCTACATAGCCAGCCATCACCTTTGTCTTATGTTCACAGTTTGTTTTGCATAAGTTTACATTTACATTTGAGTCATTTAGCAGACGCTCTTATCCAGAGCGACTTACAGTTAGTGAGTGCATACATTTTCATACTGGCCCCCCGTGGGAAACGAACCCACAACCCTGGCATTGCAAGCGCCATGCTCTATAAACTGAGCTACAGTCAATCTAATACAAAGCATTGTTTGTTGTGTCTTGTTGAAGTACCTGCCCTGGCTGTCCTGTATGTTGGGATTGGCTCCTCGGTCCAACAGGAAAGCACACAGCTCCACTCTGCTCATCTGGGCTCCTAGGATCAGCGGGGTCGCCCCATCCTGAGATAGACGAGGCCACAATGACTTAACATGGTTGATTTAATCATGTGTTTTAGTAATTGTCTGTAACAAAACCCTGCACACCCTTTAGCTCTCCAGGACCTGGCTTGGTGACTGCTGCTGTACAGAGGCAGTCTAAGGCCAATGCCACTTACCCCATCCTGGGCATCCAGACTGGCCTTGAAGTCCCACAGAGTCTCAGTGCAGGACAAGCAGCCGCTCACAGCTGCAGGAAGATGGACAGACAAAAATAGTGAGACAAATGGAAGGTATAAAATGGTTGAGTTGTTTACAGTGTTACACATGTAGTGCTGTAATCAATTGTATTATACAGTAGCTAGTACATTGCAGACCTGCGTGATGCAAAGCTGTCCGGCCAAAGCTGTCTGTGGAATCTACAGGCAATCTCTCCTGTGGGAGTATGAGACGTATTCACCAAAAATGCATGATAACTGCATACCTTATTTTCCATGTATCGTAGTAATATTAACTGTGTCTGACTGTCTATTGTACCTGTAATAGTCTCTTCAGGCACTCAGGCTGGCAGTTCTTGGCTGCTAGGTGAAGGGCACTGAAGCCTTGGGGTTGATAAGGCCATTTCAATCACCAAGAGAGAGAAGGAAAGAATGAGGGTAGCAAGAGAGCATGTTGTAATTGTTTTGACCAGTTATAGCCACAAGGCGTTACCTTGGCGGTCCGTGACACTGAACGCGTAAACAACATGTTCAGGTAATGAGACTGTCATCTCACCTGTGCCATCTGTCATGTTAATGTCTGGCCCGTGAGCCAGGATGACCTCCAAGCAGTCCAGACGACCCCGAGACGCACAGAGATGGAACCTACCAGGAAGAGATCATGTCCTTATGGTGATGAAGATAATCAACAAGAAGATCATCAACAAGATCATCGACACTAGTAGTAATGCAACAAAGAAAGTAGAGAGGAGAATTTCAACTATTTACCCCCACAGTGACACAGCTTGAACAGTAAGGGCCGTTTCGTGGCGCATTTAAACCTAGTCCTAGACTAACAAGCAAGTTCAATCACGATTCTCCATTGAAAGTGGTTCTTAGTCTAAGACTAGGCTTAATCTGTTTCCGGGAAACTGGCCCTAAATGCTGGTACTTACGCTGACTTTCCCTCCGCGTCCAGTTTGGTGGGACAAAGTCCCTTCTTCACGATCAGGGCGGCTACCTTGTCTGGCTCATTCTGCTCCACAGCCTGCAGTAGTCTCTCATCGCTCTTACTCCAGTCCTGGCTCTAAGGGGACAGGCACTGACGGGTTACAACTCAGTCGCAACCTGGAACTCATGATCAGAGCTAACCAAATGACAGTACATCCAGTACAGAGTAGACGCGGACTCCTATCTGATTACATACTATACAAAGATCTGAGTGATGACTATACGTCTAGATGAGACTACCAAATCTAATACTGTATGCCTCGTCGAAGTGAAATGACGATGGACATACGGCACAAGCTGATTGATTGCTTCTATGGTACATTACACACAGTATACAACATTTCTTTTTAACTGTTTTTGCCAGAAAAAGTAACCCTTTGAGAGAAAGTACAATGAAAAGACAGCTGAGGTCAAACATATGTAAAAGAGAGGGTACCTACCACCAGTAAGCTGAAACAAGGACAGAAATAACGCTTCATCAGGTTCAGAGCTGACGATCGATAGAGCTAGGAGGGATCCATAGACCCATAGAACTGTGCACTGCCTGACCAGAATTCTGACACACATAAACATACACACTACTCAACCGCCAATAGGCCTTAAATACAGCATCAGAGTTTAGCACTAACTTAGCACTGACTAAATGACAAAGCATAAATGCATAGCATAAACCTCACTGAAAACAATCGACAACCCCATGCGTGTATCAAAACAGAACCATGATGATGCACCTACTAAAGATAAACATTAGGCTATACATCCTTGCACAAACACACACACACACTGCTCTAGCCCTCTGAGTCTCACGATAACATCGCTCTCCATACGCAGTGCTCTGCTCTCTCAGCCAAAACCCCTTCCCCTCTTCCTGTGCTGCTGCTCTCAGGGACCTACGTACTCAGTCTGCAGTCTCAACCTGGCACACAAACTCTCTCTCTCTGTCTCTCTCTCTCTCTCACACACACACACACACACACACACACACACACACACCACCCTCTTTTGGGGCCTTTCTTATTTAGCACACCAGCCTAGTCTAGTACTGTCTTCTCTACCTCCTCTCGCTCCTCTCACAGTCTGTCCATTTGTTTCAGTCAGCTCTCTCCCTCCCTGTGCTGTCCTACTTGGGCTTGGCAGCCCAGCCACACTCTTTCTCTGGGCCTCTGTGCTTCAGGAGAAGATGAAGGCTCAGCAGAAACAGGAGAAAAGAGCTGGCTGGTACAGGGCTGGTTGTGCCTGGGTAGGGCAGAGGGGACACGCTGATAATTTTTTTTAAATAAAATGTTTTATTGTCACACACACCGGATAGATGCAGTGAAATGTGTTAAAGTACGTCATCCCTGTAGCAAATAAAGGTTAAGTGCCTTGCTCAAGGGCACATTGACAGATTTTTCACCTTGTCGGCTCAGGTATTCAATCCAGCAACCTTTCGGTTACTGGCCCAATGCTCTAATCGCTAGGCTACCTTCCGCCCTGTATATACTATAGAATAATAACATCTTGAATTAACTCTCATCTGACCTGGACACAGCCACTTACAGCATTAGAAGTAACTGTCACAATAAGTGAAATAATATAATCTATTATTTTATTAAACTGAGATGAGGTCATAAAGTAACTATATCCTTTTTTGTTTGCATTATGCATTGTTCTATCAAATGATTAACTCTATAGAAAAGAGGGCAGGGTATACCAACAGTAATAACCAGTTAAGTAGGCTGGATCTATTCCCTATAGTGTGCTTATGTGTGGTCTGTGTGTGACCAACGTCGTGAGACAAATTAAGATGGATGATAAGCTACCTGACTGGTGCTCAATCTAGTTAATAAAGTGTGATTCCCCCTCTCTCTCCCTCCGTATCTCGCTCTCGCTCTCGCTCTCTGAATGAAAATCTGAGCATCCCTCCCAGTGAGAGGGTTAGTCATCGACTGATTAATAACTTACTCTGTTCTCTCTCAGCTTCACCCCAGCAGAGCAACCATATCACTCAGGCTCGGGGGATCTCGCACTAAAACAGGCCAAGGCACACAGGAGTTGAATTTCTACTCAGAGCTTAGAGCTAACTGCAGTACTGTATAGCATAGCCACACACCGCTATAGCTACCAGCTACTAGCTACCAAACACAAGGCTCCAGTTGCTTAGACATTTAAGACATTAGGCAATACAAAATTAGTACAGACTGGTTCTTGTCTTGGGATTGATTACTTTATTTTCACCCTGACATTACAACCACCTGCATAATGGGATGGGGACGATAGCAGGAAATGAAGGATTATTTGAATGTGTGTGTGTGTGTGTGTGTGTGTGTGTGTGTGTGTGTGTGTGTGTGTGTGTGTGTGTGTGGGCTGAATAATTGAAGGCTACCTGAGAGCTCTGGTTCCAGCATCATTCTGCAGACTGGCCTGCTCCCCTGCTGCTCAGTGATACTGACACCCAGCACAGTGCCCCCCACACACATACTGCCTGTCAGCCCTGGGACCCACACACAGATAGCCAGCAGACAAAGAACAGCCTAGCACCACCGATAGCAGTCAATATCAGGTCAAAAAAAAGTTTGAATAATACGTTTTACTGCACCTAAATATACCTCCGAAGTCTAAATGTAACCTGACTCAGTGTATGTAGATATCAGTGCATTATGTGGATGATTTTGTAAGAGAGTCTCCAACTCTTGCCTCTTACCTCATTCTTCTTAAACTTTGCCTTGAGGCTCTTCATTTTGCCTTACTTCACTTTGCATCCAGAAAAGGGAAACTGAAAAGAAATACCCCAATTCACTCACCATAGCATTTAAATCTACCAAACACATGTGGGTTGCTAGCTTTTAACGTGCATTCACACAGGTGTCCCTTTGCATAGCATACAATACAACAATAACCAGGTTTGATGGAGTCTTGTGTGATAAACCTCCATATATTTTTTAGAATGGCATCATCGAGACATAGGGCTATTCTCAGTTTCATTTAAGAAACATTTTGCATTTTGGTAAACATAACTAATACATTTACAGTTAATATTACAGTCGTAATAAATAGTTAATATGCATGTAGTTGGCCTACACACATTAGTCAAAATCCCTCAAAATTATATTGGTATAGAAAGAAATACCTGAGGTAGAGTGGTGTTGGAGGGGGTTGCTTCTGTCCCATGAGTCGCCTGCTGCCGCAACGTACACAACTGATCCATCCCTTTTGGACTTTCAAATGCACCTGCCCTTTTTCCAGACCCTCCAATCACCTATGCGACAGAAGCCGGATCGGATTTTGATTGGCGGGTGTATATGACAGATTTGGTATGGTATGCATTTTTTGATGTAGATATTGGAATAACTCATATTTATCACTTGAGGATAAAGATTCCAATTTCATATAAAATAAACATAATTTATCATTAGAAATAATCTGGTTTATTGCGATAAACCATGTTTCACTGCATTGCAGTTTGTCGTCACAGAGAGTCTTGCCGCATATCCCAAATTGTAACAGTGTAACGTATTACGTCAAATGTTGCAGTTTTGGATGACTTCGGAACTTGGATACACTCTTTAATACAGTATAGCCAATCACTAAGACAAAAACAAGAAGACGTAGCCAATCATGATAATTAGGGGGTGGGATTTAAGATCAGGCCGGAAGGACAGTAGAGCACCAGGACAAGAGAAGGAGAAGAAAGTAAACAGTGTTGCCTAATAAAGTCGGAAAAGTACAAAGCACTTTAAACGAAATTTGGCTTGTACAGAGAGTTGGGTAGGTTAGCTTACATTAAAGTAAATATTCATGTTTTCTTGTAAAACATCACATTTAACTGAACATGGCTCAGACAATTATAACACTATAAATAGACCTACACTAATTTGCATTGAACTAAAATATCTATATCTAATTGAAACTACTGGACATTCTGTGTATAACCCTCCAAAGCAAATCGAATTATCCCTGAAATCTGTTCTTTACAGCAGGATGCATGTGGCTATGACTGCGTTTACATAGGCAGCCCAAATCTGATATTTTTTTCACAAATTGGTATTTTGTCCAATCACATCGGAAACACCGTAGCAACGCGTTATATTTTGCAGCGAAGGCTGCAGCAGAAGCGAACTCCAGCAAATAAACACAACATTGTTTCACATTCTTTAATAAAATACTCATAAACAGAAACAGGCAATAGGCTACAGATGGCTTCACTGTTTCTCCACCAACGATGTACTGTATCTCGACAACGTTGAGTGCGCGGGGGTCTGAACGCAGCGTATATAGTACCTTGCACAAAAAGTTTGGGTTGACAAGACCAATTTGTGAAAAAAAGATCAGAATTGTGCTGCCGGTGTAAACACAGCCTATGTGGATTGCCCCAGATCAGAGACCTGAATGGTGGACAGCAGAGCACTTTAGCCTGTCTCTGGGACCTCTGGTGTCGCTGGTGCGGGAGAGACACATACAAAAGGATCAGTACAGACAAAACCATACCAGCCAAACAGTCAGGTCAGCCCCCTGCTACATGTATCACATCGTATTTAATCAGATAAATGATTGAATCGGTGTCTGTCATTATGAAAATGATGGAAACAGACTGTACTTTATGCAGTTCTTTCAAATCACCAAGAGATGGCGATACATGCCAATCATTACATTTACTATGTTGTTACTGGCCTTCATTGATGATTGTGCTATAATTATTTCCACGCAAATGGATTTTCATTCAATTGGATTTCATTTGAGTCCTTGGTGGAAAAACCAGGCATGTTGTTTACGCAAACACATCATCGTATCAGTAAATGTGATGTTACGTCCTCCTCTCTCTGCAGGGGTCAGAAGGAACTGCCTTTCCTTCCTTTTCTTGCTCTACTTCACTCTTTTGTTCCCCACTGTTCCTCCTGCCAGGCATACCAGTCTGGAAGAAGGAATTTGGGGAGTGTGGGAGCAGTGGGGGGGGAATGACATCATCCTCTCTTTCTCCCGGGAGGTGGTGTCAGAGTACAGTATCACCCACCGGATCGCTGAAATTCAATTAGCTTCTTAACAACCCTGTGGTCCGTACAAAAAGGGACATATGTTGAACAGAAATGATATTTTCTCTTATGCGTATTATGTGTTTATTTGCAGATTTTGCTTCACCATGCCTTTGCATTGGTGGGCATTTCCTGGAGGGTATGGCAGGCAGGCACGGCACGGCACATCTCCCATTTGCTTGCTCAAAATGTGTGTGTCAGACTGATGACAGTTTGAGGGTGTAAGTGTTAATTATTGTGCAGAGGAAATTCTTATTTCTCTCTTACCAATTTCCCAAACGAATTTACATAATTTTGAGTGGCATAGCCTAACTAGCTATTACGGCATGCAAATCAGCAAGAGAGTGCTGGGATGAGGACAAATTGAGAGGGGGTTAAAGGAAACATTGCAATTATGTAAAACTTTTAGTCTCTTTTCATGCGTTTGGAATTGTTTTGTTATTCTATAAGAACAAGCATTTCACTGATCTGGTCAAGTATCTTAAATGCCTGAGTATCTTAAACCTGATTTTCATTTAATTTGTAGGGCTACTACATATATATTTTTAGATGCAGCCTATTTAATTTTTCCATAAGCAATTACTCTTATGTTATGGGACTAGTCTATGCAGAATTATTAAATGAAAAATCGGCTGACTGTAAAAGAGATAATCCATTTGGAATCGTGGATTGAACCCCTCCCCTTTAATCGCGTGGTTTCTCCCTGGTTTCTATGGGTTTCCCTCGTAGTTGCTCTCACTTGGATGTTTGCGATCAGTGGTTTCCAAGCGGAACTCTGCTGTGCTTCTCCACCCTCGCACGCATGCTGTCACACGGGAGCGAACTGTTTGTGCTTTCCATATTTACATTCATGGACAAAAGCTATTAAAATAGGACGACTTTCTACGATCAAAATGAAGAAAAGTGGAATAAAGCGCTAGCATTCTGAGTGGTAGGACTGAAGGTGTTTCTCAGCGCAATGCACTGTCAGTATAAAAGCTGGAATTTAATGAAAAGCTTATTTTAAAAGTTGTAGAATTTACATGGAAGTAGAATTATAGATTGAAGTGCTTAAATTGTAGTTTGTTTCAATGTTATCATCGTTCATCGAAGAGGACAAGAACGAAAGGAAAACATGATTACAGTGGGATGTTTTGGACCAATATGTTTTTAGCATATAAATATACTATTTGATTAGGTATTATTGTCATTAATGCATGTTAAACAGTTACCTGTATTGTTGCTTTAATGATAGTGGTATTTTGTTGTAAAATATAGGTGTGATGTAACATATTAGTTATCTTTGTTGATTGCCTTCTGTTTTGAAGCAAGTTTGACACAGGTCAGGAAAAAACGGTTTTCCTTTTTCTTATCCATGACTTGCAGTTGTTAGTAGTGGATTCAGTATCAGTTAATTAAATCAGACTTTATTACCTGGGCTTACAATTTAATTGTATGGTATACTGCTTTATTGTTTCTCTGAGCCGACATTAGTAGTAAATAAAGTCCAGTTGTCGTCTAGACTAGGGTTGATTTCTTTCTTATTTTTTTGCTGTCTGTTGCACAGTGGCCCCTGGACCAGTGGGAGAAGTGTCCACGTGCACACAGAGAAGATTATTGTAGGATTTAAGGCTATCCTTGTAGTCCTACATTATGAAGTGATGTTAGTGTTTTACTTAACTTCAGAACAGGATACACAATGTTAATCCAATCCACTGTATGTTGTCTATTTTGTCTGAGGTCTAGAATCAGGTCACTCAAGGGCAAGCAAGTAGTTTAACCAGAATCATAGTATTTTCCCTTTACAGCAGCCTGTCTTTCAACCAATCAAGTGCCTGAGGGAGCAGAGGTAAAATGGCAAAGTGGCTCAAAGACTATCTGAGTTTTGGGAGCAGGAGGATGCCTCCTCAGCCACCCAAACCAGACTACACAGAGAGTGAGATACTGAAAGCCTATCGGGCTCAGAAGAACCTAGACTTTGAGGACCCATACGAGGACTCTGAGAACCGGGCCAGAAACGACTCTGTGTCCTCGGACTCCTCCTACCCTGCCTTTGGTTCTCCTCTGAAGTCCGGCAGTGTGGATATGAAGGTTGTATCTCCCAAACATCGCCTCATCAAAGTGGACTCACAGGACCTGGGGCGAACTAAGATCTTACTGAGTGCCGTCTCCCTAGAAGAAAAAGAGCCTGTGAGTCATTTTCTGTTTTTTACATTAACATTCATTACCATTACAAAGACCTCTCTGCTTATTGATTAAGCCCATAAGCAAGTGACTGGTAATGTGAGTCAGAAGTATGCAATGTTTCAATACATCACGCCATGTTTGATGTGGCCGATAAATTGGCTGGCCTGGATGGCTCATTGGAAGGAATTGATGGGCTGGATGGCTCATTGAGTGGGGTGTCACAGTCCCCTGAATTTATGTCCAGACATAAATAATAAATGGTGTTTGGTTTAGCAAGCAGAGAGAGATCCCCATGTGAACCAATGGTGAGGAAAGACATACAGGCTGCATAGACCCACCCTGGATGAGTACAGTATGTGTTGGCAGGAGAACACACAGTCACAGCTGCAAGGGTCAGGGATGCTCAGAATTTCATAGAGCGAGAGAGACGGAGAGAAAGAGAGTAAGAGAGTGTCTGCCTATAGAGGCAGGGAATGCACATTGATTCAGTTAACAAATCAGCTCACACATCATCACTAAGGTAATGAGTGGATTGAGGGATAGCCTTCTCACAGCTGCATTCAAATCCATCTATTTTTTAAAATTTGAAACGCCACAAGTGCACAGCTCCTAAAGTGCATTGAAGGTCAAAGGGAAGGTAGAGTCGATACAGACTCTCTGTATGCTTGCTCTGGCTGCGCTCATTAATGTCTCAGTATGGAATTCTGGTGTGTGAGAACATCCATCCCCTCAATAACATTGCAATTTCAGTCCTGGGTGTTCGATAAGAGCAATTCCACAGTAACAATGATGCCAAAACGCAGCTTTTTCACTTAAAAATGTATGTCAAACAAAACCAATGATTGCAAAGTTAAACAAACCACGCAACTCTATCTACAAGGACTACTTTTAACAATTTCCGCAGAAAATTTTACAAAAACACAGTTACTTGAAGAACAGTGCAGATGCAAAGTTTGGTAACAGAATGACGGTTTGTGCTGTTTGTGTATATGTACAGTGCATTCGGAAAGTGTTCAGACCGCTTGACTTTTTCCACACTTTGTTACGTTACAGCTTTATTCTAAAATGGATTAAATCAATTTTTTCTTCCTTATCAATCTACATACAATAACCCATAATGACAAAGCAAAAACAGGTTTTTAGACATGTTTGCACATTTATATAAAAAAACGGAAATATTACATTTACATAAGTATTCAGACCCTTTAATCAGTACTTTGTTGGAGCAGCTTTGGCAGCAATTACAGCCTCGATTCTTCTTGGGTATGACGCTACAAGCTTGGCGCACCTGTATTTGGGGAGTTTCTCCCATTCTTCTCTGCAGATCCTCTCAAGCTCTGGCAGGTTGGATGGGGAGCGTCACTGCACAGCTATTTTCAGGTCTCTCCAGAGATGTTCGATCGGGTTCAAGTCCGAGCTCTGGCTGGGCCACTCAAGGACATTAAGAGACATGTCCTGAAGCCACTCCTGCATTGTATTGGCTGTGTGCTTAGGGTCGTTGTCCTGCTGGAAGGTGAACCTTCGCCACAGTCAGGTCCTGAGTGCAATCTTGGTTTCATCAGACCAGAGAATCTTGTTTCTCATGTTCTGAGAGTCTTTAGGTGCCTTTTGGCAAACTCCAAGCGGGCTGTCATGTGCCTTTTACTGAGGAGTGGCTTCTGTCTGGCCACTCTACCATAAATGCCTGATTGGTGGAGTGCTGCATCAATGGTGGTCTTTCTGGAAGGTTCTCCTATCTTCACAGAGGAACTCTGGAGCTCTTTCAGAGTGACCATCGGGTTCTTGGTCACCTCCCTGACCAAGGCCCTTCTGCCCAGATTGCTCAGTTTGGCTGGGCAGCCAGCTCTAGGAAGAGTCTTGGTGTTTCCGAACTTCTTCCATTTAAGAATGATGGAGGCCACTGTGTTCTTGGGGACCTTAAACGCTGCAGAATTTTTTTTGTACCCTTCCCCAGATCTGTGCCTCGACACAATCCTGTCTCTGAGCTTTACGGACAATTCCTTCGACCTCATGGCTTGGTTTTTGCTCTGACATGCACTGTCAACTGTGGGACCTTATATAGACAGGTGTGTGCCTTTTCCAAATCATGTCCAATCAATTGAATTTACCAATCAAGTTGTAGAAACATCTCAAGGATGATAAATGGTAACAGGATGCACCTGAGCTCAATTTTGAGTCTCATAGCAAAGGGTCTGAATACTTATGTAAATAAGGTATTTCTAAAAACCTGTTTTGGCTTTGTCATTATGGGGTATTGTGTGCAGATTGATGAGGAAAACAATTTATTTAATCCATTTTAGAATAAGGCTGTAACGTAACAACATTTGGAAAAAGTCAAGGGGTCTGAATACTTTCTGAATGCACTGTATGAGTGATACATTGTAATGTACTGTGTCTGTTATACCCCAGGTGGTTCCGTCAGCCCCAGCAGTAGGAGATACAGATTACTCTGATCCGTTTGATGTTCACCCAAACCCCCGTCCAGAGCCTGATCTGGGACCTGTGCCCTGCGAGAACAACGGCTACATGGAGCCTTATGAGGCCCAACGCGTCATCACAGGTGAGTCTGTTAGTAGGCTTTGGTTTTTGGATGAATCAAGTATTTCTCATTGTCCCAATTTATCACAGGAAAGGTAGGCTAATTACAACTGAAGGAATATATTCTCTGTTCATGGCATTTTTGTTCATATATCTCTCGCTGTCTTTTAGCCTGTTACCAGATCTGTTTGTGGTTTAGCCAACTCCTCTGACTTTGGTTATCATGCCTTAGATAGGAGAGTTGGCTAGAGCCTAGAGTACAAACAGATCTGCCGACGAGGCCACTTCACACTCCATTGCGGGAGCGAGACTTTTCCCCAGTCAGATTGTCCTCAGTCTGACTCACAACCTTACAAATGTCTCTATCCTACTATGCCCTTTCCCTCGCGCTCATCCTCCATCCCTTGGTTCAGATCTATCGTTTCTCATTTTGCCTTTCTGTAGTAACAACTAACTTTCCCAAACCACTGTCTGTCAGACCCATGTAGTGAAATGTCTCTATCACTAGAGTGGGGGATGGATTCTCCCCTAGCTGCTCTCAGGAGTCTGGGTAGCTTTTCAATCCGTCTGAGAGTCAGTGTGTGTGAGTGTGTTTGACTGTTGTCTTTGCTGGCTTCATTCAGGTCAGAAGCAGTTCATAGTCACAGGGTTAGGACAAAGGGTCTCTTAGTCTTTAAGCTTGTTAAATACACAATGGAGCCTAAGCCAGTGAGCCAGTCAACCCAGGACTGAGTTGCTGTGGTACAGTTGAAGTCGGAAGTTTACATACACCTTAGCCGAATACATTTAAACTCAGTTTTTCACAATTCCTGACATTTAAACCTAGGAAAAATTAATTGTCTTAGGTCAGTTAGGATCACCACTTTATTTGAAGAATGTGAAATGTCAGAATAATAGTAGAGGGCATTATTTATTTCAGCTTTTATTCCTTTCATCACATTTCCAGTGGGTGAGAAGTTTACATACACTCAATTAGTATTTGGTAGCATTGCCTTTACATTGTTTAACTTGGGTCAAACGTTTCGGGTAGCCTTCCACAAACTTCCCACAATAAGTTGGGTGAATTTTGGCCCATTCCTCCTGACAGAGCTGGTGTAACTGAGCTGGTGTAACTGAGGTTTGTAGGCCTACTTGCTCGCACATGCTTTTTCAATTCTGCCTACACATTTTCTATAGGATTGAGGTCAGGGCTTTGTGATGGCCACTCCAATACCTTGACTTTGTTGTCCTTAAGCCATTTTGCCACAACTTTGGAAGTATGCTTGGGGTCATTGTCCATTTGGAAGACCCATTTGCGACCAAGCTTTAACTTCCTGACTGATATCTTGAGATGTTGCTTCGATATATCCACATAATTTTCCTTCCTCACAATGCCAACTATTTTGTGAAGTGCACCAGTCCCTCCTGCAGCAAAGCACCCCCACAGCATGATGCTGCCACCCCCGTGCTTCACGGTTGGGATGGTGTTCTTCGGCTTGCAAGCCACCCCCTTTTTCCTCCAAACATAACGATGGTCATTATGGCCAAACAGTTCTATTTTTGTTTCATCAGACCAGAGGACATTTCTCCAAAAAGTATGATATTTGTCCCCATGTGCTGTTGCAAACCGTAGTCTGGCTTTTTTATGGCGGTTTTGGAGTATTGGCTTCTTCCTTGCTGAGCGGCCTTTCAGGTTATGTCGATATGTGTCATGCACAAAGTAGACCAACTTGCCAAAACTATAGTTTGTTAACAAGACATTTGTGGAGTGGTTGAAAAACGAGTTTTAATGACTCCAACCTAAGTGTATGTAAACTTCCGACTTCAACTGTATGTCAGTTGGCGCTCATTAAAAAACATGGTGGAACAGGGAAAGCCAGGTGTGACACTGAATATCGCTCTGATTCTCAAGTAGAACAGCTATTATCCCCCCTAGAGACAGATTATCAACTGACCTTAAATGGCGTTTTTGCTTTTAGGTGTTCTGTTTTTTTCAGAGACCCGTATTTTATTTTATTTTCTTGTGTGTTTTTGGCAGATGTCGTCCCCAAGGTATCTTAAATGTGGTTCTGTCACGTTTTTGAAAGTTTAGTTGGGGAGAATAAAGGCAGAACTCAGTTTCGACTCTCTTTCACCCGCTGGTCTGTCATACATTTGCATACCGTAATAGATTCCTGATTCCCTTCAAGATACGTTCTTTGAATTCTCTCTCCCTTCATGTTCCCATCCATTTCTCATTCCCACCCTGCCTATTTTCATCTCCCTCCCCTAATCTCCTCCATCTCCTCTCTGCTCCCCGACACTCCATGCTCCCTGCACAGGTACAGCAGCATGCCACAATACCGAGCCTGCCTCTATCTCAATGATTTAACACCAACCAGCCCTCCCCTCCCTTCCTCACCTTCTCCTCCTCCTCCCACCTCAGGGTCTGTCCGCAGGGCCCCCTCTGTCGCCATGGATACGGCAGGGGCGCCCAATAGCAGTGTTTAGTCTGAAGGTTAAAGTTAGCCTGTTCTGCTTTTCACCAGCCAACCCTCCCATTAAGCTCCAGCACTCTTTCCCTCTCACATCACTGCACCTCCATAGACAGGCTGATGGTGGAGACAAAAGATCCTTCCACTTTCCTTACACCCAATATTGCCTGGTTTTTTAAGCCTTGAGCTTCACACATCAATGAGATACGGTAGTTGTTTCAGAAGTCTGTCTTCAGGCGTTTTGTTATTTAAATAATCTATGGCTTCTCAGCTAAAAGTCACACGTAACTCTCTGAAGGTTGGAGGTGTTGGGAAATTGTTTTATATAACATGCTCCATGCTGAGAAACCTGATGAAAATGCTAATGAGACTGGCTGTTGTGAGATTCAGTAACTAGATTGCTGCTGTAACTGTGAAGAGAAGGGCTGTTCTTCTGCTTTTACAACTCCGGGTCTAACCCAGAGCTTAGTTAAGCCTCTCCATATGATGCGTTGGGCCGTCAGCAAGCTGTGCAAACATAATTTGTTTCCCACCCTCAAATTCAACTCATGTTGTTTTTGCTCAACAGGCATTTTATATAATTTGCTGTGACAGATGCAATTGACCTCCTGTTGTAGGAATCTTGTGTTTTCTAACCAAAATTACAGTTTGTTTTCTGTTTCTGTATTTTCTTCTAAATTATTAACTGCTAGTTCATAAATCCTTCATGCCAGAGTCTGACTTTGAAATGATGTGTGCGTGTGTGTTGAAAAACAAATGGAATAGTCGCACGCTATTCATTGAAATTAGTCAAATGTTTGTGTTCTCTCTAACAGAGTTGCAGCGCGGTCCCGGGGTGGGTCGGACACGAGGTGAGGTGCAGCTCTATGACACCCCCTATGAGGATGAGCGGGGGCGGCCGCTAGGGGTGGGGTTGGGGTACGGAGACCCCCTGGAGGAGGGCAGGGAGAGCCGGCTGCCGCAGGATGACGAGCGGCCAGCAGACGAGTACGACCAGCCCTGGGAGTGGAAAAAAGAGAACATCTCTAAAGCCTTCGCAGGTACTGACCTACTGACTGACCTCAGTCTCATCCTCAGCAACCTGAGTAGCTATCTCACACTGTCACTATTACACTCATTAGGTTTCGACTGTTCGAGTTCTATTTTTATAACACAAGGGCAAGGCCTGCACTGTAAAAAAAAAAAAGCACATTTTTCTATATGCCAACAGTGCACAACAAGAGGCATTTTTTTATGCCCACCGTTCCTCCGTTTTTATAGGCATTTATTTCTGTAGGCTTAACGGGAGCTTGTGTGCGAACTCAGCACGCGTGTGTAGAGGGAGCGGTTGGAACGTAATTGAGTGATGCTTGCCGTGTTTTTTTGTGCCCCTTAAATGCACATGTACAAATGGAACACTAGAGTCAAAGCAAATTGACATTGTCTTCAAGACAAAAAAAAAAATAATTCCCAGGACAAGCCACAAAGCACAAAATTGGATCTCTGGTGAAAGACAGTTTTGACGTCCGTTCGAGTACTCGATTACTTACCCCTAACACTCACAACCACCCTTTCACACTCAATGACCAATCTTTCACTTTTTACTCTCACCGTACTAAACACACACTTTGAATGACCACTTTCACACTCTCAGTCCATTGCACACACACATTGAATGATCACATTCATGACTACTTGCCAATTGAACACGAGACTGGATGATAAGTGTGACTTTGTGCTGTGTGTGTTAATGAATTTTCTATCTGTATCCGACACACATACACTGAGTATACAAAACATTAAGAACACCTGCTTTTTCCATGATATAGACTGACCAGGTGATTCCAGGTGAAAGCTATGATCCCTTATTGATGTCACTTGTTAAATCCACTTCAATCAGTGTAGATGAAGGGGAGGAGACCGGTTTAAACCATCTACAGTCTAAGCCCTGTCTAAGCCGGGGGGTGGGTTCTACTAAGCTATATGGAATTGTTTTAAGAAGGTCATACCAAGGATCATTTAGCTATTTGATTTTGAATTTTAAGACCCCTTGAAGTATCCAAAAAATTTTTTAAAAAATATTGATGAAAATATAATTTGGCCTTCCTGCTATTAGCCCATACAAACGCATTGAATAACAGATTCACTATATGGAACAACAGATAGTCCCCCCCAAAAAAATCTAAAGGAAGTTTGTTCTGAGGTGTCTGTCCTATATCTGAGAGATAAGGAAACATTTATTTTATTTTGTTTTTTTAGATTTTAGTCATTTTAGCAGACGCTCTTATCCAGAGTGCATACATTATTTTTTAAATTTATTTTTCATACTGGCCCCCCGTTGGAATTGAACCACAACCCTGGCGTTGCAAACGCCATGCTCTACCAACTGAGCTACATCCTTGCCGGCCATTCCCGCCCCATGGGTCTCCCCGTCGCGGCCGGCTACGACAGAGCCTGGATTCAAACCAGGATCTCTAGTGGCACAGCTAGCACTGCAATGCAGTGCCTTAGACCACTGCGCCACTCGGGAGGTTTGTATTTAACTCCTTATTTTTGGCACTAAACAGTCTCCATATATACAGTGCATTCGGAAAGTATTCAGACCCCTTTAATTTTTCCACATTTTGTTATGTTACAGCCTTTTTCTCAAATTGATTAAATTCCTTTTTCCCCTCATCAATCTACCCACAACACCACATAATGACAAAGCAAAAACAGGTTTCTAGACATTTAAAAAAAAATCTGAAATATCACTTTTACATAAGTATTCAGACCCTTTACTCAGTACTTTGTTGAAGCACCTTTGGCAGCAATTACAGCCTCGATTCTTCTTGGGTATGACGCTACAAGCTTGGCACACCTGTATTTGGGGAGTTTCTCCCATTCTTCTCTGCAGATCCTCTCAAGCTCTGTCAGGTTGGATGGGGAGCGTCGCTGCACAGCTATTTTCAGGTCTCTCCAGAGATGTTCGATCGGGTTCGAGCCCGGGCTCTGGCTGGGCCACTCAAGGATATTCAGAGACTTGTCCCGAAGCCACTCCTGCGTTGTCTTGGCTGTGTGCTTAGGGTCGTTGTCCTGTTGGAAGGTGAACCTTCGCCACAGTCTGAGGTCCTGAGTGCTCTGGAGCAGGTTTTCATCAAGGATCTCTCTGTACTTTGCTCCGTTCATCTTTCCCTCGATCCTGACTAGTCTCCCAGTCCCTGCCGCTGAAAAACATACCCACAGCATGATGCTGCCACCACCATGCTTTACCGTAGGGATGGTGCCAGGTTTCCTGCAGACGTGACCCTTGGCATTCAGGCCAAAGTGTTCAATCTTGGTTTCATCAGACCAGAGAATCTTGTTTCTCATGGTCTGAGTCCTTTAGGTGCCTTTTTTGCTAACTCCAAGCGGGCTGTCATGTGCCTTTTACTGAGGAGTGGCTTCCGTCTGGCCACTGTACCATAAAGGCCTGATTGGTGGAGTGCTGCAGAGATGGTTGTCCTTCTGGAAGGTTCTCCCATCTCCACAGAGGAACTCTGGAGCTCTTTCAGAGTGACAATCAGGTTCTTGGTCACCTCCTTGACCAAGACCCTTCTTCCACAATTGCTCAGTTTGGCCGGACGGCCAGCTCAAGGAAGAATCTATGTGGTTCCAAATGTCTTCCATTTAAGAATGATGGAGGCTACTGTGTTCTTGGGGACCTTCAATGATGCAGATTTTTTTTTTAGTACCCTTCCCCAGATATGTGCCTCGACACAATCCTGTCTCGGAGCTCTACGGACAATTCCTTCGACCTCATGGCTTGGTTTTTGCTCTGACATGCACTGTCAACTGTGGGACCTTATATAGACAGGTGTGTGCCTTTCCAAATCATGTCCAATCAATTGAATTTACCACAGGTGGACTCCAATCAAGTTGTAGAAACATCTCAAGGATGATCAATGGAAACAGGATGCACTTGAACTCAATTTTGAGTCTCATAGCAAAGGGTCTGAATACTTATGTAATAAAGTATTAAAGGTCTGAATACTTTATTTGTAATACATTTGCAAACATTTATAGGAACCTGTTTTCGCTTTGTCATTATGGGGTATTGTGTGTAGATTGATGAGGGAAAAAAATAATTTAATCAATTTTAGAATAAGGCTGTAATGTAACAACATGTGGAAAAATAGAACGGGTCTGAATACTTTCTGAATGCACTGTACTTCCATTCATTTTTTCAACTGGTACCGGGGGACTTTCAGACGAGTCTTGTGAGGCCTGTGGGCATCCTAGAGCAAAACAACTGACGTGTTCGTGAGAGTCTCACTTTTCCACAGAGGGGTCATATTAGTGTGTAGCCAAACTGTTCAGACGGTACAGACAGAAGTTGGCAGATCGGCTGTACCGACTTCAGACGAGTCACAAGATGCTTGTGGGGGTCGTAGAGAAAAACAGAGAACACCATCGTGTTCGTGAGAGTCTCATCTTTCCATAGAGGGGGTCATAAACTGTTTGGACGCTACAGATGATTTTGTGAGAAGACGGATTTTCGGGACGTTTCATGATCTGACAAACACCGCTCTATCTCTGTCACCTTTCACCGCAGATGCGGAAGTGCGGCATCGGTGGATGCAGTGGATTGAGATGCATTCAATGCAAAAAACAACAACCAGATATCTCTAGCTAAAACTGACTGATTTCTATGGGAGTTTTTTAAAATTATGCTAATTTAATTTCCGCGAGGCTTCGGAAATCAACTCTAGGGGTGTGTTAACGAAGGATTTTTAAGCCTCGAGACAATTGAGACATGGATTGTGTATGTATGCTCAGAGAGTGAATGGGCAAGACAAAATACTTAAGTGCCTTTTGAAATGGGGTATGGTAGAAGGTGTGGTAGTAGGTGTCAAGAACTGCATTGATGCGGGGGGTTTTCACGCTCAACAGTTTCCAGTGTGTATCAAGAATGGTCCACCACCCAAAGGACATCCAGCCAACTTGAAACAACGGTGGGAAGCTTTGGAGTCAACATGGGCCAGTATCCTTCTGAAATGCTTTCAACACCTTGTAGAGTCCATGAATTGAGGCTGTTCTGAGGGCAAAAAGGGTTCCTAATGTTTGGAATACTCAGTGTACATCTTAACAATATGAGGGGTTTTTATATTGTGAGGCCCTGTCTCCGTTTCTGGTATGCGTGTTGGAGGTGTGGGTGTTTGTGTGTGAGATTGACAGACTGGCGTGGGCAGTAGATCAGTTACGATACGGCAGGGCAAGCCTACTTAATTGAGCTGCATCTCAGTCAGGAGGTCAAGGTGACAGGAGAATAAATCAACACGCTTGCTTTCACGCTCCTCCTTCTCCTCCCCCTCTCTTCTCAGTTAATTACATGCTCACGTGTGCATGACTGGTCCAGTGCTAATAAGCAGGTGGTCAGCAGAACCGCTACAGCAGCACACGACACACAGACAGACACACAGACACAAACACACAGAACATGTTCAAATCACGTTACCTCGCAGGCATTAAATAGACAACGTAGCGTTGACGGAGAGGATTACTTCCATTGGGTGAGCGATCCTCTCAGAAGATTTAAGGGCTAAAACCCAGATCTCGTGGACAGGATCTATTACAACCCCAACGGTACCAGATGGGAAAAAACCTTCACTCATGATTTTATGGCACCTGTTTTTCTACCTGCAGTCAGTCAGCTGCCAGCGCCCGGGCCTGTGTGAACAGATTGGGGGGTTGGAGTGAAAAACAGAAACACTATAGTATTTTCCATTTTCACATTTTATCCATAATCCCAGTCAGATGTCGGGCGTTACTAGGCAGGGTTGGTGTGGCAGCACTGAGGGGTAGTTGAAGAGCTGTAGAGAGGGAGGGAGAGAGAGAGGTGGGACGTCCAAGGTTATGTCAGATTTGATGTGAGCTGTGGATGTTTGTGGAGCCCCAGCGACTCCAAAGGGAGGGGACAGAAGATAATTAATGACATTGGCTGTGGAGGAGCAGGGAGGGGGTGAGGTGAGGGTGAGGTTGAGGATGGGGGAGTCGAATCCATTGTGGCAGGGAGCAATCAGTCACGCGTGGAGCTGACACCCTCTACTTCACTGTGGCCTCCCCTCCCCCAGTGGTGACAGGACTGTCCCTGCTGTTCTCCCTCCCTGGCGAGGTGGAACACAGCCTGATAACCCACAATCTGCCAGCAGTGCCTCAGCTCTCACCTCATCACCGCACGCACGCATGAACACATACACTGCTGTCAGTAGACCTGATTATCACCAGTCACCAAAGTCAGGAGAAATGTTCCCTTTAATTTTATTTGGCACTGAGCAAATTTCAGATCTGCTGTGCAACTTCCAGCGCGCGTTTACTGTGAACACTGAGGCTGTACCCGCTTTAAGTTTCAGTTTAAGACAGTGGTCAAGTAGGCTACTGTGGCTTTTTGATCATAATGTAGGCCTACCAGAGTGGCCTACCATCGAAAACAATGGAGAAAATTAATCCCATAACATTTTAACATGGAAATAGCTGTTCTATCATTCAGCCTACAGTAGCAGCCAATGTGTGGTGTTCAATGTAGGCGTACATTCCATTAGACTTTTGAAAAGAACATGCAGGGCCTGACATTAACCTGTTTATCCACTTGTCCTTCAGACAAGGTGACTGAAAATGTTGTTGTTTGATGCAAGAAACCACTTTACAAAATAAAATGCATTATTATTCCCATACCATTTTTACAGAGAATTAGACAAAGTATGCTACCCTCTCAAAATACAACACTGCCACTTTAAGACAAAAAAAAGCTCTTTACCAGACTCACTTTTCAAAGATGTCTAGAAATGTACATGTTTTATGGTCTTATAGGAAGCAATCACTCCCCCATTGCTGACTACAAATGATCTATAACTGGGCTAATAACTCACTAAATAGCAATGGATATGAACAAATATGCACACTTGGCTACATCCAGCTCTCGCTTTGATTTACATTGACATTTTAGTCATTTAGCAGACGCTCTTATCCAGAGCGACTTACAGTTAGTGAGTCATTCTTTTTATTTATTTTTAATTTTTTAATATATATTTTTTTTACTGGCCCCCGTGGGAATTGAACCCACAACCCTGGCGTTGCAAACGCCATGCTCAACTAACTGAGCTACATCCCTGCCGGCCATTCCCTCCCCTATCCTGGACGACGCTGGGCCAATTGTGCGCCGCCCCATGGGTCTCCCGGTCACGGCCGGCTACGACAGAGCCTGGATACGAACCAGGATCTCTAGTGGCACAGCTAGCACTGCAATACAGTGCCTTAGACCACTGCGCCACTCGGGGGACAAAACAAGTGCATCTACTCATGACCGCTCATGCTGTAAACACAGTCGAGTATGAAAAAATGTATGCACTCACTAACTGTAAGTCGCTCTGGATAAGAGCGTCTGCTAAATGACTAAAATGTCAATGTATGTAGTTCAAAGGGAATAGCACAGATCCATATATGGCAATGGTCTATTTGCATATAGGCCTACTGCAGCTCTGTGTAGAGTGTGGGCTTAGTCATGCGTGTCAATGCAATAGAATTCTACTCCGATGCGTTCTGCCTACAAAAAAATCTCTTGCATAGTTCGTTTTGTTTTGGTATGTTGCATTGAAAGTGGCTAGTTTTGCATTGATTCGATCACAATTCCCACAGTAAAGGGAAAGGTTGATAGTGTTAACTAAGGGGGAAAACTCTAGAAAGTTCTCGTGTTTCTCTGCACAGGCTGGTATTTACTCTGCGCAGCAGTCCCGGGGAGCTGCGCGCCTGCGAACGCGCAGCTTAGAGGGAACATTGGTCAGGAGTGGGAACAGGATGCTCATTAATAAAATAAAATCACATTTAGAGGGGGCTTTTTGGATAGTTGCATATTATTGCATGCACAATTATGATAATCAGGAAGTTAAATGCTGTGCATATCCTCTTGCCAGTGGAATGTACAGTATTCATTGTGGAGTCCAGTCCAGCTCAGGTGGTTGAGATCAGTGTCTAGGTGTGAGTTGGTAGTCAACTACTTAACACCAGCAGTGTGAGAGAGCCTGCAGCTGGCAGAGAGACAGGCCTCAGTCCAGTAGGTTTTAATTAGTACACTACAAATCTGTCACTAGCACCTAGCTCCCCCCTATTACAACCATCATTAATTCCTGTGAATGTTTCAACATTCAACATTGAGGGTGGCATAGATAGACCTGCAGCCATGCAACACCAGTTAGTGAGCTAATGAAATGGACACTCATTACTCCACACAGAATGCCCTGTCTAATGAGTAGATTAGTGGTGTTAGGTACACAGCATCTTTGATCTATGTGCTGTTAGCATCTGATCTCTGATATCCCTCCACAAGTAAGATACAGCTAAATATAATTTAAAGATCTTTCACACAATATTTTGCGGATACGGAGTGTTGGATTAGTTTTCAAGGTGTGAATGTACTGTAGACGGGTGTCTGGAAAGTCTACAAAGACACCTTTATGTGTGTATGTGTGTGTGCGTGTGTGTTGGAGAAATTGTACATAAGTTATTCTACTCATTTACTATATTTCATTATGCCATTTCAGTACTGAATTGTTATTTTCATAATGTGTGCTTGTGTGAGTAGGACGAGTGAATGTGAGGAAGATAGAAGCAGTCAAGGTCGCGTCCAGCGAGGAGGAACCAGCTGCATGAGTTAGAAAAACAACTAATCTCAGAATGTGGGCACGCTCGGACAGCGTACCAAGATAGAAGAAGTCACACTCAGATAATGGAATATGTGAACTGGTTTCAACTGGATCTGTTTATGCACCCTTCCCCATTAGCAGTTGAAACCTTCTGTAACTAGGGCGTTCCTAACTTAATAAAATGCAAGAGGAGCGGAGACTGATTCAGAGTGGTTTTGGAGGATTGTAACTGAGCAGTCTCCGAGCACTCTCCTTGCAAGTAAAATATACTCAATTCTCTGTGTCTTTTCTTGTGCAGGTTATTCTTATAAATGTTGGGGGTTTAAACCTAACATTTAAATGGTCCTTCGAGCCGGATGCCAAGATACCTGACGATCCCAGCGGGCGAGTGAGATCCAGACAAGTCTGTGGCCACAGCATTAAGACCCTTTTACGGGACTGGTCCCTCCCCTTGCGGGCTGGGATCCGATGGTTGAAGGTAGATCCAAGAACGCAGAGAATTGTGAGTAAAAAATTCATAAAAAAAAGAGGAATGAATGTGAATGAAGTAAAGTAATTTTCAAACAGTTAAATTCCGTGGAGGGTAGACTCCTCTAGTTACCAAACTAGTTAAATTCTACGTAGGACGGCGGAGTCCTCTGTGTTGAAAAGAAAAACCCTGACAATTCTAGAACTCTATCAGGTAAAGTAGTTTTCGAACAGTTAAATTCCGTGGAGGGTAGACTCCTCTAGTCACTGAACTAGTTAAATTCTATGTAGGACGGCGGAGTCCTCTGTGTCGAAAAATCATATAAAAGTTGTATGAAAGTGTAAGAGTGTGACTGGAAATATAAACACCACTAGGTATTTGTATTTCATACCAAACGAACAAGGTGTAAACGGTGAACCTTTGTGGATGCTTGTAGGTAAGAAAACTCCACCTGGAAAGGTTGAAGTGAGTTTTACCATAAAGGGTTGTTGATCACCGTCTTGTTCGATTAAGACCCAGTGTTAGAACACTCTAGGTGTTGAGAACCCACTGGGCCCAAATTTAGTTCAAAATGGGGAAGGGACAAAGCAAAGAAAAACAAAAGTTCCTTGACAACCTTCCGTGCAAAGATTGGAAAGTAGTACAAAAGAAGATCCTACAGCAACAGAACCCTATGTTACTGGATAAAAAAAAGTACAAGTTTAGTGGAAAATTGTCTACCACCGGTCTAAAAGAGCTGCAACAAAAAAAATAAAAAAATGCAGACAGAACGAGGATAGGATGAGGAAAGAAGGTTGAACAGATAATTGATAATGGATCATTTGAGATGAGATCACATGTAGCAGAGTTAGGGTAATCAATTAAATAATCATTGTATACTCGAGGAATTTTGAGTGGTTTTATAGATTAGTAATGAGGAATTAGATTGATACAAACAATTATTGATGGGTTAAGACTGGGGATAACCAGGAGAAAGAGATTAGCTCATCTCGTTGGAATGTTGCCAAGGGCTAGGGGAGCAGTAGTGAAGTTAGGCCGTATTTAGGTCATAAAAGTGAACTACCAAATTAAGGCCTGGCTATTTGTGGTTGTTTTTTCAAATTGGGTTTTCAAATAAAAAACAACACACCTAGTATGATGTTTATAAAGCCTTGTTGTTTCAATTTTGGGGGTTTCAGCAGGTCAAGGGTGATAGGTCTTAGAGGAGCACACAGTGAATTTTATGGAGTTTTTTTTTTTTAGCTTTTGGCTGAGTTTGGGGTATATATGATTTCTTATGAGAATGAATGTCATGAGGATTTAATGAACACTTGGGATAGCTAACATTTATGAAATATTTAGAATAATGGTAATGTTTAGTATACTATGGGATTAAACAGTTCGTTAAATGATTTCAATGGCCTCTGAACTCTGTTTTAACATTCTGGTGTTATTTTAATCATCCACACTAGTAAATTCTAAAGGCATGAGAGGAGGACTTTAAGATAGTTTATTTTACTAAGTTGAGGGTAATTTATAGTACTGTGAAAATTGTGAAGAAGATTATAATTTGGTAATAATATATTTGATTTGAACCATAAAATAACAGAAGAGAGAGTGGAGGAATGGCAATTGGATAATGAATTACCAATATTAACTAAAGTGATTGTTTAGATAGGTGGTAATATTGACACATGGCCAAATCATGTGTCAAAAGGGGGGATGGTTGGATTAAATATTAAATATATACGAAGGGAGAGGACAGGGAATACGTGCAAATGACAATCCTAGAGGATGTTGGTCATGTGGGAAAGAGGGACACATAGCCAGAGATTGCAAAAACGATCCCTCACACAACAATAAGAACCGCATGGCCCTCACACGACAATCAGAACTATGGTCCCAGGGACCTACAGATGTGGGATTAGTTAAAGGAGCAGCACCTGTAATAATAAGACCTAAAACAGAGCATCGCCCTAGGATAAAACAATACCCCCTAAAACCAGATGCAATGATTGGAATAGAGCCAGTGATTGAAGGTTTAGAGAAAGCAGGTGTGCTAATTGAATGTGCTGAGTCGCCGTGCAATACACCAATTTTTCCAGTAAAAAGGCACCTCCATCAACAGGGTGGAGGATGGTTCAAGATCTGCAAGCTGTAAACAATGCTGTTATCCAAAGATCTCCATGTGTGGCAGACCCACACACGTTGCTAAATTCATTAAACCCAAAGGCTAAATATTTCACCGTAGTGGATATCAGTAATGCATTTTTCTCGGTACCAGTGCATAAAGATAGCCAACACTGGTTCACAAATGGTCTAACCCCTTATGAAGTGTTGTTTGGCAGACCTTATAGATTACCATGTTTTAAAAACTTATGGGAAACTGATGACGATAGCACACTAGCAGATTACATGAGAAAAATGCTGCAACAACAAAAGCAATTGACAGAATCAACTGATGATGGTACAACCTCTGTGTCCTTACAGAAAGACCAGTTAGTTGAACCAGGAGACTGGGTCCTGATAAAAAGTATAAAGAAGAAGCATTGGCACTCACCTAAGTGGGAAGGACCCTACCAAGTGCTGTTAACCACAGGTACCGCAGTAAAGATTGCAGAACGTAGTACATGGATTCATTTGACCCACTGTAAAATAATAATTGGACATGTCTAAAATAACTATTTCCATCATACTGTTCGTAGTCACCATTCTTATATGTTTCATAGTGATAACTCTATGGTATCTGCTGTAGCGTTGTAGCTCTTCAACGTACCACCAGAGAAAGTCCGGTTACAAAGGGAACTGTAATTTTAGTTTGCAGTTGTCTCAAACCCGGTGAAGATTGTCCACCACTCTGTTGTAGGTAAATAGGAGGAGTTCCAATCTACAGCAGAATGATCACTCAAGCGCATAAAAAGATGGTGGCAGTGGGTGGAATAGTTGGAATGATTATAGTGGTGTCATTACTGTTGTGGGAGAAGAATCATAGTGTGCAGAAGAGAAGGGTGGGCTATTATAACACCAAACCGTCGCAAATCCAGAAAAAGATTTTGAAAAACCCTTGTAATACTACAGATGGAGATCAGGATAAGACAGAAGAACTGTATTTTTGCTATCAGAATAACAGCACCCAAGCGGTGTTCACTTTCGATAATACCTTGAAAATAGGAGGTTACGGTCTAGATAGTTGGGAAGATTATGACTGGTATTTGGACTGTAGTGGCATGAAACAATCAGGGCATTGGTGGGGAAACGTGTTCACCACTACAGGAAAATGGTCAGAGGGGTCGTTTGGGTTTTCTTCTAATTCTAAAAAATGGAAAAACAGGTCTCTTTGACAAAAACAAACAGAAAGATAATGCTGAACATTAATACAACCCAAATACCTTTCGGACAGCCCGACAGTTTCAGTGAGCATCAGAACCTCCGTGTCACGGACTAGCTTTATGTATTTGGAGGCCACACGCTCAAGATCCCTGTACCACGTTACTGCTGTGCCCAAATGTCACTATGACAAATACGACACTATCTCTAACACCGCCAGACATCACGCCAGGCCCAAAATCTAGCTCCCCCGTTAAACCTAAGATCTACATAAAACCTGAAACTGATGATTGGTTCAAAATAACCACAGGGGTATCACGCATTGACAACAACTGGCTCCTAATGGTAGAGCAAGCAGCTAAAGCATCAGGAGCAGACTGTGTAGTGTGCATGGGAGCCAGACCACTGCTGCAAGTGGTGCCCTCAGCGCTGGGTTTAGACTGTCTAGTAGATGTAATGAATAAAACTATTCCGTCAGAAAACTGCTCCAGTTGGGATAAAATTTATCCTTTGACTACTGCTGAAAAACAAAAGCCTCTATTTTCAAAGAAGGTAGCTGTAGGAAACTTTACATGCATAAATAGAACCGGTGCTGGGGTCAGACTAGGTAAATTAAACGACACCCAATGTTACTCAGTAGAAACAGTGAACATGGCGTTTAAACCTAAGGCTCGCAGTGACATCTGGTGGTGGTGTGGAGATGATAGATTATTTGACAGGTTACCATACAATACCACAGGATTTTGCGCCTCAGTGTCATTGATATTGCCAGTATCCATTACACCTCTCACCGTCACTGATTTGTTGACCACAGTAAACGTTGTTTACCCACACACCTGGAAGAGCAGGCCAAAGAGATCAGTAATGTCAGATGATCCCACCTACATAGACAGCATTGGAATTCCAAGAGGAGTTCCTACTGAGTATAAATTAATAAACCAAGTAGCAGCAGGTTTTGAATCCTCATTATGTTGGTGGTGTACAATAAACAAGAATGTAGACAGAATCAACTACATCCACTATAACGTGCAGAAATTAGGGAATAAAACTGAAGAAGGGTTCTCCGCCATCCACGAACAATTGTCAGCTACCTCCCTTATGGCTTTCCAAAACCGTATTGCTGTCGATATGCTTCTAGCAGAAAAAGGAGGAGTCTGCTCTATTTTTGGTGACCAATGTTGTACATTTATTCCCAATAATACTGCAGCTGATGGAAGTCTAACTAAGGCCTTGGAGGGGCTTAGATCTCTCAACAGCAAGATGAAAGACCACTCTGGGGTTGACACGTCAATGTGGGATGGATTTGGAGACATGTTTGGCAAATATAAACAATTAGTGTTCTCTATTTTGACCTCAATTGCTGTGTTTACAGCTATCCTCACCTTATGTGGATGTTGTTGTATTCCCTGCATTAGAGCATTATGCACTAGAGTGATAACCACCGCTATACAACCTGTCAAAACTGAGATGTCAGAAATGTATGCACTCCTCACCCCGGACGGGGACCTTCAGACTAACAGTGATGATGATGATGATGAGAAGCTGGAGGCGAGTGATGAAACGTCATTACATTTCCCTGATCTATTCCCAGATCCGGGAGATTATGCAACTAACCTCTGAGTGTAACACTTTGAACTATGTGATGAATTTGTGGCTGAAAATCTGACAAGAAGAGGTCTACAAATGATGGTGAATATAGCAAATAAAGTGAATAAACAGGAGGGAAATGTTGGAGAAATTGTACATAAGTTATTCTACTCATTTACTATATTTCATTATGCCATTTCAGTACTGAATTGTTATTTTCATAATGTGTGCTTGTGTGAGTAGGACGAGTGAATGTGAGGAAGATAGAAGCAGTCAAGGTCGCGTCCAGCGAGGAGGAACCAGCTGCATGAGTTAGAAAAACAACTAATCTCAGAATGTGGGCACGCTCGGACAGCGTACCAAGATAGAAGAAGTCACACTCAGATAATGGAATATGTGAACTGGTTTCAACTGGATCTGTTTATGCACCCTTCCCCATTAGCAGTTGAAACCTTCTGTAACTAGGGGCGTTCCTAACTTAATAAAATGCAAGAGGAGCGGAGACTGATTCAGAGTGGTTTTGGAGGATTGTAACTGAGCAGTCTCCGAGCACTCTCCTTGCAAGTAAAATATACTCAATTCTCTGTGTCTTTTTCTTGTGCAGGTTATTCTTATAAATGTTGGGGGTTTAAACCTAACAGTGTGTGCGTGCGCGTGCGTGTGAAGCAGCAATCATGAGTTTTCCGTCACCATGGCCGGTGTGTCCCTGGTCTGTTAGCTCACTCTAAGCAGGCCCTGGGGGTCCCGACTGGCTTCTCCATCAATTTACAGGATGTGTGGTGAAGACCTTCTCCCATCCATCCCTCGCACTCTCTCTTTCTCTCGCTCCCTTGCTCCATGTGAAGTGTTACTGACGTTAATGAAAAGACATGTCCTCTGCCATCCAGACTCATTCCCTCAAGTGAGCTGGATGGGTGGCAGAGCGAGATGGAAGGAGGGGAGGGGGGAGAGAAGTAGTGAAGGGAGAGATAATGCCCCACTTAGTGGGAGAATGAGGTGGAGAGAGGGAGGTGGCGAGAGTGGAACAGAATATACAATCCTAGAAAAATGGAGGCCAAGAAGAGAAAGAGGAAAGGGAGGAATAGTAGAAAGCCTTTGGGTTGAGATGAATAAGAAAAGGGCACACATTTGTTGCAGTTCTGTCCATTTAAATGGATTTCAAATGCCATGCCATATTCATCTTTTATATGCCTTAGTGTGAATTCATGGCTTGTAAAAATCCATGTGTGTTTCACACTGGCTAGGGGTGTTAATTATCTGTCATTAGTAGAGAGAAGTTGCGCCCGGCAGAAAGCCTTTGTGAGCAGAGAGAACATGGGGAGCTGGGCTTGTTACAAAGCAGATGACTTCCTAATTGTGTTTAATGAAGAGATACAGCAGGATTTATCCAATGCTCCTGTCGCTTGATTCCAGGATATTTATTTTGATTATGGGAAATAAAATGACTTTTTATATTTACTCAGATTATGAGCTTTGAGGTTGTAGTGCCATTGTCTTCCAGAATGATAGAGTAAAATGGATTGAAAACGTGTGTTTTATACTGAAATGCCTTTTTCTTGGTTCAATCCACTCGAATTCCAGCTAATTGTTGGCATATGGAATGAGCACTATGATTTCACCTGTTACCAACCACATCAGTGGACCCACTTCACTGTGAGGTTGTCTTTTGTGTCTGCTGAGTGGTCTGTACAGGTTTTCAAATATATGATTGAATATTCTGCTGTTCTGAAATATAAATCTGCCTACTAGTCCTCTCTCTCTCTCTCTCTCTCTCTCTCTCTCTCTCTCTCTCTCTCTCTCTTCTCTCTTTCTCTCTTTCTCACTCTCTCTCTCTCGCTTTTTCTCTCTCTCTCTCTCGCTCTCGCTCTCGCTCTCGCTCTCGCTCTCTCTCTCAATTCAATTTAAGGGCTTTATTGGCATGGGAAAGTGTGTTAACATTGCCAAAGCAAGTGAAGTAGATAGTAAACAAAAGTGAAATAAACAATAAATATTAACAGTAAACATTACACTCAGAAGTTTCAAAAGAATAAAGACATTTCAAATGTCATATTATGTATATATACAGTGTTGTAACAATGTGCAAATAGTTAAAGTACAAATGGGAAAATAAATAAACATAAATATGGGTTGTATTTACAATGGTGTTTGTTCTTCACTGGTTGCCCTTTTCTTGTGGCAACAGGTCACAAATCTTGCAGCTGTGATGTGTCTCTCTCTCTCTCTCAGAACATTATGTTGTCAGAATGTCTATATATCACAAGAAAGACCTTCGGGCAAATGGCCTCCCCAGCCTGTGTGATAGATCCACAGGTTCCCATTTGTGTTTGAGTGACAGCTCCGTGCGTGTGCGCGTGTGTGCGCATGCGTGCACCCGGCCAGCAAAGGGTCACGTCATGCCCTTTGTCACGGTGACTAGTGCTGACATGTGTAGGAGGAGGTAAATGTGATGTCATGAGGGGATTACAAAGGGGCCATTCAGGGTTAATGTTACACTGCAGGCAGAAGGAGGTCGCACTGGAACACAGATGGATCAAACAGCCTCCCAGACATTCAAACATTTATACTGGGCACTTGTGTGCTACAAATAGCAGCAACTATGGAATCATAAAATATGAACAGAATACACACACACACACGCACTGCTAGTGCAACTGGTTTCTAAGTACATGGTGGTACTGTACTGTATGTCCTTGGTATTGCATACTGTCTGTAACTCCCCCTAAGCAGGGCAGGATTTCTGTTGGAATTTTCCCATTTAACTGTGACAAGCAAAGCTTAACTCTAACTATAATAATAATAATAATATGCCATTTAGCAGACGCTTTTATCCAAAGCGACTTACAGTCATGCGTGCATACATTTTTTTTTGTGTATGGGTGGTCCCGGGGATCGAACCCACTACCTTGGCGTTACAAGCGCCGTGCTCTACCAGCTGAGCTACAGAGGACCACTAACTAAAATCCCCTTTTCAAAAAATAGCCACACAATTTCTAAAGTACGATTCTCTTCAACGAGTTCATTCCCTCCTTCCTTTCATTCTAACCCTCACTCACTTTTGTTCTCTCTGAGCCGGTCACACTTTAATGATGGCTTCTGCAGGGCTGGGAGGGCTCTCCAGATGGGGCTATTGTACTGCACCATGCGTCAATAATTCACAGAGAGCCAGAGAAAGTGGCGGAGTGTGTTTCCCTGCTCAATAATTAACCAGTGAAAGAGAGGGAGGGATGAGAGTGAGGGATGTATGTACAGCACCACTGGGGTCTCTCTCCTAATGCCCTGTTCAGCTGCCCTTTGATGTCACACACCCAGGGGTCTTTGGTTTTGTCAGATCATCAAGATGTCAGCCCTCCTTCATTTGTTTAGTAATCCTGTTTCACTGTGTGTGGTGTGTAGAACAGTTGTTGCACTTTCTCTCTCTCTCTCTCTGTGTGTGTGTGTGTGCCATTGAGGCTGCAGTAATGTGTTACGTGGTTGCTTGCCACGGATTGTAATGAGCTGTTTTGCCTCATTGTGCACCCTGTCCTCACCGTCCTTGACACACAGTCCACCTCATTGTGCACCCTGTATTCACCATCCTTGACACACAGTCCACCTCATTGTGCACCCTGTCCTCACCGTCCTTGACACACAGTCCACCTCATTGTGCACCCTGTATTCACCATCCTTGACACACAGTCCACCTCATTGTGCACCCTGTCCTCACCATCCTTGACACACAGTCCACCTCATTGTCAACCTGACACACAGCATCTACTTGGCGACCTTCACTCTTTCTCCTGTCAGAATTCTTACACCTCTCCTCCATATTCCATCCAGCTGCGTATTCATTATACTTCCCCTCCTATTTTCACCAAGACTTTCACATTCTCTATACTACAGTATCTTCCTATCCACTCTCACACCCATCTCCATCGATTCTTCTTTCTCCTTTTCTCTGTCTCTCCTCTGCGCCTGGCTCCCTGTAGAGATGTCAGAGCTGGCTGAGCTACCCTGGCCCCCTCCAATGGGGCAGCAGCTTGAGTAGGAGCTCCCGCCCCCCTCAGAGAGCTCCCCCAACCTGTTCCCTGACCCCCTAGGACCCAACAGCCTGAACCCCCTGTGTACTGCATCTGCCCTGCCTGCATTTTGTACGATGTTAACATACATCAATGGGTCAAGTAACCTAACAACCCAACATTAGGTTTGGCAACACATAGGCTATTGAAGCCCTGATCTGTAACACAAAGTAATGGGTCTGGTAAGACAGACACTGGGGGTAGCACACAGCAATAGGTATCATAACACAACATTGGGTCATGATGAGCTTTCGCCAGTCGCCACACAGCACTGACTCTCTCCTACACTGCAGCCCCTCAGGGCTCGCTCCCGCCACTACCAAGAAGCCCCCTGTGCTATGTGGTCCTCTCATGCCTCCTTGCATTAGGTCACCCTGCAGATCTGCCCTGGAGCAGCTCCTAGTCCCAGCCAGCCATTGGATGATGATGATGTTGCACCCAGTCAGATGTGCTACCAGCTCTCCTCTCCTCTGTGTACACCTTCAGCAGAAATACTCTGAATCACTCTTTCTTTTTTTCCTCCCCTCCCCCTCTATTTTTATATTTCTCCTCCCCCTCTCTCTCTGTGTACAGTGCAGTTTGATGGTGCTGAGTGGGAACGGTCCTCGTCCCCCACAGAGCGCCTGCGTCCACCCAGGTCCAGTCCCCTGGCAGGAGGGGGCATGAAGTTCCGGATGCCCTGCTCTGACCCCCACAACATGATGGGGGAGAGAGTAGATCCCACCCTGCCCCTGGAGAAGCAAGTGTACGTACTGTACTCTCTTCTTTTGTAATTACATTTTATTGTTTACTTTGCAATCTCTTGTTAGGGTTGGGTTTTATTGCTTTGTCTACACAGTAATACTGAATGCATGACAGTAGAATGTAAAACATGGTGGTTTTGTTTTATACATGTATATCATTACAATAATGTATGTTTCTATATACAGAATATGAATTAACAACTCTACTAATCAATCATATATTTGTACACAAGGCCATGTACATGAAGTGAGTGGGTAGTCCATTACTCTGTGCCATTACACTCCCAGGTGGTCTCTTAAGGGTTGTTATGGGATCTACTAGAGAGCCCTACTCATTTCTGGGTTTAAGTGAGTGTGGTCTGGTCTCAGTCCGACCCCTGTGCCATCTGCCACAGTTAGTAAACACTGACGAAAGGAGCCAATGTTTAAAGTGAGAATAAACATGGTTATAACACATCACATGACACATTTTCATATACAGCAACACATTCTAACAATAGTGGCAATAAAATATTTGCACATCACTTTATTATCACACCTGTGTACTGTATGCCACAATAAAAATAAAATCCCTTAATTTACTGTTCATATTTGACATTGCACAGTACTCCAGGGGCCTCATTTATCAACCGTGCGTACATTTCTTACAGAATTCTGGCATACGTGGAGATTCTAGGATTTGCGTGCGCCACAACTTATTGGGATTTATTAAACTGTCGCACGCAACATATCCGCCTTTTAAAATTCATAAATCAGAGCCATATTGTATTTGTGGGCTCGTGAATGAGCCTAATATTTGTTGTGTAGCGTGGAATAAACCAGTCATGTCTGAAAATATGATTTAGGCCCATATTATAATACTCAAAGAAACACATTAGACTACATGCTGCTATGCGATCTCCTTACCAACGGCAAATACATTTGTTTTATCATTAGCCTACATTTTAATGTTTTTATTAGCCATCAATACATTTAAAATTCTGTGCGTCAAAAGAACAATGTTTGCTTGAAATACAATTCTTCAACCACTGGAAGTTGTGCGTACACATGGTCTGAGATTTGCGTGTAGATACGCACACTTTCCTGTCAAGTTCAAATTTGATAAATATCAACCTTTGCGGGAAAAGTGGCACACTCAAGGTTTAGACTCTTTTTTTGTGCGTATACACCTTTTGATAAATGAGGCCCCAGATCTTTTTCCTTCCCTCCATTCATGTCTCTGTGTTGTGTATCTGTCAGGTGGTACCACGGGGCGCTGTCGCGGTCAGAGGCAGAGTCTCTGTTGACCCTGTGTAAGGAGTGTAGCTACCTGGTGAGGAACAGCCAGACCGGCCGCAACGACTACTCCCTCTCACTACGGTATGAAGCTCAACATATTCACACAATTTACCACTCCCTCTCACTACGGTATGAAGCTCAACATAATCACACCATAGACTACTCCCTCTCACTACGGTATGAAGCTAAATATAATCACACCATTTACATTTAAACAGCAACATCAAATCATTGCTTATGCACTTAAATACAGACTGATATGAGTCAAATACTCCAATAAGTACAGTAGGTTAGAATATTTATTGAATCATCCTCCGATTAACTACTCTTGACTTGATAGTGTTTTTGCTGTGTACGGTATACTTGCAGTCACCTTCACTACTGATCTTCTATCTCACTGTATGTACAGTGGGGGGGAAAAGTTTTTAGTCAGCCACCAATTGTGCAAGTTCTCCCACTTAAAAAGATGAGAGAGGCCTGTAATTTTCATCATAGGTACACGTCAACTATGACAGACGAAATGAGAAAAAAAATCCAGAAAATCACATTGTAGGATTTTTAATGAATTTATTTGCAAATTATGGTGGAAAATAAGTATTTGGTCAATAACAAAAGTTTCTCAATACTTTGTTATATACCCTTTGTTGGCAATGACACAGGTGAAACGTTTTCTGTAAGTCTTCACAAGGTTTTCACACACTGTTGCTGGTATTTTGGCCCATTTCTCCATGCAGATCTCCTCTAGGGCAGTGATGTTTTGGGGCTGTCGCTGGGCAACACAGACGTTCAACTCCCTCCAAAGATTTTCTATGGGGTTGAGATCTGGAGACTGGCTAGGCCACTCCAGGACCTTGAAATGATTCTTACGAAGCCACTCCTTCGTTGCCTGGGTGGTGTGTTTGGGATCATTGTCATGCTGAAAAACCCAGCCACGTTTAATCTTCAATGCCCTTGCTGATGGAAGGAGGTTTTCACTCAAAATCTCACGATACATGGCCCCATTCATTCTTTCCTTTACACGGATCAGTCGTCCTGGTCCCTTTGCAGAAAAACAGCCCCAAAGCATGACGTTTCCACCCCCATGCTTCACAGTAGGTATGGTGTTCTTTGGATGCAACTCAGCATTCTTTGTCCTCCAAACACGACGAGTTGAGTTTTTACCAAAAAGTTCTATTTTGGTTTCATCTGACCATATGACATTCTCCCAATTCTCTTCTGGATCATCCAAATGCACTCTAGCAAACTTCAGACGGGCCTGGACATGTACTGGCTTAAGCATGGGGACACGTCTGGCACTGCAGGATTTGAGTCCCTGGTGGCGTAGTGTGTTACTGATGGTAGGCTTTGTTACTTTGGTCCCAGCTCTCTGCAGGTCATTCACTAGGTCCCCCCGTGTGGTTCTGGGATTTTTGCTCACCGTTCTTGTGATCATTTTGACCCCACAGGTGAGATCTTGCGTGGAGCCCCAAATCGAGGGAGATTATCAGTGGTCTTGTATGTCTTCCATTTCCTAATAATTGCTCCCACAGTTGATTTCTTCAAACCAAGCTGCTTACCTATTGCAGATTCAGTCTTCCCAGCCTGGTGCAGGTCTACAATTTTGTTTCTGGTGTCCTTTGACAGCTCTTTGGTCTTGGCCATAGTGGAGTTTGGAGTGTGACTGTTTGAGGTTGTGGACAGGTGTCTTTTATACTGATAACAAGTTCAAACAGGTGCCATTAATACAGGTAACGAGTGGAGGACAGAGGAGCCTCTTAAAGAAGAAGTTACAGGTCTGTGAGAGCCAGAAATCTTGCTTGTTTGTAGGTGACCAAATACTTATTTTCCACCATAATTTGCAAATAAATTAATAAAAAATCCTACAATGTGATTTTCTGGATTTCTTTTTCTAATTTGGCTGTCATAGTTGACGTGTACCTATGATGAAAATTACAGGCCTCTCTCATCTTTTTAAGTGGGAGAACTTGCACAATTGGTGGCTGACTAAATACTTTTTTCCCCCACTGTAGGCCTCCATCTCTCTCTTCCCCTCCCCCCCTTTCTCTCTCCTCCTCCCTCAACCTGTTCTCCTCCTCTCAATAGTCCTTCATGCCGCGTAATAGTGCTTATATGGTCAAATCTCTTTTCTCTAATTACTAGCTTGATCCATAAAGCCCCTTCTCCATCACTCTCCCCCTTTTTTCTCCTCCCTCACTCTCATTCCCCCTCTCTCCCCCAGCACCTCTTCTCTCTCTGAGTGGTAATGAGGCAGATAGAGCACACTCCAGCTTTCACATCAGCCGCTTTCCAATCACTAATGAATATGAATCACCTTCTGTGAGGCCACACAAAGGCGCGCGTGAGTGAGCGAGAGCACACACTACATTAGAGGTTCTCATTTTCAGCCACACAGATACATTGTCACTCAAACACACACACAGACACACACACACACCCTCCGCTGTTAACAGCTCACATAGACAGGCTGGCATTGTGTGAAGCGACAAAGTTACAGTATGTGGCCCTCGTCTCACAATAGGAAGGCCAGGGGTCTGAGAGAAGCAGAGGTTTGATCTTTAGACTGGCGGGCGCTTTGTGTCTCTGAATGGGTGTGAGGGAGACATGCCAGAGGTAGTTGGAGATGGAATCAAAGCGATAGAGAACCAGTAGAGAGTGAGTCGGCATGGAAACAGATTCTCACACACAGCCCAGCATCACACCAATATGAATATGGATGAGGCAAATACACAGACAAACCATGTCTCTTCAAGAGAGATTTTACTCTAACAGCTTGTCATGGACCTGTGGTTTAATATGAAACATACACTATATATACAAAAGTATGGGGACACCCATTCAAATGACTGGATTTGGCTAGTTCAGCCACACCCGTTGCTGACAGGTGTATAAAATCGAGCACACAGCCATGCAATCTCCATAGACAAAAATTGGCAGTAGAATGGCCTTACTGAAGAGCTCAGTGACTTTCAACGTAGTACTGTCATAGGATGCCACCTTTCCAACAAGTCAAATCGTACAATTTCTGCCCTGCTAGAACTGCCCAGTCAACTGTAAGTGCTGTTACTGTGAAGTGGAAACGTCTAGGAGCAACAACGGCTCAGCCGCGAAGTGGTAGGCCACACAAGCTCACAAAACGGGACTGCCGAGTGCTGTAGCGCGTAAAACTTGTCTTTCCTCAGTTGCAACGCTTACTACCGAGTTCCAAACTGCCGCTGGAAGCAATGTCAGCACAATAACTGTTTGTCCGGAGCTTCATGAAATGGGTTTCCATGGCCGAGCAGCCGCACACAAGCCTAAGATCACCATGCGCAATGCCAAGCGTCGGCTGGAGTGGTGTAAAGCTCACCGTCATTGGACTCAGGAGCAGTGGAAACGCGTTCTCTGGAGTGGTAAATCACGCTTCACCATCTGGCAGTCTGACGGACGAATCTGGGTTTGGAGGATGCTAGGAGAATGCTACCTGCCCGAATTCATAGTGCCAACTGTAAAGTTTGGTGGAGGAGGAATAATGGTCTGGGGATGTTTTTCATGGTTCAGGCTAGGCTCCTTAGTTTCAGTGAAGGGAAATCTTAACGCTACAGCATACAATGACATTCTAGACGATTCTGTGCTTCCAACTTTGTGGCAACAGTTTGGGGAAGGACTTTTCCTGTTTCAGCATGACAATGACCCTGTGCACAAAGCGAGGTCCATACAGAAATGATTTGTCGAGATTGGTTTGGAAGAACTTGACTGGCCTTTACAGAGCCCTGAGCTCAACCCCATCGAACAACTTTGGGATGAATTGGAATGCTGACTGCGAGCCAGGCCTAATCGCCCAACATCAGTGCCCGACCTCACTAATGCTCTTGTGGCTGAATGGAAGCAAGTCTCCACAGCAATGTTCCAACATCTAGCAGAAAGCCTTCCCAGAAGAGTGGAGGCTGTTATAGCAGCAAAGGGGGGACCAACTCAATATTAATGCTCATGATTTTGGAATGAGATGTTCGATGAGCAGGTGTCCACATACTTTTGGTCATGCAGTGTACCTTTCAATACTGATAGTTGATGTGCTCCAAAGAACACAAAAAATAAGCCATAGTAAATTTGCAATGTAGCGATGCTGGTTCTGTTTGTTGTTATTGCGTTGTGTAGAACAACAGATTTCCCTAGTCTTCAATGTTGATTTAGCAAACTAATGATGACCAATTAGAGCCAATTAGAGCCATTTGTCTTTCCCTCTGCTTCGATAATTAGACATGCATCATGATGGCAGCTAGCTCTTAAAGGAGAGGTGCAGCGCTGCTCTACTGCTAGTTCTGTATCGCTTGCTTCCTCTCCGTCTCTCGCTCATCATCTTTGTCTCTCACATGCCATTACATCACTCATTTATACTGTATCACTCCCCCCTTCCCTCTCTCCTTTCTAGTCCTAAATCATGATATGTTGTTAAATCTTGGTAAGAAATACCTCATAAAATGCCATAAATAAGTTGGCTGTATATGTCACCCAGTGTGTCATTATGTGGTCCGTGACTGTTCCCTGCTCTGCCCTTCGGTCTTCTCTCTCAGGAGCTGCCAAGGCTTCATGCACATAAAGTTCAGCCAGAGTAAGGATGGGAAGTACGTCCTGGGGCAGAACAGCCTGCCATTCAACACCATCCCAGAGGTCATCCACTTCTACACCACACACAAGCTACCAATCAGAAGAGCCGAACACCTGTCTCTACTCTTCCCTGTGCTCGTACAGACCCTCTGATTGGCTGGGACTATGTTCCTGGAATCCTGGGTCACATTGTGATTGGACATTGACTTTAGATTGACTTGAATATTAAAGGTGTTTACCCAATCAGGCCATCTGTGCTCTCGTTGGACTGGACTATTTTGTTGAGGATTCAGCATCCGCTGGCTTGTCAGTACAGTACCTTCACAGACCTCGTTTCTATTGTGTCAAATCTCTCTGATTTGGGAACAGATTCATATGAAACGCAATACCTGGACTGTACCGGAGCCTTCTCTCTGTAGCCTACTTGGGATGCTATCTGGACTGACTGCTGCAGAATGAGCCTCACACTGCGCTAGTGCTGCTGCCTGGACTGCTCCACTGGTTGACAGTCTCAAGGGAAACTTGGTTCTACTCATACAAACACACCTCTGTTGATTTGATTCTCTCTGTACTGTTGAGTAAACCTATTTGTCACTGCTTTATGTTGACGAACTGGTAAGTTAACCCGCATCACTTACTGTATGGCTGTTGTAGCAGCAGCTGAAGTAGCAGCTGTAGGGCTGTGTCTGATTGTACTACTGTTGGTGTGTGGTTGTCATATGATCTGTTTGTCTGGAAACTGTCACTGACTGGTTGCAGTGCTCTGTAGTTGACCAGAACAATTTTCAATGGAGAACCAAAGGTTTAAACGGCCATATAAATGGCCATATCACAATGGTAATGGGTGTTATGGTTTAATGATGATTCTTATTACCTGGGTCGTCATAATCAGTGGCATTGTTGTCGTCTCTGATTGTAATTATAGACGTTTTCTCATTTACCTGCTGTGTTCAAGCGTGTGGTAAAAACAATAAACGGTTTCTTAAAGAGCCGTGTGTGCTTTGTGCATCATGTGGAACGACGAGCATCACAGTGTCTGATTATGTAGATTAGTCCTCGGTCTTATCTGATGTGGTGTCATCTGATGTGCATGTGGTGTCATCTGACCTGATGTGCTTCTCAAAATTCTTTACTCACCACCATCCCGCTCTCTCTACCGTATTTACACCTTTTTTTTTGTTGCATATTAATTCTCAGAAAAAAACAAATTCACACAGAGTAACACTCATGATATTTGCATTTTGGGCACAGCCAGCACTGTACCTACCTTGAAATTAGACACTGATTTGCAGAACTCTGAGTGGAACAGGGAGAGGATGGTGGACTACAAAAGCATGTGAGTGTGTCCATGTTTCCTCTACTCCAGCAGATTCAGGCTCTTCTCAGCAATTAGGCAGCAGGGGGGAGAGGCGAGTGTGGCGAGAGGGAGAGGGAGGCAGGTCTCATTATTTAGGGTTTGCTGGAGTGAAAGGCACTGGGATTGCTTTCATTACTGAGCCAAATGAAATGGCAGTGGCTGATTACCAGTGAGACGAAGAGTAAAGACGAGAGTAGAAGCAAAGGAGGGAAAGAGTGTTGTCTGTATTCCTGTATTCAAACAAAAGACTCTAGTAACAATATCGATGAGTAGTACGAATGTCATAAGTGTACTAAGTAATCCACAAACACAATGATTATGGAATCTTTTCAGCTTTCTCCCGAAACTGCTTGTTTTGTTTTGTGTGTGTTCAGATGAGCGCTCTATCAATTATTCTATGTTATTATTGTGGGCTGAGAGGATTTCTATAAGGGTTTTGTTTGAATGTATAAATGCATTGCACGCAATATCCAGTTGTCTTATCAGAACGTTCGTAATATGGCAGCAGCTGGTAATCTCTTAGACTGACTGAGAGGAACAGACACCTGTGATCACTGTGGTGCCAGAGAAATGTCGCACCCATAACACACACAGAGACACACAAACCTTGAGATTTACACTTCCAACACACACACCGACACACACACTTACAATAAGCTCAAGGCTAGTCATGGGTGACACCACCACACATAGCTTTCTCACACACATGCATAAAGCTCGAGGCCTGCATGCATGGTGCAGAGAAATACCCAGCTGTGCACACACCCGCACTGCCACAAGTGGAGGACACGCATGGTGAGCCAGGGACACAGTCTCCCCTGTCACATGCCCCCACAGACACTAATCTCTGCAGTTGTGCTGCAGCAATGAGGCTGTGCAGCCGACTGGGGGAGCGTGGCTGTCTGTCTGGGCAGGTGTGTGCGTGCCGTCAGGCCCCAGAGACTGCAATCTGAGATGGGTCACAAAAGCAGCTGGATGGGGGAGGTGGAGGGGGATTGAGGATAGAGTAGGTAGGGTGTGGGTGGTGGAGGGGGACTGCTGATTAGACCACTTTACACTGTCTGCCCCTGTCGGAAATGGATGGACACCATTCATAGGCCTACAATTACGAACACTGACAGCATTCATCATTAATCCTTATAAAATGGGTATAACTTTACTTAGCTGACAATAATGGAGAATAATCGTATCAGTCACAATTAGGGCTGTGGCGGTCATGACATTTTGTCAGCCTGTTATTGTCAAGCAAATAACTGCCGGTCTCACGGTAATTGACCGTTAATGAACATAAACGCATTTAGCATCTACTGGCTTCCACGCATAGCCTACAAGCCACTGATGCAGACCTTTGGAACATCTACAAGTCGAGAAAATCCATGTAATATAGCCTACACCATCACAATAAATCCATTATTTATTTTAGACAGGTCTAAAGAAACATGATATGAAGAAAATGTAGTCTATTTCAGAAGAGCAGAATAGCATACTCTCAGTGGTGGAAAAAGTACCCAATTGTCATACTTGAGTAAAAGTAAAGATACCTTAATATAAATTACTCAAGTAAAAGTGAAAGTCACCCAGTAAACTACCAGTTGAGTAAAAGTCTAAAAGTATTTGGTTTTAAATATACTTAAGTATCAAAAGTAAATGTAATTGATAAAATATACTTAAGGATCAAAAGTAAAAGTATAAATCATTTCAATGTCCTTATATTAAGCAAACCAGACGGCATCATTCTCTTGTTTTTATTTATTTACAGATAGCCAGGGGCACGCTCCAACACTCAGACATCATTTACAAACAAAGCATGTGTTTAGTGAATCCACCAGATAAGAGGCTGTAGGGATGACCAGGGATGTTCTTTTGATAATTGTGTGAATTAGACCATTTTATTGTCCTGCTAAGCATTCAAAATGTAATGAGCACTTTTGGGTGTCAGGGAAAATGTATGGAGTAAAAAGTACATAATTTTCTTTAGGAATGTAGTGAAGTAAAAGTAATTGTAGTCAAAATATAAATAGTAAAGTAAAGTACAGATACCCCCAAAAACTACTTAAGTATTACTTTCAAGTATTTTTACTTAAATACTTTACACCACTGCATACTCTACGTTGTCCTTATGTTAGGCCCTGATCTGGCTATGCCATATGGCTGTGGGCTACACTAGTTCATTTAGAAGACAAGATTTGCTTATAATTCCTTAATCAGAGTGATTAGAGGGACAAGAGAGTGCTGAGTACCAGGCAGTTAGCAAGTTTGGTAGGCTACTAATGACCATCAGCAGCATCAGAGCTTGGAGAATCCTAATTACTGTGAATAAACGGTCACATGGAATTTGACTGCCATCATGACTCGTGACCGCCGGTGTGGCGGTAATACGGTCACCATAACAGCCCTAGTCTCAATTTGATTTTGACATTAAAGATGAGAGGAGGCACTTGAGAATCTACAGTTGGTCATGTATATTTCTGGCAATGCCCATGCATTATTAATGTGTAAGCAACATTTCAGTGTTTTTTTAAATTGATTTATTTTATTTCACCTTTATTTAACCAGGTAAGCCAGTTGAGAACAAGTTCTCATTTACAACTGCGACCTGGTCAAGATAAAGCAAAGCAGTGCGATTAAAAACAACACAGAGTTACATATGGGGTAAACAAAACATAAAGTAAAAAATACAACAGAAAATATATATACAGTGTGTGCGAATGTAGTAAATTACGGAGGTAAGGCAATAAATAGGCCATAGTGCAAAATAGTTACAATTTCGTATTAACACTGGAATGATAGATGTGCAAAAGATGACGTGCAAATAGAGATACTGGGGTGCAAATTAGCAAAATAAATAACAATATGAGGATGAGGTAGTTGGATGGGCTAATTACAGATGGGCTGTGTACAGGTGCAGTGATCGGTAAGCTGCTCTGACAACTGACACCTAAAGTTAGTGAGGGAGATAAGTCTCCAGCTTCAGAGATTTTTGCAGTTCGTTCCAGTCATTGGCAGCAGAGAACTGGAAGGAATGGCGGCCAAAGGAGGTGTTGGCTTTGGGGAAGACCAGTGAGATATACCTGCTGGAGCGCAGACTACGGGTGGGTGTTGCTATGGTGACCAGTGAGCTAAGATAAGACAGGGATTTGCCTAGCAGTGATTTATAGATGACCTGGAGCCTGTGGGTTTGGCGACGAATATGTAGTGAGGGCCATTCAACAAGAGCGTACAGGTCACAATGGTGGGTAGTATATGGGGCTTTGGTGACAAAACGGATGGCACTGTGATAGACTACATCCAATTTGCTGAGTAGAGTGTTTGAGGCTATTTTGTAAAAAACATCGCCGAAGTCAAGGATCGGTAGGATAGTCAGTTTTACGAGGGCATTTTTGGCAGCATGAGTGAAGGAGGCTTTGTTGCGAAATAGGAAGCCGATTCTAGATCTAACTTTTGATTGGAGATGCTAAATGTGAGTCTGGAAGGAGAGTTTACAGTCTAACCAGACACCTAGGTATTTGTAGTTGTCCACATACTCTAGGTCAGACCCGCCGAGAGTAGTGATTCTAGTCGGGTGGGCGGGTGCAAGCAGCGTTCGGTTGAAGAGCATGCATTTAGTTTTACTAGTGTTTAAGAGCAGTTGGAGGCTACGGAAGGAGTGTTGTATGGCGTTGAAGCTCGTTTGGAGGTTTGTTAACACAGTGTCCAATGAAGGGCCAGATGTATACAAAATGGTGTCGTCCGCATAGAGGTGGATCCGAGCGTCACCAGCAGCAAGAGCAACATCATTGATATACACAGAGAATAGAGTCGGCCTGAGAATTGAGACTCCCATAGAGACTGCCAGAGGTCCAGACAACAGGCCCTCCGATTTGACACATTGAACTCTATCTGAGAAGTAGTTGGTGAACCCGGCGAGGCAGTCATTTGAGAAACCAAGGCTATTTAGTCTGCCAATAAGAATGCAGTGTTTTTGTGCTGGTCAAGGGCTATATCTGTTCTTAGTTCTGAATTTTTTGAATGGGGCATGCTTATTTAAGATTGAGAGGAAAGCACTTTTAAAGAACAACCAGGCATCCTCTACTGACGGAATAAGGTCAATATCCATCCAGGATACCCAGGCCAGGTCAATTAGAAAGGCCTGCTCGCTAAAGTGTTTTAGGGAGCGTTTGACAGTGATGAGGGGTGGTCGTTTGACCGTGGACCCATTACGGACGCAGGCAATAAGGCAGTGATTGCTGAGATCCTGGTTGAAGACTGCGGAGGTGTATTTAGAGGGTACATTTTTCAGGATGATATCTATGAGGGTGCCCATGTTTACAGATTTTGGGTTGTACCTGTTAGGTTCTTTGATAATTTGTGTGAGATTGAGGGCATCTAGTTTAGATTGTAGGTTGGCCAGGGTGTTAAGCATATCCCAGTTTAGGTCACCAAGCAGTACGAATTCTGAGGATAGATGGGGGGCAATCAGTTCACATATGGTGTCCAGGGCACAGCTCGGGCTGAGGGGGGTCTGTAGCAAGTGGCAACAGTGAGAGACTTATTTCTGGAAAGGTGGATTTTTAGAAGTAGAAACTCAAACTGTTTAGGCACAGACCTGGATAGTATGATAGAGCTCTGCAGGCTGTCTCTACAGTATATTGCAACCCCACCCCCTTTGGCAGTTCTATCGAGACGGAAAATGTTGTAGTTGGGGATGGACATTTCTGAATTTTTTGGTGGCCTTCCTAAGCCAGGATTCAGACACTGCTAGAACATCAGGGTTGGCGGAGTGTGCTAACGCAGTGAATAACTCAAACTTAGGGAGGAGGCTTCGGATGTTAATGTGCAAGAAACCAAGGCTTTTACGGTTACAGAAGTCAACAAATGATAACGCATGGGGAGTAGGAGTGATACTGGGGGCTACAGGGCCTGGGTTAACCTCTACATCACCAGAGGAACAGAGGAGGAGTAGAATAAGGATACGGCTAAAGGCTTTAAGAACTGGTCTTCTAGTGCGTTGGGTACAAAGAAAAAAAGGGGCAGATTTCCGGGCGTTGTAGAATAGATTCAGGGCATTATGTACAGACAATGATATGGAAGGATATGAGTACAGTGGAGGTAAACCTAAGCGTTGGGTAACGATGAAAGAGATAGCATCACTGGAGGCACCGATTGAGTCGGTCTCCACGTGTATGGGGGGTGGGACAAAGGAGCTGTCTAAGGCAGGTTGAGCTGGGCTGGGGGTTCTACAGTGAAATAGTACAATAAGAAATAACCGAAACAGCAATAAGCAAGGCATATTGACATGGGAGAGAGGCATAAAGCAATCACAGGTGTTATTCGAGAGAGCTAAGACAACAGCTGGTAATGGCGACAAAGTTTGGGCTGAGGCTAAACATAAACAGGATGCGGTACCGTATAAAGGAACAGTCCAGCAGGCATCAGCTGTATAGCTGAGTTATCATAAGGTCCAGTGAACAGCAATAGGAGAGTTCGGAGGTAGTTCGGGGGCTGCTACAACACTGGCGAGCAAGAGGCCCGGCTTGCATGTGCTAGCGGGCCGGGGCTAGCAGATGGATCTTCGTGGTTGACGTCGTAACAGGAAGCCTGTTGTAACCACATTAGACGATTTCAGCGGCAAACCAGTCGTGTTGGATCGGCGGGGCTCCGTGTCAACACTAGGAGGTCCCGTCCGGTTGACAGAGAGGTAGATAGCCGGGAGAAGGGCCTGGCTCGACGCTAGCTCAAGGCTAACTGGTGCTTGCTAAGGGGCAATGGTAATTAGCCAACGACAACAGCCATTTGGTTGCAGCTAGCTGGTTGCGATGATCCGGCGCTAGGGTCCAGTGATTTTGGCAGAAAATCCGATATGCTCTGGTTCGATAGCACGCTGTGCAGACTGGCCGACAAATTATCCAGGCTAGAGCTAGAGGTGGGTAGTGCAGGCCACGGACAATGGTGAAGACGCTAACGGTGGCTAATAGCAAGTAGCCATTCGGTTGCAGCTAGACTAGTTTCAGCTTAAGGTTCTTGATAAAAGTTATAAAGAAATAATAGAATCCTTTCCACGTTGGGTGAGGCGGGTTGCAGGAAAGTATATTTAGTTAAAGAATGAAAAGTAAAATTTTGAAATATATACAAAATAGACAAAAAACTAAAACACTGGCTATTTACACAAGGACAAAGAAAAAAAACACGACCGAACTGCTACGCCATCTTGGATTCGTTCCACAGTGCATAGCTGGTTGGGGGGTTATGCTTGGGTAATGTTTAGGGGGTGATTAAAAGGCAATGGGGCATGGGTATGTGGGGTGTTCAACTCTGCTCTAATATCCTGTGGAATAACCTTTGAACTCCCTCCCCCAGCCTGCTTCCAGATAATAATAATCCTGGGGAATTTATCACTAAAGCCTGCCTGGATACCAGCTCTTATTGTTCCAGATGCAATTACATTGGATTGGATTGAGGAGCTTTGTGTGTGTGTGTTTGTGAGAGAGAGAGAGAGATATTCAGTTGTGATGGAGAAAGGAGCGAACGGGAGGATAATCCGGGACTCTGGGGTGCGAGTGACACTAACCAGCCCCCCTCACCCTCACAATGCTCTGACCCCCTCCACCCCTGAGCTTGTGAAGAGGAACCCATGAATGGCAGAAATGTTCCACACTGGCACAGCCTTTGGTGTAGGCCAGATGGAGTCTTTGTCTTCTAACACACAGACACCAGTGGGCTCAGTGGAATGCCAGGCCTAGTGTGACTCTCTTGTCCTCCACCATGTTCACATGACTCATATGCAAATAGCCATTATTCACAGAGAATGATACAAATCCACCATGTCTAAGACCATCACAGCACACTGGTGACGCTTATTTACTGTGATAGCACAATTTAAGGTGTTTAATATGACTTTGACCCAGTTGGAGATCCAAACTGTTTTTGACATTTATGTTTATTATGAAACGGGGCATATTAGCAGTTATTGACTGGTATAAATCAGCAAGTGATGTGAAATTATGAAGCAAATTTCATGATGCATTGTTTCATATTAAAATGCCCTAACTGCTGATTATATCTAAGGAATAGTCATACAGAACTATTTCAGCGTCATAACTGGAAATGTTATGTTATGTCTTTCTGGATGACAGATTTTAGTGTCTGCCAGTAGAGACACACTTCAATATTCTAGTGTTATGTAGGACTATACATTTTCACATTCATATTTCACCTGGACTGACTAAATATTGAAGTGCATGCTATTCCATTCAGGCTACATATAGTTTGTTGAGAGATTATATGAGGACATTGAGTAGATTTGTTTTGACAGTAAACCAACAGTAGGCAGATTTCCATTGACCCAGTAAAAAAAAAAAAAAACGTTATCATTATTGAAGAACACACAACACAAAACAGGCAGGCAGGTACAGCACTCATCACGTACATCAGATTAGCTACAGTAACATCATCTTTGAATTAGACAACATCCAAGTATGAATCCCATTTTTCCCAGTATTCCTGGCCTCTCTCTTTTTGTGTTCTTAAAGTAATGGTCATTTGCTCCATATAGTGTATTTATTTAACAATGTCTATCCATTGGGTCACAGTGAGGGGGCTTTTTGTAGCCATTTTCTAGTGATAGCCTTTTTACTGGCTGCAAGTAGGACCTTCAACAGGTATTGCAGGTATTTCACCCAAATAGAGATAAATTCATGTTTGTTCTATGTCAAAACCCATTATCTTTCTAATTAGAGATCTTATTTCTCCCCAGTAGGATTCAATAGTGGGGCATGACCAAAATATATGAGAGTTATCCGCCATTGAAAACCCACATTCTCTCCAGCAAAGGTGTTGGGAGCCAGTCTGTTTTGATTTCAGTTTAGGTGTTATGAAGAAACGTGTGACATTCTTTAAACAGAATTCTCTCCAAGACCATGAGTTAGTAGCGCTTAATTGAGTTGTAAATATGTTCAACCATGTTTCATCAGTTATTTCAATGTTAAGTTCCTCCCTTTTCTGTTTAATATAGTTAGTAGAGTGTTTCTTTGAGGATAGGATACCCAGGTAAGGATAAAAAATAGTTTTTTTTATACTCCAAGTTGTATGCGTTATTGAATACTTCTGAGGCGCTCGAGGGTCAATCACTTTTATTTATTTTAAAAAGTACTGTCAAACCTGCTGGTATTTGTAAAAAATCTTGTTTATCCAAGCCATGTTTTTTTACTTAGGTCCTGGAAGTGATCTAAATCCCCATTCCTTATAATTGTACAAAATGATGTGATGCCTCTTTGCGTCCACTGTTTAAATCTGTTATCCTGAGTTGCAAGGATGAATCTGGGGTCGTATGCGGGCCAACTCAGCAGGTTCGCCTCTCTGTCTAAATGAAGTTGCTTGACTACCCTAAACCATGTCTTGAGAGAAATTAATCCACTGATTGTGTCTATTGTATATTTCTATTACCATGTCCTTATTACCCAAAACGGACTATGGGTATCTCTGTCAAAGTAGTCTCAATGTCTTTCCATTTAGATTCATATTCTGAATTGCACCAACACACCAGAGGTCTCAATTGGGCTGACATAAAACAATATTTTAGACTTTCAGTAATTTTAATGTTGTATATCTAATTCTTGGCCTCTTACTGATCCAGATAAACCTTGATATCCGTTTGTCCCATTCCCTAAACTGTTTAGGTGGGATTTCTATGGGCAGTGATTGGAACAAATACAGTAACCTCGGCAAGATATTCATTTTGATTGTTTCAAATCTACTACTAAGATCCAAAGGAAGTTAATTCCTTTGGATCCATAATTCATGTCATAAAGTTTGGGTGTGTCTTTTGGTAGATTTTACTCCAAGATACTTAATGGATGAAGAGGTCCACTGGAAGATATATCTGCTCTTCAACTCTTGCTGTGGGGCATAATTATATACTAGGGCTTGAGTCTTGTGTACGTTAAGCACATACCCTGAATATGTTCCAAATGTTTGTAAAACATCCGTCAATCTAGGTACACTTGAACCTGGGTCTTTAAGGAATAACAGAACGGTACATCCAACCTTATGTTCACTGCCTCTTACTGTTATTCCCTCTAAAGATGGGTCCTGTCTAATGGCTCGATGTACAAGAAAAAGAGCGTGGATGAAAGATTACAGCCTTGTCTTGCCCCTCGTTCTAGATTTATTGTTCGTGGCAAATGTCCATTAATCATTATTCTGGCAGTCGGATATGAATACAGTGTTTTGATGCACTGTATCACTTCTTTGTTGAAACCACATCTATCCATAACTTGGAATAGATAATCCCATCCCACTGAATCAAATGCTTTTTCTGCATCTAGACAGATTAATATAGCCCTCGTCTTATCCTGAGTGATGTTGTCCATGACATGTAGCGCTCTCCTTATGCTGCCCTGTGTCTGTCTATTTCGTGTGAAACCAGTTTGATCCCCATCAATCAATTCTGGGATTATGTCCTCCATTCTTTTGGCTATTATTGATGCATACAGTTTATAATCCACGTTAAGAATTGCGATAGGTTTATAGGAACTGCATTCCTTCTTATCTTTACCCTTCTTTGGAATTATTATGGCTTCTCTCCACGATGGTGGTAGATCCCCCTCCCACAGAGTCCAGTTAAAACAGGCCTGAAGTAGGTGTTAGTTGTTCTCTGAAAGCTTTGAACCATTCTGAAGGGAAGCCATCAGTGCCTGGAGATTTGTTTGCTTTTAGATTAGATAATGCAGTATTCATTTCTTCAATGGTTATTTCTGAAGTAAGTCTATCATTTTGCTCTATCCCAATTGAGGGGAGGTCAAGTAAATACAAAAAATGCTCTATTGTCTGTGCATCTGCCTTCTCTTATTGCTTGTACAGATTTGTATTGTATGATTCAAATGCATTTTGTATTTCATCCAATTTGCATGTAATCTTTGTTTTGGGGTGTTTTATTTAAAGAAATGTATTCAGTGCTTGTTGTTTTCTGAGTCTCCATGCTAGTAATTTTGTTGCCTTTGAGCCTGCTTCAGAATATCTATCGTTGTTTCAGGAACCTGAGCTTTTTCTCTACTTCTTCACTATAAATCTGATCAATTTCCTGTTTTACCTTTTGAATCTCACGCAATATAACAGGGTCTTTGAGACGACTATTAGATCATTCTAAGCTTCCTAATGTTTAATGTAATTTCAGTAGTTTCTGTACCGTTATCTTTTTCTTGAGAGATGATGTGGCTATGATCTTACCTCTAATAACCGCCTTAGCTGCATCCCACAATGTAGCAGGGGATACTTCCCCGTTATCATTATTCTCCAGATGTTTCATTCTGTCTTTATTGATTCCTTGAATGCTGGACCCTTCAGCATAAAGTGTTTATTGGTTTGCTATCAATGTGCAGTTAGGTAAACTCCATTATGATCTGATAAGTCGCTCTGCCCGATCCTACAATCCTTAAACCTTTGCCTATCTGCATTGTACATGAAAATGTAGTCTAACCTGGAGTATTCAGTGAGGCGGGCTGGGTAAAATGTAGTCTAACCTGGAGTATTCAGTGTGGCGGGCTGAGTAAAAAGCATATTCCCTTTCGGACATATAGAAGTCGCGCCATACATCAATCAGTCCTAACTCCTGTAATATCATATTGATCTTTTTAGCAACCATACTCCTTTTCCTATTCTGATTTGTGCTGTCCAATTTTAGAGTGGCAGAGGTTTCTGTGGCAATTAAATCAAACACCTTCTTAAAGAAGACCATGTCACTCCCCGGGGGGCGCATATACATGAAATAATGTACACTACCGGTCAAAAGGTTTAGGACACCTACTCATTCAAGTTTTTCTTAATTTTTACTATTTTCTACATTGTAGAATAATAGTGTAGACATCAAAACTATGAAATAACACATATGGAATCACGTAGTAACCAAGAAAGTTACTACATGACCAGGAATGCTTTTCCAACAGTCTTGAAGAAGTTCCCACGTACGCTGAGCAGTTGGCTGCTTTTCCTTCACTCTGCGGTCTGACTCATCCCAAACCCTCTCAATTTGGTTGAGGTCGGGGGATTGTGGAGGCCAGGTCATCTGATAGAGCACTCCATCACTCTCCTTCTTGGTAAAATAGCCCTTACACAGCCTGGAGGTGTGTTTTGGGTCATTGTCCTGTTGAAAAACAAACGATAGTCCCACTAAGACCAAACCAGATGGGATGGCGTATCGCTGCAGAATGCTGTGGTAGCCATGCCGGTTAAGTGTGCCTTGAATTCTAAATAAATCACAGACAGTGTCACCAGCAAAGTACCCCCACACCATAACACCTCCTCCTCCATGCTTTACGGTGGGAACTACACATGCAGAGATCATCCGTTCACCCACACCGCGTCTCACAAAGACACAGAGGTTGGAACCATAAATCTCAAATTTGGACTGCAGACCAAAGGACAAATGTCCACCGGTCTAATGTCTATTGCTCGTGTTTCTTGGTCCAAGCAAGTTTCTTCTTATTGGTGTCCTTTAGTAGTGGTTTCTTTGCAGCAATTCGACCATGAAGGCCTGATTCACAAAGTCCCCTCTGAACAGTTGATGTTGAGATATGTCTGTTACTTGAACTCTGTGAAGCATTTATTTGGGCTGCAATTTCTGAGGATGGTAACTAATGAACTTATCGTCTGCAGTAGAGGTAACTCTGGGTCTTCCATTTCTGTGGCGGTCCTCATGAGAGCCAGTTTCATCATAGCGCTTGATGGTTTTTGCGACTGCACTTGAAGAAACTTTCTAATTTCTTGACATTTTCCGTATTGACTGACCTTCATGTCTTAAAGTAATGATGGACTGTCGTTTCTTTTTGCTTATTTGAGCTGTTCTTGCCATAATATGGACTTGATCTTTTACCAAATAGGGCTATCTTCTGTATACCCCCCCTACCTTGTCACAACACAACGTATTGGCTCAAAAGCATTAAGAAAGAAAGAAATTCCACAAATTAACTTTTAAGAAGGCACAGCTGTTAATTGAAATGCATTCCAGGTGACTACCTCATGAAGCTGGTTGAGAGAATGCCAAGAGTGTGCTAAGCTGTCATCAAGGCAAAGGGTGGCTATTTGAAGAATCTCAAATATAAAATATATTTTGATTTGTTTAACTCTTGTTTGGTTACTACATGATTCCATATGTGTTATTTCATAGTTTTGATGTCTTCACTTTTATTCTACAATGTAGAAAATTGTAAAAATAGTCCAAATTGGTGAAGGGAAATTAGAAAAATAACTTGTTAAAAATAAATCTAAAAAATAAATAACGGAAAAGTGGTGCGTGCATATGTATTCAACCCCTTTGCTATGAAGCCCCTAAATAAGATCTAGTGCAACCAATTACCTCCAGAAGTCACATAATTAGTTAAATAAAGTCCACCTGTGTGCTATCTAAGTGTCACATGATCTCAGTATATATACACCTGTTCTGAAAGGCCTCAGAGTCTGCAACACCACTAAGCAAGCGGCACCATGAAGACCAAGGAGCTCTCCAAACAGGTCAGGGACAAAGTTGTGGAGAAGTACAGATCAGGTTTGGGTTATAAAAACATATCTGAAACTTTGAACATCCCCCGGAGCACCATTAAATCCATTATTAAAAACACAACATTTTCCTGCTTTCCCTTTTTCAATTTTGAACATAAGTTACTATAATTCTCACTGTAAATACTTGAAAATACCCAACCGATGACAGTACGAAAAATCAGGCTGCCATTTCCTCAATTGTGTCACCGGAAGTCCCATTGACCCAGGTTTATTCGACAAAAGCAACGCTTGCAAAAATACAAAAATTATACTATAAAAGTGTTTCTTTGCAGGACAAGAATTGTCCTGACTTTCAAAAATGCCTGAATTGCTCTGCCTTGCTTTTCTGGTTGGCTGGATACAAGTTTCACCATCCAATTATTTCAGATCTACAGGAGTGCAAGTTTGACCATGGCACGGACAGTAGTGATTCGTAGGCACATACAAATTATTAGAATATGGCAAATAGTAGTAAATTCTTGCTTTCTATCAATTGAGACATGAAACAGATGTTGGAGGGTATTCAGGTTGTCAACAATTTATTAATGCACAATTTGCCTAAATGGATCACGGAAACACTTAAACCACTTCATTTTTATCGACACTAGGTGTGACGTCATCACGGCCAGCTGTTTTTATCGACACGACAGTTCAATGGAAAAGCACCATAGCAGGCAAATGGCACGTCTATTTTCTATGCAAACTTTCTAAATATCGACAAAAAAATCACTGGACAAGTTAATGGAAACATAGCTATTGACCTTTAAGCTAGACATGTTCCGCTGCACTTGAATTCCCTCTTCCATTTTTTCCTCAGACTGAGAGATGGATGAAAAGAGAGACTGCCTGTGGGTTAGGTAAGTGTCTGCTCTCAAATGTCATAATGTCAGCAACAATCGGATCCACCTATCACTGAAATGTCACTACTCAACATTAGGAAATGACATTGGTGTGGCCATATTTCCTCATCTTTATTTTAATTTTTTGTGTTGAATATGAATATTGCAAAAACATAGGCTAGCCTATTATCTTTATTGGAGACATCTTTCATCTTTTGTAGCCCTGCCCAACATTTTTCAGATAAGCAAATGTATTTTCCCAACCCCTTACAGAAATAAAAATATTTAAACATATGTCCTGTTATTCAACATGTATTCTAAATACATTTAAATACATGTATCAGCCTCCAGTCTTCTGTGAAGGCTTTCCACTAGATGTTGGAACATTGCTGCGGGGACTTGCTTCCATTCAGCCACGAGCATTAGTGAGGTCGGGCACTGATGGGCGATTAGGCCTGGCTCGCAGTCGGCGTTCCAATTCAACACAGCTCTGCCAGCAAATTGGTGCTGTGACGTCGGCGCAGAAAAGGGCAAAACGTCATCTGGCAACAAATCAAGGAGCCAATAACGGATCTCACTGAAAAACAAGCAGCCAACAAGTGCTCAGCATATGTGGGAACTCCTTCAAGACTGTTGGAAAAGCGTTCCTCATGAAGCTGGTTGAGAGAATGCCATGAGTGTACAAAGCTGTCATCAAGGCAAAGGGTGGCTACTTTGAAGAATCTGAAATATAAAATATATTTAGATAGTTTTAACACTTTTTTGGTTACTACATGATTCCATATGTGTTATTTCATAGTTTTGATGTCTTCACTATTATTTCAATGTAGAAAATAGTAAAAATAAAGAAAAACCCTGGAATGAGTAGGTGTGTCCAAACTTTTGACTGGTACTGTACATGTAAGTCAGAATATCTTTAATGATAAGAAGTAGAAGCTCAGTATTGGGTAGTTGTGATAAAACAGTATGACAGTATGCTCTCGATGGTGCTCCTGTAGAACAATGTGAGGGCCCTTGGGGACAGGTCGAATTTCTTCAGCCTTCTGAGGTTAAAGAGTCACTGCCGTGCCTTCTTCAACACGGTGTCTGTGTGGTTTGACCATTTCAGCTCATCTGAGAGGTGTTGACCAAGGAACTTGAGGTTTTTGACAGTCTCCACATGGTCCCGTTGATGAGGATGGGGGCGTGACCAGCCTGGTTCCTCCTGAAGTCCACAATCAGCTCCTTTGTTTTGCTGACGTTGAGGTAGAGGTTGTTTACCTGGCACCACACCGTGAGAGTGCCTACCTCCGCCCTGTAGCCGTCTTGTCGTTGTTGGAAATCAGGCCTACTACTGTCGTGTCGTCAGCTAACTTGATGATGGAGTTGGAACTGTGTGAGGTCGTGCAGTCTTGGGTATACAGGGAGTACAAGAGGGGACTGAGGACGCACCCTTGTGGGACCCCCGTATTGAAGATCAGTGTGGAGGAGGGAATGTTGCCTACCTTCACCACCTGGAGGCGGCCCGTCAGGAAGTCCAGAACCCAGTTGCATAGGGAGGAGTTCAGTCCCAGGGCTGTGAGCTTTGTGTTGAGCTCAGAGGGCACTATGGTTTTGAAGGCCGAGCTTCAGCATCCTCACATATGCATTCCTCTTGTCCAGTTGGGTGAGGGCAGTGTGCAGTGCAAAGGCAATTGCGTCATCCGTAGATCTGTCGGGCGGTAGGCGATTTGGAGAGGGTTGAGTGTGTCGGGGAGGCAGGAGGTGATGTAGTCTTTGACTAGCCTTCTGAAGCACTTCATGATGACGTGAGTGCTTTTTGTCGGTAGTCATTCAGTTCAGTTACTTTCCCTTTCTTGGGCATGGGGATGATAGTGGACATCTTGAAGCAGGTGGGGATAACGGCCTGAGCTAGAGAGAGATTAAAAATGTCTGGAAAAAAAACACACAAACAAATGTGCTGGTCAGCACATGCTCTGAGAGCGCGACTAGGGATGCCGTCTGGGCCGGCAGCCTTGAGAGGGTTAAAACGTTTGAATGACTTACGTCCTCCGTTGCGACCATAAGTACTTACGCTTTGAACACACCGACTGCGTCATTGTGCAAAATAGTTTGCAGCAACAGATATGTGTGCAACAAAAGTTCAACATTCACCTTCTGCTACCATTTCTGTCAACCCGTTTACGCATACAGTTTGACGCATACATTCGATAAATCAAACATATGCACCACACAGAACGCACTGCAATTGCCTCTGCAACACAATGCTGCAAGGCAAACGCAGCTTTACATTGGAAATTGACGTACTTCTGGTGTCCCAAAACGCAATGACGCAGTCGGTGTGTTCGAAGCAATAGCCCTTGTTGTCCTCGGGCACTCCTCTGCAGCTCAAAGTCGTTTTGCTCGAACCGTGAGAAAAAGGTGTTTAGCTCGTTCGGTAGGGCCGCGTGGTGTCCATGACATATGCCTCGTATCCAACCCGCTAAATTGCTCCTCCACTTTGTCCCTATACTTGTGTCGCGCCATCTTGATAGATCTGCGTAAAGTCATATTTGTACTGTTTAATTGTCCCTGGTCACCTTGCCGTATTTATAAGCAGCATCTCTGTCCTTTAGTTTCCCGACAAGGCTGCCATCAATCCACGTTTTTTGATTCAGATCAGTTTTGAAAGAAACCATAGGTATCACATCTATTAATTGTTTTTATGAATCCCTTGACTGAGTCAGCATATTCATTGATGTTATCTCCAGAGGCCACCCGGAATCTCCATGTGTTGGACAGTCAATGTTTTAATAGTAATTCGGGAGCACGGTTCTCTAATTTATTTCGCTAAAGTCCCCCGCCACAATTAACATTGGCACTGGGTACGTGGTCTCCAGTTTGTTCAGGGTCCAATGAAGATCTTTGAGAGCATTTTTGGTGTCGGCTTGGGGCGGGATGTACACAGCCATGGCGATAATCCCTGAGAACTCTCTCGGAAGGTAAAAAGGGCAACATTTGATGACCAAGTATTCTAAGTCGGGAGAGCAGAAGCTCACAAGTTCCTGTACGTTTCCCCGTCGCACCACTTGTTATTGGTCATAAAGCAGAGCCCTCTGCCTTTGTTCTTGCCTGAGAGAGCCCTCTAACTATTTGTTCGATGAACTGTAAAGCCCACACGTTGTATATAATCTGTTTTGATGTCGGAAGAAAGCCAGGTCTCAGAAAAACAGAGTGCGTTGCAGAATCTGATGTCCCTCTGGAAGGAGATCCTCGCTCTGAGTTTGTCAAATTTAGTCACTAATGATTCATATTCCAATAGTTCTACCCAGGTGTATGAAGTAATGCACGAAACAAACTGAGTAAAGAAACCTGCAATGTTTTGTAGGAGCTCGAGGCGAGGGGCCATCCGTCGGCTCCATTTTAGCCATTAATAAATTAACAGTGCTGCATATTTGACTTCAAGGAATGTTTTCACAGTGGTATCGTTATGGTATTGAGTATCATTATACTAAACTGGTATTGATATCGAAGCCAAAATTCTGAACTTAGTTTGTGATCTAGCTAATGATTAGACCATTGGGGTCGCCTAAGCAAATGCAGATGAGCAACCCCATGCTTCAGCCATCTATAGCCTAGCCACTATGCTACTACCTCCGTTAGGATACAGGAGAATGCTCATTTCTAAAATAGCACACCTGCTTGATATGAGGCATTTAGGCTATAGCCTTTGGTGAAAGAGCCAGCCCTAAAAATACAACTTTTTGCCAACATGGGCTCATTTCTGGAGGGAAATATTAGCAGGTGTGTGGCGCGTGCAGACCTCAAAATTGGTATTAAATTGCATTCCAAGTGGCATTAAAAAGGTCTCAAAAAGGGATACTTCTGGGTTTTGGCAATGAGGCCGTTTATCTACTTCCCCAGAGTCATCATTGCCAAAATCCCGAAGTATGGCTTTAAATTCAACTTCAAGGAACCTGCAGATACCCCGATTTACATTTTAGTCATTTAGCAGATGCTCTAATGCAGAGTGATTTACAGCAAGTGCATTCAAGTAAGGTAGATAAACAACCACATATCACAGTCATAGCAAGAAAAATGTTTCTTAAGCATTACTGAAAATGTTATTGTAGTTGAAGTGTTCCGTTTTTTCTTATGTTGGTTAACATTTTTGGAAGTGATCACTGCCAGTTCTAAAGCTTTTGGAAAAGCTAGTATAAGAGCATCTGACAGGTGGGAGCAGTAATAATTATTCCATACTGCAATCTTCAGTGGGCTCCATTTTCGTATTTTAATTGGAATACTAGAAAAAAGGTATACCACAAACGAGCTTCAGCCCAATTTAAACGAACAAGGGTGAATCAGGTGCTCAATTGACTGACTTAAATCCAAAAAAACATTCCTTACATCAGGATACTTCAACTGGTGACTATCCCAGAGAATAAAGAAAAAAATGGAGCACTCTGTTTCTGCGTAAATCTGAGATTTATTAACGGGACAAACAAACAATAGGCTTATGTTTCGGCATGAATCGCCTTCGTCAGAGCCTTGAGTAAAAAAAGGGTGGGGGAGTGTCCTGCTCGTCATGTCAATTAAACATGTAAATAATTGCAATACTGTCTGTAGTAGTAGCAACTAAACAGGTTATTCAAACAAGATGATGATCATCATTACATTTAGTGAATTTGATATAATGCTTTCATCATTGTCATGTAGATAAAAATAATGTTGGGGTGTATGTCCAGCAAATAGCTTTAAATAAAATACATATTTTCAACGTCCGGCAAATACATATTTTCAATTTACATTCAGAACTGATAATGAACATAATTTCAATTTCTGGAAAATACGTAATTTGGCTGGTTTACTCGGAAAGACAGCCTGTCTATGTGAGGTCACTTTATATGAGGAAATCGCACACACGTTTTTGGGTTCAGCGTTTACAGAGGTATTTCAAATTTTTTGCTGTAGCCACAACAAATAGGCTAAATGATGAGTCAACGACATGATTTTGGTATGAGTTGACAGGATATGAGCGTTTCACTGGTTACCGAGAATATTATGTACCTTTTGCAACCTTGCTCCACATCCCGCAGATACCCCCACCCCACTACCCTCTCAGCATACAAACAAACAAATAAAGATATTTTATTACAAGGCCCCACAACATTTGGAGTAGGTTAATTTAGGCATATAACAGGTATAAATGTAGGCTAAAGTTTAGGTTAAGTTAAGCAACCCATTGGTTAGTGTTTTCAACTGGATTAATACATTGAGATAGATTAACTTCATGAGTACATATAAGGAAATTAATCTGGTAATGGTATTGTAGGTTTGCAACATTGTGCTGAATTAACCTGAGTTTGTACCAATGAAGTAGACAGGGACAGGATAACCCTTTATTTTTACAGTACTGTTTCCATTTGTATTGATCATATCAGTATATCATTCTATCTTAGATATACATTTTGTTTTATCTTCAACATGTTATTGTACTTTTCTGTGTGATTTGCCAATGCAGTTGTTGGTTGTGTGTGTACTCATTTGTTTGGCTTTCTCTTGTCATACCCCTCTCCCTTCTCTCTCTTATATTTCAGGTTGTGGTAAATTAAGTCATTTTACAGTAGGTTGAATTAGATGCTTATCCTATAGCTGTCTCCTCTCTCTCTCTTCACTAATTCCTCTTTCTCCACTAGGTGGCAGCGCTGGACCGGTGTCCACACCAATCTCTCATGGAACAGATTGAGTTGCTGAAATGCATCATCCTCTTGTGATATGTAACATTAATTGCTGATATGTGAAAGGGTTGAATGAATGGCATGGATATTTTCCATTAGGATATTAAATGGCATAATCTGAAGAGTGTAATAAACCATTAAAATAAACAGCTATTCTGTGTGTCATTAATGATAGTATGTTTATTATCTCTGGATTAGGATCTCTGTTATATTTCAATTGGGAAGATTAAGGCTTGGAATAATTGTATGACCCTTAACTAAAACAGATTGAACTGTAACGTCTGTCATGTCTACAGACAGTAGAGCAAATGGAATTAAAACAATATTGTGGGAAAACATGCTGTAGTCTTGTGTACAGTAACTGCTCTGAGAATACATCCTAGTGGGCTAAACTTGGTTGGAAATATGTCAGTATGACGTCTTATTCTGGTCGCATACTGGTTGAAAAATGTTTTGTTTTTTTAATGTTTTTTTACTGACCAGAATATGATGTATTTTTCTGACCACCATACGACCAGTTGGTCATCATTTTGACCACTATATTATGTAGCCTACTGGTTAAGATCTCATCAAAACCTGGTAATGACTACAGCTTATTACCTACACTCTGTAACATGCTGACCACACCTAACGGGAGCGTTGCAAAATAAATGTACACATACATGTTATTCAATAATTTAATCCAAACTGCTCGTACGCATTAACGAGTGTCTGCGTAGCGAGGCGCTAAAATATAACTCAGTTCTATTTTTTACGCTTGACGCGCTGCAAGTCCTGCCTCTCCCATCTCCTCATTGGTTTTTAGGAGCATATACCCACGTGGGTGATTGAAAGCTGAATTTAGGTCTACACTCCAAGCGGTGGTGATAATGCATCTTAAAGTTGGTTGCCAACCGCCATATAAAGTCCAAAGAAGAAGAAGAAGCCTGGTTCGCATGAGGTTCCTTGATTGGTGAAGTGTGTAGAGTGTATCCATAGTTTGGGGGATGGAAAATGGCTGCTAGTAGTGTGGACAAAATGGAGGAAATTTATAAAAAGTTGGTGAAGCAACAGCTGTGCTGGAATGCAAACAATATGGCTGTTGTTTCAATATGCTTTGTGTTGTAGTCATGACAGACAAAGATATATAGTTAAGCAAACTTTACTATGCATGTTGTTAACCAGCACATCAAGTACATGAAGACGATAAGTAACACTTGGTTTCCGTTTCCTGTGTAACGTCAATAATAATAATAATAATAATATGCCATTTAGCAGACGCTTTTATCCAAAGCGACTTACAGTCATGCGTGCATACATTTTTGTGTATGGGTGGTCCCGGGGATCGAACCCACTACCTTGGCGTTACAAGCGCCGTGCTCTACCAGCTGAGCTACAGAGGACCACAGTCAATATGAGTAACATCAATATTGCTACATGTTCTTTTTTTTTTTTCCAAAGGCAGACTCCACCTAACTTTGGCTTGTAGTCCATGTCTGCAATAAACTTGAATGTGAACTGAATGTTTGTTTAATGTCTCTGACTGTCCATTACATTTTTTTATTTTTTTTATGTACATTCACACAAAGTCTTTCAGGTGTATAGGTCTTCGGATGGCCCTATCAGACCTTGTGTAGGGAGTGTTGATTACATCTGGAGGTGCTTGGCCTGAGATGTTTGGATCTCCTTGTTGAGCTGCAGCGTCCACCTCTAGGTTGTGTTCCGCACCCTGCTGGGCATCAGCTGGTGGTCTGTTTACTGGCTCTGTGCCAGGCTCCTCAACAGTGGGGAAATCCTCCTCTATTTCTCTGCTCTTCCTCAGGTGTCTCCTGTTCCTCCTGAAGACTTGTCCCTGTTCTGTCTTCACCTCGTAGGACCTTTGCTCCACAGGTCTGACTACTGTGGCCCTCTGCCACCACTGTTTCTGTCCTGTGAGTGGCTGAACTCTCACCCTGTCATCTCGTTGCAGCTCTGTGAGATCCTTAGCAGAGGTGTCGTAGTACTTTGCCTGTCTCTGCTGTCTTTCTTTGAACTTCTCCTGCTGACAGTTTGTCATCAACGGTCCCAGCAGATTTGCACTCATTAGCAGTAGTGTCTTTGTACGTCTTCCCATGAGCGCCATTGCAGGGCTGCTGTCTGTTCCTTGTGACAGGGTATTTCTGTGATCCAGCATGGCTAGGTATGGGTCAGCACCTGCTCTCTTTGCTTTTGCCATTAGTGTTTTGGCTGTTTTCAGTGCCGATTCCACTTTACTTTACACCATTACTTTGCGGGTATCCTGGAGACTATGTTTTGTGTTTAAAGTCCCAAGCCTTGCTGAAACTTCGGAACTAGTCTGAAGAGTACTGGGGCCATTGTCTGAGTAAAGGATGTCAGGTATCGCATAGCGTACAAAGTGTGTCTTCAGTTTTCGAATGACCGTTTTCGACTGTGTGTTCTCCAAATGGTCCACTTCCCAAAAGTTTGAGAGATAATCAACTGTGACCATGCAGTCTCTGTCGTTGAACTGGAACAGGTCAGTCCCTATTTTTTCCCAGGGACGCTTTGGTGCTTCGTGTGGCCTCAGTGTCTCTTTCTGCTGCTTTACACCCCATGCAGTGCAGGTGCTACATTGTGCCATGTATGTTCTCAGCTGTGCATTCATGCCCGGCCAGTAAACACACTCGCAAGCTCTTCTCAGACATCCCTCAATTTCTATGTGTGAGGAATGGTTTCTCTGCATTATCTCTCATCTGAGGGCAGCAGGCACAATGACTCACTCACCTCTGAAGATAACTCCATTTTGCAGACTCAACTCATGTGTGGTGACAATACATGGCTACTTCCAAGGGTACATGTACTTTGATTTCAGGCCACCCCTGCAGGATCACATTTTTCAGTGTCTGGAGCTCCCGGTTCAGCTCAGTGGCTCTCTGGATGGCCTTTAGTCTCTCGCTTGACACAGGCAGGTAGTGTATCATGTTGATTGATTCCACTTCGACCTCCACAGGGCCTCTGTTTTCTTGTTCTGCGAGGTACACCGTGCTCAGGGTGTTGGCCAGCACCACAGGTTTTCCAGGAACGTATCGGAGACTGACCTCGTAGTTTTGGAGTCTCATGAGCATGCGTTGTAGTCTTTTTGGTGCACTGAGGAGAGGCTTTGTCATGATGCTCTCTAGAGGCTTGGGATCTGACTGCACTTCGACAGTTTGTCCATATGTGAATTGGTGGAACCTCTCCATGCCAAACACCACTGCAAGCAGCTCCTTCTCTATCTGGGCATACCCTTTTTCAGTCTCTGTCAGGGCTCTGCTGGCGTATGTTATTGGTTGTCCTCCCTGCATCAAGGCTGCTCCTAACCCACTTTCTGAAGCATCACAATGTAGTACAAGCTGCTCTGTTGGGTTGTAGTATTTCAGCACAGGGGTCTGTGCAATGGTATCCCTGATTTTATTGAAAGCCAGCTCATGTCTCTCTGACCACTCCCACAGTGAGTCCTTGTGTGTTAGCTGTCGCAGTGGCTCGCAGAGCTCCGTGGCGTGGCTGCAGACCTTGGCTAGGTAGTTTACCATGCCCAGGAAGCGCTGCACCCCCTGCACATCTGTAGGCCTAAGCATCTGTCTGATGGCTGTCACTTTTCCTGGGTCCACTTTCAACCCCTCTGATGTTAGCAGGTGGCCAATGTAGGGCACTTCCTTCAGCCTGAGCTGCAGCTTCTCCGGTTCAGCTTGATATTGAGCTTCCAGCATCTGTCCAGGAGCATTCTCAGGTTCTTGTCATGGTCCAGAGTCACCTGCTTCATCGTTGTCTGCTTCTCCCACAATCAGGATGTCATCTGCAATGATTTTGACTCCTGGAAGACCTTCCATTGCCTGGTTCAACTTCCTCTGAAAGATCTCTGGGGCTGGATTGATTCCCATTGGCATGCGCAGCCACCTGTAGCATCCAATGGGAGTAGAGAACGTGGTGAGATAGCTGGATTCCTTCTCCAGTTCCACATGCCAAAATCAGTTTTTTACATCACAAACAGAGAACACGTGCTCTGTTCAGGTCTGGCAGCACTATTTTTCAATAGTGGGAAGTGGGTAATGGCTCCTCTTGAGCGCCTTGTTGAGAGGTTTTGGATCAAAACACACTGGTAGTTTTCCAGACGGTTTCTGCACTATGATCAGGCTGCTAATCCAATCTGTGCTTTTTTGACTGCTTTTATCATCCTTCTTTTCTCTAGACCACCAAGCTTCTCTCTGAGTGTTTTACAGTTGAAGTCGGAAGTTTACATACACTTAGGTTGGAGTCATTAAAACTCGTTTTTCAACCACTCCACAAATGTCTTGTTAACAAACTATAGTTTTGGCAAGTCGGTTAGGACATCTACTTTGTGCATGACACAAGTAATTTTTTTAACAATTATTTACAGACAGATTATTTCACTTATAATTCACTGAATCACAATTCCAGTGGGTCAGAAGTTTACATACACTAAGTTGACTGTGCCTTTAAACAGCTCCACTCGTTCATCCACTTCCAGCTTCAGTTTGCCGGGTAAGCATCCGTCTCCCTGTTTTATTTGCTCTTTAGTCCAGGATCATGTTTTCTCTATGGCCAGGATGTTGTGATGCTGCACAGTAATCAACTCCATTGCCTGGAAAGTCTTACTGCCTAGAATGGGCCTGTGCACGTTCTTGTTGACTACGATGAACTAAACTCTGTAGGTTTTCTTATTGCGTGGATTAATCACTTTAAGTGTGCACTTCCCCAGTGGTGTCAGAGTACTCTTGTTATACATCACCAATACCTGACTGCAGGGCTCTAGGTGACTGGCTTTTGTGAGGTTTGCAGGGATAACATTACAACTAGCACCACAATCTAGCTGAAATCAGATTGACTTTTTGTTGACCAGCATGGTTGCAAAGAGAGCTGCACAGGGGTTTGTGATTTTCTCCTGTACCACGTTGATGCTCTCTGACTTTGGCCCTAGTGTGATGCTGAGAACATCCTCACCGCTCTCTGAGTCAGCTGACACATTTTCCATCGCCAGGACTCTGTTTCTCTTGCTGGTCCCTGCACTTTTGCGAACTGTAGAGAAGTGATGTTTTTTTCCACAGGATTTACATTTTTTTCCATACGCAGGGCATTTTTCATTTTTTCTCTCATGTGTCCATCCAAAGTATCTGCATTGTATAATGCTCTGTCCCTCTGTACAGGCCTCCTCTCCCTCTCGGTCTATCTTTCTGTGTTACTGCATGCACTGCTACAGGGCCCTGCACATTTATGACTTTAGCTCTGTCTGGACAGTTCTGCAGCTCTTCCAATCTGTATGCATTTCTCTAAACTGAGATCAGTCTCTCTGAGCAAGCGCTCTCTTAAGTGTGGGTCACATGTGCCACACACAATCCTGTCCCTGATAAGAGAGTCTGTGATTACTCCAAAGTTGCAGGTGGCCACTAGAGTGCTCAATTCAGTGAGATATTTGTCTAAACTCTCATCTTGGCCCTGACTGCGCATGAAAAAATGATCTCTCAATTGTTTCATTTTTCTTGGGATCACAAGATGCATCCAGTGCTGCAATTACTTCCTCAACAAAGATATTGTATTTTGTACTGCCCACACAGAGGGTCTCACAAATCTCTCTGCCTTTTCCCCAATGAGATAATACAGTAGCTTCACTTTGTAGTCATCAGGTTTTTCTCCCATTGTAAGAGCCATGTACAAATTGAATTCCTCTTTCCATCTCTTCCAGGTCAGTGCTAAATTACAATCATCAAAGTCAATTATTCCCGGAGGTTTCAGTGCATGACGATTTATTTGTAGAATGGAATGTTAGCTACTCACAAATCTGCTTGTGTGCAATAGCCAGTTAGCTTTTAGCATAGAGTCACTCACGATAGCCAGCTAGCGTTGCCGTTCGGCGCAATGACTAGCTTATAAACGTGGCACTTTTCCAAACTAACGCCTGGGATGTATTCTTCATTTACATCGATGAGATCCAGGTTCTTTTGAGTACTGCTGCCACCATGTTTCAATATGCTTTGTGTTGTAGTCACGACAGACAAGAATATATAGTTAAGCAAACTTTACTATGCATGTTGTTAATCAGCACATCAAGTACATGAAGACTGTAAGTAAGAATTGGTTTCTGTTTCCTGTGTAACATCAATATGAGTAACATCAATATTGCTACAGGTGTCAGTTCTGATGGTATGGAGCAGGAGGATGAGGGTCAAGGACCGGAATGGTCGGTAGTAGAAAGACATAGGAAGAGGAGATCATGATACAGAAAGTAGTGGAGCATCTAGTAAAGAAAGCATAAAGGTAGGACGCAAGAGTAGTGATGTGTTGGAGTGGAAAGTCTTGATAGTGTTTGATGAGACCACAGGGCCCCACTTACACCCTATCCGATTAACTAATACTGTAGAGAAAGAGGTAGGTGCAGTGGCGACCCGAGATTCAGGGAAGAGCCCCACCTGTTTGGAGCCCCACCTGTTTTTTTTTTGCCTGTTTTTCATGTCAGTTTGCAAACAATGTAAAAAATAATCATCATCATCATTGAGTAAATAAAGCTGCATACAAACTTGGTCTCTTTTTTTGCTTTCTTGAGTAAGGCAGCTCCAAAATGCAGGTGTTTCATCCTAGCTCAGTGCCTTCTGTGGTGGTGGGGCGGCCAGCGGAGAATATGGAGCGTAGGGGTTGGTAACGTTCTCTAGTTGCACCGTAATTGGCTCAGTGTTTTGTCACTCATGGGGACACTACCTCACCGCAAAACTAAGGGTAGAGCTCGAAAATTCAAGCCCCTGCCATAGTTACATTCAAGCCCCTGCCATAGTTACATTAGAAGTGCCCATCCAAGAAGGCTCAAGGTCATTGGCCACAGATAAAATGATGTCAAATCACGTTATATCTACAGTAGCTTCGATTGGACTGATCATGTCAACATCATACTTTCAAAATCTTAGCTAGCAAGCTAGTCATCATCATGAATCAAGTCAACAATCTTTTTCAATCCTTGTCATATGAAGAGAAATTATAGATAAAACGTATCGGTTCTCATCGGCCATTGGACATAAACATTACACAACAAGTTGGAAATCGCAAATTCAACTGAGTGGTTTGGAAGGAATCAGTGGCTAACTGCAAGCATCGCAAAGCAATCACTAGCCTGCTATTCAGTGGAGAGGGTGTGTGGTCCCAAGTCTGGGTTTAAGGGTCTCTTTTACAAGCTTAAAAGGATCAACATTCAACATTGGCCATACTGTCAATCCAGCATGACTTCTGCCATGCTCAAAACAACAACTACAGTGCGTTCAAGACAATTGGGAACTCGGGGGGGGGAAATGAGCTCCGACTGGGAAAATACGTTTTGAACAGTCATCCAACTCGGAATTGCAAGTTGGGAACTCGGGTATCTTTCTAGAGCTCCGACCTGAAGATCACTGACGTCATCATGATTTGACCTTGTTTTTTTCAGAGTTCCCAGTTGTTTTGAAAGCACCATAAATCCAGAGAATTCCAGACTTTGATGACAAAATTTGCCCACGAAGGAACACCGCGTCACCTTCCTGTTCAAGTGAGCACAGCACAACAAGTTGAGGCCAAAAATGTATTGAATGCTGCTGCATAAATGATGTAATATGCCAGGGAGATATGTATACTGTAGCTAAGTAAGTATTACTAAGTGTATGTTGTGTAGTAAGCTGTTAGCTGTTGGTCGTGCACATGTAGCCTATAGTCTGTTTTTGAGAAATGTCATCATCGAATATTGTAAGAGCTTTCATTGTCTGCTTATATGCCCCCTTTATTTAGCCTATGGCTCTGTAAGAACAGACCATGCTCTGAATTCTGTCGCTGTACATTTCCAAAAGTGCTGAACAAATATTTATATTGACTACATCCGTCCTAGCTCGCTCATTAATGTCTTAATCGAAATTACAGATTGCCTCTTATCCGCTCATCGTCCCCTTATGTCATAGTTTGTACATCTCAATTGTCAGCAGAAACCAAATTTGTTTAAGCAAGTCAGCCATATCAGCTATGTTTTTTTTTAAAGGTAGTAAATGAGGCTGAATGAACTGTTTCGTTGTCATACAAGGCTCCGCTGATAGCCAGATGTAGCATTGGTAAGGTATTGGGACTCTGCTGTTGAGACAGCTTTATGTAGGACGTAACAGTTTGTGGGCACCGTTTGTCACCGTTATAGTGCAATTTAATGTATTGTTTAGTGTTGTGTAGTGGCTTTGCTGGCATGCATTTGTTTGTTTGTTTGCCCCACCAAATTGACGTGCTAAAATTGGCTCTGGGTAGGTGAAGTGAAATTAGCTCGGTTCATTGGAAATGGTAGATTGTTAATATTGTGTGGTAGCCAGGCTCAGCAAGAGAAGATTTTGAAAATGGAAAAGCTTAATGGAAAGAAGATTTACCTCTACGGGATCGGTGTCCCGTATATGGGACGGTTGAGTTAACGTGCGCTAATGTGATTAGCGGACTGTTGTAAGTAAAAGCAAACTTTCCAGGACATAAACATGTCTTATATGGGCAGAAAGCTTAAATTCAGTTGTTAATCTAACTGCACTGTCCAATTTACAGTAGCTATTACAGTGAAAAAAATACCATACTATTGTTTGAGGAGAGTGCGCAACAACAAAACACTTATCACGGCAACTGGTTCGATATATTCTCCTCGGAAGGTAAATAATGTACTTACATTCAGTAATCTTCCTCTGATTTGTCATCCTGAGGGTCCCAGATATAAAATGTAGCATAGTTTTGTTTGATAAAATCCATTTTCATATTCAAATGTAGGAACTGGGTTCTACAGTTTGAACCCTTGCTGTCTCTGGCTCCACACCCACCCCGGCCAGCCATCTCGATGTGTGAAAGTTAAGCTAATGATCCATCATGTATGACATTCCTGGGAGTGCGTAAACTTACATTTTGTATTAATATATACTTTTTGTATGTTCTCGAAAATGTATAAATTGACCAACTCGGCACATTTGGGCAGACTTGATACAAAATAGTCCAGTATTGCAATGCTTCACTGGATCAATCTGAAACTTTGCACACACACTGCTGCCATCTAGTGGCCAAAATCTAAATGGCGCCTAAACTGTAATATTATATTGTGTCCTTTCTCTTGCATTTCAAAGATGATAAAACAATGTTTTTTTAAAGCATGTTTTTTTTATTGTATTATCTTTTACTGGATCTAATGTGTTATATTCTCCTACATTAATTTCACATTTCCACAAACTTCAAAGTGTTTCCTTTCAAATGGTATCAAGAATATGCATATCCTTGCTTCAGGTCCTAAGCTACAGGTCCTAAGCTACAGGCAGTAGTGGGTATGCCATTTTAGGCGAAAATTGAAAAAAGGGTCAGATCCTTAAGAGGTTAAAAGCCATGTCCCTGGTGCGTATGCTAGATTGAGGGGATTCATCACTGAGGTCCCAATATCTATGTCCACAGATTATATTAAAGAAAATGTGAAGGGAGGCAGAGTGATTGATGCCAAAAGGTTGATCAGTAGGAAAGCGGGTCAAAGAAGTGAAAGCTTATCAGTGATGCTGAGGTTTGAGAAAGTCTTGCTGGGAAAAGTACAGATAGGATTCCTTAGTTTCAATGTTAAGAGAATTTGTCCCATATGCACTGCTGTGTTTTAAATGCCAAAGAATAGGATATGTAGCTGCTCAGTGTAAAGGAAAGAAAAGATGTGCCAAGTGTGGAGGGGCAAATGATTACGGTGAATGTGGAAGCATTGTGAAGGTTAAGTGTTGTAATTGTGGGGGAGAACACAGTGCATCATTTGGTGGATGCCAGGTACAGAGAGAGGCTAGAGAGGCTCAGAGATATAGGATCAGTCATGATGTATCGTATGCAGAGGCCGTAAAACAGATTGGTAAAACTAAAGTGCGGACTGAGCTTACATGGATGTACCTGTAGTAAGTGGACCTACTGTTGGGGCTGGTGCTTCTGATGGTCCTGGCATGGTTTCGAGGCCTGTTCAGAAATCTTGTGCTCATGAATGTGCAGTGTCAAAGGACGCTTTTATTGGTAAGGTTATCAATATGACTCGGGTTGTGGAAAGCAGAAATGCCAGGTTGAAGGTTATTGTGGAGATGGCAAAAGAGAAATTGGGGGTAACAAATGTTACTGTTGAAATGGTTGTTGACATGCTGAACAATCCTAAGGGTGGAGTGTTTCAGCATGATATAGATCAAGTTTAATGGGGTTGGGGAGGGGTTTTTGGGGGAGGGTGTGGTAGAAGTTAGGGATTTATTTGGTTTAGAATTTTATTTTCATGGTAGTACAGAATTGGGCAGATCACGATTGATCGTACATTCTAGCACAGTAGGTGGCAACATGCAATTAAATGATTGTTTGCGGACCGCCATGATATCATAGAAGAAGAAGAAGACTGAAGGAAGAGATTACTAGAAACTAACTAGGTTTACCCTTTTCTCTGTGGATTAATTGTCGTAGAGGACCTTGTAGTAGAGGACCTTGTGCATTTCAGGTGAAATACATTTACATTTTTATTTGTTTCCATAGTCACCAACTAAAGTTAATCTGCAACATATTCTTACAATTAAATAGATCAAGCAATGCAAAAACAAATCTACATAAAATAACATTTGCACATCCGCATTCAATTGTTTCATAATTCACCTACAGACATGACATGCATAGAAAGACTGGGACACAGAGTATTGGCCCATTGTTTTTATTTATTTATTAATGCAGGGATTCTAGGAAAAACAAGACAATCAATAGGCCTATTTGTCTTAATATTAACAACATTTGACACACACTGATAATACAAAACAGTAAGGACACCCACTCTTTCCATGACAGACTGACCAGGTGAATCCAGTTGAAAGCTATGATCCCTTATTGATGTCACTTGTTAAATCCACTTTAATCAGTGTAGATGAAGGGGAGGAGGCAGGTTAAAGAAGGATTTTTAAGCCTTGAGACAATTGAGACTTGGATTGTGTATGTGGTGCCTTTGAAAAGGAGTATGGTAGTAGGTGCCAGGCCTAGGCACACCGGTTTGTGTCAAGAACTGTAACGCTGCTGGGTTTTTCACGCTCAACAGTTTCTCGTATGTATCAAGAATGGTCCACCACCCAAAGGACAACTAGCCAACTTACATTTACGTCATTTAGCAGACGCTCTTTTCCAGAGCGACTTACAAAGTGGTGCATTCAACTTATGATAGCCAGTGGGACAACCACTTATTTATTTTATTTTTATTGTATGGGGGGGTGGGGGAGGGGGGGGGGTAGAAGGATTACTTTGAACTATTCCAGGTATTCCTTAAAGAGGTAGGGTTTCAAGTGTCTCCGGAAGGTGGTCAGTGACTCCGCTGTCGTGGGGGAGCTTGTTCCACCATTGGGGTGCCAGAGCAGCAAATAGCTTTGACTGGGCTGAGCGGGAACTGTGCTTCCGTAGAGGTAGGGGGGCTAGCAGGCCAGAGGTGGATGAACGTAGTGCCCTCGTTTGGGTGTAGGGTCTGATCAGATCCTGACGGTAAGGAGGTGCCGTTCCCTTCACAGCTCCGTAGGCAAGCACCATGGTCTTGTAGTAGATGCGAGCCTCAACTGGAAGCCAGTGGAGTGTGCGGAGGAGCGGGGTGACATGAGAGAACTTGGGAAGGTTGAACACCAGACGGGCTGCAGCGTTCTGGATAAGTTGTAGGGGTTTAATGGCACAGGCAGGGAGCCCAGCCAACAGTGATTTGCAGTAATTCAGACGGGAGATGACAAGTGCCTGGATTAGGACCTGTGCCGCTTTCTGTGTAAGGTTGGGTCGTACTCTGCGACTGTTGTAGAGCATGAACCTGCAGGATCGGGTCAACGCTTTGATGTTAGCGGAGAACGACAGGGTGTTGTCCAGGGTCACGCCAAGGTTCTTTGCACTCTGGGAGGAGGATACAATGGAATTGTCAACCGTGATGGCGAGATCATGGAGCGGGCAGTCCTTCCCCGGGAGGAAGAGCAGCTCCGTCTTGCCGAGGTTCAGCTTGAGGTGGTGATCCGACATCCACACTGATATGTCTGCCAGACATGCAGAGATGCGATTCGCCACCTGGTTATCAACTTGACACAACTGTTGGAAGCATTGGAGTCAACATGGGCCAGCATCCCCGTGGAACGCTTTCGACCCGACGAATTGAGGCTGTTCTGAGGGCAATAGGAGGTGCGACTCAATATTAGGAAGGTGTGCCTAATGTTTGGTATACTCAGTGTATATATTTTGATAGACCAAAGCATCAGCTATCACACCATGTAAAGGAACAACCTCCTAATTATTGATGTCAACTCCTTCAGACACCATCAAAGGCATTTCATTTTTACATTTATTGTCCAACAAGCAAGAGTGCTATAAAAGAACAGAGATAAGATGAAACGACTGAAGGAGGGTATTTCCTCTCATTATCACAGACATGGTGAGGAGAGGACACCATTCTCCTGTGTCCTTAGGCACCACAGGGTAGTATGCTGACAACTTACACCTTCTCTCCTTTACACCTTCTCAGTTCTGCCTTACACTCGCTCAGCGTCTGGGTAGCACAGTCAGCATCATCCCCCCCTTGAATAGTTTGGTGATGGGTCAGATCTGCAGTGAAACGAATCAGTGCATTACAATTTTATCAATTTTAGATTTTAAGAAAACGAAACATTCCTGAATACCTTTTTGTTGGACTCAGCTGGCTAAAAAAGTATTTCCATGCTACTAATTGAAGAGGTTTGTGGCAGTAATAGCTTAGAGATGTCTTCAAAAAGAGCAACTTGCTCACATACAGTGCATTCAGAAAGTACTCAGACCCCTTCCCTTTTTCCACATTTTGTTACGTTACAGCCTTATTCTAAAATGGATTGAATATTTTTTATTTCCTCATCAATCTGCACACAATACCCCATAATGACAAAGCAAAAACAGGTTTTTAGAAATGTTAGCAAATGTATAAAGAATTTACAGAAATACCTTATTTACATAAGTATTCAGACCCTTTGCTATGAGACTCGAAATTGAGCACAGGTGCATCCTGTTTCCATTGGTCATCATTTTTCCATTGGTCTCCAATTTGATTGGAGTCCACCTGTGGTAAATTCAATTGATTGGACATTATTTGAAAGGCACACACCTGTCTATATAAGGTCCCACAGTTGACAGTGCATGTCAGAGCAAAAACCAAGCCATGAGGTCGAAGGAATTGTCCGTAGAGCTCTGAGACAGGATTGTGTCGAGGCACAGATCTGGGGAAGGGTACCAAAACATTTCTGCAGCATTGAAGGTCCCCAAGAACACAGTGGCCTCCATCATTCTTAAATGGAAGAAGTTTGGAACCACCAAGACTCTTCCTAGAGCTGGCCGCCCAGCCAAACTGAGCAATCGGGGGAGAAGGGCCTTGGTCAGGGAGGTGACCAAGAACCCAATGGTCACTCGGACAGAGCTCCAGAGTTCCTCTGTGGAGATGGGAGAACCTTCCAGAAGAACAACCATCTCTGAAGCACTCCACCAATCAGGCCTTTATGGTAGAGTGGCCTGACGGAAGTCACTCCTCAGTAAAATGCACATGACAACCCGCTTGAAGTTTGCCAAATGCCAAGCGTCACGTCAGGAGGAAACCTGGCACCATCCCTACGGTGAAGCATGGGGGTGGCAGCATCTTGCTGTGGGGATGTTTTTCAGCTGCAGGGACTGGGAAACTAGTCAGGATCGAGGGAAAGATGATCGGAGCAAAGTACAGAGAGATCCTTGATGAAAACCTGCTCCAGAGCGCTCAGGACCTCAGACTGGGGCGAAGGGTCACCTTCCAACAGGACAATGACCCTAAGCACACAGCCAAGACAACGCAGGAGTGGCTTCAGGACAAGTTTCTGAATGTCCTTGAGTTGCTCAGCCAGAGCCTGGACTTGAATACGATCTAACATCTCTGGAGAGACCAGAAAATAGTTGTGCAGCGATACTCCCCATCCAACCTGACAGAGCTTGAGAGGATCTGCAGAGAAGAATTGGGAGAAACTCCCCAAATACAGGTGTTCCAAGCTTGTAGCTTCATACCCAAGAAGACTTGAGGCCGTAATCGCTGCCAAAGGTCCTTCAACAAAGTACTGAGTAAAGGGTCTGAATACTTATGTAAATGTGATATTTCCGTTTTTTATTTGTAATACATTTGCAAAGATTTCTAAAAAGCTGTTTTTGCTTTGTCATTATGGGGTATTGTGTGTAGATTGATGAGGAAAAAAACAATTTAATCCATTTTAGAATAAGGCTGTAATGTAACAAAATGTGGAAAAAGTCAAGGGGTCTGAATACTTTCCGACTGCACTGTACATACTTTGTGTCCTCCTCCACCATGGCGGTCAGGGGCATACAGTGAGGGGAAAAAAGTATTTGATCCCTTGCTGATTTTGTACGTTTGCCCACTGACAAAGACATGATCAGTCTATAATTTTAATTGTAGGTTTATTTGAACAGTGAGAGACAGAATAACAACAAAAAAATCCAGAAAAACGCATGTTATAAATTGATTTGCATTTTAATGAGGGACCCTTGTTGGCAATCACAGAGGTCAGACGTTTCTTGTAGTTGGCCACCAGGTTTGCACACATCTCAGGAGGGATTTTGTTCCACTCCTCTTTGCAGATCTTCTCCAAGTCATTAAGGTTTCGAGGCTGACGTTTGGCAACTCGAACCTTCAGCTCCCTCCACAGATTTTCTATGGGATTAAGGTCTGGAGACTGGCTAGGCCACTCCAGGACCTTAATGTGCTTCTTCTTGAGCCACTCCTTTGTTGCCTTGGCCGTGTGTTTTGGGTCATTGTCATGCTGGAATACCCATCCACAACCCATTTTCAATGCCCTGGCTGAGGGAAGGAAGTTCTCACCCAAGATTTGACGGTACATGGCCCCGTCCATCGTCCCTTTGCTGCGGTGAAGTTGTACTGTCCCCTTCGCAGAGAAACACCCCCAAAGCATAATGTTTCCACCTCCATGTTTGACGGTGGGGATGGTGTTCTTGGTCATAGGCAGCATTCCTCCTCCTCCAAACACGGCGAGTTGAGTTGATGCCAAAGAGCTCCATTTTGGTCTCATCTGACCACAACACTTTCACCCAGTTCTCCTCTGAATCATTCAGATGTTCATTGGCAAACTTCAGACGTTCCTTTTTATATGTGTTTTCTTGAGCAGGGGAACCTTGCGGGCGCTGCAGGATTTCAGTCCTTCACAGTGTAGTGTGTTACCAATTGTTTTCTTGGTGACTATGGTCCCAACTGCCTTGAGATCATTGACAATATCCTCCCGTGTAGTTCTGAGCTGATTCCTCACCGTTCTCATGATCATTGCAACTCCACGAGGTGAGATCTTGCATGGAGCCCCAGGCCGAGGGAGATTGACAGTTCTTTGGTGTTTCTTCCATTTGCGAATAATCGCACCAACTGTTGTCACCTTCTCACCAAGCTGCTTGGCGATGGTCTTGTAGCCCATTCCAGCCTTGTGTAGGTCTACAATCTTGTCCCTGATATCCTTCGAGAGCTCTTTGGTCTTGGCCATGGTGGAGAGTTTGGAATCTGATTGATTGATTGCTTCTGTGGACAGGTGTCTTTTATACAGGTAACAAGCTGAGATTAGGAGCACTCCCTTTAAGAGTGTGCTCCTAATCTCAGCTCGTTACCTGTATAAAATACATCTGGGAGCCAGAAATCTTTCTGATTGAGAGGGGGTCAAATACTTATTTCCCTCATTTAAAATTCAAATCAATTTATAACATTATTGACATGTGTTTTTCTGGATTTTTTGTTGTTATTCTGTCTCTCACTGTTCAAATAAACCTACCATTAAAATTATAGACTGATCATTTCTTTGTCAGTCGGCAAACGTACAAAATCAGCAGGGGATCAAATACTTTTTTCCCCTCACTGTATTTGAGGTCTTTCCCAAGAGCCCGCAACACATCAACCTCCTGAGTTTTCTGGCTTTTCATGACACTTGCTGTATGCATAAAAAGAGAAGAAAATAAATTAACAATTGGCATAATGTGGGCATGCAGGACATGACAGAACAGTAACGTACAATAAAATATCTTTAACAGTCAGAATCTACTAAAAATGTCTCATTGTCTATGTTTAATGTCTCAACTGCTCACATTTACAATGCAAAGGCATGTTTGCTCCTCTGTCCCTTCATATTAAAGTGGGACAATAATTCATTGGTCATTAATCTGAAACATTTTAAGAAGATATCAAAATTAGACAGTAGTTGGATAACGAAAATGTTTAATCCTAATCCTAGTTTTTATAAACACACTGCTCCATAATCCTAAAGACATTGTCCCCGACAGAGGTTCCCCCAATTGAGGACAGCTTTGCAGTCTTAAAAAAAGAAAGGTAAATGCAAAAAAGTACTGTGTGTGTAAAGAGACAATAACATATTCTCTTTTTCAAAAGTAATGTTTGTCGGTCATCTCATTCCGGCAACAAACATGAAGATAATGTGCATACCATTTGCTTCCTTTTGTCCTCATTGGTGAGGCTATCCTTCATGTCCTCAAACTCACTAAAACTGTCAGCTGCACGTGAACTTTACATTGTAAAGCTAGATCTGTGTCATCTAGTTGATACTCTGTTATCTAACTGTTCAATTCTGTTCTGTAAGTCAGTCAACAAATACAGGAGCCTTTCTGAAACCCTTACAAAAAAGAAAGATACACAAATAAATGTATATGTCGTGCCATTCGAATTTTATGGGAAGACTTAAATGACCATATTATTTTCATGAATATGATACGCAGTTCTTACTTTCAGTAGACATGGGAAAGTTGCCTCTGAGCGGAGAAGACAACCTGCAACCCTGCAGTGGAGAGAATAAATGCATTCGCTACAACCCTATAAAACATAAACTGCAAAATCGAATTCTCATTTGAAACAACTTGAGCTCTACCTGCTGAATTTGGGTGCCATCATAACTATTTTCAAAACTGAAAAAAAGATTGTTCTATCAAACCCATGTTGGTAACCATTCCATTAACAGTGCATTTAAAAAAAGAAACATGCAATGACATACTACTAATAACTAAGGCTAAATCTATACTGATATTTTCTAAATACTATGAAATCACTCACCGCAAAAGTGATGCTGTGATATCAATATGATCATCAAAAGGCATTACAGTTTCCTCCATGACAAATTTATCAGGGGGCTTTGGGAACTGAGTGTTTAGAAATAGATGAAGATGATGATGCTCCAACATTTGAATCATTCTGATCATGTGTTTTATTTAGAAATACTAACCATTTTTTGTTTTGTATTCATCTGTTTTTGAGGACTAGATCTACCAATATCTAGACATTTAAAATAAAAGATTCAGTATATTCATTTTGAAAGGGCGCATAAATAAAGCCCCCACTGCTACTTGCTTGACAAGAGGTGTTACAGATTACATCTTAACGTGTCTTATACATACCCATCTCATGATTGGGAAAAATGTTATTTCTCCTATTACTCACTTATCTGCAGTGGTAACACTGTACCCTGTCCATTCATCATATTTATCTGCAAATAGTTTTTAGTAGGGTCATTCATGTCAGTTATCAATTATAAACCTTTAAAAATACATAAATTATGAATACATTTAACACATTATACATTCATGCATGTTTAATTACCTGAAGTAAATTAGATTTTTAGTAAAGAGAACTCCCGCCATTTGTCATTTGGTTCTCGCCTCTCTTTCAGTGGTTTGAGGTTATTAACACCTGGAGGCCACTTAACATGTTATCCAGTTACTTGGGATTACTCCCTCCTCCTCTCGTCTATACTCCTCCACACCACTCTGCACCACAGACCTATGGAACAGATTAATGCATTAGAAAATGTTTGAACTTCCACAAGTCAAATAGGCCTCTATCTGTAACTTATTGGTGAGGTTAAAAATTAAGAGTACCTTAATTATCATGTTCGTGAAGAAAAGGGTACAAAACATTTCCCGTCCTGCGTGGTATGTTAATGAACTGTATTTCCACTGAAGTTGATCTACACGTACAACTTTTTGTACCCTTTTGTACCCATCTTTTGTACCCTTTTTAGTGCTTCTCAAAAAGAAAATGTCAAGCAAAGTTGATTTGCAGGGTGAGTGATAAAAGCACTCCAAGTCATTCATGCTAAAGACATTGCACAACAGTGTCCCATCTAGTCTCTTCTCCTCCACAATGGCAACATTTTGGTTATTTATTATAATTTTTTATTTAACCTTTATTTAACCAGGTAAGCCAGTTGAGAACAAGTTCTCATTTACAACTGCGACCTGGCCAAGATAAAGCAAAGCAGTGCGATAAAAACAACAACAACACAGAGTTTCTTATGGAATAAACAAAACGTACAGTCAATAACACAATAGAAAATCTATATACAGTGAGTGCAAATGTAGTAAGTTATGGAGGTAAGGCAATAAATAGGCCATAGTGCAAAATAATTACAATTTAGTATTAACACTGGAGTGATAGATGTGCAGAAGATGATGTGCAAATAGAGATACTGGGGTGCAAATGAGCAAAATAAATAACAATGTAAATAACAATATGGGGATGAGGTAGTTGGGTGGTCTAATTACAGATGGGCTGTGTACAGGTGCAGTGATCGGTAAGCTGCTCTGACAACTGATGCTTAAAGATAGTGAGGGAGATAAGTGTCTCCAGCTTCAGAGATTTTTGCAGTTCGTTCCAGTCATTTGCAGCAGAGAACTGGAAGGAATGGCGGCCATTGCTATGGTGACCAATGAGCTAAGATAAGGCGGGGATTTGCCTAGAAGAGATTTATAGATGACCTGGAGCCAGTGGGTTTGCCTCCTGTAGCTCAGTTGATAGAGCATGGCGCTTGCAACGCCAGGGTTGTGGGTTCGATTCCCACAGGGGGCCAGTATGAAAAATGTGTGCACTCACTAACTATAAGTTGCTCTGGATAAGAGCGTCTGCTAAATGACTAAAATGTAAAATGTTTGGCGACGAATATGTATTGAGGGCCAGCCAATGAGAGCGTACAGGTCACAATGGTGGGTAGTATATGGGGCTTTGGTGACAAAACGGATGGCACTGTGATAGACTACATCCAATTTGCTGAGTAGAGTATTGGAAGCTATTTCGTAAATGACATCGCCGATGTCAAGGATCGGTAGGATAGTCAGTTTTACGAGGGCATGTTTAGCAGCATGAGTGAAGGAGGCTTTGTTGCGAAATAGGAAGCTGATTCTAGATTTAACTTTGGATTGGAGATGCTTAATGTGAGTCTGGAAGGAGAGTTTACGGTCTAAGGTATTTGTAGTTGTCCACATATTCTAAGTCAGACCCGCCGAGAGTAGTGATTCTAGTCGGGCGGGCGGGTGCAAGCAGCATTCGATTGAAGAGCATGCATTTAGTTTTACTAGCGTTTAAGAGCAGTTGGAGGCCACGGAAGGGGTGTTGTATGGCATTGAAGCTCGTTTGGAGGTTTGTGAACACAGTGTCCAATGAAGGGCCAGATGTACACAAAATGGTGTCGTCTGCGTAGAGGTGGATCTGAGAGTCACCAACAGCAAGAGCGACATCATTGATATACACAGAGAATAGAGTCGGCCCGAGAATGGGCAAGTTGCAGCGGAGGGTGCAGAGCTTGTGGCCGGGGTAGGGGTAGCCAGGTGGAAAGGTAGGGGTAGCCAGGTGCCAATTCCCAACACCCAATTCTCACTGCATGGATTTTGACGAGATTTGACATTCTCACTGCTGACGAGATTTGACGAGATTTGACGTGACTTCCGTCTCGCTTCCGCATTGTCTCCGTACTGCTGTGCTGTTTGTTGCTACTTGGCTACCTGCCAAACTATTCACGTTTTACTTTTAATAAACGTTTAATCAATCTTTGTGTTCAACAAATTTACCAACTTTTTAGTTTTGTCCTCACTCATCTTTTTTCGTTAAACTTTTTCACCCCGGACGTTTATCCCGAGACAGAAGAGTCATTTTCCTGTGCGTTTTAGCTGCCAACTTTACGTTATTTTCCTTTTTTCCATCGCAACTTTTTTCCCTTATTCAACTTTTTCACTCCGGACGCTTTATCTGGACATGGTTCATCAACATCTTCAACAGCCGAAGCTAAGTAGTAACATTAACATGATGTCTTCTAATTGCAGTCGCTGTACTCATAATATACAGGAGAACGATCGCCTTACGGCGAAAATAGCTGTGCTACAAGCCCAGCTTCAGACGCAATCGTTAGGCAAGGGTAATCTCAGTGTAGGAAAGGAAGAAACAGCGTCTGTGCCACCAGTAAGTACAGACAGTAACGTTAGTATAAATCCCCCGCACAGTCCCCCGCAGCCGGACAACTTTCTCATGGCTTCTGGAGGGAAATACTGTTGGAATACTCAACCGGTGTCGCTCATTCAGCCGACAGAAACCTTCAACCGGTTTTCCCCATTATGTAGCGAGTCGGAGTCTGAGTCTGAGTCTTCTCTAGTCTCTACTCCTCCCGTTACGGGGTCTGAGACGCCGAAGGCTCCCACCATTAGCTCTGACAAATTGAAAACCCTAGTCATTGGCGACTCCATTACCCGCAGTATTAGACTTAAAACGAATCACCCAGCGATCATACACTGTTTACCAGGGGGCAGGGCTACCGACGTTAAGGCTAATCTAAAGATGGTGCTGGCTAAAGCTAAAACTGGCGAGTGTAGAGAGTATAGAGATATTGTTATCCACGTCGGCACCAACGATGTTAGGATGAAACAGTCAGAGGTCACCAAGTGCAACATAGCTTCAGCTTGTAAATCAGCTAGAAAGATGTGTCGGCATCGAGTAATTGTCTCTGGCCCCCTCCCAGTTAGGGGAAGTGACGAGCTCTACAGCAGAGTCTCAGCACTTAATCGCTGGTTGAAAACTGTTTTCTGCCCCTCCCAAAAGATAACATTTGTGGATAATTGGCCCTCTTTCTGGGACTCACCCACAAACAGGACCAAGCCTGACCTGCTGAGGAGTGACGGACTCCATCCTAGCTGGAGGGGTGCTCTCCTCTTATCTACCAACATAGATAGGGCTCTAACTCCTCTAGCCCCACAGTGAAATAGGGTGCAGGCCAGGCAGCAGGCTGTTAGCCAACCTGCCAGCTTAGTGGAGTCTGCCAATAGCACAGTCAGTGTAGTCAGCTCAGCCATACCCATTGAGACTGTGTCTGTGCCTCGACCTAGGTTGGGCAAAACTAAACATGGCGGTGTTCACCCTAGCAATCTTATTAGGATAAAGACCTCCTCCATTCCTGCCATTATTGAAAGAGATCGTGATACCTCACATCTCAAAATAGGGTTACTTAATGTTAGATCCCTCACTTCAAAGGCAGTCATAGTCAATGAACTAATCACTGATCATAATCTCGATGTGATTGGCCTGACTGAAACATGGCTTAAGCCTGATGAATTTGCTGTGTTAAATGAGGCCTCACCTCCTGGTTACACTAGTGACCATATTCCCCGTGCATCCCGCAAAGGCGGAGGTGTTGCTAACATTTACGATAGCAAATTTCAATTTACAAAAAAAAAAATGGCGTTTTCATCTTTTGAGCTTCTAGTCATGAAATCTATGCAGCCTACTCAATCACTTTTTATAGCTACTGTTTACAGGCCTCCTGGGCCATATACAGCGTTCCTCTCTGAGTTTCCTGAATTCCTATCAGACCTTGTAGTCATAGCAGATCATATTCTAATTTTTGGTGATTTTAATATTCACATGGAGAAGTCCACAGACCCACTCCAAAAGTCTTTCGGAGCCATTATCGACTCAGTGGGTTTTGTCCAACATGTCTCTGGACCTACTCACTGCCACAGTCATACTCTGGACCTAGTTTTGTCCCATGGAATAAATGTTGTAGATCTTAATGTTTTTCCACAAAATCCTGGACTATCGGACCACCATTTTATTACATTTGCAATCGCAACAAATAATCTGCTCAGACCCCAACCAAGGAGCATCAAAAGTCGTGCTATAAATTCTCAAACAACACAAAAATTCATTGATGCCCTTCCAGACTCCTTCTGCCTACCCAAGGACGTCAGAGGACAAAAATCAGTTAACCACTTAACTGAGGAACTCAATTTAACCTTGCGCAATACCCTAGATGCAGTTGCACCCCTAAAAACGAAAAACATTTGTCATAAGAAACTAGCTCCCTGGTATACAGAAAATACCCGAGCTTTGAAGCAAGCTTCCAGGAAATTGGAACGGAAATGGCGCCACACCAAACTGGAAGTCTTCCGACTAGCTTGGAAAGACAGTACCGTGCAGTACCGAAGAGCCCTCACTGCTGCTCGATCATCCTACTTTTCCAACTTAATTGAGGAAAATAAGAACAATCCAAAATTTCTTTTTGATACTGTTGCAAAGCTAACTAAAAAGCAGCATTCCCCAAGAGAGGATGGCTTTCACTTCAGCAGTGATAAATTCATGAACTTCTTTGAGGAAAAGATCATGACCATTAGAAAGCAAATTACGGACTCCTCTTTGAATCTGCGTATTCCTCCAGGGCTTAGCTGTCCTGGATCTGCACAGACTCTGCGAGGGCCTGGGATCGGGAGAGACACTTAAGTGTTTTAGTACTATATCTCTTGACACAATGATGAAAATAATCATGGCCTCTAAACCTTCAAGCTGCATACTGGATCCTATTCCTACTAAACTGCTGAAGGAGCTGCTTCCTGTGCTTGGCCCTCCTATGTTGAACATAATAAACAGCTCTCTATCCACCGGATGTGTACCAAACTCACTAAAAGTGGCAGTGATAAAGCCTCTCTTGAAAAAGCCAAACCTTGACCCGGAAAATATAAAAAACTATCGGCCTATATCGAATCTTCCATTCCTCTCAAAAATTTTAGAAAAAGCTGTTGTGCAGCAACTCACTGCCTTTCTGAAGACAAACAATGTATACGAAATGCTTCAGTCTGGTTTTAGACCCCATCATAGCACTGAGACTGCACTTGTGAAGGTGGTAAATGACCTTTTAATGGCGTCAGACCGAGGCTCTGCATCTGTCCTCGTGCTATTAGACCTTAGTGCTGCCTTTGACACCATCGATCACCACATTCTTTTGGAGAGACTGGAAACCCAAATTGGTCTACACGGACAAGTTCTGGCCTGGTTTAGATCCTACCTGTCGGAAAGATATCAGTTTGTCTCTGTGAATGGTCTGTCCTCCGACAAATCAACTGTACATTTCGGTGTTCCTCAAGGTTCCGTTTTAGGACCACTATTGTTTTCACTATATATTTTACCTCTTGGGGATGTTATTCGAAAACATAATGTTAACTTTCACTGCTATGCGGATGACACACAGCTGTACATTTCAATGAAACATGGTGAAGCCCCAAAATTGCCCTCGCTAGAAGCCTGTGTTTCAGACATAAGGAAGTGGATGGCTGAAAACTTTTTACTTTTAAACTCGGACAAAACAGAGATGCTTGTTCTAGGTCCCAAGAAACAAAGAGATCTTCTGTTAAATCTGACAATTCATCTAGATGGTTGTAAAGTCGTCTCAAATAAAACTGTGAAGGACCTCGGTGTTACTCTTGACCCTGATCTCTCTTTTGACGAACATATCAAGACTGTTTCAAGGACAGCTTTTTTCCATCTACGTAACATTGCAAAAATCAGAAATTTTTTGTCCAAAAATGATGCAGAAAAATTAATCCATGCATTTGTTACTTCTAGGTTAGACTACTGCAATGCTCTATTTTCCGGCTACCCGGATAAAGCACTAAATAAACTTCAGTTAGTGCTAAATACGGCTGCTAGAATCCTGACTAGAACCAAGAAATTTGATCATATTACTCCAGTGCTAGCTTCCCTACACTGGCTTCCTGTTAAGGCAAGGGCTGATTTCAAGGTTTTACTGTTAACCTATAAAGCGTTACATGGGCTTGCTCCTACTTATCTTTCCGAGTTGGTCCTGCCGTACATACCAATACGTACGCCTACGGTCACAAGACGCAGGCCTCCTAATTGTCCCTAGAATTTCTAAGCAAACAGCGGGAGGCAGGGCTTTCTCCTATAGATCTCCATTTTTATGGAACAGTCTGCCTACCCATGTGAGAGACGCAGACTCGGTCTCAACCTTTAAGTCTTTACTGAAGACTTATCTCTTCAGTAGGTCATATGATTGAGTGTAGTCTGGCCCAGGAGTGTGAAGGTGAACGGAAAGGCTGGAGCAACGAACAGCCCTTGCTGTCTCTGCCGGGCCGGTTCCCCTCTCCACTGGGGTTCTCTGCCTCTAACCCTGTTGCAGGGGCTGAGTCACTGGCTTGCTGGTGCTCTTTCATGCCGTCCCTGGGAGGGGTGCATCACTTGAGTGGGTTGAGTTACTGACGTGATCTTCCTGTCTGGGTTGGCGCCCCCCCTTGGTTTGTGCTGTGGTGGAGACCTCTGTGGGCTATACTCGGCCTTGTCTCAGGATTGTAAGTTGGTGGTTGGGGATATCCCTCTAGTGGTGCGGGGGCTGTGCTTTGGCGGAGTGGGTGGGGTTATATCCTTCCTGTTTGGCCCTGTCCGGGGTTTCTTCGGATGGGGCCACAGTGTCTCCGGACCGCTCCTGTCTCAGCCTCCAGTATTTATGCTGCAGTAGTTTATGTGTCGGGGGGCTGGGGTTAGTTGGTTATACCTGGAGTACTTCTCCTGTCTTATCTAGTGTCCTGTGTGAATTTAAGTATGCTCTCTCTAATTCTCTCGTTCTCTCTTTCTCTCTGAGAACCTGAGCCCTAGGACCATACGTCAGGACTACCGGGCATGATGACACCTTGCTGTCCCCAGTCCGCCTGGCCTTGCTGCTATTCCAGTTTCAACTGTTCTGCCTGCGGCTACGAAACCCCCTACCTGTCCCAGACCTGCTGTTTTCAACTCTTTAATGATCGGCTATGAAAAGCCAACTGAGAGACCTGAGCCCTAGGACCATACGTCGGGACTACCGGCCGTGGTGACTCCTTGCTGTCCCCAGTCCGCCTGGCCTTGCTGCTATTCCAGTTTCAACTGTTCTGCCTGCGGTTATGGAACCCCCTACCTGTCCCAGACCTGCTGTTTTCAACTCTTAATGATCGGCTATGAAAAGCCAACTGAGATTTATTCCTGATTATTATTTGACCATGCTTGTCACTTATGAACATTTTTGAACATCTTGGCATGGTTCTGTTATAATCTCCACCCGGCACAGCCAGAAGAGGACTGGCCACCCCTCATAGCCTGGTTCCTCTCTAGGTTTCTTCCTAGGCTTTCGCCTTTCTAGGGAGTTTTTCCTAGCCACCGTGCTTCTACACCTGCATTACTAGCTGTTTGGGGTTTTAGGCTGGGTTTCTGTACAGCACTTCGAGATATTAGCTGATGTAAGAAGGGCTATATAAAATAAAATTGATTGATTGATTGATTGATTGAAAGCATGGCCAGCCGTACCAAAATGCTTATTGATATTCTCGATTATCGTAGATTTATCGGTGGTGACAGTGTTTCCTAGCCTCAGTGCAGTGGGCAGCTGGGAGGAGGTGCTCTTATTCTCCATGGACTTTACAGTGTCCCAAAACTTTTTGGAGTTAGTGCTACAGGATGCAAACTTCTGTTTGAAAAAGCTAGCCTTTGCTTTCCTAACTGATTGTGTATATTGGTTCCTGACATCCCCGAAAAGTTGCATATCGCGGGGGCTGTTTGATGCTAATGCAGTACGCCACAGGATGTTTTTGTGCTGGTCAAGGGCAGTCAATTTTGGTGTGAAGCAGGGGCTATATTTGTTCTTAGTTCTGAATTTTTTGAACGGGGCATGCTTATTTAAGATGAGAAGAAAGCACTTTTGAAGAACATCCAGGCATCCTCTACTGACGGAATGAGGTCAATATCCATCCAGGATACCCGGGCCAGGTCAATTAGAAAGGCCTGCTCGCTGTAGTGTTTTAGGGAGCGTTTCACAGTGATGAGGGGTGGTCGTTTGACCGCGGACCCATTACGGACGCAGGCAATGAGGCAGTGATCGCTGAGATCCTGGAGGTGTATTTAGAGGGTAAATTAGTCAGGATGATATCTATGAGGGTGCCCCTGTTTACGGATTTAGGGTTGTACCTGGTAGGTTCCTTGATAATTTGTGTGAGATTGAGGGCATCTAGTTTAGATTGTAGGACGGCTGGGGTGTTAAGCATATCCCAGTTTAGGTCACCAAGCAGTACGAACTCTGAGGATAGATGGGGGGCAAGCAATTCACATATGGTGTCCAGGGCACAACTGGGGGCTGAGGGGGGTCTGTAGCAAGCGGCAACAGTGAGAGACTTATTTCTGGAAAGGTGGATTTTTAGAAGTAGAAGCTCAAACTGTTTGGGCACAGACCTGGATAGTATGATAGAGCTCTGCAGGCTATCTCTACAGTAGATTGCAACTCCGCCCCCTTTGGCAGTTTTATCGAGACGGAAAATGTAATTCGGGATGGAAATTTCTGAATTTTTGGTGGCCTTCCTAAGCCAAGATTCAGACACTGCTAGAACATTAGGGTTGGCAGAGTGTGCTAACGCAGTGAATAACTCAAACTTGGGGAGGAGTCTTCTGATGTTGACATGCAAGAATCCAAGGCTTTTACGGTTACAGAAGGTAACAAATGATAGCGCCTGGGGAGTAGGAGTGATACTGGGGGCTACAGGGCCTGGGTTAACCTCTACATCACCAGAGGAACAGAGGAGGAATATAATAAGGATATGGCTAAAGGCTTTAAGAACTGGTCTTCTAGTGGGTTGGGTACAGAGAAAAAAAGGAGCAGATTTCCGGGCATTGTAGAATAGATTCTGGGCATTATGTACAGACTTACTGTTTGGCGCCGGAGAAGATGGCTGCCGTTTTAGTGTTTTTTCGCGTTATTTGTAATTTATTCTGTACATAATGTTTCTGCCATCGTCTCTTATAACCAAAAAGAGCTTCTGGATATCAGGACAGCGATTACTCACCTCGTATTGGACAAAGATTTTTTCTTCAACGAGGCGGCCGCAAAGGATATGCTACAGACACCCGACAAGGCCCAAATCCCCGTCATTCACAGGAGAAAGAGACAGAGATATTGTGGACGTAGGTCGGGGTGCCTCGTAAGGATCCGATGGCGAGCGAGTAAACTGCCTCTTCCATCAATCCTATTAGCCAATCTTCAATCATTGGAAAATAAATTAGATGACCTACGATTACGCTTATCCTACCAACGGGACATTAAAAACTGTAATATCTTATGTTTCACCGAGTCTTGGCTGAACGACGACATGGACAACATACAGCTAGCGGGCTATACGCTACATCGGCAGGACAGAACGGCTGACTCCGGTAAGACAAGGGGTGGCGGTCTGTGTATATTTGAAAAACAACAGCTGGTGCACAAAATCAAATACTAAGGAAGTCTCTAGGTTTTGCTAGCCTGAGGTAGAGTACCTTATGATAAGCTGTAGACCACACTATTTACCAAGAGAGTTTTCATCTATATTTCTCATAGCTGTCTATTTACCACCACAAACCAATGCTGGCATAAAGATTGCACTCAATGAGCTGTATAAGGCCATAACTAAACAGGAAAACGCTCATCCAGAGGCAGCGCTCCTAGTGGCCGGGGACTTTAATGCAGGGAAACTTAAATCCGTTCTACCTCATTTCTAGCAGCATGTTAAATGTGCAACCAGAAGAAAAAAATACTCTAGACCACCTTTACTCCACACACAGAGACACATACAAAGCTCTCCCTCGCCCTCCATTTGGCAAGTCTGACCATAACTCTATCCTCCTGATTCCTGCTTATAAGCAAAAACTAAAGCAGGAAGCACCAGTGACTCGGTTAATAAAAAAAGTGGTCAGATGACGCAGATGCTAAGCTACAGGACTGTTTTGCTAGCACAGGCTGGAACATGTTCCGGGATTCTTCAGATAGCATTGAGGAGTACACCACACCAGTCACTGGCTTCATCAATAAGTGCATCGATGATGTCGTCCCCACAGTGACCGTACATACATACCCCAACCAGAAGCCATGGATTACAGGCAACATGCGCACTGAGCTAAAGGGTAGAGCTGCCGCTTTCAAGGAGCGGGACTCTAACCCGGACGCTTATAAGAAATCCCGCTATGCCCTCAGACGAACCATCAAACAGGCAAAGAGTCAATACAGGACTAAGATTGAATCGTCCTACACCGGCTCTGACGCTCGTCGGATGTGGCAGGGCTTGAAAACTATTACAGACTACAAAGGGAAGCACAGCCGCGAGCTGCCCAGTGACACAAGCCTACCAGACGAGCTAAACCACTTCTATGCTCGCTTCGAGGCAAGCAACACTGAAGCATGCATGAGAGCACCAGCTGTTCCGGATGACTATGTGATCACGCTCTCCGTAGCTGATGTGAGTAAGACTTTTAAGCAGGTCAACATTCACAAGGCCGCAGGGCCAGACGGATTACCAGGACGTGTACTCCGAGCATGAACTGACCAACTGGCAAGTGTCTTCACCGACATTTTCAACATGTCCCTGACTGAGTCTGTAATACCAACATGTTTCAAGCAGACCACCATAGTCCCCGTGCCCAAGGACACTAAGATAACCTGCCTAAATGACTACCGACCCGTAGCACTGACGTCTGTAGCCATGAAGTGCTTTGAAAGGCTGGTCATGGCTCACATCAACACCATTATCCCAGAAACCCTAGACCCACAACATAATTTGCATACCGCCCCAACAGATCCACAGATGATGCAATCTCTATTGCACTCCACACTGCCCTTTCCCACCTGGAAAAGAGGAACACCTACGTGAGAATGCTATTCATTGACTACAGCTCAGCCTTCAACACCATAGTGCCCTCAAAGTTCATCACTAAGCTAAGGATCCTGCGACTAAACACCTCCCTCTGCAACTGGATCCTGGACTTCCTGACGGGCCACCCCCAGGTGGTAAGGGTAGGTAACAACACATCTGCCACGCTGATCCTCAACACGGGGGCCCCTTAGGGGTGCGTGCTCAGTCCCCTCCTGTACTCCCTGTTCACCCATGACTGCATGGCCAGGCACGACTCCAACACCATCATTAAGTTTGCCGACGACACAACAGTGGTAGGCCTGATCACCGACAATGATGAGACAGCCTATAGGGAGGAGGTCAGAGACCTGGCCGTGTGGTGCCAGGATAACAACCTCTCCCTCAACGTGACCAAGACAAAGGAGATGATTGTGGACTATAGGAAAAAAAAAAGTCTGAGCACGCCCCCATTCTCATCGATGGGGCATTAGTGGAACAGGTTGAGAGCTTCAAGTTCCTTGGTGTCCACATCACCAACGAACTATCATGGTCCAAACACACCAAGACAGTCGTGAAGAGGGCACGACAAAGCCTATTCCCCCTCAGAAGACTGAAAAGATTTGGCATGGGTCCTCAGATCCTCAAAAAGTTCTACAGCTGCACCATCGAGAGCATCCTGACTGGTTGCATCACCGCCTGGTATGGCAACTGCTCGGCCTCCGACCGCAAGGAACTACAGAGGGTAGTGCGTACGGCCCAGTACATCACTGGGGCCAAGCTTCCTGCCATCCAGGATCTCTATACTAGGCAGTGTCAGAGGAAGGACCTCAAAATTGTCAAAGCCTCCAGCCACCCTAGTCATAGACTGTTCTCTCTGCTACCGCACTGCAAGCAGTAACGGAGCGCCAAGTCTAGGTCCAAAAGGCTTCTCAACAGCTTCTACCCCCAAGCCATAAGTTTCCTGAACAGCTAATCATGGCTACTCGGACTATTTGCACCCCCACCCCATCTTTTTACGCTGCTGCTACTCTGTTAATTATTTATGCATAGTCACTTTAACTCTACCCACATGTACATATTACCTCAACTAGCCGGTTGCCCCCGCACATTGACTCTGCACCGGTACCCCCCTGTATATAGCCTCCCTACTGTTATTTTATTTTACTTCTGCTCTTTTTTTCCTCAACACTTTTGTTGTTTTTGTATTTTACTTTTTTATTTAAAAAATAAATGCATTGTTGGTTAAGGGCTGTAAGTAAGCATTTCACGGTAATGTCTACACCTGTTGTAGCATCACTGGAGGTACCGATTGAGCCGGTCTCCGCGTGTATGGGTGGTGGGACAAAGGAGCTCTCTGAGGCTGGTTGAGCGGGACTGGAGGTTCTACAGTGAAATAGTACAATAAGAACTAGCCCAAACAGCAATAGGCTAGGCATATTGACATGGGAGAGAGGCATAACGCAATCACAGGTGTTATTCCAGAGGGCTAAGACAACAACTGGTAATGGTGACAAAAGTTTGGGCTGAGGCTAAACAGAGAAACAGGATAGGGTACTGTGTAAAGGTTCCTCAACATGAATGTGCCATTTATTTTGTTTGCAGCCACATACAGTGGGGGAAAAAAGTATTTAGTCAGCCACCAATTGTGCAAGTTATCCCACTTAAAAAGATGAGAGAGGCCTGTAATTTTCATCATAGGTACACGTCAACGATGACAGACAAATTGAGATTTTTTTTCTCCAGAAAATCACATTGTAGGATTTTTAATACATTTATTTGCAAATGATGGTGGAAAATAAGTATTTGGTCACCTACAAACAAGCAATATTTCTGGCTCTCACAGACCTGTCACTTCTTCTTTAAGAGGCTCCTCTGTCCTCCACTCGTTACCTGTATTAATGGCACCTGTTTGAACTTATCAGTATAAAAGACACCTGTCCACAACCTCAAACAGTCACACTCCAAACTCCACTATGGCCAAGACCAAAGAGCTGTCAAAGGACACCAGAAACAAAATTGTAGACCTGCACCAGGCTGGGAAGACTGAATCTGCAATAGGTAAGCAGCTTGGTTTGAAGAAATCAACTGTGGGAGCAATTATTAGGAAATGGAAGACATACAAGACCACTGATAATCTCCCTCGATCTGGGGCTCCACGCAAGATCTCACCCCGTGGGGTCAAAATGATCACAAGAACGGTGAGCAAAAATCCCAGAACCACACGGGGGGACCTAGTGAATGACCTGCAGAGAGCTGGGACCAAAGTAACAAAGCCTACCATCAGTAACACACTACGCCGCCAGGGACTCAAATCCTGCAGTGCCAGACGTGTCCCCCTGCTTAAGCCAGTACATGTCCAGGCCCGTCTGAAGTTTGCTAGAGTGCATTTGGATGATCCAGAAGAGGATTGGGAGAATGTCATATGGTCAGATGAAACCAAAATAGAACTTTTTGGTAAAAACTCAACTCGTCATGTTTGGAGGACAAAGAATGCTGAGTTGCATCCAAAGAACACCATACCTACTGTAAAGCATGGGGGTGGAAACATCATGCTTTGGGGCTGTTTTTCTGCAAAGGGACCAGGACAACTGATCCGTGAGATTGAATGAATGGGGCCATGTATCGTGAGATTTTGAGTGAAAACCTCCTTCCACTTGATGAATACTTGTGCAGGGGCATCACAAATGAAACATACTTTTGTAAATATAGTGTATGTGGACACCCCTTCAAATGAGTGGATTCAGCTATTTCAGCCACACCCGTTGCTGACAGGTGTATAAAATTGAGCACACAGCCATGCAATCTCCATAGACAAACATTGGCCTTACTGAAGAGCTCAGTGACTTTCAACGTGGCACCGTCATAGAATGCCACCTTTCCAACATGACAGTTCGTCAAATTCTGCCCTGCAAGAGCTGCCCCTGTCAACTGTAAGTGCTGCAATTGTGAAGTGGAAACGTCTAGGAGCAACAACGGCTCAGCTGCAAAGTGGTAGGCCACACTAGCTCACTTTCCTCGGTTGCAACACTCACTACAAAGTTCCAAACTGCCTCTGGAAGCAACGTCAGCACAATAACTGTTCATCGGGACCTTCATGAAATGGGTTTCCATGGCCGAGCAGCTGCACACAACCCTAAGATCACCATGCGCAATGCCAAGCGTCGGCTGCAGTGGTGTAAAACTCGCCACCATTGGACTCTGGAGCAGTGGAAACACGTTCTCTGGAGTGATGAATCACGTTTCACCATCTGACAGTCCGATGGATGAATCTGGGTTTGGCGGATGCCAGGAGAACAATGCCCGAATGCATAGTGCCAACTGTAAAATTTGGTGGAGGAGGAATAATGGTCTGAGGCTGTTTTTCATGGTTCGGACTAGGCCCCGTAGTTCCAGTGAAGGGAAATCTTAACGCTACAGCATACAATAACATTCTAGACGATTCTGTGCTTCCAAATTTGTGGCAACAGTTTGGGGAAGGCCCTTTTCCTGTTGACTTGAAGAGGGGGAGACCATCAATGATAAATGAAAGCCTCTCAATAGAAGTGACGTCTAAATGGTTTGTACTCAGTGCATTCTGAATGCCCTGCTCTATTCCATAATAAATATACTGTATTTTCCTCCACATTTATCTATGGTCTCCACTGTCTGGGGTGTCTGGAGTTGTGTCCTTCCATCTTTTGCCTATGCTGCAAGTTCTTCCCCTAGATTATCCACTTCCTCTGTTTCCTCCTCACTTGAGAATGAATACACTAGAGATTGTTCATAGTCATCTAGATACTCAGACAGATTGTCTTCATTATCGCCATTGACTTCATCTCTAGAGTTGGTTGCCTCATCCTCATCACCACTCAGTCTCTCTCTATAGCCTTCATGTTTAGAGTTGTTAGCTGTAACTGCCACTGTCATCCTCATTACTACTCAATTCAGCAAGCAATGAAACCTCTGTTGCATTTTCTCCAGTAGTTTTTGTAGCTTGCAATACCGGTATTCTAATTGACACTGAAATGATTTAAAAAAAACTATACTCAACAAAAATAGGTAATGTTGCGAAATGTCACAAAATGTGCTTGTGCAGCTACCTACTTGAAGTAGTCAGGCGAAGGGAAAAGGAGGGTGACAATGCTGGGGAGAAGGGGACAAAGAATAGTATCACGGTTGGTCACGCGCCGAAAGCCCAGCAAGCCCTGAAAGCTCGGTGCATGACTGACAGGGCTTGCTGGGCTTTCAGCACGTGACCAACCGTTAGGGATAGTTGGCTAGCGCTAGCATTTTGACCTGTTGTAGGCGTTGGTTGTAGCTAACCCAAAACAGTTCTACCTGGAACTAAAAATAGTTATCTTATGGGGACAGCTGAAGAACCCTTTTGGAACCCTTTTTTCTAAGAGTGTAGTGTAAGTAGATCCAATTGAAATAGCACCGCTTCTAATATAAGATGATTGTAAAGCAAATGAAATCCAATTTTAACTTGCCAAAACCCTTGTGTCCGGATTCAACAGACACCTCCCCCTTGGTAGTGATGTAAAGTTTCTCCCATTTCAATCTTGCTCCTTCTCCCTGTCGCTAACTCAAACACATGTGCAGTTGCAGAGAAGAGGAAGAGATTTGACAATTACACCCATGTCTAACACTGTTTGTTGCAGGAATGATATAACAGACAACTTTTGAACAATATCATATTTTATTGTCTCTCTTTATTGCCTGTTTACACATATTATAATTTTTGCATGTAACTTTATTTTTTTTAAGACTGCCAAGCTGTCCTCAATTGGGGAACCTCTGTCCGGGGCAATGTCCTCAGGATTATGGAGTGGTGTGTTTATAAAAAGTTGTTTGAGTATGAAAAATGTATGCACTCACTAACTGTAAGTCGCTCTGGATAAGAGCGTTTGCTAAATTACTAAAATGTAAATGTAATATTACAACATTTTACTGGTATTAAGCAAAACTTTACCATTTAGAGATGAGTTAAACATTGTCTAATTTTGATATCCTCTTTCTTAAAATGTTTCAGAATGATGACCAATTAATGTCTGACTTCACTATGAAGGGATGGAAGAGAAAACACGCCTTTGCTACCACTTTTAGTAGATTGACTGTTAAAGATACAGTTGAAGTCGGAAGTTTACATACACTTAGGTTGGAGTCATTCTACAGCCAGTCTCATTAGCATTTTCATCAGATTTCTCAGCATGGAGCATGTTCTATAAAACAATTTCCCAACACCTCCAACCTTCAGAGAGTTACGTGTGACTTTGAGCTGAGAAGCCATAGATTATTTAAATAACAAAACGCCTGAAGACAGACTTATGAAACAACTGCCGTATCTCATTAATGTGGGCTGTGAAGCTCAAAGCTTAAAAAAACAGGCAATATTGGGTGGAAGGAAAGTGGAAGGATATTTTGTCTCCACCATCAGCCTGTCTATGGAGGTGCAGTGATGTGAGAGGGAAAGAGTGCTGGAGCTTAATGGGAGGGTTGGCTGGTGAAAAGCAGAACAGGCTAACTTTAACCTTCAGACTAAACACTGCTATTGGGCGCCCCTGCCGTATCCATGGCGACAGAGGGGGCCCTGCGGACAGACCCTGAGGTGGGAGGAGGAGAAGGTGAGCAAGGGAGGGGAGGGCTGGGTTGGTGTTAAATCATTGAGATAGAGGCAGGCTCGGTATTGTGGCATGCTGCTGTACCTGTGCAGGGAGCATGGAGTGTCAGGGAGCAGAGAGGAGATGGAGGAGATTAGGGGAGGGAGATGAAAATAGGCAGGGTGGGAATGAGAAATGGATGGGAACATGAAGGGAGAGAGAATTCAAAGAACGTATCTTGAAGGGAATCAGGAATCTATTACGGTATGCAAATGTCTGTCAGACCAGCAGGTGACAGAGAGTAGAAACTGAGTTCTGCCTTTAATAATAATAATAATAATAATAATAATAATAATAATAATAATAATATGCCATTTAGCAGACGCTTTTATCCAAAGCGACTTACAGTCATGCGTGCATACATTATTATTTTTTTGTGTATGGGTGGTCCCGGGGATCGAACCCACTACCTTGGTGTTACAAGCGCCGTGCTCTACCAGCTGAGCTACAGAGGACCACAAGCCCCTTTATTATCCCCAACAAAATGTTCTAAAACGTGACAGAACCACATTTAAGATACCTTGGGGACGACATCTGCCAAAAACACACAATAAAATAAAATAAAATAAAATACGGGTCTCTGAACAACGGAACACCTAAAAGCAAAAAAGCCATTTAAGGTCAGTTGATAATCTGTCTCTAGGGGGGATAATAGCTGTTCTACTTGAGAATCAGAGCGATATTTAGTGTCACACCTGGCTTTCCCTGTTCCACCATGTTTTTTAATGAGCGCCCACTGACATACAGTTGAAGTCGGAAGTTTACATACACTTAGGTTGGAGTCATTAAAACTCATTTTTCAACCACTCCACAAATTTCTTGTTAACAAACTATAGTTTTGGCAAGTCGGTTAGACATCTACTTTGTGCATGACACAAGTAATTTTTCCAACAATTATTTACAGACAGATTATTTCACTTATAATTCACTGTATCACAATTCCAGTGGGTCAGAAGTTTACATACACTAAGTTGACTGTGCCTTTAAACAGCTTGGAAAATTCCAGAAAATGATGTCATGGCTTTAGAAGCTTCTGATAGGCTAATTGACATCATTGGAGTCAATTGGAGGTGTACCTGTGGATGTATTTCAAGGCCTACCTTCAAACTCAGTGCCTCTTTGCTTGACATCATGGGAAAATCAAAAGAAATCAGCAAAGACCTCAGAAAAATATTGTAGACCTCCACAAGTCTGGTTCATCCTTGGGAGCAATTTCCAAACGCCTGAATGTACCACGTTTATCTGTACAAACAATAGTATGCAAGTATAAACACCATGGGACCATGCAGCCATCATACCGCTCAGGAAGGAGACGCGTTCTGTCTCCTAGATATTAACGTACTTTGGTGTGAAAAGTGCAAATCAATCCCAGAACAACAGCAAAGGACCTTGTGAAGATGCTGGAGGAAACAGGTACAAAAGTATCTATATCCACAGTAAAACAAGTCCTATATCGACATAACCTGAAAGGCCGCTCAGCAAGGAAGAAGCCACTGCTCCAAAACCGCCATAAAAAAGCCAGACTACGGTTTGCAACTGCACATGGGGACCAAGATTGTACTTCTTGGAGAACTGTCCTCTGGTCTGATTAAACAAAAATAGAACTGTTTGCCATAATGCCCATTGTTATGTTTGGAGGAAAAAGGGGGTGCTTGCAAGCCGAAGAACACCATCCCAACCGTGAAGCACGGGGTGGCAGCATCATGCTGTGGGGGTGTTTTGCTGCAGGAGGGACTGGTGCACTACACAAAATAGATGCCATCATGAGGAAGGAAAATGATGTGGATATATTGAAGCAACATGTCAAGACATCAGTCAGGAAGTTAAAGCTTGGTCGCAAATGGGTCTTCCAAATGGACAATGACCCCAATCATACTTCCAAATTTGTGGCAAAATGGCTTAAGGACAACAAAGTCAAGGTATTGGAGTGGCCATCACAAAGCCCTGACCTCAGTCCTATTGAATATTAGTGGGCAGAACTGAAAAAGCGTGTGACAGCAAGGAGGCCTACAAACCTGACTCAGTTACACCAGCTCTGTCAGGAGGAATGGGCTAAAAATTGTGGGAAGCTTGTGGAAGGCTACCTGAAACGTTTGACCCAAGTTAAACAATTTAAAGGCAATGCTACCAAATACTAATTGAGTGTATGTACATTTCTGTCACGTTCGTTGAGAGACGGATTGGACCAAGGTGCAGCGTTGTCACGCTCGTCTACGGAGGGAGACCAAGGCGCAGCGTTGCGGGTGAACATATTTATATTTATTAACTAGATCACACGATCAAAACAATGAACGAAACGTGAAGTCCTTCGATACACAAACCAAAAGGAACAAGAAACCACAACACAAAGTGAAAAGACCGATAGTTAAATATGGCTCCCAATCAGACCAACATAGATAGACTTACACACCCTGGCTCAACATAACATAGTCCCCAGAGCCAGGGCGTGACAGTACCCTCCCCCAAAGGCGCGGACTCCGGCCGCGCCAAACAACCACAACAGGGGAGGGACCGGGTGGGCACTCCGCCTCGGCGGCGGATCCGGCTCCGGACATGACCCAGGCACGGGTTGTGCTGGACTGACGACGCACACCCCTGGCTTGATGCGTGGAGGAGGAACGGGCCGGACCGGGCTGACGAGCGCACCCCTGACTTGGTGCGGGGAGCAGGAATGAGCCGGACCGGGCTGACGACGCGCACCACTGACCTGGTGCGGGGAGCTTGGATGGGCCGGACTGGGCTGGCGACGCGCACCACAGACTTGGTGCGGAGAGCAGGAACGGGCCGGACAGGGCTGACGCAAACGCACCATAGACTTGGTGCGGAGAGCAGGCACGGGCCGTGCCGGACTGACGACGCACACCACTGGCTTGGTGCGGGAAGCTTGGATGGGCCGGACTGGGCTGGCGACGCGCACCACAGACTTGGTGCGGAGAGCAGGAACGGGCCGTGCCGGACTGACGACGCACACCACTGGCTTGGTGCGGGAAGCTTGGATGGGCCGGACTGGGCTGGCGACGCGCACCACAGACTTGATGCGGAGAGCAGGAATGGGCCGGACCGGGCTGGCGACGCGCACCACCGACTTGGTACGGAGAGCAGGAACGGGCCAGACAGGGCTGACGACGCGCACCACAGGCTCGGTGCGAGAGGCAGGAACAGGCCGAACCGTACTGGGGACACACGCCACTGGCCCTATGCAGGGATCAGGAACGGGCCGGACCGGACTGGTAATACACCCCAGTACCTCTCGCCGTGCCTCCACACTTTCCCTCTCCTCTGTGACCAGTGGCCCCCTTAACCTGGCGGCCTCCTCTTCACACCCGCTGGACCGCTCCATCGCGGCCTCCTGCTGCCCCGTCGTCCACGTCGTGAGCCCCCCCCTAAAAATTTTCTGGGGTTCTCTCCTCCCCGTGGACCAGGCCTCCCTAGCTCTCGCCAGACTCTCGATCCATTGCTTCATTGACCAGCCTCTCTCCTCTTCACTTAGCGTGGCCCAGCCAAAACTCCTACTCCCCTGATCCAAGGTCCTTCTTCTCTCCTCTTCACGCTGCTTGGTCCTGTCTTGGTGGTTTCTTCTGTCACGCTCGTCTACGGAGGGAGACCAAGGCGCAGCGTTGCGGGTGAACATATTTATATTTATTAACTAGATCACACGATCAAAACAATGAACGAAACGTGAAGTCCTTCGATACACAAACCAAAAGGAACAAGAAACCACAACACAAAGTGAAAAGACCGATAGTTAAATATGGCTCCCAATCAGACCAACATAGATATACAAAACATAGACTTACACACCCTGGCTCAACATAACATAGTCCCCAGAGCCAGGGCGTGACAAGCGTGATATGCGTACATGTTTATTTGAACTGATAAACACTTGACAAAACAACAAAAGCAACGTAACGTGAAGCTCAACAATGGCTAAACACAAACAAGCCAAACACGAGTCACAAACAAGACAAGATCCCACAACTAAGGTAGGCAACATGGCTACCTAAGTATGATCCCCAATCAGAGACAACGATCGACAGCTGCCTCTGATTGGGAACCACACCCGACCAACATAGAAATGTAATGACATAGAATGTCCACATAGAAATTCCCACACATAGAATGTTCACACCCTGACTCACCAACTAGCCAACTCTGTCAGGGCATGACAGTACCCCCCCCAAAGGTGCATACTCCGGCCGCACCAACCTGACTCATTAGGGGAGGGTCCGGGTGGGCATTCAGCCTCGGAGGCGGCTCCGGCTCTGGGCGTGACAACCTCTCCCTCTCTGCCTCCCCGTTGCACCCCTGGTCTGGTCTGGACCTCGGCGCGATGCTTCCCCTCTCCTTCCTCCCATGATGCCCCAAGCCCTGTCTGGACCCTGGTGTGGGAGACCCCGAACCTGGAGAGGGGCTGACGTCTGGGCCTGGATCGGCAATCCTCCCGCGATGCACCAAGCCCTGTCTGGACCCTGGTGTGGGAGGCCCCGACCCCGGAGAGGGACTGACGTCTGGGCCTGGAGTGGAGCCACTGACCTGAGCTGAACTGGACCACGGTGGAGCGGACTGCTCTGGCTCCGGAGTGGAGCCGCTGACCGGAGCGGGACTGGGCACCGGTGGAGCGGACTGCTCTGGCTCTGCCTGGATACGCGCACCACTGGTTTGGTGCGAGGAGCAGGTACGGGGCGTACCGGGCTGGCGACACGCACCACTGGTTTGTTGCGGGGAGCAGGTACGGGGCGTACCGGGCTGGCGATAGGCACCACTGGTTTGGTGCGAGGAGCTGGTACGGGCCGTACCGGACTGGATACGCGCACCACTGGTTTGGTGCGGGGAGCAGGTACGGGCGTACTGGTTTGGTGCGAGGAGCTGGTACGGGCCGTACCGGACTGGATACACGCACCACTGGTTTGGTGCGGGGAGCAGGTATGGGACGTACCGGGCTGGCGACAGGCACCACTGGTTTGGTGCGAGGAGCTGGTACGGGCCGTACTGGACTGGATACGCGCACCACTGGTTTGGTGCGGGGAGCAGGTACGGGGCGTACCGGGCTGGATACACGCACCACTGGTTTGGTGCGGAGAGCTGGTACGGGGCGTACCAGGCTGGGGAGGCGCACTGGTGACACAGTGCGTAGAACCGGAACAGGATATACTGGACCGTGGAGGCGTACTGGATCTGAAGTGTACAGCTGGCACAACCCGTCCTGGCTGGATGCCCACTTTCGCATGGCACGTGCGGGGCGCTGGCACAGAACGCACTGGGCTGTGAACGCGCACTGGCGACACAGGGCGTATCTCCGCATACCTTGGTTCCTCAATGAACACACGCTCCCTTTGTTGCCTGACCAGCTCCTCTCTCCGTGCATCCACCACTTCCTTCTCCCTACGGGCCTCCTGCAGCGCCTCCTCTTGAAGGGAGCTCTCCTGCTCTATCCCCGCTATCAGCCCCCGTAATGTGGTGGCCTCCTCTCTTAACCTGCAGATCCGCAGGTCTTGGAGGACCTCTAAAATAGCGGCCTCCTCCTCTACAGTCAGCCCTTTCATGGCCTCCTGCTGCCTCGTTGTCCACCCCGTGTGCCCCCCCAAAAAATGTTATTGGGGCTGCTTCTCGGGCTTTCTTCGTGACCGAGTCCTTTTAAGTCGCCGTTTCTCCTCCCTTGCTGCCTCTGTCTGCTCCTAAGGAAGGCGATCCATCTCAGCCTGGATCTCTTCCCATGTCCATGATCCTTTTACCATTTAATATCTCCTCCCAAGTCCATGATTTCTGCTCCTCCTGGGCATGCTGCTTGGTCCTTGTTTGGTGGGATCTTCTGTCACGTTCGTTGAGAGACGGATTGGACCAAGGTGCAGCGTGATATGCGTACATGTTTATTTGAACTGATAAACACTCGACAAAACAACAAAAGCAACGTAACGTGAAGCTCAACAATGGCTAAACACAAACAAGCCAAACACGAGTCACAAACAAGACAAGATCCCACAACTAAGGTAGGCAACATGGCTACCTAAGTATGATCCCCAATCAGAGACAACGATCGACAGCTGCCTCTGATTGGGAACCACACCCAGCCGACATAGAATGTCCACATAGAAATTCCTACACATAGAATGTTCACACCCTGACTCACCAACTAGCCAACTCTATGTCAGGGCGTGACAATTTCTGACCCACTGGGAATGTGATGAAATAAATAAAAGCTGAAATAAATCACTCTCTACTATTATTCTGACATTTCACATTCTTAAAATAAAGTGGTGATCCTAACTGACCTAAGACAGGGAATTTCTACTAGGAATAAATGTCAGGAATTGTGAAAAACTGAGTTTAAGTTTATTTGGCTAAGGTGTATGTAAACTTCCGACTTCAACTGTATTTTACTGTGTGTTACTGTTATGTTGTGTCCTGCATGCCCACATTATGCCAATCGTTATTTTTGTAATTTTTGTTTTATGCTTACAGTAAGTGTCATGAAAAGCCACAAAACTCAGGAGGTTGATGTGTTGCGGGCCCTCTGGAAAGTCCTGAAATATGTCCCTGTGCCATGTTGGAGAAGGACACAAAGTATGTACAGTGGGGAGAACAAGTATTTGATACACTGCCGATTTTGCAGGTTTTCCTACTTACAAAGCATGTAGAGGTCTGTCATTTTTATCATAGGTACACTTCAACTGTGAGAGACGGAATCTAAAACAAAAATCCAGAAAATCACATTGTATGAGTTTTAAGTAATTAATTTGCATTTTATTGCATGACATAAGTATTTGATCACCTACCTACCAGTAAGAATTCCGGCTCTCACAGACCTGTTAGTTTTTCTTTAAGAAGCCCTCCTGTTCTCCACTCATTACCTGTATTAACTGCACCTGTTTGAACTCGTTACCTGTATAAAAGACCCCTGTCCACACACTCAATCAAACAGACTCCAACCTCTCCACAATGGCCAAGACCAGAGAGCTGTGTAAGGACATCAGGGATAAAATTGTAGGCCTGCACAAGGCTGGGATGGGCTACAGGACAATAGGCAAGCAGCTTGGTGAGAAGGCAACAACTGTTGGCGCAATTATTAGAAAATGGAAGAAGTTCAAGATGACGGTCAATCACCCTCGGTCTGGGGCTCCATGCAAGATCTCACCTCGTGGGGCATCAATGATCATGAGGAAGGTGAGGGATCAGCCCAGAACTACACGGCAGGACCTGGTCAATGACCTGAAGAGAGCTGGGACCACAGTCTCAAAGAAAACCATTAGTAACACACTACGCCGTCATGGATTAAAATCCTGCAGCGCAGCCCCCTGCTCAAGCCAGCGCATGTCCAGGCCCGTCTGAAGTTTGCCAATGACCATCTGGATGATCCAGAGGAGGAATGGGAGAAGGTCATGTGGTCTGATGAGACAAAAATAGAGCTTTTTGGTCTAAACTCCACTCGCCGTGTTTGGAGGAAGAAGAAGGATGAGTACAACCCCAAGAACACCATCCCAACCGTGAAGCATGGAGGTGGAAACATCATTCTTTGGGGATGCTTTTCTGCAAAAGGGGACAGGACGACTGCACCGTATTGAGGGGAGGATGGATGGGGCCATGTATCGCGAGATCTTGGCCAACAACCTCCTTCCCTCAGTAAGAGCATTGAAGATGGGTCGTGGCTGGGTCTTCCAGCATGACAACGACCCGAAACACACAGCCTGGGCAACTAAGGAGTGGCTCCGTAAGAAGCATCTCAAGGTCCTGGAGTGGCCTAGCCAGTCTCCAGACCTGAACCCAATAGAAAATCTTTGGAGGGAGCTGAAAGTCCGTATTGCCCAGCGACAGCCCCCGAAACCTGAAGGATCTGGAGAAGGTCTGTATGGAGGAGTGGGCCAAAATCCCTGCTGCAGTGTGTGCAAACCTGGTCAAGACCTACAGGAAACGTATGATCTCTGTAATTGCAAACAAAGGTTTATGTACCAAATATTAAGTTCTGCTTTTCTGATGTATCAAATACTTATGTCATGCAATAAAATGCAAATTAATTACTTAAAAATCATACAATGTGATTTTCTGGATTTTTGTTTTAGATTCCGTCTCTCACAGTTGAAGTGTACCTATGATAAAAATGACAGACCTCTACATGCTTTGTAAGTAGGAAAACCTGCAAAATCGGCAGTGTATCAAATACTTGTTCTCCCCACTGTATATGAGCACGTTGCTCTTTTTAAAAAACATATCTAAGCTATAACTGCCACAAAAGTCTTCAACTAGTACCATATACAGTGAGGGAAAAAAGTATTTGATCCCCTGCTGATTTTTACGTTTGCCCACTGACAAAGAAATGATCAGTCTATAATTTTAATGGTAGGTTTATTTGAACAGTGAGAGACAGAATAACAACAAAAAAATCAATTTATAACATTTTGGACATGCGTTTTTCTGGATTTTTTGTTGTTATTCTGTCTCTCACTGTTCAAATAAACCTACCATTAAAATTATAGACTGATCATGTCTTTGTCAGTGGGCAAACGTACAAAATCAGCAGGGGATCAAATACTTTTTTCCCTCACTGTAAATACTTTTAGCCAGCTGAGTCCACAGTCTCTTCAAGAATGTCCTTTTCTAGTTTGCTTATAAAATCCCATATTGATAAAGTTGCAATGCGCACAGATTCTCTTCACTGCAGATCTGACCCATCACACAACTCTTCAAGAGGGCCACTACGCTTCAGATCGCCTTCTGTGCTCACAGGTCCTTGATGAGGATCTACCCAACCACACCACTCTTATTAATCATGAACCAAATAAAACAGTGGGCCTTTATATACTCCCAGTATTTCTGTGGGTGAATTATATGACAATTACTGTATTCAGATGTGCAATAAATTGAGATGTAGATTTGTTTTCACCATTGCTTGATCTATTTTAAATGTAAGAATATGTTGCAGATTAACTTTAATTGGTGACTATGGAAACAAATAAAAATGTAAATGAACAATGTTTTCAATATCCAACTTTATCATCTGCAATACTTTTTACAGTACACTCTTAGAAAAAAAGGTGCCATCTAGAACCTAAAAGGTTTATTCGGATGTCCCCATAGGAGAACCCTTTGAAGAACCCTGTTTGGTTCCTGGTAGAACCCTTGTGGTTTCAGGTAGAACCCTTTTGGGTTTTATGTAGGACCATTTCCACAGAGGGTTCTACATGTAAACCAAAAGGCTTCTCCCTTGAAGCAAAAAGGGTTAATCTATGGGGACTGCCGATGAACCCTTTTGGAACCCTTTTCTAAGGGAGTTGGTAATAAGCTGTAGTCAGGTGGTCATTACCAGGTTATGATGAGGTCTTAACTATGACCAGTAGGCTACATAATATAGCACATAATATAGTGGTCAGAATTATGACCAGTTGGTCAGAAGGAGGTCACAATTATAACCAACTGGTCGTATGGTGTTCAGAAAAAGACATAATATTCTGGTCAGTAAAAACACCTTTTTTTAAAAACTGTCCTTTCTCAACCAGTTTGCGACCAGTATAAGACGTCATAAAAATACTTCATACTGACGTCTTTTCAACCAGCTTTTGCCCACTAGGTAGAACCTATGCAAACTGTTTTACTAGCACAAAGACTATCTTTGAATAGCAGAAGGACATCGAGACGGACAGTCCACTCTTCCCTCTTACAAAATGGCTGCACAAATGCTTGTCAGAGAGGAAAATACATTCGCCCATTATAACATTTATTTATTTATGTTTTTGTTTTGATAGGCTTATGCTCCCAGCGTCTCAAACATATTATGAATTCTCAAGTTGAAACGTTTGTGGTTTGTGAATTGTTGCATTTTGACTGAACAGAAATTGATAGCCTAAATGTACGTGAACCTTCTCTGCCACATTGAAAATGTACTTGTTTATTTATATCAAATAACGAGTATTGGTTGGAAATTGTGGTTTTGATTAACCAAAATGATCTGGCTATTTGGGTTTTTGGGTTTTTATGCATCACTGGCTGAGCTAAATACAGTATGCCATGAGACCCTAACTGCCAGCTGTTGTTTGCCAACTGTGCTAGAAAATTGCAAACCCTGCTGAAAAAGAACATTACTCAAATTTGAATAATTGTAATGGTTCCAGTGTCTTATATACAATGGGTGTATGGCCCACAAACACTATGCACATGTTTATATAGATTGGTGTCTATTAATTGAGTAGCATGTAGATAACTGGTCAGTAGTTCAATCAGATTTCAACCAAAAACCAGATATCAACCAAAATAAGACATATTTTTCATGATGTCAAAAAGACGTCATGAAAACGACGTCTTAATCTGGTTGTGATCTGGTTATATGATGTCCCGACCAGATTTCAACCAGTAAAAGACGTCTAACAGTAAAAGCCTAACCTACAAAATCATGACAAGCTACCAAAGCTTATGAAGCAGGAGTAGTTTTTATTCAATTGGTATTTAGACACCACAGCACCCAAGATGTAAAGGTAATTTACAGTCCATTGTTGGCTAAATAATTCCAATACAACACTCCAAACTCTCTAGTGGTTGGTGGAAGTGTGAATGACTTGTATCTATGTTGCTGAGAGGAACCAGAACCAACATTGACACATGTTCTTTATTCTGACAGCAAACTTCAAATCATTACAAAATCAATATTTGACTCACTGTACCATTAAGGCGTAAACATAAAGGATTGTCACACAGTTCATCATACTGAGAAGACGTCTTCGTTGAAAATAAATATACTGTACTGTCGTAGAGAGAGAAAGGCAGGTGAATTGGAAAATACAATATACACTGTATGTGCAATACACAGTGCTCCTACTTTCATTTGCAAACCACCCATCCTCTATTACACACATATAAACAGTTTATTACAATTAATCCACTTTTCCCACACTATAGATAGTTGATAAAGCTATATTATTCTCTATTACATGACTTGTGGGAACATTTTGCATTATGCTCCGTAGTTATGAAATATGATGTAAATTACTGTACAAGGCATGCACAAAGGTTCAATGTGAGTCATTTGAATGTATTTGCAAAATAGTAGCTTTAGATGAGCTATGGTAAGAGTAGATCCTTAGCAGCCCTTTGCTTTGCGGTCTTATTGATGAAGCATTCGCGCTTGGTTCATAGAACCGGGGTTATGTCAGTAAACTCCAGTAGCCACTAGATGCAGTTGTAATAAACAGAGCGGTTTCTGTTTTCTTCCTACTCTCAGGAACACGAAGGTACGTACTGTACTGTTTCCCTGTACTATATCCATAAGCCGTTAGAACAGAGTGGACAGGACCAGGCACTAAATTAGACTGGGGGGGGGGGGATAGAACATCCTCAATGATGATGTTCTGTTCTACACAGATCATACATCATCAACATTATTGCCTGATGATCTTCTAAACTAGATACCTTTCTGATGCATTTTAGTCACCTCAAACCACGGGTTAGAAACCACAATTATTTTCCAATCATTTAGTTTTGAACAGAAGCATAATTTTTTTTGTTCCGTTCCAATGTTTCGACCAGCAAAATAAAGTTCTGAACCGGTTCAAACCAAAAACAGTACCGTTTTATATTGTTCCTTTCTGTTATTTTTTAAAACTCTGAAATGGTTTAAGAGGGGGAGGCCATCATTTATCATTGATGGCCTCCCCCTCTTCAAGTCAACTAGAACACAGTTTTAGCCTCTTCTTTGCATTCTTTGCATTCTTCCTGAATCATAATCTTTCATTGTGGCACTGTTCTGTGGGAACACAAAACCCAACTCAGTGCAGGAGTATCTACAGGAATTTCACATTTGAGCTCAATAGCATCATCCATAATGCCATTGAGAGAAATGGGAAGACAATAACCATCAACGTTATACACTACATGACCAAAAGTATGTGGATACCTGTTTGTCGAACATCTCATTCCAAAATCATGGGCATTAATATGGAGTTGCTCCCCCCTTTGCTGCTATAACAGCCTCCACTCTTTTGGGAAGGCTTTCCACTAGATGTTGGAACATTGCTGCAGGGACTTGCTTTCATTCAGCCACAAGGGCATTAGTGAGGTCGGGCACTGATACACCGATCTCGACAAACCATTTCTGTATGGACCTCGCTTTGTGCACGGGGGCATTGTCATACTGAAACAGGAAAGGACCTTCTCCAAACCGTTGCCACAAAGTTGGAAGCACATAATCATCTAGAATGTAATTGTATGCTGTAGCGTTAAGATTTCCCTTCACTGGAACTAAGGGGCCTAGCCCGAATCATGAAAAACAGCCCCAGACCATTATTCCTCCTCCACCATACTTTACAGTTGGCACTATGCATCTGCCAAACCCAGATTTGACGAACTGACTTGTTGGAAAGATGTCATCCTATGACGTTGCCACATTGAAAGTCACTGAGCTCTTCAGTATGGGCCATTCTACTGCCAATGTTTGTCTATGGAGATTGCTTAGCTGTGTGCTCGATTTTCTACACCTGTCAGCAAGGGCGTGACTGAAATAGCCGAATTCACTAATTTGAAGGGGTGTCCACATACTTTTGTAGTGTATATCTTTTTTTACATTTAGCTCAACATTAAATTACTTAAACAATATGTGCGGATAAAGCAGCTTGCTGTGGAGTGGGTAAGCGATTTAATCTGTATAGGAAAGTCGTTAAGAGCAAATTTTATTTTACTGTAACAGCATGGTTTAATCATAATGAAACACAAACACACAATGTGTTGCCAGTCTCAGTGTAGGGCACGAGACGCAATTGAAATTTTGAGGGTGAGAGAGAATGGAGGAAGCTTGCCTTGAAGCGCTGGGCATCTTGTTATGACATGCATTATCTGAATTAGGCCCTCAGAATTATACATACGGAGGAGCGGCTTCTATGGAGGAACTTTAAATGTCTTTCAACTTCCGAGTTGGTTTATTAACGTTGGAGCAGAGCAAACGTTAGTAAGCTATCAAGCTTGTGTGTACAGAGCAGCGCAATAATTAAAACCACGTCTTACCTTTTTGTAGTTAATAAATCCAATGTGAAATGCGATAACTAGCATTGAAAAAGTCAATCCATTCTTCTCCAATTAAACATCTCTCTCTAATATCTGAATTACGCTTGTAAAGTCGTCTGTATGCTACAGTAACCTATGCTTCAAAGGGGAGGGGCAGATAGCCTACACACACACACCCACTGGCAAAGTTTTACAGCTGGCAAGCAGACGCTGGAATAAGATTCTGAGTGACAGAGTGAGGGCTTTGCATAGGAACTTCAGATTGAAATACTGTCACAAATACTGTCAGACTGATTTGTAATAGACTGTCATTGGCCGTTGATTACATCACCTTTTTTTTTTTTTTACATTGTGTGGTTGCAAAACATATATATATATCTATATATATATATATATCAAAAAGAGGTCCCGGGACAAATAAACGTGGGAGCCCCTGCTTTACAACAAGTTCATCAGTACAAACCTCATCTGAGTGTCTACCCAAGGTCTACTCAGTCAATACTTTCACCAATACATACTGACATTTCCCCAGTGTTCATGCCTGTACAATGCCCACCCAGCGTTGCCAGTTAGCCATGCAGTGTGAATCTAGCCTGGTCCCAGATCTGCATGTGCTTTAGCCAACTATGACAGACATGGCATGACACCGATAGTCAGAGGAGTTGGCTAGACTACTAGAGCACATACAGATCTAGGACCAGTCTACAGTGAATTAACTGTCAAGTCAGAACTTGCTGAGGGAGGGCAGTGCACCAGCCTTGACCAGCACCGCTGACACCAGGTCGGCCAGCCCAGAGGGGTTGGAGGGGTCTCGTGCTGGTTATTAGAGTTCAGCGGTGTGGTCACCTTCCCCCGGGTCAGAGACTTGGCAGCCCCCGTTATCTCACTCCCTCCTCCACCCACACTGGATTTGCTGTTCTCGGCCGTGGGGATGACTGTCCCCAGGTGGGTGTTGCCTGCAATGGGGGCTGGGGCCTCCAGGTGAGGCTGACAGCAGCACAGCAGCCTGAAGAAGGCTGCTCTCATCTCCATGCTGGACAGTGTGTAGATGAGGGGGTTGACGGCTGAATTGAGCACGGCCAGGGCGATGAACCAGTCCACATGGTAGAGCACCGGGCAGCGCTCTGGGCTGCAGCCCACATCCAGCAGCAGCAGCAGGAACAGTGGGGCCCAGCACATCACAAACACCCCCAGAACTATCACCACCGTCCTCAGCAGGGCCAGCGAGCGCTCCGAGGGCCTGCTGCTCACTCTCCGCCCACTGGACGTCACCAAGCGGTAGATGCGGATGTAGAGGATGATAATGGCCACCAGCAGGGCGCTGAACACACTGATGCAGAAGGCCACGTAGCTCTTGTCATAGAGGGGCAGCACGGTGGAGCAGGAGGCCAGGTGTTCCAGGCAGTTCCAGCCCAGGGAGGGCAGGGCGCTGAGCAGCACTGACACAGCCCAGCATGCCCCCAGCAGCCCCAGTAACCTCCCCCGCCCCGCTGCCTCGCACGGACGCAGCCGCACCATGGTCATGTGTCTCTCGATGCCGATGGCCAGCAGGCTGAAGGTGGAGGCGCTGAGGGCCACGAACATGCTGCCCTCTCTTGCTAGCCACTGGGCCGGTGTCAGAAAGAAGGTCTTGCCGCCAGAGGTGAAAATGTTGACCACATAGGCCACCCCGGCCAGCATGTCAGATAGGGCCAGGTTACCGATGAGGAAGTACATGCGGCTGTGGAAGCGTTTGTTCCTCCATAACGCCAGCAACACTGTAACGTTCTCCAGCACGATGAGGACACAGATGAGGAGGAGGACAGCAGTCTTACAGGCCCCACTGCTCCTCGGCCGATCCCACTTCCCAGAGTGGTTGTAGTGGGCCACGATCACAGGGTTCATTCCCTCCTCAAACACATTCTCCATCCTGCCTGGCCCTGGCCTTCTCCCTTCACACAGCAGAGGGCGCCACAACACAGCAGACTGCAGACAAAGTATCTACTGACATCTGGCACTGTTGTTATCACACTCTTTATAGGGAGCTGTTGGATAAAATGTGTTAAAATGAGTATTGCTAATTAAGTAAGAACTTTATTCTGATTGAAATATTAAATATGTTGATTAAACTCATGGGAAGTTAGTCAAATAATTATAATAATACACTGATTCGATAGTTTTGTGTCACATTTCAGGTTAGTTTGAAAACTTTTAGTAGCCTAAAATGTACATTCTATGGTAATGTATAAATTAATAATAATAATATACCATTTAGCAGACGCTTTTATCCAAAGCGACTTACAGTCATGCGTGCATACATTTTTGTGTATGGGTGGTCCCGGGGATCGAACCCACTACCTTGGCGTTACAAGCGCCGTGCTCTACCAGCTGAGCTACAGAGGACCACGGCATTAATGAATAATCATTAATGCCATTTAAGATTAGATTTTTTATGTAATATTATTTATATTTGTATTCAAATAAGTTATTTAAGAACATAAAATAATGTGTTTCTCCCAGTCTTCCCATCTTAATAGAATAAGATTGAAGATGTAATGAATGTTCCATAATTACTTTGAGGCACTTTTAAATCCTTATTATAACGTTTGAAACATTTACGCTCACTGTGCCACACATGTCACTGGAATGAAAGAGTATTTTCATCATTGTTGTGAAAAGGTTAATTTAGTTCAAATTATAAAGATCAATCAATCTTACCTGTCAGACAGTTTACAACTCCATCGCAAATCATTTGTAGTATATGTATATTTTCTATAGCTCTTTGACAGATGTGGTCATTTCAAAAGCGGTGCTTCAATAACCAAACATTCATCGCGTCGTGGCATCGATTACATATTTTATTCCAGACATTCAAAGTAGGCTATATGAATACGCCTGTTATTGTAGGCTAATTCGCGCTAAAGTTTCATTCCGATAAAGCCCACAACTCCAAAAGAGTCGTCTCACATCCGTCAAACTTTTTCGTGGTCCTTCAGTGACTTCTCGGAAACTTTCAACTCACTTCTCTCCAACCTGGAATAGGGCGGGTTCATCCCATATTCCCAAACCCATTCTCAAGCAATTTGTAAGAGAGTCATGAGAGGCCAAATGTTTGGTGGGATGCTGAAGTTGGACTAGATAAATAGAGCAAGGTATCGCCTACTGTAGCTGGGCTGGGGAGGTATTTTTAATTGGACTCCGGTAGTCTGTGTCTGTAGTTTTCTATGTGAGACGTCAGTTCAACATCTAGTTTTGAATCCCACATGAATCTACTCCTTGTCCCAGACTGGGTTCAAATGTTTCATTTTTCTGTATTTATTTATCCGTATATGTTATGTATGTGGGTGTATATGTATGTGTGTGTATAAATATGAATGTATATTTGTTTACTGCTCTAGGGATATAATTATTGTTTGGATAACCTTATTTACTATTGTGTATTGATGTTAAAAAAAAAATCACTCTTCATGCGATGCGCACTGCAGAGAACACCGGAAGAAGAATTATCACTGAATTATCACAGTGAATTATTGTAATGTTTGTTTATGTGTCAATTAATCCCATAAGGGATGGGTTGCCAATTGGCGATTTGATACGATATTTATATTTCATTCATTAATTTTTATTAATTTTTATTTTATAAATTCATTCATACATTTGGTTGAGTTGCAAACGAACGTGAATTCAACGTGAAATCAACAAATAATTTCACCATGTCATTGGATTTAGGTTAAAAGTTGGGTGAAAAAAAATAGGAAATGATCTTATGACTTTTTGCAAATCCAATTAGTTTTCCACTTTGATTCATGGATTTTTTGGGTTGAAATGACATGGTTTGTTTTAGCACTTTTTTGGTTCCATTACACAGTAAATGCCAAGATAAATTACTAGTTTTAGGCTAGAAACACACTTAACTGTCTCCTTGTGTGTCATGTCCTTGGTAGCCTACCATACTTATTTGTTGCTATTCAAATGATTGCCTCTCTCTGTCTCTACTTTTTGCAACAAGTATTTTGCACCTTGTGAGTCATTCCTCAAATCAAATGTACGCCCATACCCCAACCATCGAATCCACTTTGAAATGACTCACACAAAATAACATTCATGCTCGGATGGTGTTTATTTGCCTTCTGAGATATTCTCCCAGCGGACAGGTCAAGAAACAACAAGTTATGATCCTTCATATCCATGCTTTGATCAGACATAGTTTTTCATGTTCAGAATGAAGAATTCATTTTTCCCTTGACCCTTCCTGTGTGTGGGATAGGTCACCCCTCTCCCACTGCCCTGCCTGCCTAAGGGCAGATGAGGTGACACAGTCACACATATTCTCTCACACAGGATCGTACGGTCACTCACACTCTCTAAGTTACAGGATGAGAAGTTGCTCCATGGCCTAACACATTGTGACATGAACTGGCTGACTTGAACAGAATGACCAAAACAGGAGGGACAGAGGGACACAGAAAAACTACAGCTGAACATTTTGGAACATGAGACAGACATTCTGAGTGCTGTGTCTGACCCTGTCACCTCAGCCCCCCTCCCTCCTCCCCGTCCCCCTCTCCACTTCGCAGTGGGCTCGCTCCCATATTGTGTTGATAGTCCAGGCAGCACATTCCTAGTATAGTGTTGTATTCCCCAGGGGAAAGTGGCCCAATCTATTATTACGACCGTTAGATGGTACACTGGCAGGAAAATGCTAAGTGGAGAATTAGATTGCCATTGCATGCCATTTTCTCGACTGCTTGCTACATTTCTCAACCCCAAAAAAATATTTGTCACATGCTTTGTAAACAAGGTGTAGACTAACAGTGAAATGCTTACTTACGGGTCCTTCCCAACAATGCAGAGAGAAAAAATGAGAAATAATAGCAAAATAATAACACAAAGAATAAATATGTAATGAGTAACGATAACTTGGCTATATACAGGGGGTACCAGTACTGAGTCGAGGTAATTGAGGTAGATACTCTATGTACATATCGGGAGGGATAAAGTGACTAGGCAACAGGATAGATAAAACAGTAGCAGCAGCGTATGTGATGAGTCAAAACAGTTCAAAAAGGGTTAATGCAAATAGTTAAATAGTTAATCAATAGCTACCAGGACAAACTATTTAGCAGTCTTATGGGCTTGGGGGTAGAATCTGTTCAGGGTCCTGTTGGTTCCAGACTTGCTGCATCTGTACTGCATGCCGTGCGGTCTATGACTTGGGTGGCTGGAGTCTTTGACAATTCTTAGGGCCTTCCTCTGATGCTGCCTGGTATAGATGTCCTGGATGGCAGTGAGCTCGGCCCCAGTGATGTACTGGGCCGTACGCACTACCATCTGTAGCGCCTTGCAGTCGGATGCCAAGCAATGGTGCAGCTGTCGATGGTGGAGCTGTACAGTATTCACCTTTTGAAAACAACACTGCCCCCCAAAAACAAATCCAAGACTCTCAATAGAGAGACTCTCTCAGTAGAGACCCTCTAAACCATCAAAACTGTATAATTTGTCATCTAATGAAGTCATCTCATCATTCATTACACAAAGCAATGGCACAACAAATATGTATTGTAACCATCAATAGACATGATGCATTATCTGTTTGTCAAAGAGGAAATGGTACGAAATGGCAATCAAACATTTTATAGAAGTGAGTTATATTCTTGTTCTCTGAATTAAAGAAATCTCTGAAAAGCAGTAAGAATGTTCTACTATTTACCATTGCAAAAGTGTTCCTGATACATAGAAGGTTGCATAATTAATGTTATAAAGGTTTACAATAGGCCTAGGGTAAACATTAATCAAATGAAGTCCATCAAAAGTACTCAGATCCAAGAAGGTAGTTACTACAACACAAACTATGTTTCTGTGACATACGTACAGTAGTTAGACCTACAGTAGGTCGTGAGGCTATACTTGGCTAACAAACCCCTCCAAAACATTATCGGGCCTCTGCAACGGGTCCAGAGCGGTTTGAACAGAGAGGCTGAGAGTGGAGGCTTGAGGAGGAGAGGGAGATATAGGCTTACAGGGAGATTGAGGAGAGAGAGATAGAGACTGAGAGAGGGAACTGAGGAGGAGAGGATGGAGGGGATTGAGCGCGGACAACTGAATAGGAGGAGAGGGGGATTGAGAGAAGAGGGGATAGAGACTGCGAGAAAGTGTTTGAGGCTGTGAGAGTAAAGGATTGGGTAAGAGAGGGTGAAGGGGTTGAGGGGACTGTGAGATTTGGCTGTGTCAGTGAGTGTGAAGAGTTACAGGCGGTCTGGCCCTCTCACACATCAGCCCCAGGCCCTGCAGATGAATGAATGGCACCCAGCAATGTTGACTTTACCCTGATCGACAAGAGATGTGCAGACACTCTGACAACTCATTTATAACCATATCAAAACACACCAGAGCTCTTGTTGTTGCAAGCATAGTGATTTCCTGGATATACAGTATGGTGCCGTGGGGAGAGAGGAAATACAGCTATGGGTCAAGAGAGAACATTTTGGGTTTTAGAGCGTCTAGGTTTACAATCTTGTGTGTGTGTGTGTGTGTGTGTGTGCGCTTATGCTTTTGTTGCGTACATGTGTGGCACTGTGAGTTAAGGCTGGCTGACGCACAGTTTGGCAGTGAGTTAGCTCGTTTGGAATTTAAAGTTTAGTGGGAACTGGGGGGGTGGTTCTGTGGTGGAAAGGGAGGCCTTCTTGTGCCTTCACCTTTCTGCCCTCCCCCTCCCTCCCCTCCCCCCAATCTACCCTCTCTCCTTTCCTCCTCCGCTCCGCACTGAAACAATTACACAAGAATGAAACATGCTTCTCAACCCTCACATTCTCAATGTTTACCCTTTGAGTTTGGATTTCATCAGACTTGTACAGGATGTCCTGCAACTCTGACAAACACAACATTAGCACAACATAGAGGATTTGATCAAAGAACAGTATTATTTCAGATCACTGCGAGGCCAGCATCTGTATCTCCATCACATTTCAGTCAGTCTGATATCTCTCTATAGGTGGTCTTGATTAGAGCTCTGAGAGCTGATAGTCTATCTGGAACTGTATAACTAACTGTTATCTGGAGAGTATGTGGCCCCTACAGGGTCCAGGTGACAGACAGTCTGAGGAGCAGTCCTGCTGCACTCCTGAGATAGCTCTTTATATTGGTTGGTTGAAAATAGCAACATCAAAGGTACATAATGGAGAGGTATGTGTACGTGACTGCAGGTTGAAGTTGCCTGTAGGCACGTAGGCAGTGGTATAGATCTAGGATCAGCTTAGCCTCCCTAGATTGTAACTATAAGCCTGTATGTGCTTTTTGGTCTTTTTGTGAGTCTATTTCTGTATGGGTACAGAATGTCACTGCTGCCATGTTAGAGCAGAGAAAATTCGATTTTCTTAGAGAAAGTGGGTTGTCGAGGTCACTTCCCGTTCCTGAAAACAAGTAATCAGTTAACAGGAAGTCTGATTAGAGAAACAGATGACAATATGGATTAAAGTTTACTCAATTGAGCTGTGTAGATTTCCATACTGAGCAAAACTATCGGACCTCAGATAAAAAGCACAATCAAGGTGAGCAAAGACAATTGATTGGTTGATGATCTTACGGTGACAATGCCGCATTCATGTGCTAGTCAGAACTAGGAAACTCAGAAATTTCCGACCGTCTAACTGGTTGTAGTTCTAAACGTGCTGCGTTCAACCAGTTGACAAGTCGAAAATTCCAAAGTTTCCTAGTTCTAACTAGCTCGTAAACGTTGCACAATAGACGGAGGAATGGAGAAAAATCTTTTTGAAAGAAAACAGAAGATAATTGTACTGATGAGAGTTTACTATGTGGAGTTTAATGTAGTGAGAAACCAGTGGAAACTGACCCTTTTGAGGAGCTCAACTTTAATGACCCAGCAGGGAGGTTTTAATAGAAAACAAAACATAATAGTAAAATGTCCTATTACTCAAAAGTTGACATTAAGTGCTTGTGAACATGGTGCTACAATACATCAAAATAAGATGTTTTATTATCACTGTCCCATATTTGACCTATCATTATCTTCTTTCACATGTAATCTGTTGTCGGTTAGAACATACATTTTTTGTGGCATTTATTTAATTTCCTTGTGATCATGGCCTTAAACACTAAATAAAGTTCTGGTCTTTGCCTTCCCAAATAACTTAAAAATAACTTGGACCTCAGTCATGTAAACAAGCCTGCACTTTGATTCTGCCCGATTCTCTCAGCACTGCTACGCTGATGCCTGGGAATGCTTGTATAAGCCAGACTCTTGTGTGTGTGTGTGTGTGTGTGTGTGTGTGTGCGCGTGTGTGTGCGTGTGTGTGTGTGCGTGTGTTTCCATCTCTGCTGGGATGTGTTTCCGCATCTACAGGTGTGTATGAGTGTACAGTATGTCTGTGTGAACTGTAACTCGGTTGACTAGAACGGATCTAGTCTGTGCGCAGAACTATAACTTAAATGTGACTTCAATGAGCCAATTATGGACATAAAAATAGTTCAACTGCGTCTCTCGGGGGAAAAAAATATTTTGGCTGTCTGTACAATGTCTAGTCTGCTGTCGCATAGGCTGAGGTCAGAGCTTGATAGTCCCAAGAGGCTGTGAAATGCTCAAGTGTTCCAGTGTGTGTCGCTCCAGACCTGTCTTTTCCATAGGGACCAGAGAACCCCCCTCACCCTGGGCCTGACCAGCTGGACCTCCCAGGGATTGCAGCTGGAGCCTGAGAAAGAGCTCACCCACCAGCTAGACCCAGGCCAAGCCCAATTACACTCCTTACTCATTACTGTGCAGCGGTTGGTTTCAGGCTATGCGTCGCAAACTCTTACAACTTCATCAATGCACATCAAGGTAGCAGGCAGTGGCTCTGCTGGGCCCGCAACAAGAATAAGACAGACTGGGTATGGAGCAGGGTTGCCTAAACAGACTCCATGGATTTTCAGTCTTTACAAGCCAGAATGTTGAATAAAATGATATTTACAATTACTTTACCGGTTGTCCGTGCTGTTGGTACTTTTGGCGGTAGGAGGTGGAGATCCACCGGAAAGTGTTGTTTACCCGACCTTTTTGCAGCGCTAGTAGGTTCTGTCGCTTATATTTTCAATCTCTTGACACATTGCACGTGATGCACAATATGTAAACAATAGCCGAATGTAACCGAACGTAGTTGACTGAAGCACGTATCCTCGCAATCAGCTGGAAGTGCTTGCTGTTCGGTCACCAATAACTAGCCTGCTAATATTGTTGCACTCGCTAAGTCTAGGGGTCTTAGGCCTAGTCGAAACTGTTCGCTAACCTGATTTGATGTTTGCATAAATGTGAGAAGTAAGCATATGCGACCAGGTGTTGAATGTACCCAAGAGACAGCCCCCTTAGGTCCAGCTCCTTCTTGACCTCTTGATCGGCCAGTCCAAGTGGATTATTATTTGTTCAGATGGTGACAAAACCTAAATATGTACAAAAAGGAAAAAATACCAAAGGCATGCCCAAACTAAAGGCCTCAAAAAACTAGTAGCCTACTGGCTTTTTCCGGCTGGGACACTGACTGACAATCATCTTAATTTGCAGCACCTGATGTGCTTATCAAGGCTTCCTGGCAGAGCACAGCCCTTGAGCCAGTTGGTGCTTCCACCTCGGGGATGGAGTGTGGAAGTGTATCCTGGTAGAGTGTGTTGCCTAACTGTGTGCTAACACTAAACTGAAAATACAACAACAGCCATTCTACAGTAGCCTACAGTGATTCATAAAACCTTATTGTAAATGTCAAGGCTTGTAACTCTACTATGTAAACAGGTTGTGTTTTATATGACCCATTTCACTGGTTCCATGCCCTCTCCTGTGGGCCCATGTAGGAGTTGATGGCATGGATGGAGGCCCCGAGGCATCTGGGTGGCACATGTACCTCCAGCGGTGCCTGTCTGCGGCCCTGTGTTGGCCCAGTGTGGCCCACCTGTGTTTATGAGAGTAGGACAGCATGGCAGGCAGCGGTTATTGTTGAAATTACAGTGTCCAGCACCCTGCAGCCACATGTCTGTTGGTGTCTATACATGTGGCATGTGTACATGTGTCAGTACTTTGGGGGTACAGAGGGTGCCACGCCACAGTGCATGATGACAAAGAGCTGCAGTGAGAACGGTGCTGCTCTGTTTATTGATGGAGGTGGATGCGGACCGAGGAGAGGAGGACTGGAGGCGGAATTTGGTGTGAAAATAAACGGGTCTGGCCGCAGACAGTGGAGGGAACAATGGTGTGTCAGAGCCGGACCGGCCTGCTGGATGGCCTCTGTGTAATCACAGGCATTATCTTCATGAGCTCATCCTTTCCTATTAGACTGGGCTGGACTAGAGCAGCTTTCACTGATGCTATATAACATTACACTATGCACAGCGGATGTGCTCATACTAACACAACACGAAATGATGAAGAACTAAGTAATAATGTTTTGATGGTATTAATATGGATTGTGAGTACTGACATGGGAGATCTACATCATAAATCACTTTGAGGAATGGGGATACAGTATTTCTGAAATCTCAACTTGTCACGCTTGAACACTCTCCAGTAGTATTTGCCTACACACCTCATAACTTGGGAATTTTCTAATCAACCACACTGATGGAACACGGGTGACGTGGCCATCAGGAAAGACTTCATCAACACTGAATAGCTCACATCAAATCAAATTTGTGTTTCCGAATGGGTCATTGAACCTAAAAGTTTCCATACTGCATCAGGCCTAAAGAATTGTTTTCATGGATGAGATCCAAAAGATTAAGAAGTGATGCGAGTGAGCTGCTCTCAGTGGACTGTGTTTTACCAGATGGCCACCACAGCACTTGCTTTGCATTGTTTTTGCCTTAAAATGTTTCACTTAAAAAATAGCCATATATGCTTAAAGGAAAAGGGTCCACTTGAAGAGTGACGCCTACCTAAAATAATAAAGGTCTTATAATATCACTACCTACCGTATAGAATACTTCCTTTTGGATTCTAAAAGTAATCAATGCCTAACATCAAAAACATAATTTCACATAACACTACATTATTTGATACCCACAATGATGTATCTAACAAAGTATGATTGGTTCAATTAGTTTGTTCGCTTGGATTTTGTGTCTGTTCTTGACCGTGTCTGTCCTTGAACTGAGGTATCAACAGTGATTTGAAAAGGATAAGGTGATTAACCTTGCTTTAACAGAAAAAAACATTGTTGTGTTGATTAGTTTACAGCTTACAACATCTCGCAATCATGTGGTTATGCTATGACCAAGGCCTGACTTTACTTACTTGACAAGCAAACCCAGTCCCAGAACATTTACATCTATATATCTTAACCAGTCTTATTATTTTGTCAAGTTGTCATGTAGTTATTAATGCCAAACACATTTAAGAGCGGTTAAAAGAAGCTGCTGAGAAGTGAGAACTCTTGAAGAGAAAACCGTTGAGAAGTGATGTAACATTTCTAACTGCTCATACTTCCAACCCGACAATATTGTATGGACAGACATCCGGTCATGTTAGATTAGGCTGATCCTCACAGGGGTGTGATTGTGTCCAGTATCTATGACACACGTGTATACACAAGTCCTCTAAAAGTTTGTGAAAGCCCTATGTGTGTCTGGGCATCACAGGCTTAATGACACTACTTACTCTCTAATTCACGCTCAGGTCGGTGTGCTTGTTTGAAAAAACAACATAGACATTGAGCCAACACAGAATCCGTTGTGTCACTCAGTGTAGAAGTGGATACATTCACTGGCATGTTTGAGCTTTTTTGCTTTTTTGAACCGATAAAAATTGAATTCAGTTGATCCTTATATCCCATCAAACTAATTTAGCCTGTTTTCATAGCAGGAATGTGAAAAGTGTTACACATCTTGATTGATCATTTTCAATCCAATTCAACCTACGGCTTGTGGAGAGTTTTGGGGGTAGAAAAAAACAGAGTGGATGGAAAATAAATATTGAAGAGGGAGGAGTGGAACTCCCTCACAGGGAGGACAGTGAAGGAGAGAGGGAAAGAGCAAAACAGGACAGGGCAGAGCCGTATACGTCTTTCCCCTCCAGTGTTTTTATTTGAGCCGATTGCGTCTCACAGGAAATGCCCTCCAATGTTTCCACAAGTGGTTCTTCTAGTAAAAACAGCCTATTAATACGACACTGATACACTAAGTACTGCCAAGAAGCACCACCCTAATATCATCATTGGTCTTCATCATTGGTCCTCATCATTGGTCCTCAATGATCCCATAACCGCTTAATTGTATCGCCACCATGAATCATTAATGATGCCCCCTCAGGTTGTTGACTATTTGAGTCTACTGCATTTCATGGTGACATGAATTCTGCTGTGGCACAGTGACTCAAAAACCACAAGCAGCTGATCTGCCATATGACATGTGGTTCCCAGAGAATGGGCATGACTGAGTTTTTGTAAGATGTCTAAAGGTTTAATCACCTTTGTCTCTTCATCAACAGAATGATCTGTCAAATCACTTTCCCAGTTACACAAAGGATGCCTTAGTCTTATAAGTGATTGTTAGTGGTGATAGTCCTGGTATTGGTGCGAGTGTTTGTATGTAAGGTATGTGTATCAGTGTGTCCCTGACCTGCTGTGACACTGTTTGTTATAAACATGGGATGAGCGATAGTGATCTGAGCGGGGGGGCTCAATCGTCACGGCAACAGTGGCCAGGCCAGAGGAAGCATGAGCGTGTGGTTGGCTGGGTGACCTCCTGTGCTGTCTCAGGCTGTGTGTTGCTTTAGTGGCCAGCAGAATGGAACCTTTAAATCCCAGTTAATCTGCACTGGGAATGGGAGAGGAAGGGAACAGCGGGAGCTGAGCTCTCTACTCCACTATGCTACTATCAGATCATCAATGTTGTGCTCTTCTGACTGCGGCCCACAGAGGCATAAACATCCTGTTTATACTAACACAGTCAGAGCGAGAGAGGCTGCATGTGGGGAGAACAAGGGATGGGGGGACCTAAGAGGGGGGAGAGGAAATGGGGTAGAGGAGGAGACAAAGAGGAAGATGGGGGGACGTGTGATGAAAAATCGAATCTCATTTTATTTGTCACATAATTCGTAAACAGGTGTAGACTAACAATGAAATGCTTACTTACGGTTAAAGATAAAGATACAAAAATGAAATAGAAATAGTGACATGAGGATTAAATACACAATGACTAACGAATAACAATAACGAGTCAAAATAACATGGCTATATACTGGGAGTACCAGTACCGAGTCGATGTAATTGAGATAGCTATGTACATATAGCTAGGGGTAAAGTGAATAGGCAACAGGATAGTTAATAGACAGTAGCAGCAGCGTATGTGTTGAGTGTGAAAGTGAGTGTGTGGGCGTACAGCGCCTTCGGAATGTATTCAGACCCTTTGACTTTTTCCACATTTTGTTTCGTTACAGCGTTATAAAAAAATTGATTTAATTGTTTTTTTTCCCTCATCAATCTACACACAATACCCCAAAATGACAAAGCAAAAGCAGGTTTTTAGTTATATTTGCTAATTTATTAAAAATAAAGAACGGACATATTACATTTACATAAGTAATCAGACCCTTTACTCAGTACTTTGTTGAAGCACCTTTGGCAGCGATTACAGCATCGAGTCTTCTTGGGTATGACGCTACAAGCTTGGCCCACCTGTATTTGGGGAGTTTCTCCCATTCTTCTCTGCAGATCTTCTCAAGCTCTGTCAGGTTGGATGGGGAGCGTTGCTGCACAGCTATTTTCAGGTCTCTCCAGAGATGTTCGATTGGGTTCAAGTCCGGGCTCTGGCTGGACCACTCAAGGACATTGGTCAAAGACTCCAGCCACCCTAGTCATTGACTGTTCTCTCTGCTACCACACGGCAAGCGGTACCAGAGCGCCAAGTCTAGCCTTTTGGACCTAGACTTGGCGCTCCGGTACCGCTTGCCGTGCGCTAGCAGAGAGAACAGTCTATGACTAGGGTGGCTGGAGTCTTTGATCAATTTTAGGGCCTTCCTCTGACACCGCCTGGTATAGAGGTCCTGGATGGCAGGAAGCTTGGCCCCAGTGATGTACTAGGCCGTACGCACTACCCTCTGTAGTGCCTTGCGGTCGGAGGCTGAGCAGTTGCCAAACCAGGCAGTGATGCAACCAGTCAGGATGCTCTCGATGGTGCAGCTGTATAACGTTTTGAGGATCTGAGGACAAATGCCAAATCTTTTCAGCCTCCTGAGGGGGAATAGGCTTTGTCGTGCCCTCTTCACGACTGTCTTGGTGTGTTTGGACCATGATAGTTTGTTGGTGATGTGGACACCAAGGAACGAAGCTCTCAAACTGCTCCACTACAGCCCCATTGATGAGAATGGGGGCGTGCTCGGTCCTCTTCTTTTCCTGTAGTCCACAATCATCTCCTTTGTCTTGATCACGTTGAGGGAGAGGTTGTTATCCTGGCACCACACGGCCAGGTCTCTGACCTCCTCCCTATAGGCTGTCTCATCGTTGTCGGTGATCAGGCCTACCACTGTTATGTCGTCGGCAAACTTAATGATGGTGGTCTAGGGTTTCTGGGATAATGGTGTTGATGTGAGCCATGACCAGCCTTTCAAAGCACTTCATGGCTACAGACATGAGTGCTATGGGTCGGTAGTCATTTAGGCAGGTTACCTTAGTGTTCTTGGGCACCTTAGTGTCCTTCGCCCCAGTCCTGAGTGCTCTGGAGCAGGTTTTCATGAAGGAGCTCTCTGTACTTTTCTCTGTTCATCTTTGCCTCGATCCTGACTAGTCTCCTAGTCCCTGCCGTTGAAAAACATCCCCACAGCATGATGCTGTCACCACCATGCTTCACCGTAGGGATGGTGTCAGGTTTCACTCAGGCGTGGCCTTGGCATTCAGGCCAAAGAGTTCAATCTTGGTTTCATCAGACCAGAGAATCTTGTTTCTCATGGTCTGAGAGTCTTTAGGTGCCTTTTGGCAAACTCCAAGCAGGCTGTCATGTGCCTTTTACTGAGGGGTGGCTTCCGTCTGGCCACTCTACCATAAAGGCCTGATTGGTGGAGTGCTGCAGAGATGGTAGTCCTTCTAGAAGGTTCTCCCATCTCCACAGAGGAACTCTAGAGCTCTGTCAGAGTGACCGTCAGGTTCTTGGTCACCTCCCTGAAAAAGGCCCTTCTCCCTCGATTGCTCAGTTTGGCCGGGCGGCCAGCTCTAGGAAGCGTCTTGGTGGTTCCAAACTTCTTCCATTTAAGAATGATGGAGGCCACTGTGTTCTTGGGGACCTTCAATGCTGCAGAAATGTTTTGGTACCCTTCCCCAGATCTGTGCCTCGACACAATCCTGTCTCGGAGCTCTACGGACAATTCCTTGGACCTCATGGCTTTGTTTTTGCTCTGACATGCACTGTCAACTGTGGGACCTTTATATAGACAGGTGTGTGTCTTATCAACTCATGTACAATCAATTGAATATACCACAGTTGGAGTCCAATCAAGTTGTAGAAACATCTCAAGGATGATCAATGGAAACAGGATGCACCTGAGCTCAACTTCGAGTCTTATAGCAAAGGATCTGAATACTTATGTAAATAAGGTATTTCTGTTTTAGATTTTTTATACATTTGCAAACATTTCTAAAAAAAACTGTTTTCGCTTTGTCATTATGGGGTATTGTGTGTAGATTGCTAACCATTTGTATGTATTTAATCAATTTTAGAATAAGGCTGTAACGTAACAAAATGTGGAAAAAGTCAAGGGGTATGAATACTTTCCGAAGGCACTGTATATAGTGTGTATGTGTGTGTGTTGGAGTGACAGTGTAAAGAGTGTGTGAGTGTGTGCATAGAGTCAGTGCAAGAGAGCAATTGCAGTCTTTTTTAGCAGTCTTATGGCTTGGGGGAAGAAGCTGTTCAGGGTCCTGTTGGTTCCAGACTTGCTGCATCGGTACCGCTTGCCGTGCGGTAAAAGAGAGAACAGTCTATGGCTTGGGTGGCTTGAGTCTTTGACAATTCTTTGGGCCTTCCTTTGACACCGCCTGGTATAGAGCTCCTGGATGGCAGGGACCTCGGCCCCAGTGATGTACTAGGCCATACACACTACCCTCTGTAGCACCTTGCAGTCGGGTGCCTTGCATTTGCCGTACCAAGCGGCAGTGCTTGACTTGGTCCGGAGCTGTCCGGAACGCTGTACAGGCACTTCTAATTTTGGGGGAATTGCGTACCAGCTCCTCTATAAAAACAAAGTAGCCTATCGCTGGCCCAGATTCACACACAGAGGCAAAAATGGTTGATGAAAGCCGAATGAAGTGGGCATTCATTTCCTGATTCCGCTTTGTTCAAATTTATTTGCTGCTAGTCTGTGAATCTGTGAGTGACAGTAGGCTATTTGAGATTGCGCAGATTGAAAATGTGCCAGCCTGAATGACATGATATGCTGTTCCAAGTTGTCAAATTAGGGTTTGTAAGGTAATGAAAAGTCATGGAAATTGTTGTTAATGTAATTCATGAAAGCCCACTTTTAAATATGATCAATCAATTAAAAAACAACATATCAGCCATTATCGGAATGACCCTTCAGTGCATGTCTGTGGTGCTGTGTGTGTGCCAGTGCGAGTGGGTCGTTGCCCGTGGAGAGAGAACGCGACATTTCAGCAGCAGGTGTAGAATAATGACAGACAGACTAAATAGATCACCAATTCAAAACATAACTTGTAGCAGTTATCTCGCTAGTTAATTATAGCTAGCTAAGCATTAATTTCATTGTTGCCTTTCCCCCGGCACTGTAGAGCCTAAATAAGTCTGCACCATTGGAAAGCTGGGATTCCCCTCTATTAAACAGTAGCCATGTAATTGTGACAATGTAAAAAATATTCTATGAATAGCCTAATTTACAAATAACTTTCTGTCTATAGATCTCCCCCAAACATGAATATTTTAGCCTTATATATAAACATGTCTAATTAGATACCTTGCTTTGAAGTAGCCTACCTTATTTCATCCTTGATTTATTGAATGAGGGAATAATTTTATAAAGAAAAAACGATTTGGTTGTAATGTTGAAAAAGCATGGACACCCAGGAGCTCTCCAGATGGATGGTTGACCACATGTTGACAACATATGACTAACAGTGTAGTTCTATGTGGGGGGCTAAGTGCCTTGATCAAGGGCACAACGGCAGGAGGTGGTAGGTCTACATGGGATCAGACACAGCAGCTTTCCATTGTCAATATTGCTTACTTTTTCATGTAGGCTATAATAATAGTCATGAAAATGTGGTTAAATGTCATGCAGAAGTCATGGAAAATGTGTATAGACCGTTAACAGTGAATAATCAGAGGTCTCTATATCATAATGTCATTTGTGAATTTCGGTGAACATAGTCTAATGGACCGACTTGGAAAAAGACAGCTCCTGTGCTTCTTCCATCCAAAGTCAAGCACTGCCAAGCAGTGATGCAGCTAATCAAGATGCTCTCAATAGTGCAGCTGTAGAATGACTTTTGGGATAAAGAGACAAAGAGAGATGAGGTAGCACTCTATTCTTTATACAAGAAGGGTATGAAGGAGTTAAAAAGTTATAGATGAAAATGAGTGAACATGTATTTGTTTGTTTGTTTTGAGTGGGAAGTGATAAAATGGCTGAAAGACATTATGGGAGAATGCATGCAGTGGTAGTGGGAGCTGTGACATTGAGAGGGCTCGTACAAAGGGGTATGCAAAGCAGACAGGCCAAAATTTAACCTAATTGCAACTGCTCTGCAGCCAACTATCTCTCTATTTAAGGACAGCCCACAGACAAGAAACATTGTACTAACAGAGTCCCTCGAAGATGTCGGTCTTCAATTTTTACACAGGCTAGATGGATTTTAGGGTGCTATTGTGTTAACTTCTTGTTGGATCTTGCACCTTTGCCATTGAAGAACTGGAAAAGGTTTAGACTGTATTGCCCCCTTGTGGGGTGATATGGACATTCACATTATCTGCCTGATACAGGTTTGCAAACCCCAAATGCCTTTTTATTAAAGCTAGAATGCAAGTCCTCTGTAGCTCAATTGGTAGAGCATGGTGCTTGCAACGCCAGGGTAGTGGGTTCGATCCCCGGGACCACCCATACGTAAAAATGTATGTGCACATGACTGTAAGTCGCTTTGGATAAAAGCGTCTGCTAAATGGCATTATATAATAAGTTAAACAGTAAGAAGGAACAAGTTGTTCAGAGTTGACTTAGATCACAGATTATAAATCAAAGCTTGCTACAATAATAGGTTTCACACTAGAGTTGTTGTAAAGTGGATGAGGAAGTAGACAGAGTGAATAATCATTTCCATGACTATCAATCAGTTCAGAATACGAGTTTCACACTTAGGAGTGAAATATGTTCCAATAGAGATGACATCTGACTGCTTGGTTCCGCTTGTTGTTTGGTTTTGTGGGGATTTGATTAATTACCAAACGCAAAATCCCAGACTGTGACTATACAAACGGACTGTGTTTAAGTCACATGTTGACAGATCACACCATAGTCTGCCAGAAGATAAAGCTTCATGTGATGACTGGAGGTCTGGATGAAACTTCATGGTCTAAAACCACTGTATGCTGCATGGCGCCACATTTTGTTTTGTCTCATTGATCCATAACCTTTAATTCATTTACCCATACAGAAAACAGAACATGCAGAACTGGGACCCAAATTATGTCATCTTTTTTTCCCAACACAACATTCTCCTGTTTTGGGAACTAGTTTAATAATTATAACATACATTAAATATCTAATTACATGATTGACAGCTGTTTGAAGCCCCTTCAGATTAGACACAGGTTCTTGATAACTCTGCATAGTTACAGGAACAGTTCAGTGAGGGTATTGGGATGGTGGTTGTCTAGATAGTCAGAATGGTGACGGAGTGCTCATCACTCTGCTGCTGTGGAGAACCCAGGTCTTCTGAAAAACACGTGCTCTGAGGGGAAGGGAAAGAGAAATTATGAGTGTTAGCCACCACAGTTAGGGCTGACTGATGAAACTGGATAAAGGAGTAGCTAATACCAATCAGTTATAGTCTCAATCTACAGTATAAGGTGTAGGTCTAAGGTTAGCTTGTTGGTAGAGTGATAAGTGCAGTCATAATCAGGGTCTGATATGTCACACAAAGGGACATTACACTACCTGATATGCACTCTGATTTACCTGAGAAATATGAGTGAGGGTCAGTTCGTCATGGTCAGCTGAGAGCTTGATTTGGCCGTCAAGTGGTTGCCATGATGACTCATAGACGTAAATCTGGAGGGCAAAGTCAGGGGGCTCAGGAGAGAGGACCACCATCGGTCTGGCTGCAGCACACAGCAGGGCCTGGAACATAGTAAGTGACGATCAACAGTGTACACATACACACACACACACACACACACACACACACACACATACACACACACACTACTCACTGTGAAGTCCAAGTCTGACACTGGTCTGCCTCTTTTCTTGGCGTGGCTCTTCTTGTCCTTGCAGCGTTTGTTCTGGAACCACACCCTGATGACCCGCTTGTTGAGGCCAGTCAGCTGACTCAGCCGGAGCTTGACTGCCGCGTCGGGCCGGGGGGTCTGGGAGTAGCAGGAGCACAAGGCTTTCAGCTGGGTGTCACTGAGGACGGTACGCACCCGCACCCCTCTACTCCTACCCCTGTCCAACCACATCCTCTCACAAACTCCTCCTCTTCTCCCTGACCCTGACATAGGTGAGAATGATTCAACTTAACTTAAGGAACATTAAACTTACCGATTGCAGGGAAAGATGAGACAGACCTTTGAGACAGTTTCATAATTATCATTAACTCTAAAGGAAGAAATTCTCCATATTTTATTATGCATATAAACTTCACATGCGACTACTACACAGACCTTTTCTTATTTTTAGTGTGTCTGCTTTTTGGATCTGTTGCTCTGGCATCGTGTGCTCTGCCTGGCAGCATGGTCCTCCTGGCCCCAGGGTGAAGCTATCCCCAGGCATGAGTAATGCACCACAGAGCGAGCATTGCAGACAGTCAGGGTGATAGTTCTGTCTTCCTGCCCTCACAACCAGGTCAGAGGACAGTACTGCCTCCCCGCAGCCTCCACACTTCTCTGCAAATAGTCTAACACACAAAACAATGACAAAGACATTCATGGTTAAAAACTACAAAACTAAAGGTTGGAAGCTGTTCACATACACACACACACACACACACACAAACACACACACACACAGCATCAACAAACACGTTCAAAGAGTTAAAAAATGCATACATAATATACACACAAAGTTGACTTTACATGTTCATCTTTATCGCTACAACTTCTCTACTGTCCCACCAAAGCTGCTGACTCACCGCGCATAATCTGTCCTACACAAGGTCCTCCCATCCCTCAGGAAGCAGCTGACACTCTCTCCCAGGGGACAGTGGCACTCATCACAGTACAGGCACCCTGAATGCCACTGCTGGTCTGACCCTACCTGTAGCACCACAGGGTCTCTGATGGACTCTCCACAGCCAGCGCAGGGCCATACTGCCCCCTGTGGACATGACTCCTCATTGCACCCTGGCCCCACTGGAATTACAGGTAATACTGTGCTGAAAATTACCTTTGCATGACATCAACATGAACATTGTGAAGTTTTAGTCTTTCTTACAGCTTGTTCATGATAAGAGACTTATATGTTTAAAAAAAAAAATATTACAGTAATCAAAAAGAAGTCAATGTGGGAACATTAAACGTTTAATCTTTATATTTCTCAGCAAAAACGTTCTTATCTCACTGTGTGTTTAGGTTACAGGTTTTATCTAGCAACATTATTTGTATTAATAAAGAATGAGGTAAATACTAAATCTGATGTATTCAAAACCAATTATAGCAACCAAAACTTTAACCTCAACCGTAAGACAATGATTATGATAAAACATAATTATGTGTACATGATACATTATAAACCTATGCACTTTTTATGATTATGTAAATTACAACACGTTTATCAAACTCACATTTGCTGGTATTGCTGTGGTCCTCCAAGGTTTCTTCCGGTAACATCAGGGTGTATTCTGACAAGACATCAACCGTCCCCAGTGAGTGGAATTCTGTCTGAGCTGGATTCAGTAGGCTCTCTCCTGACAATGGTCCGTCGCAAAGCATGGCTCTGCACAAGTGTCTTGGAGCAACACTCAACCCTCTCAATTTTATAGAGATGCGCAACACCCACACAACCACCACATGTTGGTAAACACACACACGCACACATACTTAGTCTTCAAAGCAATCTATTAAATTAACTCTCAACAAATACCCCTCCTCCCTATTAGTAAAACAATGCAACAGTCCCTCCCCTTGGGTTATTAAAATCAGACCTAATTTGCACTGGGCTCTGAGTAGAGGAGGCTGGTGGGCACAGATGGGCTGAGGTGGGGGAGGGAAGGATGGGGACATCCATACCACAGATAACATTGACACCAGTACCAGCCTGCGCACTGATGAAAAATCAAGGTCTTTCTTTTTTTGCCCTATTACTTCACTTTCGTCTGCTCATTATGATTTTCACACCTGGATTTGCACCTTAACTCAAATGTATACTTTTCTTTTTGAATATAAGTGGTGATTTTTTAAATAAGGTCCACTGAAACTTTACTCTTTCATCAGGGGCAGGAGTTTTCCAGGGGTGTTTTCTGGCCATTTGACCTGTCCGGGTAAATCCCTACAGGAACGTATATAGCCTGTAAACATCTGTGTCCTACCAAGCAAGCGCCATTCAGTGCTGCAGTATTTACACTGTCACACAGTCCTTCAAATGGAACTCCGCTCTCAGACCTAATACAATAATAATAATATGCCATTTAGCAGACGCTTTTATCCAAAGCGACTTACAGTCATGCGTGCATATATTTTTACATACGGGTGGTCCCGGAGATCAAACTCACTACCCTGGCGTTACAAGCGCCATGCTCTACCAATTGAGCTACAGAGGACCACATAGGCCACCTTTGCTATTGCACCTCTGCTGTGCTACTGAAGGCATGGTCTCTATTGTTAGGGCAGTGCTTTGTCCTTGGATCCTCCCTCTCGTAATGAATCTGTCCCCATAGGTCAGGACCACTAAACTTGTTGCTGGTGTCTGTGGGCAATTTCCCTCCCAATTTGGGCAATTTCCCTCCCAACACATACACATGTAACACACCCCCAACAGTTGTGCATCTGCACCAAAAAATTAAATTGATCCCGACAGCCTGTCTCTCTCTCTCTCTTTCTCTCACTCTCTCACACACACACACACACACACGCAATGAAGCAAACTAAAATAATGAAGGACCCCTGGCAAAGCAAAGGATGCCTCTTCATGTCCCACCCTGTAACGCCTCCTAAAGTTACTTTACCAGGAGCAATTAAAAGCATCCAGGGTGTGTGTGAGGGAGGAATTGCCTCTTGATGAATACTCTACATACTGTACTGATCAAGCCCCGGGACACGCCCACTAATTTACACAGCCAGGCTGCCACCAGCGTCATCCCTAACCTGGGCCTCCCCTTTCCCCACACTCTGGCTAATGGAAACACGGAGCAGCGGAATGAAGTGGCTAGCTCTTTTAATTTGCCGGCCGTATATAAAAGAACAGAATTAGGTATGTATATTAATCAAGGCAGCAGACATTTGGCCGTGTCTCTGTTCCTCCTCCTTTATCTCCTCCTGTGTCCTGCTCATTACTAATGAAAGTCATCTACAGGGGCAATGAGACTGAGTGGAAGGGAAGGAAAGGGGCCACATATACTTGTTGTGATTTACTCACGTTTGTATACATGGCAATTTGGCAGAGCTGTGTAATCTGTAGGTGTCCTGTACAGAACAAAGAAATGAATGAGAAACATGCAAATCTCTCACTCCTTCTGATTAATTAACCCTTTCTGTTGTTGGCTGGATTAATTGGACCGGCTATGTGTAAACCTGTGTATGTGTGTGTGTGTGTGTGTGTGTGTGTGTGTGTGTGTGTGTGTGTGTGTGTGTCACTATGACCTTGTTCTATGGGCAGTATAGTATCAGCAGCCCTATACTCCCCTACAATGGCAAAACACAGTAACTACGAATGTGGTCAAAAATCTTTGATCTGTTGTAATGGCCAGGTATATTATCTGATTACACAAGAACAAGCCAGTTGATCAGAATATATCATGGAGTATCATGGGTCCGGTACTGTTCAGTTTATATATGTTACCCCTTGGCAGCGTTATCAGAAAGCACAGCATTGATTTTTACTGCTACTCAGACGATACACAACTTTACATTTCTGTGTCACTAGAGGATTTTAGCTCCATGGATGAATTATTAGATTGTATTAGTGATTTAAATACTTGGATGGCTCACAACTTCCTAAAGCTAAATCAAGACAAGACCGAGGTATTTATTGTTGGAGCCAAAGCACAGAGAGAGAATCTGGCCGCACATTTTAATTCACAGGCAACAAAGATAAAACACCAGGTTAAAAAACCTAGGTGTTGTTTTAGATTCTGAACTCAATTTCGAATCACACATTAGGAATGTGACCAAAATAGCTTTTTACCACCTGAGGAACATTGCCAAGGTGCGGACATTTCTCTCTCAGGCTGAAACAGAGAGACTAATCCATGCTTTTATTACAAGCAGGCTTGACTACTGTAATGCCCTCCTGTCTGGTCTACCAAAGAAAGCCATTGGTCAACTACAAAACATACAGAATGCTGCAGCACGGGTACAGACGTAGACCAGACGGAGAGCACACATTACATCGGTTTTAAGGTCTCTGCACTGGCTGCCTGTGAGTTTTAGAATTAATTTTAAGATGGGTTTTTAAATCAATCCACGATTGTGCACCCCAATACATGTCAGCCATGCTTTTAAGTTACAGTTGAAGTCGGAAGTTTACATACACCTTGGCCAAATACATTTAAACTCAGTCTTTCACAATTCCTGACATTTAATCCTAGTAAAGATTCCCTGTCTTAAGTCAGTTAGGATCACCACTTTATTTTAAGAATGTGAAATGTCAGAATAATAGTAGAGAGAATTATTTCTTTCAGCTTTTATTTCTTTCATCACATTCCCAGTGGGTCAGAAGTTTACATACACTCAATTAGTATTTGGTAGCATTGCCTTTAAATTGTTTAACTTAGGTCAAACGTTTCGGGTAGCCTTCCACATTAAGTTGGGTGAATTTTGGCCCATTCCTCCTGACAGAGCTGGTGTAACTTAGTCAGGTTTGTAGGCCTCCTTGCTCGCACACACTTTTTCAGTTCTGCCCACAAATGTTCTATAGGATTGAGGTCAGGGCTTTGTGATGGCCATTCCAATACCTTGACTTTGTTGTCCTTAAGCCATTTTGCCACAACTTTGGAAGTATGCTTGGGGTCATTGTCCATTTGGAAGACCCATTTGCGACCAAGCTTTAACTTCCTGACTGATGTCTTGAGATGTTGCTTCAATATATCCACATAATTTTCCTTCCTCATGATGCCATCTATTTTGTGAAGTGCACCAGACCCTCCTGCAGCAAAGCACCCCCACAGCATGATGCTGCCACCACCGTGCTTCACGGTTGGGATGGTGTTCTTCGGCTTGCAAGCAACCCCCTTTTCCCTCCAAACATAACGATGGTCATTTTGGCCAAACAGTTATATTTTTGTTTCATCAGACCAGAGGACATTTCTCCAAAAAGTACGATCTTTGTCCCCATGTGCAGTTGCAAACCATAGTCTGGCTTTTTTATGGTGGCCTTTCAGGTTATGTCGATATAGGACTCGTTTTACTGTGGATATAGATACTTTTGTACCTGTTTCCTCCAGCATCTTCACAAGGTCCTTTGCTGTTGTTCTGGAATTGATTTTCACTTTTCGCACCAAAGTACGTTCATCTCTATGAGACCGAACGCGTCTCCTTCCTGAGCGGTATGACGGCTGTGTGGTCCCATGGTGTTTATACTTGCGTACTATTGTTTGTACAGATGAACGTGGTACCTTCAGGTGTTTGGAAATTGCTCCCAAGGATGAACCAGACTTGTGGAGGTCTACAATATTTTTTCTGAGGTCTTGGCTGATTTCTTTTGATTTTCCCATGATGTCAAGCAAAGAGGCACTGAGTTTGAAGGTAGGCCTTGAAATACATCCATAGGTACACCTCCAATTGACTCAAATTATGTCAATTAGCCTATCAGAAGCCTCTAAAGCCATTACATCATTTTCTGGAATTTTCCAAGCTGTTTAAAGGCACAGTCAACTTAGTGTATGTAAACTTCTGACCCACTGGAATTGTGATACAGTGAATCCTAAGTGAAATAATCTGTCTGTAAACAATTGTTGGAAAAATTACTTGTGTCATGCACAAAGTAGATGTCCTAACCGACTTGCCAAAACTATAGTTTGTTAACAAGAAATTTGTGGAGTGGTTGAAAAACTAGTTTTTTTTTAACCTAAGTGTATGTAAACTTCCGACTTCAACTGTATGTACCCAGTAGATCCCTCAGGTCCTCTGGCACTGGCCTTTTAACTATCCCGAAGCTTAGGACCAAGAGGCATGGAGAGGCAGCCTTTAGTTACTATGCCCCCAGCATCTGTAATAGCCTGCCAGAGAACCTGAAGGTGGCCGAAACTGTGGACATTTTTAAAAGAGATCTCAAAACACACCTTTTTAGCTTTGCTTTTCCTTAGGGTGCTTTTAAGTTGTTCAGTTTTTATTGGTATTCTTTTGTTTTTTATCTTCTTATGTTTGTTGTGTAGTTAATATTTTCATTGTTTTTATAATTTTTTTCCTGTGAAGCACATTGTGTTGCTGTCTGTCAGGGGGAAAAAACGTAGTTACTGCGTTTTGCCTCTGTTAACCCTTTTAACCCATCATGTCAGCACTTGTCACAGTGACAAAGGACAGCTCGTGGCCCTCCATCATACACACACACACACAAACACAGATTCATCACAGCCCCACACAGCTAACTTAAATAGAGGACATCAGGGTACCTTATACCAGAGGCATTCAAAGAATGACAATCTGTGGCTTTCACAGAGTGCAATTTACTAAGTTATGATTGAAATGATAGAGTTATTACAGTACATGAAGAAAAACAAAGAAGAGACAAATCGAGAATACATGCTCAAATCAAATCAAATCAAATGTTATTTGTCACATACACGTGTTTAGCAGATGTTATTACGGGTGTAGCGAAATGCTTGTGCTTCTAGCTCCGACAGTGCAGTAATATCTAACAAGTAATATCTAACAATTTCACAACATATACCCAATACACACAAATCTAACTAAGCAATGGAATTTAAGAATATATACATATATGGACAAGCAATGACAGAGCGGCATGGACTAAGATACAGTAGAATATTATAGAATACAGTATATACATATCTAAACATGATTAAAGTGACTAGTGTTCCATTTCTTTCTCTTTGAAATCCCTTCCTTTCTCCCCCATTGCTCTTTGTTTTGTTTTGCCCCTTTACAGATCATGTACAACACACTGTCTACCTCAGCATATTTCTCTTCAGGTTGCCTCTCTCTTTTTTGCATGTAGCAAAGGTTTTGCCTGGCCATTTTTGACTTGCTGATTTCTATCTGATCCCGACTGGTCATAGTAAGTTGACACTTTGTGACAGGCTCTTCCTCTTTCCATTTGTTATTGTTTGAAGTAGTCTACTTTCAGCCGTTTCATCCAGTTACTGTGGCTCATCTCATTTAGTTGGCTATGTCATTCTATATACACCACAATGCAGTTCTCACTTTCTCAGTTTGTGTAGTGTCACCATTTAGGACTTATAAAAGGGTAATATTGCTATGTCATACATTCACATACATGTATTTGTCTTTCTTTATCACATGGAAGCACTAGGGACTGGGGAAGCCCTCATATTCCCTCTTATACCTTTATCAGTTCTGACCATTTCTGTCCCCATACAGTATCCATCTCCCATCCAATGAGATTGAGGAAGTGACTATGTAACATCGGGTCACACACACTCTAGAAAACATTTATGTGGGAGTCAAACAATGTTTTATTTTGTCTGTTGTCTTTTTCTGCTATATAGAGTGACCATGATGTTCCTTATAGCTTGTCTGCCAAAGTAGGGTACAGTAGGGTACAGCCTACTCACATGGGTAGACTATAATTCGTTACTAAACTAGAAACTGTTAATTCAATTAATGGGCAAATATAGCCCATGACAATCAGATTGGCTACATTGGCTATTCAGGGTTATAGGTGAACAAACATGTGATATCAGTTTCAAAGGACTACTTTACAAACATCTGAACTGCAATCATTGTGCTTTGTTCGTTATTTTCATCAGGAGCAAGAGGGATGGCAAGTTTATGAAAGCTTGTAACAATATCAGACGTATGTGTGAATAGTACACGGGGTACTATCTCATTTCTTTATTTTTTCATGTAGTTTACTGTCATTACTGTTGCTGAAACTTTGCAGCAATAAACTAGGGCTGCTGTAGCTGCGGCTGGGCGGCTGTACATAGGCTACAACAGAGGCACAGCTCTACAACATCCGGGCATTCCTCAGCCTGCGCAGAAACGGAATGGCGGAGGTAAGTGAGCAAAAAGGCTTGGGGAGGAACATGAGGACTAATGATATTGAAACAGCTCCGCATTTGATAGCTTCTGTCATCCTAGACGGCAGATATCGATGTTGGCAATTGTATCAACGTGTTACGGAGGGTTGTGAGTGAACCATGGGTTGATAACTAAGGAAGTAAAATGGGGGTATTTTTGTCCCTGTCTCGCCTCTCCGCGTTCTTCGCGTTAAAAAGCCATTCCCAATTTTCCAGATCATGCGCTATAGAAAACAATGGGAAACCGGTTAGACGGTGGTGCTGAAGAAGTGGTCCAGGTGTGCTCCGTTATAGCAAGACATTTTGACTGCAAACTTTGAGAGAAGTCCGACTTATTTCAGATACTCTCTCGGTGTCTTTTCGAGTGAAAACGCAACCTCCAGAACTATTTCCTTCTCTCTTGGGTCATTCGTGAGTCAGAGGAAGGAACGTTCAGCACCAAGTTACAGGAAAGCGCCCTGGCCCTGGTCAACGCGTCCTGAAGTGGAGTGGACTAAGCTTTACAAAGTTCTAGTGGCCATAAACGAAGGCCTACCAGGCTGTCACTTATGTATGGTTTGTGAGAGTATCTGCCCAAGAGTTTTAAGTAGACCACTGCTCCATTTGCTTAAGGTCAAAAGTAACTCTTGACTGTTGCTAGTTGTTGTAGCCCTGAACTAGCTCACCTGATTGACCAAGTCAAAGGCTTGATAATTAGTTGACAAGTTGAATCAGGCGTGCTAGCTTTGGAATATATCAAATACATGGTGGAATGGCTGGGGGTCCCCCAAGAGATGTTTGAGAACCACTGTCGTCCTATCTTCATGGATTGTCTTTTTGGCCAAACAGTCACATTTTTGTAATACCATTAGTTTCCACTGTTGGATAAACTTAGACTGTTCTTTAATTAATGAGTGGCTGTAAGGCAAGTAGAAAGACTGGTAACACTTTACTTAATATGGGAGGTAGGCCTATGCATTATTATAGCGCCATAATGCATTTGAGGACTTGTCATAAGCAAGTATGACAGGCCGTATGTCTTAATATCATCTCATAATGATCCTGACTAAATAAAAGCCATTTTGAGTTGACAATTGACAATTTGCTACATAGAGTCATAACATTATAATCAGACATGATAAATGCTTTATACATGCTTCAACCAGAAATAAAGTGTAATATCTGTGGGCATTATACCTGTACTGTTGCCCTCAGTCTGTGGGTGTGTCCAGCTGTCCACTGTAGAGCCAGTCATCAGCTCTCAAGTTAATTTGAAAAAGGGCGGTTCAGAAGAAGCCAAGAGTCAGCTGATCTATAATGGGATGAACAGGCACCTCCTAAACCTCCACGATGTTAACCCTCCGTGTGTGTGTGTCTTAGCTGGTTAGATGGGCTCTGGAGATCACAGACGCAGCCTAGTGGAGATCCTGAGGCAGGGCTATGAGGGGCCGGAGGAGGAGTCCAGGGCCCTAGTGGAACTGGAGAAGAGCCTGGGGGCCGCCCAATGAAGATGGCAGCATGCCCCCACACTGTGAGTACAGTTCCTCTGGCATAAGGGGCCTCATTTATCAACCGTGTGCAAATGTCTTACTACTGTAAATTCTGGCGTACGTGGAGATTCTAGGATTTGCGTGCGCAACAAATTGATCAAACTGTCGCAAAATATACGCATGTTTTCATTGATAAATCAGAGCCATACTATATTTGTGTGCTTGTGAACGAGCGCTACAAACCCGCCTGGAGAACACCCTCCATTCAGCTTTTATGGTAACAAAAACACCCTCATTTGCTGTATGATTTGGAGATGTTGGAACTGGGCCATGATAGTTTCTAAAAGAAAGCGCAATGGCAAATTTGATTACATTTCTGTAGAGGTGTGGGCAGAATGTTTTAATATTTTGCAGTGACTTTTTCAAACTAAAAACGTATGCTGCCTATAGCGAGTGCCAAACACTGGCCACGCATTCTGCAAGATTGATTGTCCTTTCAAGCAATTAAAAAGTAAATGCAAAATATGAATTGTTCAATATTTTGTTTATCAATAGATTATTTTGTTTCTATATCCTGCCTTGGTATAGGCTCAGAGATTAAATAGGCTATGATGTTGTGCTCCTATCGCACAGCAATACTGTAGCCTACACATACTGTAAAATATTTTAAATAGGCTACCGGTCTATTTACTTTCGAGCATGCTTGGCTATAATATTGATTGAACGATTGATAAATGGTAGCCTAATATTTGTTGTTTAGCACGAATAAACCAGTAATGTCAGAAAAGGAGAGACATGTCCTGCAAATTGATTATGATTTAGGCCTATATAATACAAATAAAATAACGTGACCGACCGGCTCGATTCAGTCTTATGTAGTAAAATTTGAAATTGTGTTTTTTACATTGGATAAAAGTAGAGACTCAGAGCTAGAAAATGGTATATCATACACTACAGTTGAGGAACAATGGGAAAGTAATTCTGCTTTGAAAGTTGATCAACTTAACCCCACTTTTGAGAAAATGGCCCTTGAATGTTTTGGTACACCTACATGAGAGCTCTTCTTTGTCTACACCCATTCAGCATCGTTCACACCCTCTTAAGCCTTAGCCCAACCCATCTCTTTAAGGATTCACATGTGAGGCCATGTGCTAAACAGAGTGAGTCCGATGGTAGTGTACTAAACAACCAAAGATTTCAAGACTAAAGGCTGGTTTATACTACGTCTATCGACATGTCTGTAGACAGTTGTCGCAGTGACATCATGAACATTCTATTGTCATCCGACATCAAACTTGTCGTTGTCGTTATGAAAAAGTATAATCACAAAAACGACAGGCTGCATGACATCAGCAGAGGACTAAGGGCAACTTTCTAAACAATGTTTTGGTTCGTTTCTAGCTTGTTAGGTAGGTAGCTAGCTAATGTTAAGTTAACTGGCTAGAGCCAGTTCAAATAATGACCATATCATATAGCTGACAACATCTTAAATTTAGCTAATTTGTATTCATTATTACAGGAAAATAAACTCACATCAATATAATTATTTACAAGTTAATGGCGAGCTAATTACAGAAAATAGCTTACGGTTGTGAGTGTGACGAAATAAAAGCAGGGCATTCTACTGGAGAATTTTAGAACTTGGACACTGTCTCGTTGGCCTAACGTTATATCCTATTTTGACTTTGGTGCAGGTTATGTTGTTCTCCACATTACCGTCTCTGGTAAACACACACTATATCAAATAAAATCTAAGTTTATTTGTCACATGCACAGGATACAGAAGGTGTAAACGGTACAGTGAAAGGGTTACTTGCATAGTGGAGTCTTTTGTTTAGACATGTAGCTAGCCATAATCCCAACTCATAACGTTACTACCCTGCATGAATCTGCAGGTAGCTAAAACTAACCAACTAGGTTCAATGTTAGCTAGCTAGCTAACAGGCTATAACTAGCAATGCAAATGCCTCTGAGATACGAATAATATTACTACACAGATCATACACGTAACGTTAGCTAGCGAGCCAGCCAGCTAACGTTAGCTAGCTAGCTAACAGTACACTTTAATTTACAATGAAATTACTTTTTGACAAAATTAGAAACGTATAATATCTGAAAATGTAGCTAGCTAGACTCTCTTACCCGTAAACATGGATGAACGCTTCTCCCTCTCTGTCACGGATGCCATGGTTGCCCTTAGTTTGAAGATGTAATCCGGAGACAGGTGTTTTATACAACAGCCTTCTGTGTGTTCTCTTTTCGACTCCCTCTGCATATTTGCAATCAAATGGCAGAATTTTCTCCATCTCCTTAGCTATCATACTCTGCTTCCACTGGACATTTCACTGATTTCAAAACTCGGTCCTCCAGAAAATTAGCAACACTTTTGCAGTTCTTCGTGATTTCTTTAAAAAAAGCAGTGTTAGAAAGGATTACCTACACATACTGAGCAGCTCATATTATAGACAGAAGCGTGCTACGTGGCAGACCAATACGAACTCATCTCTCGGCATGTCCAGCCCAGCCATTATCTCAGCCAATCATGGCTAGCGGGAAGGTTCCTGTATTTTTCCGTGGCTAAACCAACTAGGCTCAAAAGCCTGACCACACTGCATCCCTCCAGACCAGTAGTGAATAACATTATTATGTGTAATAGATTATCAATTATTCCATAATTCTAGATTAACACGCCCAATCCCACATTGACCCCGAGCGATCACTCTCTCTCTCTCTCTCTCTCTCTCTCTCTCTCTCTCTCTCTCTCTCTCTCTCTCTCTCTCTCTCTCTCTCTCTCTCTCTCTCTCTCTCTCTCTCTCTCTCTCTCTCTCTCTCTCTCTCTCTCTCTCTCTCTCTCTCTCTCTCTCTCTCTCTCTCTCTCTCTCTCTCTCTCTCTCTCTCTCTCTCTCTCTCTCTCTCTCTCTCTCTCTCTCTCTCTCTCTCTCTCTGTGTGTGTGTAGGGCAGTGAGATGCCCCTGGAGGAGCTGCTGGCGCTGTATGAGTACGAGGTGTCTGACCCTCTCCTACAGCAGGACAGGGAGCCCAATGAGCTGTCAGCCAGTCTGCCTGACATGACACTGGACAAGGTGAGACCTGGGTATACCTAGACATACCTAAGACAGATAAAACTGAAAACACAGCCAGAAAAGCATTAGATCAGGGGTGCCGAGTCCCTCGAATTCCATAGTCCAGACAGTTTTTGTTTCTGCCTAGTACTTCATTGATTAATTTGTTAATAATTTGTTATTGGTGCACCCACCTGGTTTTCCAGGCATAAATCAATCAATAGTTAAAAAGCAAGATGGAAAACCAGCATAGCGTACGCTGTAACTGTCAAGGAGCTGTGTACTCCTGCATTACATGATGCATGTTCTGGCATTGACATGATGTCTATTGATTATTTAATGGATAATGATGACTTGGTCCGTAAATAAATGAGTTAAAATGGGCTCTTGATGGCCTGTCTTGTCTATAAACACTCAGAAAACATGACAATTACAGAATCACTTTCATGTATCATAAGTACCACTTACTTCACTGTGTGTGATGCTTAGAGAAGGTAGTGGACTGTTCCATTGAGACAGTAATGGACTGTTCCGTTCTTCCAGGACCAGATAGCTAAGGATCTGTTCTCAGGGGAGGATGAAGAGGAGTCATCAGCTGATGACCTCACTCCCTCTGTCACCTCCCATGCCTCCGACCTCCTCCGCCGCCACCTAAGAGGTACGACCAATGATGTCATATACAGTATCATACTATATAATGGGTATGACACACTTCCTCCCTTCCCAACAAAGCTACCACTTTCCATAAACAGCCCACCACCCACCCAGCCCACCACTCAGGAGAATCCCCTTCCTGTCATATCAATGGTCTGAGGGCCCTTTTATGGCAAGACTGATTTGTTGTTATTGGGTAGTATTATGAGAATGCTACATATTGGCAGTGGTGTAAAGTACTCAAGTAAAATGTTTTGGGTATCTGTACTTTACGTTACTATTTATATTTTTTGACAACTTTTACTTCACTACATTCCTAAAGAAAATAATTTACTTTTTACTCCATACATTTTCCCTGACACCCAAAAGTACTTGTTACATTTTGAGTGCCTAGCAGGCCAGTAAAATGGTTCAATTCACACATTTATCAAGAGAACATTCCAGCTCATCCCTACTGCCTCTGATCTGGCTGACTCACTAAACACACATGCTTTGTTTGTAAATTATGTCTGAGTGTTGGAGTGTGCCCCTGGCTATCAGTACATTTAAAAAAGAAAATGGTGCTGCCTAGTTTGCTTAAAATAAGACATTTGAAGTGATTTATACTTTTACTTGTACTTTTGATACCTAAGTATGTTTTAGCAATTACATTTACTTTTGATACTTAAGTATATTTAAAACCAAATACTTTTAGACTTTTACTCAAGTAGGATTTTACTGAGTGACTTTCACTTTTACTTGAGTCATTTTCTATTAAGGTATCTTTACTTTTACTCAAGTATGACAATTGGGTACTTTTTCCACCACTGCATATTGGTGTAACAAATGTTCCCATGTGTGTTCTCCAGCCCATTCCCTGGCAGGCGGAGACAAAGGCACCTTAGTCAGCACCTCAGAAGAAGATTCAGACAATGATGACGACACCTCTATTCCCTCCAATGATGGACGCAAGGTGAGACACTGGGGACTACTGAACAGCGCTCAAATCCTCTACAATTACTCTTTAGGTAAATATAAAAACCTGTTTTCTGTGTCTGTGTGACTGAAACTGTGGTTGTTCTTTTACCAGGACATCATGGTGGGCTCAATGTATCAAGCCAAAATCCCTCCTCTCAGCCCATACTCATACCAGGAGAGAGGTAACCCCCAATTTCCCCTTTCAGAATCAGTGCATATTTTAGATTAGTGTGTTGACACTTTTTGACTCGCCTCAGTCTCACAAACATTCTTATACTTGTGTCTCTATCACTAACTCTCCATCTCCTGCTCCCAGTCTATGAGAATGAGGACCAGCTCCTGTGGACCCCAGACATGCTGTCAGGCCAGGCTGTAGAGGAGTTCCTACTGAGTGCCCAGAGATGGGGAGGCCAGGAGGGCGCTAAAGACACCCTTATCACCGGGGACATAATCAAAGACAATGATCAGGTACTGTAGCGGGTTGGGGGCTAAAGCAGGAACAGAGTGGGACTTAGTGGGGCTCGATCTATACTGAAAAAATATATAAACGCAACTTGCAAGGATTTCAATGATTTTACTGAGATACAGTTCATATAAGGAAATTAGTCAATTTAAATAAATTCATTAGGCCCTCATCTATGGATTTCACATGACTGGGCAGGGGCACTGCCACGGGTGCCCACCCACTGGGGAGCCAGACCCAGCCAATCAGAATACGTTTTTCCCCACAAAGGGCTTTATTACAGACAGAAATACTCCTAAGTTTCATCAGCTGTCCGGGTGGCTGGTCTCGGATGATCCCGCAGGTGAAGAAGCCGGATGTGGAGGTCCTGGGCTGCTGTGGTTACATGTGGTCTGCGGTTGTGAGGCCGGTTGGACAAATTCTCTAAAACAACATTTGAGGCGGCTTACGGTAGAGAAATGAACATTCAATTCTCTGGCAACAGCTCTGGTGGACATACCTGCAGTCAGCATGCTAATTGCACGCTCCCTCAAAACTTGAAACATCTGTGGCATTGTGTGACAAAACTGCACATTTTAGAGTGGCTTTTTATTGTCCCTAGGACAAGGTGCACCTGTGTAATGATCATACTGTTTAATCAGCTTCTTGATAATCCATCCACCTGACAGGTGTGGCATATCTTGGCAAAGGAGAAATGCTCACTAACAGGGATGTAAACAAATCTGTGCACCACATTTTAGAGAAATAAGCTTTTTGTCCGTATGAAACATTTCTGGGATCTTATTTTTTAGCTTATGAAACATGGGACCAACACTTTACATGTTGCGTTTATATTTTTGTCCAGTATACGTTTGTTAGCCAATTAACTTGTTTGCATGTTGAGTGATTTCTGCACAGTTCACATTATGGTCGAGGTCACAGATTTCAGTCACAACTGTTTTCCCTCTTTTCTCATTCTGTCCTTCAGGCTCTGTATGAGTTGGTGAAATGCAACTTCAATGCAGAGGAGGCACTGAGAAGACTGCGCTTTAATGTCAAAGTATTCAGCGGTAAGACCGTCCACGACACATGTATTACTGCTATCTAGTATGTAATGGCATCTTACTGCAATACCTTACTAGTAACAACAACTCTATAAACTAATATCAATAATAACTCACTAGTGGAAGCGAATGATTAATTCAACTCAATACAATTTTGTCTTTGAGGACCAACCACCACCCCTGTAGATTCTTCAACTCAATAACCACCCCTGTAAATCAAAAATGGGTTGTTAATTCTCTACAGCTGTTTAGTCTCTGGATGCTGCTAGTATTTTCAATTTCAGAGCATTTAAAAAAAGATGTCCCAAATTTCTTGTGGGGATCATGGAGCTTCTTTGGTTTCTTTGGAACTTCCTCTGCTTTCCCTTGGAAATGCAATTATTTGATAGACCTACCATGAACCCATGTTACCAACAACTTGAAAATACACTCATACTATATATTGGCCGAGGTCAAATATTTAGGCTAAATCCCAGGGCTCGTATTCACAAAGAGTCTTATCTTATTCGTATCAGCAGTCCTACTCTGAAACCCTTTTTGAATATGGGCCATGGTCTGTCAGGTTTTTGATCCTGCATTTCCGTTGCGCACATCCAATCTGGGAGTGTAGGTGAAAATGTATCCTATTGAGCCCGCACCTGTGTAGGCTGCCAAATGATTCATTGTCTTGCGGTATTATAATATAAATAATGGAAATCATTGCATTCAAACATTGTGGAGCTTATGGGGTGAATAGATTTCACATGGTTGGCTACTGTAATATGGCTGTAATATGAGTTACGATTAATTTAAGTCTGTTCAGGTTCCATTCCCACCTAACTGCTGTTGTGTTCTGTGCAGAGGAGCTGTGTGCCTGGAGCGAGGAGGAGTGTCGAAACTTTGAACATGGCTATCGAGTTCATGGGAAGAACTTCCACCTCATTCAGGCCAATAAGGTGAGCAGAACAGAAACTTCTAGCGTCAGGTTTGGGGAGAAAACCTGATTTGCTACAAAGCTGAAATTCTCTGTTTTTCTGTCATGACCTTGACTGGCATCATACATTACCACTTAAATGCAAATGTTGACAGCTGCTTCAACATAACCTGAGGTGTACCTGTGCAAACCTGTTTGTCTGCGTTGATCAGACAGGAAACTCACTGATCTCCATACTGCAGCAAACATCAAACCAAACTGTGTTTACGTGTCAGGTACGCACACGGTCGGTGGGGGAGTGTGTGGAGTATTACTACATGTGGAAGAAGTCGGACCGCCATGAGTACTTTACCCAGCAGACCACCAAGCTGGGTCGCAAGAAGTACAGTCTGCAGTCAGGGAACATGTAAGTAGCACTGCAGATATGAGACGGTCTATCTCAATGACCCTGTCTAGACTTGACACTCAGGCTGCATTTAAATGCCAGCTAAATTAGCACATGCCCCCATCGTGTTGTTGTTGTCGTGATCTTCTCCTTGGTATGGCACTGTTCTCAGAATATATTATTGAAATATAGCGCAGGAAAAGGACATCCGAACACAATGTGGACACAGCAGACATGTCTTTTACCATGATGAGAATGTGACAGCATCATCTTTATCAGAACAGGAATGTGTGTAGAGGTGTAGAGACAAGTAAACAATATAACCTCCTCATTGTCATTATTTTCAGACTAGAGATGTTTATTATGTATAGCTGATATCATGCTGGGAGATTGAAACCGAGAACGGAAATTAGTGTTCTTCTTGGACAAGTTCATGTGCAGTTGGGACTGTTTACATGAGTTTCCTACTATGTTGTGTCTTCCAGGGAGGATGAAGAGCAGAATGGAGAGGTTGGGGAGATGGAGGGGTGCTCCCAGATTGAGCCCCACTCACCCCCACCAGTCATGGACCTGGACAAGCAAGGTAACCCCTGGTCCCTAGCCTTAGCCCCAGCCCTAGTCCCAGCCCCAGTCCTATACCTCAGCCCTGGCCCTGATTCCTGCCCCGGCCCTGATTCCTGCCCCAGATAATTTTACTGAGACCGACAGACCACAAACACTACAGCTTGTTTGAAGGACTGAGGTCATAAAAGTTAGCTAGAACCATAAGTGATAGTCGTATGCCCTCTCCTCTGAAGTCGCAGGCATCCACCCACTTGCTGTACCATTTCAAAGATACGTCATGCCAAATCACCCCATATCCACTGGTCTCTCTGTCTTACTTGAGTCTTATAATTTATTGTCTTGATTACATTGTTTGCCTCAGTTTGATGGGTGGTGTTTATTAACATATGATTTGAAGCATTTTTATATATTGTTTTATGTGTCTGTGTTTTCCCATTGCTTTGTGTGTATGTTTGTCTATGTTGACATGGCGTTGCAGAGGAGGAGGGCCGACCCCGTCGCAGACGAACGCCCCGCTTTCTCTTAAAGCCCTGAGCACACTGCACACAGCCACTCTAACCAGGCAGGGACACCAGGTAAAGACTCTAACCAGGCAGGGCCACCAGGTAAAGACTCTAACCAGGCAGGGCCACCAGGTAAAGACTCTAACCAGGCAGGGCCACCAGGTAAAGACTCTAACCAGGCAGGGCCACCAGGTAAAGACTCTAACCAGGCAGGGCCACCAGGTAAAGACTCTAACCAGGCAGGGCCACCAGGTAAAGACTCTAACCAGGCAGGGCCACCAGGTAAAGACTCTAACCAGGCAGGGCCACCAGGTAAAGACTCTAACCAGGCAGGGCCACCAGGTAAAGACTCTAACCAGGCAGGGCCACCAGGTAAAGACTCTAACCAGGCAGGGCCACCAGGTAAAGACTCTAACCAGGCAGGGCCACCAGGTAAAGACTCTACCAGGCAGGGCCACCAGGTAAAGACTCTAACCAGGCAGGGCCACCAGGTAAAGACTCTAACCAGGCAGGGCCACCAGGTAAATACTCTAACCAGGCAGGGCCACCAGGTAAAGACTCTAACCAGGCAGGGCCACCAGGTAAAGACTCTAACCAGGCTGGGCCACCAGGTAAAGACTCTAACCAGGCAGGGCCACCAGGTAAAGACTCTAACCAGGCAGGGCCACCAGGTAAAGACTCTAACCAGGCAGGGCCACCAGGTAAAGACTCTAACCAGGCAGGGCCACCAGGTAAAGACTCTAACCAGGCAGGGCCACCAGGTAAAGATTCTAACCAGGCAGGACCACCAGGTAAAGATTCTAACCAGGCAGGACCACCAGGTAAATACTAACCAGGCAGGGCCACCAGGTAAAGATTCTAAAAAGGCAGGACCACCAGGTAAATACTAACCAGGCAGGGCCACCAGGTAAAGATTCTAACCAGGCAGGGCCACCAGGTAAAGATTCTAACCAGGCAGGGCCACCAGGTAAAGACTCTAACCAGGTAGGGCCACCAGGTAAAGACTCTAACCAGGCAGGGCCACCAGGTAAAGACTCTAACCAGGCAGAGTCACCAGGTAAAGACTAACCAGGCAGGGCCACCAGGTAAAGACTCTAACCAGGCTGGGGCACCAGGTAAAGACTCTAACCAGGCTGGGCCACCAGGTAAAGACTCTAACCAGGCAGGGCCACCAGGTAAAGACTCTAACCAGGCAGGGCCACCAGGTAAAGACTCTAACCAGGCAGAGTCACCAGGTAAAGACTCTAACCAGGCAGGGACACCAGGTAAAGACTCTAACCAGGCAGGGACACCAGGTAAAGACTCTAACCAGGCAGGGCCACCAGGTAAAGATTCTAACCAGGCAGGGCCACCAGGTAAAGACAGACAGAGAGATAGAGGGATGGGGTTTAGGGGGGTCTGGGGACAAGCTTCACTAACTCAACCCTCTGGGCCAAACTGTGTCTGACCTACCTAGCTTATACTAACCCCACTGGAGTCCTTGATGCACAGTGCAAACAGGCAGACATATTCAGCCAGTTCATACTACATTTGTGTCTAGTTCATACTACATTTAGTCTATTTCCTGTAAGGGTGAGATTTTTATTTATTTACAGTTTCACAGAAACGTCTCAGCTACAGTGCCTTCAAAACATCCTCATGTTCCTCCAATTTCTGCTGTTCCTGTTTTTGCTGTTGATTAAAAATATGAGACCAGGTTTTCATGAGGTCAGAACTAGAGGCTCTTTTCCTAAATACTTTTGAGGGCATTATGATTCTCAGGCCAGAAAGTTGAAAGTATGAAATCTAAAATACATTAACAGTATTTTATTGGAGGCTTAGCATTTGAGAAATGTTGTATTGGCTTCTTCTCAAGACTTTCTGAATTGTAACCTAAAATGATTGATGAATAGTTTATTTACATTATTTTAATAATTATAATGTTCTAATTATCTTACCATGTTCACCAGCTTTGTTAAATTGTACTTTGTCTGAAACTCTTAACATTTTGTATAGAGCTGATTGTAACATTAAGGGGGGAAAAAGGGAACCACTGCCCAATGTCAATGCCAGTGATGCTCTGTCGGTTACCATTAAGGTAGTGCTTGTTCAAGTCCCTCTTTAGTAATTCTTCTCTCCTTGTCTAGATGCTGAGTTGCGGATGGAGGTGTTGGAGCTGTGTGGTGCTCCTTGTCCCAGCCCAAGCCCACCGAGGGAGCAGCTGTTTAGCCACTTCTCTCTGAAGGACCTGCAGCAGGAGCCCTCTCTGAACTGTCCCAGCCCGGTCCGCAGTCCCACCTCTCCCCCTGCCCAGCTCCACCCCTCCCCCTGGCCCTGCGGCAGCCCCACATCCTCCCCAGCGGAGCCTCATCTCCTGGGTTCTGGCTTCTACCAGCTGCAGCTGGGGCCCTTCCTTCCAGACGGCCTGTCCATGGGGCCAGAGGGTGGGGCCTCTCAGAGGCTGCATGTGGACTTCTCCCTGCCCTCCGTCCCCCAGCCCCCACCCTTGACTGCCATCGCCCCATCCGTCTCCGTCACTTCTGACTTTGGGGCCATCAGTAGTTACCTGTGTCCCTCGGCCCTGTGCCCCCCTCCCGTCCAGCACTCCCGCTCTCTCACTCAGTGAGGGGAGGAAGAAGGATGTCTTTACCCTGAGAACATTCCAATAATGCCTGGGTTGTCTGTACTTCTAAGTACTGCCAGTTGAAGCTAACTTGGACCAGAGCTCACACGTGATGGTGTGAAGCTCCCCAGGAGAGAAACTATATTTTTGCGGGGCGATGGGGCTTACCTGTATCAGAGTGTTTACTAGGGGGACTCCCACTGCTCGCAAGCACAATGGCTTACCTACCTGTCTGTTCTGGAAAGGCAGTAGTTCTACAGGGACGTTCCCAGTTCTTAGAGAATTCTTCGATAATGTTGGGACTGGAAAAGCAGGTAGGCTCGTTGATGGCTCCAAGGCCAAAACAGTTAGCCTGATGTTTGTTGCAGTGGCCTCCTCCTCGTCCAGAGCAGAACTAGAGACTGTGATTTAACCTCCCTCACTGATTTCCCAATGTTTACTGGGAACAGTGAGCATCAGACAGACAGCATGACCTGGAGTCCTTGATGCTGTATTATAGCAGTATGTCCACAAGAGATGTTCTCCCTCTCTCTATCAGTTCTGATAAGGCTGTTTTTAGAAGCAGGGTTCAGTCTGCACTTGTATGACTTATCACCACTCTGACTGTGGACCTCTTAGGTAGGATCAGCCTCCCTGGTTCACTGTGAGAGGTTCCACCTCTCTTGAACATCTACAACTGAAATAGAAGGTTTTGTATACAGTATGTTTAAAAGGAAAGATCTGTATAGGAATACCATGAAACAATGCTTTTGATATTGTCACAATGTTTTTATTTTCTTGTTCTTTGGTCCCAGTTGTTCAGGTATTCATTGGAAGGTTTGCAATAAGAAACCTGAGTTTGTGAAGGGGGTACTTGTGTTCTCTCTTTCCAGTTTATGTTGACGTTTGAAAGGTCTTGTACAGTACCAAACTCACACAATTGCCTGATAACCACGGTAGGCACGTTAGCCTGTGTTTTGCGCATTATTGTACATGCTACTGTAGGTAAGTCACTGAATACACAGGTACTGTAGACTCTGGCTTCTTCCCTGTATTTCAACTCCAGGTTTTGTGTGATTAAGGGTTGAATATTGCCCCGAACCACACATCCGACAACAGTCATTGAAAAAGCCCAACCGCATTGAAGGACATCGACCCAAAAGGGGTGTGTTCAGAAGGGTGAAACGTTATGAACGTTGCAGAGGGAGAATGTGATATACAGAGCTAACACGCTTGCTAATTCCGTACCGTTGCACCCTCCTGAACAGACCCCAGGTTTCACTGATGCTTTACAGTATCCTGCCACTAGAGGACCTCGGCTGTCACTTCGTCTGAAGAGAGAGCCTGCCTGCCTGCCTGCTTTGTTCCCCCTACTGAGGGGGAGAGAATCCGTCCCCTGTGCTCTCTGTCCCGACGGCAGGAAAACTCCATGCCTTTATTTATTCCCCATTTTCTCTTTTTATAGGTTGGGTTTTCCTCTACTCCCTGCTCTGACCTGAGCTGTTCTAGATCCGTCTATGTTTTTGTTCAACCGTTCTGGACGTTGACTATCGAGGCAGGAAGGGGAGTAGGAGCACTGCCTTTGTTTATTATTTTTTAGCATTTATATCGTACTGCTTCTGTTTATATTGGTTTGTAATTATAATTATTATATTTTGTAAAAAAAAAAAATACAAAAGGAAATATTAAAGATTTTGACAATTAATGAAGGTCATTGCTCACACACACACACACACACACACACCAGTACTTGAATCCTAGTCTTGTGTGCAAATCTGTTGAAAGAGACTTCAGTATTTAATTCAATTTACAAGAACATTGTACCCACATTAATCTCTTGTGGACAGACTATGTATCTGACCAAATTATGCAAGATTTTAATTCTGGGTTAACTAAGATTATACCCAAATAGGCCCACATTATTTTGGGTGTACATATCCTGTGATTGTGAGGTGTCAGTATAGTAGCTGAATAACCCACTGCACCGTGGAGATCTCCATTTGGGTATACGTTTTTCAGCAAATTGGCTAACCCAGAACTCACTGAATAACCCAGTAGCTGAATAACACATACTGAAACAAATCTCCACAGCACTCAGGTACTGGCCTTACACTATGCCTACGGTATAACCAGGCTTCACATTCAACTGGATATACTGTACATTTCTGCATTACATTCTTTTGAAATAGGGTCTGATTTATTTGAACTCTGCGGTAGGTTAACTGACGCAACAGAAAGCAAGAAATTACAGGCTTGCTTCCTCAAAGGTAAACTCATTAATTATTCTTCATTCCTTGGAAAGTGATTAAGTAACTGGCAGGTGAACACTAGCAAGGAGCAATAACCATTCATTAGGAAATGAGGGAGGGATCTGGCATCCACCAATTCCCATACATTGTTTTTCTAATGTGATATGTGACCCACAATTTGATAAACGAGATAGTGAACTTGGCATGTGTAGGCTATTGGCTGACTATATGAGAGGCTACTACAGGACACCGTCATAACTGGGGGGTGGGGAAAAGCCAGGGAACAGGATGAGTTAGTAATGTTCTTGGGACTGTAACACATCTCTACACAGAGCTCTGTGCCGTGTGACTCTCAGAGGACACCATTCGTGGTAGCGGACCCGTTTCTAATGAGGCGTGTTGAGATTTGTTTACACAGGCAAGACAAGCTGCTTATGACCCATATCTCAGGTGAATGAGAGGGTTCAGATAGGCAGACTCGGGGTGCTGGAGGGATAGGGATTCATCTTTGCTCCAGGATGGACGATAGGAGTCTGGCACTAGTGGCTCTTTTTGTTGGACTTCATATTTGCACCACTTCAGGTGAGAGTTTGTATAACATTTTAGAGTGGTGTGTCTACAGACATTGGGAGTTGGAACAAGTCTTGCTTCTCTTATTAAAGTAAAAAAAAAAGACTAGCTATTTAAGAGCCCTTGATTGACTAGCATGCTGCTACCTCCACACGTGCTCTTGACACTGTTTTTTTCTTATATCAGAGTGTAGGCTGGACCCTCACTAACCTGAAGTAGGCTAGGTTACAGCAGTCTGTTTTATTACAGTAGTTCTGGTCCATCGTGGAACGACCCCAAAAATATAATAGTGCCATGTTTATAAGGGGATTCTTCAGAAGCTCCCACCATACCTCCCCTTCTGCGATAACCTACAAGATCACAATTAGATTGGACAGTTTAAAGGGCCAATCTGCAGTTCAAACAATAATGAAGCATCACCCTGTCACTGATTTGGTAAACAGCTGAGGGATGGGGCTGGAGAAATGTGACCAATGTCAAACTCATGGACAGAGCTATGGATACAAGGACTGACGACACAAACAAACAAGTAAAACAAGGTTATATTTTGGGTCTGGAAGTTATATTCTTCAAGAATCAATGGGTATATATTATTAATTTTAAAAAAGGATGTACTGTAGAAACTACAGATTACCCCTTTAAATGAATTCAGAGCTTAGTTGTGGAGGAATGCAATTGTTTTTGATTGTTTTATTTTCATTGTGTGTGTGTTTTTTTAATCATTTTGTAATGTATTGCTTTTTTATGTTTTATTTTTCATATGTTGATCTCTTGACCTTTCAGGATATAGGTCTCATTTGATAGCGCCGATAGACATGGCCGCTCTGTTTCTGGCTCCTAAACAACTTTGTTACAAGCATTTCGCTACACCCGCAATAACATCTGCTAAATATGTGTATGCGACCAATAAAATTGGATTTGATTTGATTTGGAAAAGAGATTAGCTAATCTCAATATGACTTCCTGGATATATAAATGATATAGCCTAGATAGATAAATAGATTAGTAAGGAATGCACAGTAACATCCGGGAGTATATCAGAAAGGGCTATAATTTGTTGGTATTTCTTGAGAGCTCTCTCTAAAGGGAGAGCTGTGGTTTGTTCAGCCAATGGCAAGCAATAACATATATAGATCAAAACAGATGATTTTGAATGTGCTCTTCCCATTTGTGATTTAATAGTGAAACATTATTTCTACACACCTTTAATCATCTATATCCTCTCTTTTCCCTCTGATCCATGCAGAGTTCTCCCTCAGGCCTAGCAAGCCTCAGTGTGTCTTCATGGCCTGGGCCAATGTGACCTGCTACTGGACACCTGGACAGGGCTCTCCCCCAGACACACGCTACACACTGCAGGTCAACACGTGGTTTCCATATGTTTTATGTGTTTGATACCACTCAATTTATTCCATTCCAGCCGTTACAATAGACGCAGGTAATACACAGTGTCAAATACAATAGTCTATACACACATGTTTAACACACATCTTACTTTACATATTTACATCTCTCTCTACCCCCAGTGAAGCTGCCCACCCCAGTCCTCTCAAGCTTCAGTCTGTCAGCAGTGAAAGGCAGGCCCAGATGCCTGAGCTGTAGTGGACTACAAATTCCAGCTTCCCTGTGTCCAAGGACCGTATCTCCTCTGGTGCTCTGGTCTACCAGCTACAGTACAGCACAAAGGAGCAGGTGGGTGGCCCACTGTCATTTCCAATCTGTCAGTTACTGTAGGACTATATCATGTATACAGTGTGATGTGTATAATATGTACAGTGCATTAAGAAAGTATTCATACCACTTGACTTATTCCACAATTTGTTTTGTTACAGACGGAATTCAAAAGGGATTAAAAGTGAAAACCTGTTTTTAGAAATGTTTGCAAATGTATTGAAAATTAAATACAGAAATATCTCATTTACATAATTATTCACACCCCTGAGTCAATACATGTTTGAATCACCTTTGTCATTGATTACAGCTGTGAGTCTTTCTGGGTAAGTCTCTAAGAGCTTTGCACACCTGGATTGTGCAATATTTGCACATTATTCTTTTTTAAATTCTTCAAGCTCTGTCAAGTTGGTTGTTTATCATTGCTAGACAGCCATTTTCAAGTCTTGCCATTGATCTTCAAGGCGATTTAAGTCAAAACTGTAACTAGGCCACTCAGGAACATTCAATCTTGCCTTGGTAAGCATCTCCAGTGTATATTTGGCCTTGTGTTTTAGGTTATTCTCCTGCTGAAAGGTGAATTTGTCTCTCAGTGTCTGTTGGAAAGCAGACTGAACCAGGTTTTCCTTTAGGATTTTGTCTATGCTTAGCTCTATTCTGTTTCTAAATACTCCATAGTCCTTGCCGATGACAAGCATACCCATAACAACACTTTGTGTTCAGGACATTAAGTTAATTTCTTTGCCACATTTTTAGCAGTTTTACTTTAGTGCCTTATTGCAAACAGGATGCATGTTTTGGAATATTTTTATTCTGTACAGGTTTTCTTCTTTTCCCTCTGTCATTTAGGTTAGTATTGTGGATAACTACGATATTGTTGATCCATCCTCAGTTTTCTCCTATCACAGCCATTAAACTCTGTAACTGTTTTTAAGTCACCATTGGTCTCATGGTGAACTCCCTGAGCAATTTTCTTCCTCTCCAGCAACTGAGTTACAAAGGACACCTGTACCTTTGTAGTGACTGGGTGTATTGATACACCATCTAAAGTGTAATTAATACCTTCACCATGCTCAAAGGGATATTCAATGTCTGTGTTTTAAATTTTTTACCCATCTACCAATAGACCAATAGGTCTTTGTGGTTGAATCTATTTGAAATTCATTGTTCGACTGCGGGACCTTACAGAGAATTGTATGTGTGGGGTACAGAGATGAGGTACTCGTTCAAAACTCATGTTAAACACTTTTATTGCACACAGAGTGAGTCCATGCAACTTATTATGTGACTTGTTAAGCTAGTTATTTTTTTTGGTTTGCAATAACAATGGGGTTGAATACTTATTGACTCAAGACATTTCAGCTTTTCATTTTTTATTAATTTGTAAACATTTCTAAAAACATAAATCCACTTTGTCATTATGGGGTATTGTGTGTAGGCCAGTGACACAAAGTCTCAATTTAATCAATTTTAAATTAAATTCAGGCAGTAACACAACAAAATGTGGAAGAAGTCAAGGGGTGTGAATACTTTCTGAAGGCACTGTATATATACAGTATATAATGGTGTTTATAGACAGTATGAATCTGAAAGGTTTATTAGGATCCCTATTAGCTACTGCACACTACTCTTCCTGTGGTCCACATAAAACTTACAAATACATGACAACGATGTTAAATGAAACAAGAAATGAATAAAAATAAATTAAATTCATGTGTTGGCGTTATGTTTTTGTCAGTTTTTTCCTCCATACAGTGCATTTCGGAAAGTATTCAGACCCCTTGACTTTTTCCACATTTTGTTACGTTACACCCTTATATTAAAATGGATTAAATTGTTGTTTTTTCTCACCCATCTACACACAATACCCCATCATGACAAAGTGAAAACATGTTTTTAGAAATGTTTGCTAATTGCTATTGAAATTAAATACAGAAAAATATAATGTACATAAGTATTCACACCCCTGAGTCAATACTTTGTAGAAGCACCTTTGGCAGAATTTACCGCTGTGAGTCTTTCTGGGCAAGATTGTGCAACATTTGCCCATTATTCTTTTAAAAAGTCAAGTTGGTTGTTGATCATTGTTAGACAGCCATTTTCAAGTCATGCCATCGATTTTCAAGCCAATTTCAGTCAAAAGTGTAACTAGGCCACTCAGGAACATCTAATGTCGTCTTGGTAAGCAACTCCAGTGTATATTTGGCCTTGTGTTTTAGGTTATTGTCCTGCTGAAAGGTGAATTTATCTCTCAGTATCTGTTGGAAAGCAGACTGAACCAGGTTTTCCTTTAGGATTTTGCCTGTGCTTAGCTCTTATCCATTTATTTTTGTCCTAAAAAAAAACTCCCTAGTCCTTGCCGATGACAAGCATACCCATAACATGATGCAGCCACCACCATGCTTGAAAATATGAAGAGTGGTACTCTGTGATGTGTTGTGTTGGATTTGCCCCAAACATAACGCTTTGTATTTAGGACATGAAGTTAATCGATACCATAGTAACCTCAGCAACTGGAGCACGACACAACAACAGTGTACAGAGGTGGCACGTGAGAGAATGGGGGAGAGATGGAAAAAGAGCGGAAAGGGTGGCCTAGGGTTGTCTAGCCTCTAGTGTTCTAAGCTGCTGCCTCCGGACCATAACACATATACCACTGCAGCATGGGTTCGAATGCCCCAGAAAAAAGGAAAGAGAGGAAAGGGATCGTTAAACATGTGACATGAAGGTTTGATATGCCTTCTAGTAAAAAAAAAAAAAAAAGGGGGGAATATAGAGTATAACATTCTATTGTTAGCATAGTGTGCTTTGTTACTAGGACGATTCAGGGTCAAAGAACAATGATCTGGGAAAATCTTTTATCACATCAATATCCAAAACAGTTGATAAACCCTAGGTGCCCTACTATTGACCCCATATAGATGTGTGGCTTTTCAAATGACTCAAGTAGTATCGTTCTGCTTGTTAAGAACAGCAGTTGATTTCTAGCACATTAAAAGGAAAGGAAGAGGAAATTCAAGGGTTGTGGAATTTCCTCTTCACTTCAGTTTGCTCAGCAATTCATGATCGATGAATGATCCTTGGTTGGAGAGTGAGGTAGTGGCAGTGCACAGGAGGTTGGTGGCACCTTAATTGGGGAGGACGAGCACGTGTTAACGGCTGGAGCGGAATTAGTGGAAAGGTATCAACAACATCAAACACATGGTTACCATGTGTTGGATTCCATTCGCTCCATTCCAGATATTATTATGAGCCGCCTCCCCTCAGCAGCCTCCACTGTGGCAGTGTTCCTTTCCCTTAGCACGTGTAAGGTGAGGCTGGAAACCAAGCAAAGTCGGCCATAGGGTGCTTCCTCCTTGACTGCACGTGCTAATGGAAAATGTAGTCTGGCAGACCATACGTCATATGTAAATAAGAGCAGGAATGGTCTGCTTAGATAAACACATTAGTGTGCATGAATATTTTATACATGAGTGGCGAGGTTTATGAGTGGATGTGGTTATGAGTGTGTTGTGGATACTAGTGAGGTTTGTACCATCTGATTGTGTTCTCCCGTCTAGCACCCTCTACTGTCCCTCAGCTCTGGAGGACCGTTCAGCCTGTAGGTGGGGCAGACATGAGACGAGTGACTTTGCTGTGGAAGGTGAGGTGGCACTATGCTAGGGCTAGTCACTCTGCTCTCTCAGGTCCATTTCATTGTAAAGTGTCTATATGCGTATTCTATAAACATTCAGTTTGAGTTGTTGTTGTCTTTGTGTCTTGCAGTCCCCACCCAGGAGTCAGGTGAAATGCTCAGTCCTGTGGTTTATCATGTCCTGCTGTACTGAGGGTTTCCAGAATTCACTGCACACAGGGGACTGCAATGCCCTGAGTGTGTCCGACACTTCCTGTCACCTGACCCTACCCCCTGAGCGTTGCTCCTGCACACTGAGCATGTCCAACACTGCTGACATCTCTCCTCCAGCTACCATCAACCCTCAGCACCAGCACCACAGACACAGGTACAGACTTGGACTATATTTGACCATTGACGTCAATACCATTGCAACATATTAAGATGATAGCATTGTGCAGGAGTGTATATCATGATATGAAGTTGAACAAATGCCCAGAAACTCTTGGATAGTTTTAGTTGTATTGTGTCCAATGTGTATGCTATGTACAATGATACATATGTCTTACTGATGGTATGATCTCCCAGCACCCAAGGCCCTATTTGCTGACGTGATCAGGAAAAACTCGGGGCCCTACCTTTTACAGTATGTGTTGAATGTACAAAGACTTGACAGACAAGTATCTGTTGTTGCATGGAATGACATTCTAAAGATGGGTGGGAGTAATGTGCGACAGTGGAGGCTCCTCAGAGGAGGAACATCCTCCTCAGAGAAATGTCATAAAAATTTAAATAGTGAAACATTAAAAAAGTTATCATTTTTAGATTAAACTATACTAAATATATTCATATGTCACCAAATAATTGATTAAAATACACTGTTTTGCAATGAAGGTCTACAGCAACTTCAACAGCACTGTCTGGGGTAGCACAATGGTGTAGCCTGAGGACAGCTAGCTTCCGTCCTCTGGCTACGTTGACTTCAATACAAAACCTAAGAGGCTCGTAGACCTCACCCCCTTCCATAGACATACATGGTAATTATGACCATTTCCGGAGTACGTCCTCCAACCAATCAAAGCTTTTGCATTATGAACTGATATGTTGTCCATCCAATCATAGAATTAGGATCAGAGAACGAACCTAGTGTGTTGTATTGGGATTGTGCCACAGAGCATCATGGGGGTTCTATGTGTTGAGAAGGTTGGTGACATTGTTGGATAAAGGTGAAGAGTGATAGTTGATCTGAAGATCATCTATCGTTCAGCTAAACGGCAAAACAAACGCAGGGAGAATATAAATGCCCACATCAGATTCAAGCTTCTGGGAAAAAGCTGCATCGATTATAGCGAAGGTCTGCGTATTCAAACTGCGAAACGGGGATGTTCTCAAGCGGCTTATCATCACCACTGCGTTTTTGGACATGCAACAATTTGCTTTTAGAGGACACGACGAGATGGAAAGTTCTGTCAACAAGGGCAACTACAAGGAGCTTGCAGCGGTAATTGCACGTTACGATGCTTTACTTGGTGAACATATCGAACTTTCGACTGTCTTTTCTGGGATGTCGAAAGCAATTCCGAATGATTAGATAGCTTCCATTGCATCATCCATTAAAAGTTAGATTAAAGAGAGAGGTTGACGCACCGCATTCTTTTCGCGTGCACTCAAGTAGGCTTTCCACTTTCCTCCGGTATTTATTTAGCAAAGATGATAACACATAACGTTAATCACTCCGGTCAGACAAGCAAAAACTCATGACATAAATGTTGCAGCAGCCTAGGCTACACCTAAACATTACAAATCTGGCATGCTGTATGGGATGAAAACGAGACTCTTTTTCAGTCAGATCAACTGTAGGCTACGAATAAGAGCATCTACATACAGCCTATGCGCCCTGTCCATCTGGTCAGGGTAAACTAATTGGTAACGTTATGTATTTATAGTCCATTTGTGTGTCAGGAGAAAATGTGAACGTGATCAAATTGAGGTTGTATTCAAAATTAGACAGGCTAGGCTGCCTGTACGTTTTTAATCCAAAATGATTAACTGGAATTAATCAATCGACATAATAGTGGTGACAGATGTGAGTACATTTTTTATAAGGCCTACAGTTGCATAGGCCTGCATGATGCAAACATGCACAAAGCAAGCTCAGCCCTGTGAGTTCTATTGTCTATCAGTTGTTGTCTATGTGTCTGGGTAGAGAATCACCCTCCTGATCTAGTCTAAATATATAATTTATATTAACAAATATAAGGTAGCTGCAGTTTGACAGGGTTTTCACAACAGGAGTTTTTTAAAGCCATGTGACCTGATTAGGAAAATGGTCCCATCATAGCCCATATAAAACATTTTACAACTGATTAATCACTGTCAGACCTTATAGGGTCCAGAGTTTTCCTACTTAGGTTAACATATAAGGAAAAACTCCAGGCCCCAGAGGGTAAAAATTGCCCCACCGCTCTGGGACCTATGTTGCCACCAGTCTGCTTGCAGTTGTCAGTTATCATCAGGTATGTGGATGAACTGGGCTTTATTCAGGAACGTTTCCTTGGCTACTTTGATGTGTCAAGTGGGCGAGATGTGCCGCAGTCTGTGTTTTGACTATGCATTTTGAGATGTCTAAATTTAACTTAATAGAGAAACTTGTTGTCCAAACCTACGAGGGCGCAGCTGTAATGGAATGTATCTGCTATTTGTATTTACAGCTAAGTCCCCTCCTGTACCCTGATTTAAGAGGTGATGACTACTCCACTCCACTACCATTGTCAACTTTCTCCTGACATGAATTGAAGCCACGTCTCATGTGCCCGCTCATCCACTGGCACATTTAATGTTTCCCCTCCAAGCACTGTGAGTACCCCTATCAATTTTACCTCATTACTGTATGTAGAGTCATATACACAATCACATTATTACACATAAATTATTTTACTCCTTGCTTGGACCAACTCATTCTTAACTCTTTTGTCTAACTGTGTAGTGTGTTGTTATTGTTTTTTGTCTTCCCAGTCAAATCCTGTCCTGCACTGGTCAAGCCTTTGAACACCTCAACTCATGCCTCATACCCCCATTCAATCACTGCTGGGATCCCTTTCCATCACTGTTAAGTAGCCCTCTCATTCCCATTCCCCATAATATTGTACTATAAATGTCTTTATTATATTTCCTGAGGATGGCTCACCCCTCACAGTTCTGGGTGACTTTAACCTCCCAACGTCTACCTTTGACTCATTTCTCTCTGCCTCCTTCTTTCCACTCCTCTCCTCTTTTGACCTCACCCTCTCACCGTCCCCCCCCCCTACTCACAAGGCAGGCAGGCAATACGCTTGACCTCATCTTTACCAGATGCTGTTCTTCTACTAATCTCACTGCAACTCCCCTCCAAGTCTCCGACCACTACTTTGTATCCTTTTCTCTCTCGCTCTCCTCCAACACTACTCACTCTGCCCCTACTCAGATGGTAATGTGCCGTCGCAACCTTCGCTCTCTCTCTCCCGCTACTCTCTCCTCTTCCATCCTATCATCTCTTCCCTCTGCTAAATCCTTCTCCCTCCAATCTCCTGATTCTGCCTCCTCAACCCTCCTCTCCTCCCTTTCTGCATCCTTTGACTCTCTATGTCCCCTATCCTCCCGGCCGGCTCGGTCCTCCCCTCTTGCTCTGTGGCTTGACGACTCATTGTGAGCTCACAGAACAGGGCTCCGGGCAGCCGAGCGGAAATGGAGGAAAACTAGACTCCCTGCGGACCTGGCATCTTTTCACTCCCTCCTCTCTACATTTTCTTCCTCTGTTTCTACTGCTAAAGCCACTTTCTACCACTTTAAATTCCAAGCATCTGCCTCTAACCCTAGGAAGCTCTTTGCCACCTTCTCCTCCCTGCTGAATCCTCCTCAGACCATTTCCGGAGACCTTCTCCCTTACCTCACCTCGCTCATCAACTCATCCTTGACCGCTGGCTATGTCCCTTCCGTCTTCAAGAGAGCGAGAGTTGCACCCCTTCTCAAAAAACCTACACTCGATCCCTCCGATGTCAACAACTACAGACCAGTATCCCTTCTTTCTTTTCTCTCAAACTCTTGAGCGTGCCGTCTTTAGCCAACTCTCTTGCTATCTCTCTCAGAATGACCTTCTTGATCTAAACCAGTCAGGTTTCAAGACTGGTCATTCAACTGAGACTGCTCTTCTCTGTGTCACGGAGGCTCTCCGCACTGCTAAAGCTAACTCTCTCTCCACTGCTCTCGTCCTTCTAGACCTATCTGCTGCCTTTGATACTGTGAACCATCAGATCCTCCTCTCCACCCTCTCCGAGTTGGGCATCTCCGGCGCGGCTCACTCTTGGATTGCGTCCTACCTGACAGGTCGCTCCTACCAGGTGGTGTGGCGAGAATCTGTCTCCGCACCACGTGCTCTCGCCATCACGGTTGACAACTCCGTTGTGTCCTCCTCCCAGAGTGCAAAGAGCCTTGGCGTGACCCTGGACAACACCCTGTCGTTCTCCGCTACATCAAGGCGGTGACCCGATCCTGTAGGTTCATGCTCTACAACATTCGCAGAGTACGACCCTGCCTTACACAGGAAGCGGCACAGGTCCTAATCCAGGCACTTGTCATCTCCCGTCTGGATTACTGCAACTCGCTGTTGGCTGGGCTCCCTGCCTGTGCCATTAAACCCATACAACTCATCCAGAACGCCGCAGCCCGTCTGGTGTTCAACCTTCCCAAGTTCTCTCACGTCACCCCGCTCCTCCACACACTCCACTGACTTCCAGTTGAAGCTTGCATCTGCTACAAGACCATGGTGCTTGCCTACGGAGCTGTGAGGGGAACGGCACCTCCGTACCTTCAGGCTCTGATCAGTCCCTACACCCAAACGAGGGCATTGCGTTCATCCACCTCTGGCCTGCTGGCCCCCCTACCTCTGCGGAAGCACAGTTTCCGCTCAGCCCAGTCAAAACTGTTCGCTGCTCTGGCACCCCAATGGTGGAACAAGCTCCCTCACGACGCCAGGACAGCGGAGTCACTCACCACCTTCCGGAGACACATGAAACCCCACCTCTTTAAGGAATACCTGGGATAAGATAAAATAATCATTCTACCCCCCCTTACCCCACCACAAATAAAAAAAACTAAAGAAAATATAAAACAAATATATATATATATTGTAATGTGGTTGTCCAAATTGGTGAATGCACCAATTTGTAAGTCGCTCTGGATAAGAGTGTCTGCTAAATGACTAAAATGTAAATGTAAATGCTTTAGGTTAAAATAATTAGTCTTCGATTTTTTAAACATGCTTTGTCGTCTCCGTGCGTTCCGCACCTATACTGTGGGTCTCCCATCCTCCTAAGTTTTTTAAGTCACCAGCCTCCACTGGACCAAATACCTACCCATTGTTGTCAGAGGGCGTGTGGCCGGAGCTGTGCTACAGCTAGACGGTGAGGCCTGAGTATCAAATAAAATAAAATGTTATTGGTCACATACATATTTAGCAGATGTGGCACCGGAGGGGATAGCTGCCGTTTTACAGGCTCCTAACCAACTGTGCTATTTTGTTAGTTTTTTCGCATTGTTTGTAACTTATTTTTTAACTTATTGTGTACATAATGTTGCTGCTACCGTCTCTTATGACCGAAAATAACTTCTGGACATCAGAACAGCCATTACTCACCTCGCACTGGACAAATATATTTTTTTTTATGAGTCCGACGCGAAGGAGATACTGCTTTCTCGGGAACGGGTCCAAATCCCCATCATTTGCGTAAAGAAAAGACGGAGAAAAAGGGGGCTGAGGTCGGGCTGCCTTCTGAGAATTTGTAGGCGAGTGAGTAAACTTCCGCTACCGTCCATTCTATTGGCCAACGTGCAATAATTGGAAAACAAAATGGATCTACGATCAAGAATATCCTATCAACGGGACATTAAAAACTGTACTGTCTTATGTTTCACTGAGTTGTGGCTGAAGGACAACACGGATAATATAGAGCTGGCGGGATTTTCCATGCATCGGCAGGACAGAGAAGCTACTTCTGGTAAGACAAGGGGCGGAGGTGTGTCTATTTGTCAATAACAGCTGGTGCACGATGTCTAATATTAAAGAAGTCTCGAGGTATTGCTCGCCTGAGGTAGAGTACCTTATGATAAGCTGTAAACCACACTATCTACCAAGAGTTCTCATCTATATTATTCGTAGCCGTCTATTTACCACCACAAACCGATGCTGGCACTAAGACCGCACTCAACAAGCCATAAGCAAACAAGAAAATGCTCATCCAGAAGCAGCGCTCCTAGTGGCCGGGGACTTTAATGCAGGCAAACTTAAATCAGTTTCACCTAATTTCTACCAGCATGTCACATCAAATCAAATCAAAATCAAATCAAATTTTATTTGTCACATACACGTGTTTAGCAGATGTTATTGCGGGTGTAGCGAAATGCTTGTGCTTCTAGCTCCGACAGTGCAGTAATATCTAACAATTTCACAACATATACCCAATACACACAAATCTAGTAAGTCATGGAATTTAAGAATATATATATATATATTGACAAGCAATGACAGAGCGGCATGGACTAAGATACAGTAGAATATTATAGAATACAGTATATACATATGAGATGAGTAGTGCAAGATATGTAAACATTATTAAAGTGACTAGTGTTCCATTTCTTAAAGTGGCCAGTGATTTCAATAGGAAGCAGCAGCCTCTAATGTGCTAGTGATGGCTATTTAACAGTCTGATGGCCTTGAGATAGAAGCTGTTTTTCATTCTCTCAGTCCCAGCTTTGATGCACCTGTACTGACCTCGCCTTCTGGATGATAGCGGGGTGAACAGGCAGTGGCTTGGGTGGTTGATGTCCTTGATGATCTTTTTGGCCTTCCTGTGACATCGGGGAGCTGTTGATGTCTTGGAGGGCGGGTAGCTTGCCCCCGGTAATGCGTTCAGCAGACCGCACCACCCTCTGGAGAGCCCTGCGGTTGCGGGCGGTGCAGTTTCCGTACCAGGCGGTGATACAGCCCGACAGAATGCTCTCGATTGTGCATCTGTAAAAGTTTGAGGGTTTTAGGTGCCAAGCCAAATTTCTTCAGCCTCCTGAGGTTGAAGAGGCTCTGCTGCGCCTTCTTCACCACACAGTCTGCGTGTAACCAGAGGGAAAAAAACTCTAGACCACCTTTACTCCACACACAGAGACGCATGTAAAGCTCTCCCTCACCCTCCATTTGGAACATCTGACCATAATTCTATCCTCCTGATTCCTGCTTACAAGCAAAAACTAAAGCAGGAAGTACCAGTGACTCGCTCAATACGGAAGTGGTCAGATGACGCGGATGCTACGCTACAGGACTGTTTTGCTAGCACAGACTGGAATATGTTCCGGGATTCATCCAGTGGCATTGAGGAGTATACCTCCTCAGTCATCGGCTTCATCAATAAGTGCATCGACGACGTCATCCCCACAGTGACCGTACATACATATCCCAACCAGAAGCCATGGATTACAGGCAACATCCGCATCGAGCTAAAGGCTAGAGCTGACACTTTCAAGGAGTGGGAAACTAATCCGGACGATCATAAGAAATCCTGCTACGCCCTCAGACGAACCATCAAACAGGCAAAGCGCAATACGGGACTAAGATTGAATCCTACTACACCGGCTCTGACGCTCGTCGGATGTGGCAGGGCTTGAAAACTATTACGGACTACAAAGGGAAACCCAGCCGCGAGCTGCCCAGTGACGCGAGCTTACCAGACGAGATAAATGCATTTTATGCTTGCTTCGAGGCAAGCAACACTGAAGCATGCATGAGAGCACCAGCTGTTCCGGAAGACTGTATGATAACACTATCGGTAGCAGATGTGAGCAAGACCTTTAAACAGTTCAACGTTCACAAAGCCGTGAGGCCAGACGGATTACCAGGACGTGTACTCAAAGCATGCGTGGACCAATTGGCAAGTGTCTTCACTTACATTTTCAACCTCTCCCTGACCGAGTCTGTAATACCTACATGTTTCAAGCAGACCACCATAGTCCCTGTGCCCAAGGAAGCGAAGGTAACCTGCCTAAATGATTACCGCCCTGTAGCACTCACGTCGGTAGCCATGAAGTGCTTTGAAAGGCTGGTCATGGCTCACATCAACAGCATCATCCCGGATACCCTAGACCCACTCCAATTCGTATATCGCCCCAACAGATCCACAGATGACGCAATCTCAATCGCACTCCACACTGCACTTTCCCACCTGGACAAAAGGAACACCTATGTGAGAATCCTGTTCATTGACTACAGCTCAGCGTTTCACACCATAGTACCCACAAAGCTCATCACTAAGCTAAGGACCCTGGGACTAAACGCCTCCCTCTGCAACTGGATCCTGGACTTCCTGACAGGTCGCCCCCAGGTGGTAAGGGTAGGCAACAACACGACTGCCACGCTGATCTTCAACACTGGGGCCCCTCAGGGGTGCGTGCTTAGTCCCCTCCTGTACTCCCTGTTCACCCATGACTGCGTGGCCAAACACGACTCCAACACCATCATTAAGTTTGCTGACGACACAACAGTGGTAGGCCTGATCACCGACAACAATGAGACAGCCTATAGGGAGGAGCTCAGAGAACTGGCAGTGTGGTGCCAGGACAACAACCTCTCCCTCAATGTGAGCAAGACAAAGGAGCTGATCGTGGACTACAGGAAATGGCGGGCCGAACATGCTGTAGTGGAGAGGGTCGAGAGTTTCATGTTCCTTGGTGTCCACATCACCAACAAACTATCATGGTCCAAACACACCAAGACAGTCGTGAAGAGGGCACGACAACACCTTTTCCCCCTCAGGAGACTGAAAAGATTTGGCATGGGTCCCCAGATCCTCAAAAAGTTATATAGCTGCACCATCGAGAGCATCCTGACTGGTTGCATCACCGACTGGTATGGCAACTGCTCAGCATCTGACCGTAAGGTGCTACAGAGGGTAGTGCGTTCCACCCAGTACATCACTGGGGCCAAGCTTCCTGCCATCCAGGACCTATAAACTGTCAGAGGAAGGCCCAAAAAATTGTCAAAGACTCCAGTTACCCAAGTCATAGACTGTTCTCTCTGCTACTGCACGGCAAGCGGTACCGGAGCACCAAGTCTAGGACCAAAAGGCTCCTTAACAGCTTCTACCCCCAAAGCCATAAGACTGCTGAACAGTTAATGAAATGGCCACCCAGACTATTTACATTGACACCCCCCCATTATTGGTTAAGGGCTTGTAAGTAAGCATTTCACGGTAAGGTCTACACCTGTTGTAGTCGGCGCATGTGACAAATAAAGTTTGATTTGATTTATTGCGGGTGTAGCGAGTATGGTGCAGAGACTGGGTAGAAGCTCTCAGTACAAGCATACACCAGGCAAGGAGGTAAAATACACACACAACACAAGCCTACTGTATATCCTAGGCTTTAGCTCAGCTCATTCATTGATTTGTCAATAGCTGTCACCATAATTAATATATTTTTATGTGGCTGTATTGTACACCTTTATACTCACCCTCTTACACTGACTCTTCAGCCCCCTCTGCTGGCCCCAAGCCAGTGGTGCAGGACCTGAGCAGAAGTGATGTTGTCCTGCAGTGGGAGCCTGTTCCTCTGGAGCAGAGGCATGGCTTCAGCTGCAGCTACAGCCTCTACGTTCAGATTGAAGAGGAAATCCTGAGGTTGTAGTTGTGCCAGGAGAACGGCTGTAGTACCAGTTGAGTGGTTTGTCTGGACTGTGTAGGATCCACATGATTGTCCAATGGCTGTAGGTAAGGACTAAGACAGGCAGCGACTATTCTGTTGACTTACCTCCATTGGAGTGGACAGTTGTGCATTCATTTGTGTGTGTTTGTGTGCCCTTGTACATGTGTTTGTGTGTGTTCATCCATATGTGTGTGTGTGTCTGTATGTTGTGTGTGTGTTCCAATCCAGAGGGCATCGGTTCAGTGGACACCATCCTGCTGTGTTCCATTCCTGCTGTGCTCACCATCCTGATACTGCTGACCTGCCTACAGTGGAGACAGAGGTGAGAGAGCCACAGAGAGAGCAGCCGAGATGGCCTGCAGTGCAACTCTTCCCCATGTCTTATCAGCCTGCTGCATTCTGCCAGACCCAAATGTTTCCCTGGCTGATTAGCAGCAGACTGCAGACTGGCCTCCACTTAGTCTGTGAGTCTGATAACAGTGTCTGTTCTCTGCAGGATAAAGCAGAATCTCTTTTCTGAAGTCCCTGACCCCGCACATAGTAGCCTGTCAACCTGGAACTCCGAGACAAAATACACCACAGTCTTTTTCACTGAGGGGGTGGGTACTTTTATATGCCAGATAGCAAAATGTGACTTCACTACAAAATGGAAAAACACATATTTACTGCACATATCTGTAGACAAATTCTCTAATTGAAGATCTCTGGAAGTCAAAAGAAAACTACACAGAGTAGGACTCATTTTTGAAAACATTATTTTAAGTGATTACTCTGTATTGCACTTTAATGCTATTGTTAGTCTAACCAATACTACATGTTTAAAGTGATTCTTTTAATTTTTCAGAATCTCAAAGAGGAGAGAACACCATTTCAAATACAGCCCCATTGTCCCCACTCACCCAGTAGGGGGCAGAAACCTATTGATTTTGAATGTACACTGAACAAAAATATGTAAAGTGTTGGTTTCATGAGCAGAAAAAAATCTGAGGAGAATTTATGTCTATAATGAAGCCCTTTTGTGGGGAAAAACTCATTCTGATTGGCTGGGCTTGACTCCCCAGTGGGTGGGCCTGGCTGCCAAGTGGGTGGGCCTATGCCCTCCAAGACCCACCCATGGCTGCACCCATGCCCAGTCAAGTGAAATCCATAGATTAGGTCCTAATTCAATTATTTCAATTGACTGATTTCCTTATATGAACTGAAGTAAAATATTTGAAATTGTTGCATGTTGTATTTATGTATTTTTTTCAGTATAAGTGATAGTACCATTTCTTAGGATGTCTGATCCCAGGCTGCTATATTGTGAAACTGTTTTTACTGTTCTTTGTTTTTCTATCAGATGTCCTGAGTTTGTTTCTGTTATAACACACTGAGGTTTTCATTGGGTCTTACTGTGCTTTCTGGCAAAGGCCACATGCAAAGTACTTCAAAATATATGTATCATATGTTCTATATATAAACTTTACAAATATATGCTGAAATATCGTCTCATCTACTGATGCATGTCTAACTCCTGGTATGTAGCTACTGTAGTTTTTATCTACGGAGCTGCTGTGTTATAAGAGAGGCTAGTAGGGTGTCATGCCAGGCTAGAACATAAGTCTACTCCTAGGTCTAGTGCTAATGAAGAAACAGAAACACTTAAGTTATCCCAGCTCCTTGGAGTCCTGCTGTTGCTTGGTCATGTTAATTCTACAATCCCAGCAGGATTTGTAAAACCCCTTTGCATTTGTAAGACTGGAAGTTTTGTCCTGTTGTCGCAGAGTATTAACGTTTCCACATACTGAGGCCCATTACTCAGCATGGGTCCACCCCCCTTTGATTAATGCCCACAACTAATGTCACATTTGGACCCAATTTCATTTTTACTACCCAGCGTCAACCGGCCAACTCCAGTCATGTGTGAGTCAGCATCCCTGGGGCTTTTTGCACTTTCAGCAGTGGTTACAGGAGTTGGAGCATAGCATGTTGTTAAATACTGTATAGCCTACTGAATTAAGGATCAGGCACTGCATGGAAATATATGCAAATATTATCCAAGTATGCAGTATTGACAATGCATGGGGTGTAGAGCTGGGACGATAAACCGAAAATGATCAACACCAACCATACCGATCACTTATCGTAGGCATTTTGCTGATATCGTTCTTTACGTTAAGTAGCCTATACTAGAGAAATGTGAAGTTTTAAATGAAATAAGTTTGGTAATATGGGTGATGGGACAATTGATGGCTACAACCATCAAACTAGTAGTAGTAGTTTAAAGGATAATAAATAAATAAAACCGGTGCACATTCATGTTATAAACGTATCCTATTTATTGTTGTTGCATAAATTCAGGTAATTTATCGTAATATGGATTTTTGTTCATATCGCCCAGCTCCAATGGGTGCCTGCTGAGGTCTGTAACGTTAGCCTACTGGCTAGAGTGGATAGATTTAGGTTATGTCATGATTGAATATAAGATATTGTTAATGCCATGTTTGGCGTGATATATTCAGTAAGTTATTACTTGCCTTGAATGCTCTCGAGGCATTATCCTATAACAACTCATTAAAGATATAAAAAAAATATTTATCACACGTGTCAATATGAATGTAGTGCTATGGGTTTCCCCAAAATTCCCAGTAAATTTACACTGATCTATGGAAATGCTCTTAAATATCCCCAAAGTTGTATGGCACATTTATCAATCAATACACAGTATACAGTGAAGTACATCCGCCTCCACACAAATCACCTGCTGTCCACTGTAAGCTACTCTGACAAACGAACTGCTTTACCACCAGCAAGGCTGACTTCTGCTCAGCTTTCTTTTATTATTGCTGTCAGTGTGAATTCTTACTTTCAAACTTGGCACAGAAAATGTAGGACTACTATTCGACGTCAGATTGTGGGAGTAAAAAACTGCAAGGAAGTGGGAAGGAGGGATCTGTGGCGTGGAGGGTTGTGTTGGCTTGTCGGACGCCTCAACTACTGTAAAAGGTTCCTTTTTCAAGCCTGTCATTACAACCAACATATGAGGGTAAGATTTTAACACTGTCGCCGATTGAGATGACTAGTGTGAGTTTGGAAGACATATTTCGGACTTCAAAATTGCACATATAGGTGTCAACATCTGTGGGCAGGTAGGAAAGTAGCTTAAATTCCGGAAGAACTCGCAATACAGGTTGGCTGTTTGCATACGTTTTTTACTCAGCGGACTCGATGTCAGCACTCGTAAACTAAGTTTCCAAACACGTGTCTGATCAACTGGCAGCCTCTATCAACAGAAGAACAATTATGGATTTGAGAAAAAAGAAGATGTATGTCTTGGTGGACGTGCTGTGCGTGGTAGTAGGTAAGTAGCCTACAGTAGCTACAGTGCATCAATTTCACACTGTGCTTGAACATAGAAACGATTCTATAGCCTACACAAGCCAGACCTATGTATGTGCCTCGATAGCATAGTGATTTGAGTTTTGGACAGATTAAGTACCAATTTATGTAAAATAGAAAGGTTATCCACCCAGCTAACAATAGACGTTCACACAACGTTAGAGCACTTTCCTTTGAGTCTCAGGTCATTACCTAACGTTTTCATAGGAACGTACCAGTGATGTGCAAGAAATGTTTCCAAGAGACCATTCCTTTATTGTCAATTATACAACGGGTGGTCTAATCATGAATGCTAGTGGGTTAAAACTGCATTCCAGCAGGTGTCTATTCCACAAGTTACCACCAGCTAAATCTATGACGTTAAAATGCCTATTTACTCTGTTCCATCTGACCGCGCAATCCACTCTCTCATCAGCCCAGCCAGGCAATTTATAAACTTGATCTCCACTATAAAAAGCATCTAGACATTGTCTCACATTTCTTTTAGACTAACATTTTGTTTTCAATATCGGAGATTTGTATAAACCTTGCTGTAAGTCTCTGACATTTACAACATTGTTTCAATATTCAAATTCGATCTCCAGCTGTCCTATAGTGATGAACATGTCGGGATGAGACAGACAGGCAGGCAGCTTTTCTCAGCCAGTCGAAGTCATGAATCGGCATAATTGTTATGGATATATATACAAAGAACTATCAATATAAAACAGGTCAAACGAAACGAAGTGCAGCTAGTTTGAAGTCTTTCCAGCTTTAGTTTGAAGTGATTGTGTTAGCTGTGTTGTTGGCTAGCTCTCGAACAACAGTGTCCTGACGAGAGAGCACATGTTCTATGCCAGGTGAAATCATGCATCATTAGCTCATTGTTAAGGATGTATCCAAATAAACAGCTTAAACAAATGCAAGTGCAGCTACTTCGTTGTTATTCTGGCTGCACTGTTTGATGTGACTGTAAGTTAGCCGTAGTTGGCTAGCTAGCAAGCAAGGGATAAGAATGTTGGCAGCCAGTATGGCAATGGAACATTTTAGAACGAACGACTGGGTTGCGTCCATAGATGCAGAACAAAAAGACTGAACGACTGGGTCGCGTCTCTGGCAACGGAACCGATAGAACGAACGACCAGCCTCCTTGAGTAGCAACCCTAGATTTGTGTCAGGAATATATCTTGTGGAAGGATGAAATACAGTGGGGGAAAAAAGTATTTAGTCAGCCACCAATTGTGCAAGTTCTCCCACTTAAAAATATGAGAGAGGCCTGTAATTTTCATCATAGGTACACGTCAACTATGACAGACAAAATGAGATTTTCTTTTCTCCAGAAAATCACATTGTAGGATTTTTAATGAATTTATTTGCAAATTATGGTGGAAAATAAGTATTTGGTCAATAACTAAAGTTTCTCAATACTTTGTTATATACCCTTTGTTGGCAATGACACAGGTCAAACGTTTTCTGTAAGTCTTCACAAGGTTTTCACACACTGTTGCTGGTATTTTGGCCCATTCCTCCATGCAGATCTCCTCTAGAGCAGTGATGTTTTGGGGCTGTCGCTGGGCAACACAGACTTTCAACTCCCTCCAAAGATTTTCTATGGGGTTGAGATCTGGAGACTGGCTAGGCCACTCCAGGACCTTGAAATGCTTCTTACGAAGCCACTCCTTCGTTGCCCGGGCGGTGTGTTTGGGATCATTGTCATGCTGAAAGACCCAGCCACGTTTCATCTTCAATGCCCTTGCTGATGGAAGGAGGTTTACACTCAAAATCTCACGATACATGGCCCCATTCATTCTTTCCTTTACACGGATCAGTCGTCCTGGTCCCTTTGCAGAAAAACAGCCCCAAAGCATGATGTTTCCACCCCCATGCTTCACAGTAGGTATGGTGTTCTTTGGATGCAACTCAGCATTCTTCGTCCTCCAAACACGACGGAGTTGAGTTTTTACCAAAAAGTTATATTTTGGTTTCATCTGACCATATGACATTCTCCCAATCCTCTTCTGGATCATCCAAATGCACTCTAGCAAACTTCAGACGGGCCTGGACATGTACTGGCTTAAGCAGGGGGACACGTCTGGCACTGCAGGATTTGAGTCCCTGGCGGCGTAGTGTGTTACTGATGGTAGGCTTTGTTACTTTGGTCCCAGCTCTCTGCAGGTCATTCACTAGGTCCCCCCGTGTGGTTCTGGGATTTTTGCTCACCGTTCTTGTGATCATTTTGACCCCACGGGGTGAGATCTTGCGTGGAGCCCCAGATCGAGGGAGATTATCAGTGGTCTTGTATGTCTTCCATTTCCTAATAATTGCTCCCACAGTTGATTTCTTCAAACCAAGCTGCTTACCTATTGCAGATTCAGTCTTCCCAGCCTGGTGCAGGTCTACAATTTTGTTTCTGGTGTCCTTTGACAGCTCTTTGGTCTTGGCCATAGTGGAGTTTGGAGTGTGACTGTTTGAGGTTGTGGACAGGTGTCTTTTATACTGATAACAAGTTCAAACAGGTGCCATTAATACAGGTAACGAGTGGAGGACAGAGGAGCCTCTTAAAGAAGAAGTTACAGGTCTGTGAGAGCCAGAAATCTTGCTTGTTTGTAGGTGACCAAATACTTATTTTCCACCATAATTTGCAAATAAATTCATAAAAATCCTACAATGTGATTTTCTGGAATTTTCTTCTCTCAATTTGTCTGTCATAGTTGACGTGTACCTATGATGAAAATTACAGGCCTCTCTCATCTTTTTAAGTGGGAGAACTTGCACAATTGGTGGCTGACTAAATACTTTTTCCCCCACTGTAGTATGAATAAATATATAAAAATAAAGTTTTTAGTGAAAATATGTCAATCATTATTTGAATATGTTGGTAACCCGTTGTGTAAAAGTGATAATGGCACGGTTTGCCGCCCCTCTGCGAACACCCGTGCCAATATATCCTCCAAACACCGGCTTCTCGGGTTTACCTGTCTTGAATGAGCTCGCTTGCGCTGAGGTGGGATGGGTGGCAATGTCTGAGGTGGGTCTTTAAAAACGTGCACCGAAGTGCCAATTTCAGGCAGCGCTGGTGGGGATATTTTAAGACCAACCAAAAGCTGGTCTTAGCGGGAACGCGGTTGGTTATGGCATGGATTTTGACAGCGGAAGCGCAGCCTATCCAGCCGTGATGCACAGTGCCCATATGTACATGGAACAAGATAGATTTACTTTTTGTGCCCGTAAATCTCATATTTAGAAACATACAACTTTTTTGATTAAAAACCAAGCATAGCCTCCCCTCTTAATGAAGGCTGGGTTTTTTTGTCCTGCCCAATGCATTCGCCAAGAGTCAAGACTATCATAAATGTTTTGGCTCATGAGACCGCTTAGAAATAAATCTTAATCACCAAAGCTTTATTAAAAGAAGTTTGGGGGCATCTCCTTTTTATCTATGTAGGCTATTGTACATTATTTTTGCCAGCTCCTGTTATTATTTTGGATGTGCGGAAAGGGCCAGCCGTGCTGCCCTGTTCTGAGCCAATTGTAATTTTCCAAGGTCCCTCTTTGTGGCACCTGACCACAGGACTGAATAGTAGTTCAGGTGTGTCAAAACTAGAGCCTGTAGGACCTGCCTTGTTGACTTCTCCCCATTTTAGCTACTGTTGTATCAACATGTTTTGACCATGACAGTTTATAATCCAGGGTTACTCCAAGCAGTTTTAGTCTCTTCAACTTGTTCAATTTCCACATTATTTATTACAAGATTTAGTTGAGGTTTAGTGAATGATTTGTCCCAAATACAATGCTTTTAGTTTTTGAAATATTTAGGACTAACTTATTCCTTGCCAACCGTTCTGAAACGAACTGCAGCTCTTTGTTAAGTGTTGCAGTGATTTCAAAGGCTACTCCATTCGGCTTGTATCCATCCCCATTTCCAAAGAGCGCCTCTTGTCCGGTTACCAAAGATGCACTCCTCCAAACATATTCAAATTATTCAGACCTATAACGCAATATCAATGGTCATTTAAGGATAGATTACATATTACTTTCATCACAGTTAGTGCATCTGTGCTGAACAAAAATATAAACGCAACATGCAACAATTTCAACGATTTTACTGAGTTACAGTTCATATAAGGAAATCAGTCAATTGAAATAAATTCATTAGGCCCTAATCTATGGCTTTCACATGACTGGGCAGGGACACAGCATAGGCCTACCCATTTGGGAGCCAGGCCCACCCACTGGGGAGCAAGGCCCAGCAAATCAGAATGAGTTTTTCCCCACAAAAGGGCTTTTTTCACGTGTGAGTTCCACGTACCTCTAATGTTCGCCCCAGCGTGAGCTTTTCTTTATGCGCGTGATGTCCGAATGCATTCACTGTTCCAAAATGTGATTGTTACGCAACAGGACTGTTAACCCGCACTGCCCTCAAACCAAGACACGCTACCTGCTAATTATCTATAGGCAATGTTTCAACTTGTCAATTTCAAATTATTTTCTAACAAGTTTTATTTTCTAACAACAGTTTGAATTGAGGTGTGTTCCACCTCCTCATTAATTCACATAAGAAGTAGCCCATTTCACTGTTGCGGACAATTTATATTTGAGGCTTTACTGAGCCGGACGAACTTTTAATTTAGACGAGAGCCCCAGCACTTCCCCAGTGTTTCCCCAGATCAAGTATGAAGACATTTGTGCATCTCTAGTCAGAACAGGCCTTGCACAAACATTTTCCCCTTGGCTGGTGTCCGCATTGCCTTTGTTGTTTTCCTTACAAATAATAACTTTGGTGTGTGCGTTCCTATCAAAGTAAGTGCCTTATTTTCTGTATATCGTGTTGTCGTTTATACTGTAGCATACCGTATGTACAGTGACTTCGGAAAGTATTCAGCCCCCTTGACCTTTTCCACATTTTGTTACGTTACAGCCTTATTCTAAAATTGATTAAATTGTTTTTTTCTCATCATGCTACACACAATACCCCATAATGACAAAGCAAAAACACATTTTTAGACATTTTTGCTAATTTATGAAATATCGGAAATATCACATATATAGGAAATATCACATTTACATAAGTATTCAGACCCTTTACTCAGTACTTTGTTTAAGCACCTTTGGCAGCGATTACAGCATCGAGTCTTCTTGGGTATGACGCTACAAGCTTGGCACACCTGTATTTGGGGAGTTTCTCTCATTCTTCTCTGCAGATCCTCTCAAGCTCTGTCAGGTTGGATGGGGAGCGTCGCTGCACAGCTATTTTCAGGTCTCTCTAGAGATGTTCGATCGGGTTCAAGTCCGGGCTCTGGCTGGGCCACTCAAGGACATTCAGAGACTTGTCCCGAAGCCACTCCTGCGTTGTCTTGGCTGTGTGCTTAGGGTCGTTGTCCTGTTCGAAGGTGAACCTGGTCCTGAGCACTCTGGAGCAGGTTTTCATCAAGGATCTCTCTGTACTTTGCTCCGTTCATCTTTGCCTCGACCCTGACTAGTCTCCCAGTTCCTGCCACTGAAAAACATGCCCACAGCATGATGCTGCCACCACCATGCTTCACCGTAGGGATGGTGCCAGGTTTCTTCCAGACGTGACGCTTGGCATTCAGGCCAAAGAGTTCAATCTTGGTTTCATCAGACCAGAGAATCTTGTTTCTCATGGTCTGAGAGTCTTTAGGTGCCTTTTGGCAAACTCCAAGCAGGCTGTCATGTGCCTTTTACTGAGGAGTGGCTTCCGTCTGGCCACTCTACCTTAAAGGCCTGATTGGTGGAGGGCTGCAGAGATGGTTGTCCACTCTGTCAGAGTGACCATCGGGTTCTTGGTCACCAGTTTTTTTAAGGTTATACTGATTTATGATGAGAAAAATACGCGGTCAAATCATGACGGCAGTGATCTTCAGGTCGGAAAGTCAGAGCTCTAGAAAGAGGCCCGAGTTCCCGAGTTGGAATTCCGAGTCGGATGACCATTAAAAACTATTTTTCCCAGTCGGAGCTCGTTTTTTTCAGAGTTCCCAGTTGTCTTCAACGCACGGAAGTCTGAGATTTCCGAGTTCCCAGTTCCCAGTTGTTTTGAATGCGGCATCAGATTGTAACTACAGTACCACATTGTTGCCAGCTCAGACCCCCCTTTCCAGGAGTTTTATTTTTATTTAGCTTATAAACTTCTCCTGTGTTTGCCTCCCATTTATTGATAAATCGCCCATCATAGTAATATTTCCTGCATCATATCCCCCACGATACATTCCCCCATTTCTACCCCCCATGGACTTGAAAACCCCCCATAAATGAAATGAACCCCCATCATAAAGAATTTAGCTGCTGTTCGCTTAGCTGACACGCATCTCTTTTCTAAACAATATTACATTTCTCCCTTGTGCTCACCAGAGATGTGGTACATTGTAAACAAGTCTAGCTGTTAGGTCGACAACTTATGTTTTGTTTTTTGTCAGCGCAACCTGTCATTTAGACTGATTTTATGGAATGAGTTTGGATGTGTTCTGTGTGATGCTTGGATGATGAAGTTCGCATTTATCTTTTACAATAAAAAGTGAAATTGAGGAATAAAGTTGTGAAGACCTTTATTTCCCATCTGTAGAAAACATTGTTTAGATGCTTTTCAGACAACAATGCTGTTTACACACGCTTGTTGCATTATACGTTCTGTTGCTACTGTTCCAATCACATATTTGCGATGGTACGCTGCCGGACCACTCAACAATGGTCACAAATATGTGATTGTACGCATCAAGGGGTTGATTACAGACATAAATATTCCTCAGTTTCATCAGCTGTCCAGGTGGCTGGTCTCAGACAATCCCGCAGGTAAAGAAGCTGGATGTGGAGGTCCTGGGCTGGCATGGTTACACATGGTCTGCGGTTGTGAGGCAGGTTGGACGTACTGCCAAATTCTCTAAAAATGATGTTGGAGGCGGCTTATCGTAGAGAAGTTAACATTTAATTCTCTGGCAACAGCTCTGGTGGACATTCCTACAGTCAGCATGCCAATTGCATGCTTCCTCAAAACTTGAGAAATCTATGGCATTGTGTTGTGTGACAAAATTGCACATTTTAGATTGGCCTTTTATTGTCCCCAGCACAAGGTGCGCCTATGTAATGATCATGCTGTTTAATCAGTTTCTTTCTTGGGCGCCATCATGCTGGAAAGTAATTGGTCGTCACCAAACTGTTCTTGGTGGTTGGGAGAAGTTGCTCTCGGAGGATGTGTTGGTACCATTCTTTATTCATGGCTGTGTTCTTAGGCAAAATTGTGAGTGAGCCCGCTCCCTTGGCTGAGAAGCAACCCCACACACGAATGGTCTCAGGATGCTTTACTGTTGGCATGACACAGGACTGATGGTAGCGCTCACCTTGTCTTCTCCGGACAAGGTGTTTTCCGGATGCCCCAAACAATCGGAAAGGGGATTAATCAGAGAAAATGACTTTACTCCAGTCCTCAGCAGTCCAATCCCTGTGCCTTTTGCAGAATATCAGTCTGTCCCTGATGTTTTTCCTGGAGATAAGTGGCTTCTTTGCTGCCCTTCTTGACACCAGGCCATCCTCCAAAAGTCTTTGCCTCACTGTGCGTGCAGATGCACTCACGCCTGCCTGCTGCCATTCCTGAGCAAGCTCTGCACTGGTGGTGCCCTGATGAATCAACTTTAGGAGATGGTCCTGGCGCTTGCTGGACTTTCTTGGGCGCCCTGACACCTTCTTCACAACAATTGAACCTCTCTCCTTGAAGTTCTTGATGATCCGATAAATGGTTGATTTAGGTGCAATCTTACTAGCAGCAATATCCTTGCCTGTGAAGCCCTTTTTGTGCAAAGCAATGATGACGGCACGGGTTTCCTTGCAGGTAACCATGGTTAAGAGGAAGAACAATGATTTCAAGCACCACCCTCCTTTTAAAGCTTCCAGTCTGTTATTCTAACTCAATCAGCATGACAGAGTGATCTCCAGCCTTGTCCTCGTCAACACTCTCACCTGTGTTAACGAGAGAATCACTGACATGATGGCAGCTGGTCCTTTTGTGGCAGGGCTGAAATGCAGTGGAAATGTTTTGGGGGGATTAAGTTCATTTTCATGGCAAAGAGGGACTTTGCAATTAATTGCAATTAATCTGATCACTCTTCATGACATTCTGGAGTATATGCAAATTGCCATCATCAAAACTGAAGCAGCAGACTTTGTGAAATGTAGTATTTGTGTCATTCTCAAAACCTTTGACCACGACTGTATATAAGGTTATAAGATCAACCTCACTAAATCATCTCTGCTCCCACTTAACAAAGCAATGTTCAATCTCAATATAGAATCGAAGATACCAATTGTGACCCATTTTAAATATCTGGGCATTGACATTTTTCCCTCTGTACATAAAATAGTTTGAAGGACTACAAACAAGTCACAACTGCAATTACAGCAGATCTCAACAGATTGTTTAATCTAACATTAACTTTATGAAGTTGAATTTCGATAGTGAAAATTAATGTCTTGCCTAGCCTAGATTTCTTTGTTAGCATGCTTCCTTTGCCCACGCCATTAGGGTACTGGGAAAATATTCAAAGTTCAGTCTTGAATTTTATATGGCAAGGCAAACGTCCCAGAATTTAAAATGACTACGATCAAGCAACCCAAAGGTTTTGGAGATCTAGGTTTACCCAACTTCAAGTTACATGCTTTGTCTCTAGTTCTCCGCCCACTTAAGAAATGGTTTGATCAAAATAAATGTATTCCTTGGTTGGACATAGGGAAAATATTGTGTCACCATTTACATTGAAAGATGTACCATTCTCTGCCTTATATCCTCTAAGTTTTGCTGTACTCAGTTTGGACCAATCATTGCCCACTCAATACAGACCTGGCAACAAATCAAAAAACTGGGTAATTGGGAAGTGCAATGGCATACCCAAACACCAATATTTAGAAATTACCCTACCTTTTGGGAGGGAAACTTATTATTTTTAAACAATGGTCTGAACAAGGAATTCATAAAGTTTCAGACATAATGAATGATGAAGGTTTATTATCCTTTCATGACCTAAAAAAAATAATTATAATTTACCTGGTTCGTCATTTGTATTTATTTATTTGCTGTTAAGAACCGCTATGCGCACTTATGGAGTCAACCACTCCCATTCCAGCCACTTTTTAGGTAGCCAGAACACAAGTGGAAGTTTTGTATCTAATCTATATAAAAAAATCTACAATGGGAATAGTTACGGTATGAAACACAGATCTTAAAGACTGCAAACAAACTACATATTGGAAAAGAGTCTGGAACAATATCCCAATGTCCTCCCGAAGTTTAAATCATCAACTAATACACTACAAATTAATTCACAGATCAGATTTTGATTTGACTTAACCAGTTACGATTTTAAAAGATAAAGCTACAAATGCGGTAATTACAAATAACAAGATGATTAATGACAATTTTAAAAGCTTCTATTAACTTTTATATAAATCAGAATTAAACAACAGTTGGACGGATCCTGTAGCCTTTTTAGACTCAACAACCCTGAAGCAATTATCAGCAGACAAAAAATAATCACTAAAAAGAGATCACCCAAAAATAAATATTAGATACTGTTAAAACATTAGCGCAGAGAAAAGCACCAGGAATTGATTGCTTTCCCCTATTTACACAAATGACAACACAAATGTCACTCAATTCAATACTTCCTAGTTCCATGTATCAAACGATTATTTCAATTATGTTAAAACCAGGAATATCTGGAGAGTCCCCTACTGATTGTAGACCCATAAGTTTAATACATTGTGACAATAAAATAATAACAAAGCTTGTAAGCAATAGAATGGCAAACGTCTTACCAGACTTGATACATATAAATCAAACAGGGTTTATTAAAAATAGACACTTACAAATACAATAACTTGTTTCAGTTTAATACAATACGCACAAAAAATATACAGCTCTGGAAAAAATTGAGACCACTGCAAATTATTCTTAAATCAGCATCTCTACATGTATGACAGCCATTCCATTCCAGTGTCTGTTGAATTCCAACACAGGCACACCTCATTCTACTGAATTAGGTACTGATTAGGTGATCACCTGAACCAAATCTTATTTAACGAGGAAAAGTATAAAAACCACTGCTGTGGACATCACTATCCTCTTGCAATAGAACCAGCTGGATGGCAAAAAACAGCCCTTCATCAATGAGAAGCAAAGAAGAGCCAGGCTGAGGTTTGCAAAAGACCATAAGGATTGGACCATAGAGGACTGGAGTAAGGTCATCTTCTCTGATGAGTCCAATTTTCAGCTTTGCCCTACACCTGGTCGTCTAATGGTTAGACGGAGACCTGGAGAGGCCTACAAGCCACAGTGTCTCGCACCCACTGTGAAATTTGGTGGAGGATCGGTGATGATCTGGGGGTGCTTCAGCAAGGCTGGAATCGGGCAGATTTGTCTTTGTGAAGGACGCATGAATCAAGCCACGTACAAGGTTGTCCTGGAAGAAAACTTGCTTCCTTTTGCTCTGACAATGTTCCCCAGCCAGGTCAATCAAGGTGTGGATGGAGGACCACCAGATCAAGACCCTGTCATGGCCAGCCCAATCTCCAGACCTGAACCCCATTGAAAACTTCTGGAATGTGATCAAGAGGAAGATGGATGGTCACAATCCATCAAACAAAGCCGAGCTGCTTGAATTTATGCGCCAGGAGTGGCATAAAGTCACCCAACATCAATGTGAAAGACTGGTGGAGAGCATGCAAAGACGCATGAAAGCTGTGATTGAAAATCAGTGTTATTCCACCAAATATTGATTTCTGAACTCTTCCTAAGTTAAAACATTAGTATTGTGTTGTTTAAAAAGGAACATGAACTTATTTTCTTTGCATTATTCGAGGTCTGACAACACTGCATCTTTTTTGTTATTTTGACCAGTTGTCATTTCATTTTCTGCAAATAAATGCTCTAAATGACAATATTTCTATTTGGAATTTGGGAGAAATGTTGTCAGTAGTTTATAGAATAAAACAAAAATGTTATTTTTACCCAAACACATACCTATAAATAGTAAAACCAGAGAAACTGATAATTTTGCAGTGATCTCTTAATTTATTCCAGAGCTGTATATAGATTTATCAATAATGTCTATTGATGCCGAAAAAACTTTTGACCGTCTTGAATGGCCTTTTCTATTCAAAACTTTGGAAGCTTTCAACTTTTCAGCTGAAATAATTAATTTAATAAAAATATTATATAAATGTCCTAAAGCAAAAATATACACAAATACTTTATCTGATTAAATTGCTTTAGAAAGGGACACAAGTCTGAAATGACCTCTCTCCCCCCTCCTGTTGCACTAGCAATTGAACCGCTTACAAAAATAATTAGACAGGACCCATACGTAACAGATATCACTATTGGTAAACATGAATATAAACTAAACTTTTTTGCAGATCTCCTCATATACCTGACCAATATTGTAAACTCAATCTCCCCTTTGCTAAAAAATATGTTCAGAATACTCTAAAATCTCAGGATATAAAATGAATGTGGAAAAAAACTAAATAATGGCAATAGAAAAAATAAATAAAATAATTATATATATATATATATATATATATATATATATATATATATATATATATATATATATATATATATATATACACACACACACAGTGGGGGAAAAAAGTATTTAGTCAGCCACCAATTGTGCAAGTTCTCCCACTTAAAAAGATGAGAGGCCTGTAATTTTCATCATAGGTACACGTCAACTATGACAGACAAATTGAGAGAAAAAAAATCCAGAAAATCACATTGTAGGATTTTTAAGGAATTTATTTGCAAATTATGGTGGAAAATAAGTATTTGGTCACCTACAAACAAGCAAGATTTCTAGCTCTCACAGACCTGTAACGTATTCTTTAAGAGGCTCCTCTGTCCTCCACTCGTTACCTGTATTAATGGCACCTGTTTGAACTTGTTATCAGTATAAAAGACACCTGTCCACAACCTCAAACAGTCACACTCCAAACTCCACTATGGCCAAGACCAAAGAGCTGTCAAAGGACACCAGAAACAAAATTGTAGACCTGCACCAGGCTGGGAAGACTGAATCTGCAATAGGTAAGCAGCTTGGTTTGAAGAAATCAACTGTGGGAGCAATTATTAGGAAATGGAAGACATACAAGACCACTGATAATCTCCCTCGATCTGGGGCTCCACGCAAGATCTCACCCCGTGGGGTCAAAATGATCACAAGAACGGTGAGCAAAAATCCCAGAACCACACGGGGGACCTAGTGAATGACCTGCAGAGAGCTGGGACCAAAGTAACAAAGCCTACCATCAGTAACACACTACGCCGCCAGGGACTCAAATCCTGCAGTGCCAGACGTGTCCCCCTGCTTAAGACAGTACATGTCCAGGCCCGTCTGAAGTTTGCTAGAGTGCATTTGGATGATCCAGAAGAGGATTGGGAGAATGTCATATGGTCAGATGAAACCAAAATAGAACTTTTTGGTAAAAACTCAACTCGCCGTGTTTGGAGGACAAAGAATGCTGAGTTGCATCCAAAGAACACCATACCTACTGTGAAGCATGGGGTGGAAACATCATGCTTTGGGGGCTGTTGTGCTGCAAAGGGACCAGGACGACTGATCCGTGTAAAGGAAAGAATGAATGGGGCCATGTATTGTGAGATTTTGAGTGAAAACCTCCTTCCATCAGCAAGGGCATTGAAGATGAAACGTGGCTGGGTCTTTCAGCATGACAATGATCCCAAACACACCGCCCGGGCAACGAAGGAGTGGCTTCGTAAGAAGCATTTAAAGGTCCTGGAGTGGCCTAGCCAGTCTCCAGATCTCAACCCCATAGAAAATCTTTGGAGGGAGTTGAAAGTCCGTGTTGCCCAGCGACAGCCCAAAAACATCACTGCTCTAGAGGAGATCTGCATGGAGGAATGGGCCAAAATACCAGCAACAGTGTGTGAAAACCTTGTGAAGACTTACAGAAAACGTTTGACCTGTGTCATTGCCAACAAAGGGTATATAACAAAGTATTGAGAAACTTTTGTTATTGACCAAATACTTATTTTCCACCATAATTTGCAAATAAAGATTTTTTTTTCTCATTTTGTATGTCATAGTTGACGTGTACCTATGATGAAAATTGCAGGCCTCTCTCATCTTTTTAAGTGGGAGAACTTGCACAATTGGTGGCTGACTAAATACTTTTTTCCCCCACTGTGTGTATATATATAAACTCACCATCTACAGCAATCCTTTAAGTGGACCACACAAATATTAAATGCTTAGGATGCTTAATAAGTGACAACAAATATACAGTATAAAGATATGTTTATTCCATTACTCAACACTATGAATGCAGATCTATATAAATGGAACAATCTTTCTATAAATCTTACAGATAGAATAAACCTCTTCAGAATGGCATGGTTCCCAAAGTTTTTATACTTCAAATCAAATTTTATTTGTCACATGCGCAGAATACAACAGGTGTAGACCTTACCGTGAAATGCTTACTTACAAGCCTTTAACCAACAATGCAGTTCAAGAAAGAGTTAAGAAAATATTTACTAAATAAACTAAGGTAAAAAATAAGTAGGAGTAACACAAAACAATAACGATGCTATATACAGGGGGTACCGGTACCGAGTCAATGTGCGGGGGTACAGGTTAGTCGAGGTAATTTGTACATGTAGGTGGGGTAATCAAATCAAATCAAATTGTATTTGTCACATACACGTGTTTAGCAGATGTTATTGCGGTTGTAGCGAAATGCTTGTGCTTCTAGCTCCGACAGTGCAGTAATATCTAACAAGTAATATCTAACAATTTCCCAACATATACCTAATACACACAAATCTAGTAAGGAATGGAATTTAAGAATATATACATATATGGACAAGCAATGACAGAGCGGCATGGACTAAGATACAGTAGAATATTATAGAATACAGTATATACATATGAGACGGGTAGTGCAAGATATGTAAACATTATTAAAGTGACTAGTGTTCAATTTCTTAAAGTGGCCAGTGATTTCAATAGGCAGCAGCAGCCTCTAATGTGCTAGTGATGGCTATTTAACAGTCTGATGGCCTTGAGATTGAAGCTGTTTTTCATTCTCTCGGTCCCAGCTTTGATGGACCTGTACTGACCTCGCCTTCTGGATGATTGCGGGGTGAACAGGCAGTGGCTCGGGTGGTTGATGTCCTTGATGATCTTTTTGGCCTTCCTGTGACATCGGGTGCTGTAGGTGTCTTGGAGGGCGGGTAGTTTGTAATGCGTTCGGCAGACCGCACCACCCTCTGGAGAGCCCTGCGGTTGCGGGCGGTGCAGTTGCCGTACCAGGCGGTGATACAGCCCGACAGGATGCTCTCAATTGTGCATCTGTAAAAGTTTGTGAGGGTTTTAGGTGCCAAGCCAAATTTCTTCAGCCTCCTGAGGTTGAAGAGGCTCTGTTGCGCCTTCTTCACCACACTGTCTGCGTGGGTAGACCATTTCAGTTTGTCAGTGATGTGTACGCCAAGGAGCTTGAAGCTTTCCACCTTCTCCACTGCGGTCCCGTCGATGTGGATAGGGGGGTGCACCCTCTGCTGTTTCCTGAAGTCCACGATCATCTCCTTTGTTTTGTTTTGTTGACGTTGAGTGAGAGGTTATTTTCCTGGCACCAAACTCCCAGAGCCCTCACCTCCTCCCTGTAGGCTGTCTCGTCATTGTTGGTAATCAGGCCTACTACTGTTGTGTCGTCTGCAAACTCGATAATTGAGTTGGAGGCGTGCTTGGCCACGCAGTCATGGGTGAACAGGGAGTACAGGAGGGGGTTGAGCACGCACCCTTGTGGGGCCCCAGTGTTGAGGATCAGCGACGTGGAGATGTTGTTTCCTACCTTCACCACCTGGGGGCGGCCCATCAGGAAGTCCAGGACCCAGTTGCACAGGGCGGGGTTCAGACCCAGGGCCTCGAGCTTAATGATGAGCTTGGAGGGTACTATGGTGTTGAAGGCTGAGCTATAGTCAATGAACAGCATTCTTACATAGGTATTCCTCTTGTCCAGATGGGATAGGACAGTGTGCAGTGTGATGGCGATTGCATCGTCTGTGGATCTATTGGGGCGGTAAGCAAATAAACAGCGAGTAGCAGCAGTGTAAAAACACTGTCCGGGTGGCCATTTGATTAATTGTTCAGCAGTCTTATGGCTTGGGGGAAGAAGCTGTTAAGGAGCCTTTTGGTCCTAGACTTGACGCTCCGGTACCGCTTGCCGTGCGGTAGCATAGAGAACAGTCTATGACTTGGGTGACTGGAGTCGTTGACAATTTTTTGGGGCCTTCCTCTGACACCACCTAGTATATAGGTCCTGGATGGCAGGAAGCTTGGCCCCAGTGATGTACTGGGCCGTACGCACTACCCTCTGTAGCACCTTATGGTCAGATGCCGAGCAGTTGCCATACCAGGCGGTGATGCAACCGGTCAGGATGCTCTCGATGGTGCAGCTGTAGAACCTTTTGAGGATCTGGGGACCCATGCCAAATCTTTTCAGTCTCCTGAGGGGGAAAAGGTGTTGTTGTGCGCTCTTCACGACTGTCTTGGTGTGTTTGGACCATGATAGTTTGTTGGTGACGTGGACACCGAATTTTGTGATCGCAGCATTTAGGTTTGCATATTCAGACCCAACGCGAATAAACTCCATTTCTAGAATGTTAAAGATTTCACGCCCCAGGTAGCTGGGTTTATATTGTAGTGATCCCTTGACAAGTGACGCGCTTGATGTTTGAGTTTGACAACTGTCAAACTCAGATTACACCCACACACCACGGCTGTTATCGTTGTTATTGGTTTTGCATTGTTCACTGATAATTCTCATTCCCATGATTGGCCTTTTCCTGCTGTACTGACTGTGTTTGCATGATTTGACAGAGTTTCAGAAAGCTCAATGTTTTTTTATGGAAGTTTGATATGCATGTGTGTGCCCCCTTAATCCCTATTTTCCTCTATTTGGTCTGCCCAAAATCTCTCAAAGAATGTGCCTCTTTTCCACATTCAATGCATTTTCTAGTATACAGTGAGGGAAAAAAGTATTTGATCCCCTGCTGATTTTGTACGTTTGCCCACTGACAAAGAAATGATCAGTCTATCATTTTAATGGTAGGTTTATTTGAACAGTGAGAGACAGAATAACAACAAAAATATCCAGAAAAACACATGTCAAAAATGTTATAAATTGATTTGCATTTTAATGAGGGAAATAAGTATTTGACCCCCTCTCAATCAGAAAGATTTCTGGCTCCCATGTGTCTTTTATACAGGTAACGAGCTGAGATTAGGAGCACACACTTAAAGGGAGTGCTCCTAATCTCAGTTTGTTACCTGTATAAAAGACACCTGTCCACAGAAGCAATCAATCAATCAGATTCCAAACTCTCCACCATGGCCAAGACCAAAGAGCTCTCCAAGGATGTCAGGGACAAGATTGTAGACCTACACAAGGCTGGAATGGGCTACAAGACCATCGCCAAGCAGCTTGGTGAGAAGGTGACAACAGTTGGTGCGATTATTCGCAAATGGAAGACACACAAAATAACTGTCAATCTCCCTCGGCTTGGGGCTCCATGCAAGTTCTCACCTCGTGGAGTTGCAATGATCATGAGAACGGTGAGGAATCAGCCCAGAACTACACGGGAGGATCTTGTCAATGATCTCAAGGAAGCTGGGACCATAGTCACCAAGAAAACAATTGGTAACACACTACGCCGTGAAGGACTGAAATCCTGCAGCGCCCGCAAAGGTCCCCCTGCTCAAGAAAGCACATATACATGCCCGTCTGAAGTTTGCCAATGAACATCTGAATGATTCAGAGGAGAACTGGGTGAAAGGGTTGTGGTCAGATGAGACCAAAATGGAGCTCTTTGGAATCAACTCATCTCGCCGTGTTTGGAGGAGGAGGAATGCTGCCTATGACCCCAAGAACACCATCCCCACCGTCAAAAATGGAGGTGGAAACATTATGCTTTGGGGGTGTTTTTCTGCTAAGGGGACAGGACAACTTCACCGCATCAAAGGGATGATTGATGGGGCCATGTACCGTCAAATCTTGGGTGAGAACCTCCTTCCCTCAGCCAGGGCATTGAAAATTTGTCGTGGATGGGTATTCCAGCATGACAATGACCCAAAACACACGGCCAAGGCAACAAAGGAGTGGCTCAAGAAGAAGCACATTAAGGTCCTGGAGTGGCCTAGTCAGTCTCCAGACCTTAATCCCATAGAAAATCTGTGGAGGGAGCTGAAGGTTCGAGTTGCCAAACGTCAGCCTCGAAACCTTAATGACTTGGAGAAGATCTGCAAAGAGGAGTGGGACAAAATCCCTCCTGAGATGTGTGCAAACCTGGTGGCCAACTACAAGAAACGTCTGACCTCAGTGATTGCCAACAAGGGTTTTGCCACCAAGTACTAAGTCATGTTTTGCAGAGGGGTCAAATACTTATTTCCCACATTAAAATGCAAATCAATTTATAACATTTTTGATATGTTTTTCTGGATTTTTTTGTTGTTATTCTGTCTCTCACTTTTCAAATAAACCTACCATTAAAATTATAGACTGATCATGTCTTTGTCAGTGGGCAAATGTACAAAATCAGCAGGGGATTAAATACTTTTTTCCCTCACTGTATGTGCTTGACAGGCCAGCTGCTTCAATACTGAATTACTTCAATATGAACTCAGGCTGGCCATTTTAAAGTGCAGGTTGTATCAATGAATAAATTTATATCAATTATAGGGCAGTGCAAATGTTCCAGTTACAATACATTCGGAAAGTATTCAGACCCCTTGACTTTTTCCACATGATTCATAAATTGATTAAATAGTGTTTTGCCCTGATCAATCTACACCATACCCCATAATGACAAAGCAAAAACAGGTTTTTAGACATTTTAGCTAGTTTATAGAAAAACAGAAATATCACATTTACATAAGTATTCAGACCCTTTACTCAGTACTTTGTTGAAGCACCTTTGGCAGCCATTCCAGCCTCGAGTCTTCTTGGGTATAACGCTACAAGCTTGGCACACATGTATTTGGGGAGTTTCTCCCATTCTTCTCTGCAGATCTTCTCAAGCTTTGTCCGGTTGGATGGGGAGCGTCACTGCACAGCTATTTTCAGGTCACTCCAGAGATGTTCGATCGGGTTCAAGTCCGGGCTCTGGCTGGGCCACTCAAGGACATTCAGAGACTTGTCCTGAAGCCACTCCTGTGTTGTCTTGGCTGTGTGCTTAGGGTGGTTGTCCTGTTGGAAGGTGAACCTTCACCCCAGTCTGAGGTCCTGAGCGCTCTGGAGCAGGTTTATTTTTTTCTGAGAATCTTGTTTCTCATGGTCTGAGAGTCGTTAGAGAAAGTCCAAGCGGGCTGTTATGTGGCTTTTACTGAGGAGTGGCTTCCGTCTGGCCACTCTACCATAAAGGCCTGATTGGTGGAGTGCTGCAGAGATGGTTGTCCTTCTGGAAGGTTCTCCCATCTCCACAGGGGAACTCTGGAGTTCTTGGTCACCTCCCTGACCAAGGCCCTTCTCCCCAGATTGCTCAGTTTGGCCGGCGGCCAGCTCTAGGAAGGGTTCCAAACTTCTTCCATTTAAGAATGATTGAGGCCACTGTGTTCTTGGGGAACTTCAATGCTGCAGACATTTGTTGGTACCCTTCCCCAGATCTGTGCCTCGACACAATCCTGTCTCGGAGCTCTACGGACAATTCCTTCGACCTCATGGCTTGGTTTTTGCTCTGGCATGCACTGTCAACTGTGTGACCTTATAGAGACAGGTGTGTGCCTTTCCAAATCATGTCCAATCAATTGAATTGACCACAGGTGGACTCCAATCAAGTTGTAGAAACATCTCAGGGATAGTCAATGGAAACAGGATGCACCTGATATCAATTTCGAGTCTCATAGCAAAGGGTCTGAATACGTACAGTACCAGTCAAAAGTTTGGACACACCTACTCATTCAAGGGTTTTTCTTTATTTTTACTATTTTCTACATTGTAGAATAGTAGTGAAGACATCAAAACTATGAAATAACACATATGGAATCATGTGGTAACCAGAAAAGTGTTAAACACATCAAAATATATTTTATATTTGAGACTCTTCAAAGTAGCCACCCTTTTCCTTGATGATAGCTTTGCACACTCTTGGCATTCTCTCAACCAGCTTCACCTGGAATGCTTTTCCAACAGTCTTGAAGGAGTTCCCACACATGCTGAACACTTGTTGGCTGCTTTTCCTTTACTCTGCCATCCGACTCAACCCAATTGAGATGGTTTGGGATGAGGTCAGGGGATTGTGGAGGCCAGGTCATCTGATGCAGCACTCCATCACTCTCCTTCTTGGTCAAATAGCCCTTACACTGCCTGGATGTGTGTTGAGTCATTGTCCTGTTGAAAAACAAATGATAGTCCCACTAAGCCCAAACCAGATGGGATGGCGTATCACTGCAAAATGCTGTGGTAGCCATGCTGGTTAAGTGTGACTTGAATTCTAAATAAATCACAGACATTGTCGCCAGCAATGCACCCCCACACCATAACACCACCTCCTCCATGCTTTACAGTGGGAACTACACATGCAGAGATCATCCGTTCACCCACACCGCGTCTCACAAAGACACAGCGGTTTGAACCAAAAATCTCACATTTGGACTCCAGACCAAAGGACAAATTTCCACCGGTCTAATGTCCATTGCTAGTGTTTCTTGGCCCAAGCAAGTCTCTTCTTCTTATTGGTGTCCTTTAGTAGTGGTTTCTTTGCAGCAATTCGACCATGAAGGCCTGATTCACACAGTCCCCTCTGAACAGTTGAAGTTGAGATGTATCTGTGACTTGAACTCTGTGAAGCATTTATTTGGGCTGCAATTTCTGAGGCTGTTAACTCTAATGAACTTATCCTCTGCAGCCGAGGTAACTCTGGGTCTTCCATTCCTGTGGCGGTCCTCATGAGAGCCAGTTTCATCATAGCGCTTGATGGTTTTTGTGACTTCACTTGAAGAAACGTTCAATGTTCTTGACATTTTCCGTATTGACTGACCTTCATGTCTTAAAGTAATGATGGACTGTCGTTTTTCTTTGCTTATTTGAGCTGTTCTTGCCATAATATGGACTTTTACCAAATATGGCTAACTTCTGTATACCCCCCCCCCACCTTGTCACAACACAACTGATTGGCTCAAACGCATTAAGACGAAATAAATTCCACAAAATAACTTTTAACAAGGCACACCTGTTAATTGAAATGCATTCCAGTTGACTACCTCATGAAGCTGGTTGAGAGAATGCCAAGAGTGTGCAAAGCTGTCATCAAGGCAAAGGGTGGGTTTTTGAAGAATCTCAAATATAAAATATATTTTATTCTACAATGTAGAAAATAGTAAAAATAAAGAAAAACCCTTGAATGAGTAGGTGTGTCCAAACTATTGACTGGTAGTGTATGTATATAAGGTTTTTCTGTTTTTAAAGTTGTAATACATTTTCAAACATTTCTAAAAAACTTTTTTCGCTTTGTCATTATGGGGTATTGTGTGTAGATTGGTGAGAATTCAATATATTTTTTATCCATTTTAGAATAAGGCTGTAACGTAACAAAATGTGGAAAAAGTCAAGGGGTCTGAATACTTTCCGAAGGCACTGTATTTGAGGTGAAGCTAAATAAATACATAGATTGTTGTCATTGTCAACATCCAACAATCATCCACTCTGACTTCCCCATTATTATTTAGCACATTGCCCATGTCATCCAGGCCCAATCAGTCCCTTTGATGGGGGGCTATGATAACTGTAAACTGATAACTTCTCTTACAATTGGCAGACTATGATTTCGTAATGGTCTGGCCTTTGGCGGCACATTCCTGCATTGTTTTTTTTTTGTGTGGTGTGGTGTGAGGTAGGGGCCTATAAAATCAGTTTAATATTTTGCCTGATTACGTTTTGTTTTTCAAGGTTTCCATTTCCCCCAGTATTTTCACGTTTTCGCTCTCAAAATCACACTTTTATAAATAGAAAAACAACTAAATTGGATGTTCTAAGTCCACAACCATGCTTAGACCACACCAGGAGACTACTTTTAAGGTATTGGAAGAATTTGATCAATTTCTGTTTTGGGCTGTAGTTACCCTTTAATTATTGTGTGCAAGAGGCTGTTGTTTAGCAGTGTTTTGTGATGGTAGAGTTTGCAAAACAAATAACCACTGGATTGATGCAAATAATAATTATATCATTCTGCCAGTAAGCATAGGCTACATTGTAGTTAACATTTAATTGAGAAGGTTTTTGGGAAAGCCTTTCCATCTACCAGAATACTTTTTGTTAGCATCATCGCTAACGGCTACACAAAGTGGTAGTCACGCTCACCACACAGACAAGGGAAATGATCCTTGCCTCTTCAGAAAGTTGCAAGAAATACAAATCACTGATGCATTCTGTTCATGTCTTATGATAAACTTGGCCAAATTAATTCATTTTCAATACATTTAGTTGATTCCCTACTAAGTTCAATACATGTTTTTTATATTGTTGAATTCCGTTTTAATGCGTGATTACGTCCAAATTCTCTGCATCGTGGATTTTATAGGGCCCTAGAGAGGAGAGCGCAGAATGGGTAATGTTGTTGGGACCTGCTCCAGGGCAGCATCTCCAGGCTTTCAGGATATGATCTATCCCACCATGGGATTTTCCAGGAGTGAGAACATCAGACCGACTGCTAGATAGAGAGAGTCTCGCTGGCTCCCCAATCAACTCTAAAGCCCACCATGTCACAAGCCTTGGCTTAAAATCTCTAGGTCAAATTTAGATGACCCACCTCACCCCATGCACCCTCCAAAGAAAGGAGAAGTAAGTCAAATCCATTCTTCTGATCCTAACAAATAAGTGTTTTTAGGCACTGAACACACCAGTTATGGTGTGGCCTTAGTTCCACCACAAAAATGTATTGAAATGCACTCCACTGCCCAATTCCATAGCAATACTATGATAACAATGTTTTTCCTGGCTTTCCCGTAGGAAATACATTGTTAGAATTAAGAATAAAACTGAATCACTACCATGGTGTGTTGAAGTTGATATAAAGGGAGTGTGCAGTGGTGTGGTCTGAAGATTAATTATTAGAAGGTTACTGTGAAGTGTGGATGAATGGTAACAAGCCAGAACTACAAAGAGGTGCTATCCATTCTCCAGGGTTAGCTCTCTGCATGGCCTCTCTGCAGGTGTGCTCTCAGACCAGGACTCAGGAATATTCTGGAACCTTCAGTGTTCCATTTCAAACGAAGGTTTGCAATTTATCATGTGTCAATAAGTGTAGGCTGTTATTACATTTAAATGACATTACACTAAGCTAGATGTGATCACAGAGCAATAAAGTGGGTAATTGCTTATCCTGCCCAGTGCCTAGCCCAGGTCAAACTATCAACAGCTGGTGTGTTCTTAAAAGCCCAGTGCAGTCAAAAACAAGATTTTCCTGTGTTTTATATATATCCACACTATGAGGTTGGAATAATACTGTGAAAATTATGATAATGCCCTGTTAGTGTAAGCACTGTTTGAAAAAGCTGCTTGAAATTTCAGCCTGTTTAGGTGGGATGGAGTTAAGACCTGCCTGGTGACATCACCAGGTGGTAAATTAGTTAATAGACCCGAAAGAAAGAGTTCCAAACCTCTCTGCCAATAACAGCTAGTTTTCAGTTTTCCTCTCCACACTCAGACTACTCCCAGACAGTCCTATCAAAATTCTTGCTTGAGAAATTGCTCTTTGCTAAGAAGCATTTTTCTTCTCTGTTTTCAATTCAAATTGTAAAAAAAAAAAATCACAGTAAGGTACTTCATTGTTACACGGAAATGATTTGATATTGAGATAAAAAAACGGCTGCATTGGACGTTTTAAGGTAGGTGAGGTGTGTGATTAGTAATGACAAAGAGGCAGGTTCAAAGTCACTAGTTGGAGGTCTCAAGCCCCCTGCTTTACAACCAGGGAACACCCATGCCAGGATTTCACTGTGGAATTAGATGTTCCTCAGACAAGACGCTATGCTTCAGAGAGATTTCTTTCTCTGGCTATGTCCTAGATGGCCTCAGCGGCTAGCAAGTCATCTGTAGTTACCTGTTTTGGGGGATACTCAAATATCTGCCCTACTTTAGGCTTGATTTTGACATTTAATATAGGCTCCTCACTCCCACCCCTCTCACCCTCTCCCTCTTTCTCTCCCTCCCTCTCTTCTGTCTGTGTAAACCTACACTCAGCACAAATAGACAGTGGGTGTTGGCTCATTGCACAGAGGAAGGGCTGGGGTTAACTTCTCCCTGACTGAAGTTTTCATAGGTAGCTCTTCAAAGAGGCCAGCAGAGCAGAATAACATGGTCTACATTTATAGCTGTACTCTGTGCACTCTGTTGAATAAAGTGTGTTCTGAGCAATGTATGATGACTAAATTGCCTCCCCAGCAAGACAGAGGTTAATCTCACCACACACTCTCTAGAGGGTTATGTTTTTTTTCCTGCTGTGATTTTTATTCTGCTGTTGTACACTAATCAAACACAGCGACAGCTGAGAGGAGAGAGGATATGAGTGAGTGTATGACTCAGTCATGTTAGGTCTCCACATACAGACTACTGGACCCCCAGGGACTTGACACGGTTACTGAGGAGACACGAGGAGGAATCATCTGGTTTACCATGGGACTTGGGGAGATTTGTCATGTTTTTTTCTCGCTTACTCAAAGACACAGCATTGTAAAGCAGAGTATCCCTGGCAGTACCAAGGAAGTGAGTGTAGGAAATGCTGTGCTATCAGTGAATAACTCACAGTGTGCCTTCTCCTTTGATGAATGCCACAAAGGGAACTTTATAGCATTTAATCTTAGTGCCATCTGTAAGGAAGCTTATCTATTCATGTTAAATAAATGTTGGGGAAAATATTTGACTCAATAAAATGTTCCCATGTTCTTTGACCTGACTGCCCTGGAGTTTCAAGTGGTTGAAGGAGGCTTGTAAAGGAAACTATGTAGCTTGTCTCCGGGGATTCAGGATTCTCATCCAGTTGGGATGTGAAAAGGCATTGTCATGAGTTCTCAAACTGTTTCCACTCACTGAGAAATGTACTGGTGACAGCACAGGAAATAGTTATCCTAGGGCAGTTCTGTTATGGGAACTGAAGACATTTCAATAAACAGAAGAGGTGGACGAACACCCTTAGATGGGTTTGTGTGGTGAAGTATTACAACATAGATTTCACAATATATGGCCATATAAACATCTACATTTTAGGGATTTAACGTTTTTTATACCATGGGCCTACTAACATATTTAGCTCCCAGATATATAATCAAAACATGTGTGTTCTGATCTATTTGTTTGATCTAACAAAAGTCTGACTATTCCCCAGGCCAGATTTAACTACCCTCCATCCGCACTACTTGGTGCTCAGAATGCGTAAAATGATGAGGAGAGCGAGAGAGAAACCGGGGCATTATAAAGCAAAGGGTAGCAGGATTTGGTGTGACTGACTGGGGAAGTTGGGCATTCCTCGTGTGAATTAGAACTCCAGATCCAAATGCAGAGGTTTTACGCCCAGCACATACCTTCCACATTAGTCAGTCTAGCCTGCCAGTGGAGAGGACAGAGCAGAGTCGACTGTGGGGCTGGGAGAAGGGCCCTGGTCCACACACTACACAGTGTGTGAAAGAGAGTGAAAAAAGAACGAGAGAAATGGAGAGACAGAGCGAGAGGATAGTATTGGCATGATGACAGAAGAGGAAAGGGCATAGAGATGCACTGGAGGAAGGAGAAAGAGAGTAGAGGCACTGAATTGAGAGACAGAGATGAGCGGCTGGAGAAAGAGTCACAAGATGACCCTCACAGTGTGGAAAGACAGACCATCCAGTCTAAATAAAGCAGAGAGTGTTCTAGCACATGGCCCAGCTGTGACCCTGCAGGAATGCATTCTCTCCAGTCTGAACCAGTCAGGTCACACATGGGAATATCACATCAGATGAATCAGCTAGGCCTAAAATAATCGCACAAAGTACAGTAAAATCCCAGGCTGGATGTTTTAATAATTTTGTCCGACTGCGTCCATAAAGCAGTGCAGGTGCCACAGAGTAAAGGGCAGGTAGAGGCCCGGTCTATAGTGCGGTGTCAGTGAAGTATCAGATGGAGGATGCTTTTCTAATTAAATCAGTGGTCCAGATGAGTTGGGTAGTACAATGATCCAGGTGTTTGATTCCAGGCTCTGACCCCTCCATTAGTTCACTCATTTCAGGGCATACATTTAAATTCCAATGCAAGATTTGAAAAGAGCCATGTTTTTTCAATGAAGACTCTTTGGTTCTTTTGCTGGAAATTGTATTCCCTTCCTGAATTGAAAGGACATTGACCCCAACCCTGCCCTCCATTGTGCAGAGAGAGAGAGAGGATGTGATGAATTTCAGTGGCTCTCAGCTTCCAGTAAGATTGTAGCCCAAATCATCCCATGTAATCAGCTGTCTAAAAAAAGCCTGGCTCCATTCAGACCTCTATATTTACAGAGCGTGAGAGTGTGGGAGGACACTTGAATTGAAGGAATGATCGAGAGTGAATGGGATGGAGAGACTGAATAAGAGAGTGAGGGCACAAAGGAGGAGAGGAATTAGTGGTGTGATGGAATTTAATTAATTTATGTTGCTCAGCTCAGAGAGGCCAGGTAGCTTAAGCCCTCTCTATCTCTTATGCATATCCAATGGCATTGAGCAGGTGCTGGATAGCTTTAACTTAAGCTTTTGTTCCATGTGTTTGTGTCTAAACCCTCACTTGTCTTCAAGAGTCATTTGCCTCCCCTCTCTTGTATTTCTGTGCCCCAAGGCCCTATTTTAGGAGAAGCATTGTAGATTATTGTAAATGGAAGGTAGAGGAGAAAAGGGAGTGTTAGCTTCTCAAAGTGTGACTAAAAGCTGTTCAAATGGGGTTCCTTAATCTGAGGCAGGAAATGTGAACTTCTGCTTCCTGTGACTTCAAAAGGCCTAATAATGGGCTCAAATAGGAGATATTTCACAGGCAGCATTCCCAGCAGGGCCTAATTTCCTTCCAACTGTAGAGTCAGGTGTTTCATGGTCCTCATGGAGCGAATACACTCCCCTTCAAACCTGCTTTCATCTATTATTCTACCTTTTCCCGTAAGGACTTTCATTTGGTCGGTTAAAATACATAGTTCCCTTCTTTCCTCCTGTAAAGATGCAGTTCTTGAGCACTGTCAATTTGGGCGGTGAAATGTTCTTGTGGTATTCTGGAGACCTATTTCTTTGTCTATTTTTGCCTGTCAGTGTGGCTGTGTTTGTTTGTGTCTGTCTGTGTGCATGTTTTTGGGGCTCAGAGGCTTGGAAGTCTGTCAGATATCCTATGTAGAGGTTTATTAGACACCCCTACTTTACAACACCAGACTAGATTTTCATAGTGACTTTTAGATTTGTCTCATCTGTTAAAGTGATGTGTCTGCAGTATAAATGCAGCGTTATGTGTACAAAAATAAAGATGTACACAGCCTAAGAATCCTGGAGGGTGTCATTTTAGGCCAGGTGCACTGCCTACACCATTCACCATGGCAAAGCATTCAGGGATTTATACCCAACCTACTCTAATGGCAGCGTGAAGGAAATGATGGTTGCCTCTTTATCGAATGAAGTGCTAGATCCAAACTTGAGATAGCCTATATGCAACGTTCATGCATTGATATTAATGGAAGAGTTTTGCACAAAGATTTGAGTTATGATTGCTTGTCTCAGATTCAACTCTGACTCTCTCCCCTCCTATGTGTTAATGTGCTCTGCCCTGAAACTATATTTTTACTCCTTTTATCTATTTTAAATTGACATTCCTTCCATCTTTGACATTCCCTCCATCTATCAGCTTACAGGAACCAGTATTTCAACTGACATTTACTATCATAATTTGCATCACATTTTTCTCCCACTTAGCCACTACTAATGGTCCTGACCGACTACTCTGTAAGATTGTGTTAAAAGCAGTGCAATTGCTGCAGGGTGTTTGTTACACAGCATCAAGCACAAACAAACCATTTAAAAATGACTTCCACCATGCTGGGGGTCCAGACCAGTGTTCAGGCTCACAATACTTGGTGTATGTATTCTAAGTTTACTCATATGGGCTAGGTAAACTGGATACAGGCGTCAATAAGCCTTGAGTTTGCCAGCATTTCCATTCTGTTTTCAATTGCCTGCAAAATGTGAACATACCTACCAAATAGGATTTTGTATTTAATGGCTGTGTGTGTGTGGAGACAGAGTTCATGTAATTCTGTCTAAAACATTTCCCACTGTACAGTAATGACAGCCTTGCACACAGTAGCCCTCAAGTTTATTTTTATTAGACATTTATGGCTATGTATATTCCCGGGTAAATATTGTTTTTCTGAATATGTTACAGAGAATTTGACAGCTGGTGCTAATCCCAAGCAAGTTACATTATGAAAGATCAATAATATGTAGAAACGTTCAAAGTGACTTGTATGATGAACTCAGAAGTGAAATGGTGATGATAGTTAGTGTCCTCCAGAGAGCTCATCAGCCTATCCTGATTAAGTTACACTCAGCTCAGATGTTTGGAACAAAACAATGGCAAAATATTCCTCCAGAAACCAAACATATGTTATTGTGGACACTGGATCTGGCGGAGATGGAGGAATAGTCACAATAGCTAAGAAACACAAACCTCCTCTCCTCCACTCTTTCTGTGATTCACTTCCAGCACTGTGTGGACTTGGAGGAGGAAAAGGAAGCCAGAGACATTTGTTCCTTGACATTCTGGTGTGATTCTGTCTGACTTTGCCCGTGCCAGCTGGAGACAGGATGTAGGGTCAATGAATTGCCATCCAAAAGCCTCATCACACTTGTCCAATGTCCCAGGATGTTATGGATGGCCACATTGTCTTATGGCACCACCAGACAGGATGGAGGTGCTGAGGGCCTGGGGGCACTGATACTTTTATTCTGGGGTTCTATTCCCTCACAAAGCCTTCTACCACTGTGTAAACACTGCCACAACAGCCCTGTACTGGTGGGAAACATGGAGAGGCTGGCAGGTGGGTTACAGCTGCTGGTGTTGACAAACACACACGATAATGGTTGGTGCTGGTTGGGAACGAAGGGTTGCCACTTTGTTCCTATATGGAATATCAGCTAGTTAAGTGGCACCTGTTTGGTGGTGATGCCGTCTGATCTGTGGTGCTCATAATGGTGGGTGCTTGCATTTACATGTAATAAACATAAATTCCTCTTGAACTAATATCAGAAGGCTAGCAACGCAACAGACCCTTTAGTAGATGTACAGTGCCTTTATAAACTATTCACACCCCTTTACTTTTTCCACATTGTTGTTACAAAGTGGGATTAAAATTGATTAAATTGTCCTTTTTTGTCAACGATCTACACAATACTCTGTAATGTCAGAGGAAGAAAAATCCTAACCTTTCATTAATATATCTTGGTTAGATAAGTATTCAATCCCTGAGTCAATACATGTTTAGAATCACCTTTGGCAGCGATTACAGCTGTGAGTCATTCTGGGTAAGTCTCTAAGAGCTTTGCACACCTGGATTGTACAATATTTGCCCATTATTCTTTAGAAATTCTTCAAGTCAAGTTGGTTGTTTATCATTGCTAGACTGCCATTTTCAAGTCTTGCCATAGATCTTCAAGCCAATTTAAGTCAAAACTGTAACTAGGCCACTCAAGAACATTCAACGTCGTCTTGGTAAGCAACTCCGGTGTATATTTGGCATTGTGTTGTAGGTAATTGTCCTGCTGAAAGGTGAATCTCCCAGTGTCTGTTGGAAAGCAGACTGAACCAGGTTTTCCTCTAGGATTTTGCCTGTGCTTAGCTCTATTCCGTTTCTTTTTATCCTAAAAAACTCCCTAGTCCTTGCCGATGACACGCATACTCATAACATGATGCAGCCACCACCATGCTTGAAAATATAAAGAGTGTTACTCAGTGATGTGTTGTGATGGATTTGCCCCAAATATAACGCTTTGTATTCAGGAGAAAAAGTTCATTTCTTTGCCATATTACTTTAGTGCCTTAATATAAACAGGATGCATGTTTTGGAATATTTTTATTCTGTACAGGCTTCCTTCTTTTCACTCTGTCATTTATGTTAGTATTGTGGAGTAACTACAATGTTGTTGATCCATCCTCAGTTTTCTCCTATCATAGTCATTAAACTCTGTAACTGTTTTAAAGTCCCCATTGGCCTCATGGTGAAATCCCTGAGCGGTTTCCTTCCTCTACAGCAACTGAGTTAGGAAGGACGCCTGTATCTTTGTAGTGACTGGGTGTATTGATACACCATCCAAAGTGTAATTATTAACTGTACCATGCTCAAAGGGATATTCAATATCTGCTTTTTTTTTTACCGATCTACCAGTAGGTGCCCTTATATATATATATTTTTTTTATGGGGGTCGATCAGCTTAATATTGCAGATAGATTGTAACTTCTATCAATGTAATTGTCTGCATCACTTCCAATCCCCCATGTTTTTTATATATATACTCCCCTTTATTACTTTTCAACCCCGCCATCCTTTCCCTACTTGGAGTAAATTAGTGAACAACAATGCCCAGGCCTCTACTTCCAGCCTATACTTACTATCTACACCTTATGGACACGGTCAATTTTACAATAATTCTATTTTATTTGTTTTTTTTTGTTTTTGCTCCTGAACTTCTTCTACTCTCAACCTCTCCGATCATTTTCATGATGTCCATCCGGTTTGCTTCTATATGCCATATCTTTCTAACTGTGCTCTTTCCCAATAGCTCCCAACATACAACCTATATACTTATTATGGACACAGTATGCTTACATTATTAGTTATCTTGTTGTTATTTGTTATTAGTCCCATCCTTCAACTCCATTCAATGCCTCCCATCTATCTCTTAACACCATCCATATAGGATTTCTATTTGCCATATATATTTCAACCGTACTGTGATGTTTTACAAAAGTTCTGAACCTTTCTATTCTCATTGCTTCTACAGATTGTGAATTAAAAATAAACATTTTTGCTAAAAGTATTATTATATTATTGATCGATTGACTATGACTTTTCAGATCACCCAGTAATGCTATCTGCAAGGTTAGCTCCAGGTAAATATTGCAATCCTTTAGCCATTCCTGGACCTGTGTCCAAAAACAAGCTACAAATGGACAGAACCAAAACAAATGATCTAATGATTATGTCTCTTCACAGCAAAATCTGCAGAGCTGGGAAGATTGTATCCCCCATATAAATAACAAGAAGGTGCCCTTCTTTGCGACCCATTGGAAAACCTCCCTGGTCTTTGTGGTTGAATCTGTGCTTGAAATGTACTACTCGACTGCGGGACCTTACAGATAATTGTATGTGTGGGGTACAGAGATGGGTTAGTCATTTAAAAATCATGTTAAACACTATTATTGCACACAGAGGGAGTCCATGCAACTTATTATGTGACTTGTTAAGCATATCTTTACTCCTGAACTTATTTAGGCTTGCCATAACAAAAGGATTGAATTGACTCAAGACATTTCAGTTTTTCATTTTTTATTAATTTGTAAATATTTCTAAAAACAATTCCACTTTGACATTATGGGGTATTGTGTGTAGATCAGTGACACAATCTCCATGTAATCAATTTTCAGGCTGTAACACAACAAAATGTGGAAAAGGTTTCTGAAGGCACTGTAGCTTGTGTGAATCTCAGCTTGTATCTCCAGTTGAGGTTTCTCTCTCCAATGTCTGTCTCATTGTGTGTTTTGTCTTGTCTGAAACCTACTAGCAAGGTTAGACGGTCTGACACAGTGTACACTGATACGTCTTTATCCTGTAGCCATTTGTTCATTCTCCGAGGAACACAAAGGCTCTAGTGTTTACTGTTGTCCTTGGCATCCTCCACACAGCCAATGTCTCTCTTTGTTTAGAGGAGGAAGGTGTCAGTTAGTTAGTAGGCACATTTTCTGCGTAGCCATGCAAATGTAACCAGACAATGCCGTTCCTCATCTCGTGAGGTATTAGTCATGTCAACCAGACCACACTACATAGAGGTAGATAGATATATCCTATTCTTCTTCAAGCTTATTCCTTGTCCAAGTGAATGTGTCCTCACCACCTTAAATTGAGTTTGTCCAGAACATTCCTTGCGGTGCAAGTGTGTTGACCTCTTGGCGGCAAACCAATCTATGATTGCCAGCCTGCCAGGGACAAATGAAAAGGACTGCAATGCTTAAAGACTAGAGTTGTACAGCCATAAGCTAGACAGATGTCTTCAGAGAGCAGAGAAACCCTGCCCATTAGAGCCTCAGCTTTACTAGCACTGTCTAAGATCCAACATCATTATTTTCATCAGTTCGTTTCTCAGTGTGGCATCGTTCTCCTGGCTCTCTATCTGTTACTCTGCCTGGAAACTGACCTGGAATTATGTCATTAACAGACGTGCTTCAGAAGGGAGGCGGGATGGGGTTGAAAGAGAAATGTATACTTTTGAAACAACATTTTTCAGTGTATGTATTTTTCTTTCATTTAGTATGCAGCCTCATGGCATTTCCATACGCCCAAGGCTGCCTGCATGCTGGGTAGGGGAGCTGACTGGAGGGTTTCAGGGTGGGGAGAGAGTTCACACATATGCCCTAGGTCTTAGCTCCACTCCTGGTTTTACACACAAGAGCTCCAGGCTTGTAGGAGAAGAGAAAAAACACATTCCTAACAGTTGTGCCAATGAGGTATTTTTTTACATATCTGTTTTCATTTGCAGACAAGGAAGAGCATTATCCATTAAGTTTATCAACAGGAACTGCAGTAACGAACGTGTAATGCCTTCCTCATGGTGTGTTTGTGGCTTTGCATCAGGCATCAGACATGTCCTGAGTGTGTGTGGTTTTGAAGACATTTCCGAACGTCTCAAGGACATTTTCCATCCACTCAGTAACCTTGAGCGGCTATATTGGGCTCGTTTGTGCACACCACCACATCAGTCAGTCTTCTAAGGAGGTGCACTGGGAAGGGTGTGTGTGTGTACATCTGAGTCTACTGTTTGTTTTTTAATCCCTTACTGTGCAGATGTACTATGACATTTCACAACCTACATCAATGTGTGCTGAGCTCTGCTTCGGTATGCTGTGCCTTTCTGGGCTATGAATATGGTATATTTTCAGGATAGCATTGTTCCACTGAAACAGGTCTTCAGGAAAGGAGGAAAAAAGCTACTCAGAAAACCTTGAAGAAACATTTCACCTCCCAGATTGAATAGTGATGTAATGTCTGGTTTTCTGGAAATTGAAAATATCTGTTATTTCACAGATGGAATGCTGCCATAAAATCTTTGTATATTAGCTTGGATCAACAGCATTATCATCAATTATTCCCGGTGTACTTTATCACCTTTTATTATAGGAAAAGTCAATGTTGGTAGTTGAAGTGAATTAATGAAAGAAGAAAATAAGAAAATGAAATTCACATCCTGCTGGTTCAGGTGCTGGATGGAAAAAAAGTGTATGAAATGATGTCATCAATGGGAGCATATCAGTGTTGCGAGCATTATAAAATTCTCTCAGTTGAAGTGAATTAACGAGTTGCCTGTCATTTTTCTCTTCTCATAGCCGCTCTGCCCTTCCTCATCATGTCCATTGTGTTCCGGCCCTACCAGAGGGGTGTGTACTGTGACGATGAGGACATCAAGTACCCCCTCAAACCTGACACCATCACCCACGGCTTGCTGGCTGCAGTCACCATCTCCTGCACTGTCATCATTGTAAGTCCCTCCCTATACTTTCCTCTCTGACACATAGGTGAGCTAAATAACGTCTGTCTACACTGATTCCCAGACCAGTCTCACAAACAGGCGTTTCTATAAGCAGCCAGTGGACCAAACCAGATATCATATTGGAGTGTTGGATGTAATTTAATCATCTTTCTCTCTTCCCATAGATATCATCAGGAGAGGCTTACCTTGTCTATAGTAAGAGGATCCACTCTAACTCCGAGTTCAATGGGTACGTGGCGGCACTCTACAAGGTGCTGGGTACCTTCCTGTTCGGGGCAGCTGTCAGCCAATCACTGACGGACCTGGCCAAGTTCACCATAGGACGCCCTCGGCCCAACTTCATGGCCGTCTGCAACCCCAAGGTCTGCAAAGGCTACGTGCTGGAGATCAACTGCACCGGCAATCCTCGGGACGTCACTGAGTCCAGGTAGTTACTGAGGTAGAGGGCGTCAGGGAAATATTGTTGATGTGGGCATTGCTCAATGCCAGTGGTTAGTGCTGTACTGGAACCAATGCCTGCATATGCTGCAGCTCACTAGAACCAGGGTTGGTGACTACTGCTTTATGCTATGGTAGAAACACACTGAATAGATCAACTGTAGCCTCCACACAGCCATGACAGAAAAAGGTTTTAACAACATATTTGTTTTCTTTCTATTTTCCAGGTTGTCCTTCTACTCGGGCCACTCATCCTTTGGGATGTACTGTATGCTGTTTCTAGCAGTGAGTAAACTACACACACACCCTCATATTCAGCAGTCTCAAATATAGTCAACTGATGCAATACCTCTCCATTTGAAACAGGAGTAATGGGGAATACAGTGGGGGGGAAAAGTATTTAGTCAACCACCAATTGTGCAAGTTCTCCCACTTAAAAAGATGAGAGAGGCCTGTACTTTTCATCATAGGTACACGTCAACTATGACAGACAAATTGAGATTTTTTTTCCAGAAAATCACATTGTAGGATTTTTAATGAATTTATTTGCAAATTATGGTGGAAAATAAGTATTTGGTCACCTACAAACAAGCAAGATTTCTGGCTCTCACAGACCTGTAACTTCTTCTTTAAGAGGCTCCTCTGTCCTCCACTCGTTACCTGTATTAATGGCACCTGTTTGAACTTGTTATCAGTATAAAAGACACCTGTCCACAACCTCAAACAGTCACACTCCAAACTCCACTATGGCCAAGACCAAAGAGCTGTCAAAGGACACCAGAAACAAAATTGTAGACCTGCACCAGGCTGGGAAGACTGAATCTGCAATAGGTAAGCAGCTTGGTTTGAAGAAATCAACTGTGGGAGCAATTATTAGGAAATGGAAGACATACAAGACCGCTGATAGTCTCCCTCGATCTGGGGCTACACGCAAGATCTCACCCCGTGGGGTCAAAATGATCACAAGAACGGTGAGCAAAAATCCCAGAACCACACGGGGGGACCTAGTGAATGACCTGCAGAGAGCTGGGACCAAAGTAACAAAGCCTACCATCAGTAACACACTACGCCGCCAGGGACTCAAATCCTGCAGTGCCAGACGTGTCCCCCTGCTTAAGCCAGTACATGTCCAGGCCCGTCTGAAGTTTGCTAGAGTGCATTTGGATGATCCAGAAGAGGATTGGGAGAATGTCATATGGTCAGATGAAACCAAAATAGAACTTTTTGGTAAAAACTCAACTCGTCGTGTTTGGAGGACAAAGAATGCTGAGTTGCATCCAAAGAACACCATACCTACTGTGAAGCATGGGGGTGGAAACATCATGCTTTGGGGCTGTTTTTTCTGCAAAGGGACCAGGACGACTGATCCGTGTAAAGGAAAGAATGAATGGGGCCATGTATCGTGAGATTTTGAGTGAAAACCTCTTCCATCAGCAAGGGCATTGAAGATGAAACGTGGCTGGGTCTTTCAGCATGACAATGATCCCAAACACACCGCCCGGGCAACGAAGGAGTGGCTTCGTAAGAAGCATTTCAAGGTCCTGGAGTGGCCTAGCCAGTCTCCAGATCTCAACCCCATAGAAAATCTTTGGAGGGAGTTGAAAGTCCGTGTTGCCCAGCGACAGCCCCAAAACATCACTGCTCTAGAGGAGATCTGCATGGAGGAATGGGCCAAAATACCAGCAACAGTGTGTGAAAACCTTGTGAAGACTTACAGAAAACGTTTGACCTGTGTCATTGCCAACAAAGGGTATATAACAAAGTATTGAGAAACTTTTGTTATTGACCAAATACTTATTTTCCACCATAATTTGCAAATAAATTCATTAAAAATCCTACAATGTGATTTTCTGGGGGAAAAAATCTCATTTTGTCTGTCATAGTTGACGTGTACCTATGATGAAAATTACAGGCCTCTCTCATCTTTTTAAGTGGGAGAACTTGCACAATTGGTGGCTGACTAAATACTTTTTTTCCCCACTGTATATGAAAGGCAGAATAGGACAGGATTCACAGAGAGGGATTGTGCTCATATAAGGGCAAGGCAAAGGTTAAGCTGAGGAATTTGGACACACAGGCTAATGCCCTGCTGGACTGGACTGTTATTGACCGGAGATGAAGGCCTGTGTTCTGTTTCTAGTTATCCAGTTCAACTGCCCTGGGCCTTGTCATTGTGTATGGAGCTATGGACCGACAGACAGAGCAGGCAGGCGCCTCGAGCAGACGGCCGGTCCTCAATGCCAATCAAAACAATTAGTCATTCATTCCCTCTGCTTTGTTTAGTCATGTCACAGGCCCTTTGATATTCCCTAGTATGCGTGATTCATATCTCCAGCTCCCTACAAGTGTCCTACAGTGTTGAATGCTGAGATTGAGTGTATGTGTGATAGGGGGGCATGCATGGATGCCAACTTACACACCTACTACAGGAGGAGCCTGGTAGCAGCCCAAAGGAATGAATGTGCCAGATAGACATTCTGGCAGCAGCTCTCCTCTTCTGTGAAAAGGGTTTTCAGTCCGTAGGCATAAATTAGATCAGCATTCAACACCTTTTCACGCTTTATGCGATTCTAAGCATACCGTATTTCAGTTTTTGCTTGGGAGTTGATTTAAAGATACATTCTTGCCATTTACATTTTTATTTGACGACTGTACTGTATTTATATGTACTGATGATGTGATGGCTAGCATTGTGAAATAGCTAAACAACATGCTTTCATTAAAAAAAAATACATTTTTAGACATTTAGCAGACGCTCTTATCCAGAGCGACTTACAGTTAGTGAGTGCATACATTTTCATACTACATAGCCACTTGTAGAATGGACTCGCACACTGTTTACATGAAATAAACATTTACTAACAAATGCTGTGTTTCAGACATTCATTGAGGCATGATGGTAGACTTAGTGTAACTGGGGCCAGTTTACAGTCAAATAACATTGCCTTATTTGGTAAGATGGTTAAACCACTAATGACCTCAATCAGCAGTAAAGGCAAATTGTCTACAGAAACAGCTCTACTAATGAGAGAACTAAAATATCTCCTCCTTCTCTTTCACTCTAGTTGTATGTCCAGGCGAGGCTGAGGGCGAAGTGGGCAAGACTCCTCCGACCCACAATCCAGTTCTTCCTGGTGGCCTTTGCGGTGTACGTGGGCTACACCCGCGTGTCTGATTACAAACACCACTGGAGCGATGTTCTTGTGGGCTTCCTCCAAGGCGCTCTCATTGCCATCCTCAACGTGAGTGTTGCCTGCTGGCTTTTTATTGTTCCTACTTCCCTGTTTTGATTTAACCTCTTTCAGCAATGCCTTTTGGAAGTCTCAGAGACGTGGGTGATTCATATTGGAAAGCGAAGCCAAGATTCGTATTTCAGACTTCTGTGTGCAATTAGGGACCCTCCCAGACCCAATGTTTTATGATGTCTCTGGCCTGGTTAGAGAGCTGGAGGGGTTATGCAGCGCTCTGTGTGTTCCTCTCAGATGTGGAGCAGCTGCATGGTGCCCTCCACAACCAGACATATACAATCACACTTTCCAGATCTGCCCTTGGTCCTCTCACTTTGTCTGAACAACACTATTTCCCTCCTCTTCTCCTTACAGGTGCGCTACGTATCAGACTTCTTCAAGCAGCGTCCTCCCCGCTGCTCCAGCCCAGAGACGGCTGAGAGCGAGGAACTGGAGCACAAACCCAGCCTGCAGATGGCAGGTGCAGAGCACAACAATCATTACAGCTACCCAGGGCCTGTGTGAGAGGGGCCAACCCAGGGGCCCCCAGACTATGTCAACCACTCTCACCACAAACTCCCACAAACCACTGGGCTGACTGAGGGGGCAGCACACAATGCCAGAACCCTCTATGGCCTGGGTGCACCAGCCCTCTTCCGAAGACATGACTCCCTCTCCCCATGAATGGGAGAGGACTTTTTTTTATCATGAATGTTTATCATGGTTGATGTTCACAAAAAATTTTGTATATGTTTTTTTGAAACTTTCTTTTACACAATAGATTAGGAGAGAGTACCAAACATTCAGATTACAAAGAAAGAAAGAGACCGTTCTCGGAGATGTCTAGATTAGTCCCATTTTCGTGCACCTTCGTCGTATGAGTAATCTGAATTTCAGTGGGAGTTTTGGATTGATATGTTGAATGTTTCACTTATGTGAAATGGACTGCAGAGAATTAGAAATGTTGATGTTGATTGTGTAAGCTTTCCTTGGATGTTCAAGAGTGATATACCACTAGATCACAAACAATCACTGCAAACGTTTGGCATAAAGATTTTAGAATTTGGAAATGAGAAATTCAGCTTTTAGCTATGGACATTCTGGCCTCTCTATATTTTTATATATAATTTATAAAGAAATCACTGATTTAACCGTAACATTGCTCCATTGATAAGAATTGAAGGTATTAGGAAGGGCCTTTTAATTTATTTTCTATTATAAACTGGGTGGTTCGAGCCCTGAATGCTGATTGGCTGAAAGCCGTGGTATACCACGGGTATGACAAAACATTTATTTTTAATGTTCTAATTATGTTGGTAACCAGTTTATAATAGCAATAAGGCACCTCGGGGGTTTGTGGTATATGGCCAATATATCACGGCTAAGGGCTGTATCCAGGCACGCCGCGTTGCATCGTGCATAAGAACAGCCCTTAGCCGTGGTATTTTGGCCATATACCACACCCCCTCGTGCGTTATTGCTTAATTATAGATTACTTTATTCTCAAGGTTGGAAATGTCTATTAAGCTAGCGCTGTTCAGGTATTTTGCAATCACGATCACCCCTGCTAGCCACTATGAGCCACAAATACTGTATCTGCTAATATTGTGACATTTTTCATACTGCATGGAGAATGTGTGTAAATATGCATATAAGTATGTTGTTATTTTTCTCACATGTACATAATGTTCTGTGGCCCATATCAAACCAGTGCCGCCTTGGACTAGTGCCCTTTAAGATTGCCACAAATAGATCAGATTCCAAGTTCACAACACGAACCAGATGCCTTAGCATGAGCCTTTAAGGGTTGTAATGATACAGCTTACCATTCGAGTCGTTTGTTGCAAGCTGGTAATGCTGTTCTGTGCAAAGTTCAAAGATTTTTCCTTTCCTGTGTGGACTGATGGAGCTAATTTGTGAAGAACTGCTCCTGTACAGTGACTATGTCCGGCCTGGCCCTGCTTGGCACAGGAGGACTGACGACATATCAGTCAGCTCTGGCAGAGAGAGGCTCACCTGGTAGTGATTGTGAGGCTCAGAGAGCCGACTCTGAGAAGTGACCTGTGACAGTGGAATGGCAAGGGCCTCCTGCGGAGACACGGTCCCTATGGACTTCCAGACTTTTAAAGACTGCTTTGAATTCTAGAAATGAGAACCACCTGGAGCAGCTTCAGTGGAGTGTTGTTGTTGTTTAATGTCTCACCTGTGTATTACTGAATCCCCCAGCCCAAATTTAGCCATGAAACAATAGTATGAAAATGTTATGGTGTTTGAGTCACCTCCAGGTTTCCATCATAAAAGGCAATGTTCTGGGTTAGCCTTGTTCTGGGTGTTGTGTGTGTGTGTTCCATATGTAATCAAACTATTTCCATTAGAGGATTGCTGCCTTAGAATAGATCCTGGTTGGCCATTCTCTGTATGTCAAACATTATGCTGTTCTGTTCATCTACCCATAGCTGTTTATGTATACACAAAAGGATTCTAAATAAATACCAAATATACATGAAGATGTTTCAATGTCATATTTTCATATTAACTAAACAGCTGTTAAACAAACTGTGACCTGTCAGGAAGGTCTCATGGTAGCGTTCATCAAGGTTTAATCTTAATACAATGCATAATCTTGACACATCATTTGTCATACATTCCATTCCACATTAAATACGTTTGCATTCCAATGAACTCATTCGGTCATTAGGTAATCAAATAATTAGATGCCACGCTGGTTTCACTCTTGCAACACATATTTCACAAGTATGGGATAGGTAGTGGGGCTTGTGACTGATGTCACATTGTTTCTGAGTGATTTGTAGATCGTGATGAGGAGGGTAGAAAATCATTGCCATCTAGTCTGGACATGTTCCAGCTAGCTTGTTTATAGTAATCATGATTGCCAGCTGTTCTCTTCTTGATTATTCCAATCCCTCTGCACTGACATACGAGGTGGCAGGTCTCACTCAGAAATTGACATAGAAAAATTAATGTAACTTTTGGTTTAATTCACAGATGTACATAGTAACTCCTTTTCATCCATTGATAAAATATTGGTATCTGCTTTAATGGGTCTATTGTTTGGAGAGGGAAAAGCCTGACCATAGAAATAAAATCCCTATGAGCCTGACATCCTTCCTTCCACGAGTAAGGGAATTCCAGTAGTTCTGCTACTACCATGGTTCTCCTGTCTGATTTCCTATTCTTGTGTGAGGAGTGTCTGTTTAGAGATTATTCCGTGTCCTCTTCGCTGTTTGTGTGCACTTGGCCATTAGTATTTTCACTAGCCATTGTAGGCAGTTTATCCTGTGTACATTAATGAGATGAATAGGGACGTCACAATCATGAATGTCTGTTGGGTTTCTGTTATCTTTGTTTGTGATGGAGTACAGCTTTGGAGATGCTAACTATTCACAGGACACCTTAGGACACTTCAACTGACATTTTCGGACCATTTTGACATAGCAGTAGCAATATGAGGTTATCCGTTTGATTTGTGCGTGATTAGTGTATGAGAGCCCAAAGCTTCGCATGGGATGCTATGCATGGTGTGAATATAGCTCAACTGGGCAGATCCATGATTTACGTGGTTCTTACTTGGAGACATCCTGTCGCGTGGCTGATTCATAGCCCCAGCTCTGTCCTGCTTTACAAGTTCAGTACAAAACCCCCTTGACTTAGCCCTGGCTTTTCAACAAGACTAATTAAAAACAAGTGCCAGGGATTGGGAGAGGTTGAGCAAGACTCCCCTACCCCCTCATGGAGAAGGACTGTAGAATGGGACGTCTCAATAAAAATGAACACACACATTTATATTTAAATAAACATTTTTGCAAGTCTTATTGGCAGCTCAATTGAACACCACAGTCACCCCTCATTTAAAACAATATTAGTCACTTATTTCGAAAGTCCTGCTTATGTATATACAGTGGTCCTCTGTAGCTCAGCTGGTAGAGCACGGCGCTTGTAACGCCAAGGTAGTGGGTTCGATCCCCGGGACCACCCATACACAAAAAAAAAATGCACGCATGACTGTAAGTCGCTTTGGATAAAAGCGTCTACTAAATGGCATATTAAATTTATATTAATTAATTAAATTTTAACTTGTTTTGTGTTTCCGAGCAATGAGTGAGAGGCTACCGACCTGTAGCTGAAGTGCTACGACATTTCAACCCCTTATTCAGCATTGTAATAAGAACATTCACAGATCTGACTGGAGGTAACGTCTCGACAAATATGACTGTGCTAACCTTGCAGGTGTGCATTTATTATAAAAATATCAATATTAATCCAAAATGCAGGCATCATAATAGTAATTCATGACTAATAACACAGCAATTCACACAATTCCTTAAAACCCATCTTAGCTCCAAAGGCATAAATGGTCCAGGAGTTGGGATTCTGTGAATGGCTCAGGACATGGTGAAAAGTGTCTCCTCAAATGAGCGGTGGTTCCCAAACTTTTTTGGCCCATGACCTCATTTTGATATCTTCAAATATGGCAGGCAATTGAAAAACGTTTTAACAGTATTTCTGATTGTCTTCTCAACTCACCATCACATACTTTTAATATGGGGCTATGACAGTCAATTGCAAATTAGTCTGACATAATGTATCTTATCTCACCACCACTAATGAGAAGGGCCTCCTGTAGCTCAGTTGGTAGAGCATGGCGCTTGTAACGCCAGGGTTGTGGGTTTGATTCCCACGGGGGGCCAGTGTGAAAAATGTATGCACTCACTAACTGTAAGTCGCTCTGGATAAGAGCGTCTACTAAAATGTAAATGTAATGATGCATGTCATGTTGGAGGTTCTCAAAGTCAGGGGGCGTGGTCGACAGTGCGCATCTCATCTCTGCTGACATATCCAACCTGGATCGATATTTGGTTTTAATGCAGACGAGAGCACTGAATCTGGCTTCACACAGATTTGAGCTGGCGAAGTGTACCATGAGTTTTATGGTGCTTTCAAGACAACTGGGAACTCCGAAAAATACGAGGTCAAATCATGACGTCAGTGATCTTCAAGTTGGAAAGTCGGAGCTCTAGAAAGAGGCCCGAGCCCCGAGTTGGAATTCCGAGTTGGTTGACCATTCAAAAACGATTTTCCCCATTTTTTTCAGAGCTCCCAGTTGTCTTGAACGCACTGAACTTGGAAGTCAGAGATTTCCGAGTTCCCAGTTCCCAGTTGTTTTGAAAGCTGCATTAATGCTGAGAGGGAGACGGCAAGGTATTCCCTTTGAGTCAGGAACCAAAACTCCTCTGTAGTGACCCGTGAATGCATTCGGTCAAATGACAGCTCGATCTGCTGTTCGATTTCACTTACCTGCATGTCAACTGAGCCAGGAACACAGTCAAAGTGCTCTTCCAAGCGTTGGAGGTGAGCAGTCATCACTCGTGTGGGACAGTTAGAGTGCAGAGGCCTGCCGGCCACCCTGCCATAGATGGAGCCCCATCTGTGCAAAAGCCCACCATTCGATCCCATGGAATCTATTTTTCATCAATATAGCCACGCAGCACACTGAATATCCCCTGTGCCGTTTCATGCTCGGGAATCGTGAGACAGAACAATATGTCCTTGTGAATAGCATCCCACGACATGTACAGTGCCTTGCAAAAGTATTCATCCCCCTTGGCATTTTTCCTATTTTGTTGCATTACAACCTGTAATTTTGTCACGCCCTGACTCTGAGCACTCTCATTTGTTGAGTCAGGGTGTGTATTTTCTGTGTCGTGTTGTGCTATGTTGATTGTCTATGTTGAGATCTAGAATGTGTAGATCTATGTTGGCCGGTGTGGTTCCCAATCAGAGGCAGCTGTAGCTCGTTGTCTCTAATTGGGGACCATACTTAGGCAGCCTTTTGACACCTGTTAGTTGTGGGATCTTGTTCCGTGTTGAGGTATGTTATTTGTCTACCTTGGACGTCACGTTTCGTTTGTTGTTTTGTCGTGTGTTTAGCCGTAAATAAATATGAATGCATATCACGCTGCGCCTTGGTCCTTCTCGTTCGTAAACGATCGTGACAGAAGATCCCACCAATCCTGGATCAAGCAGCGTGACGAGGAGAGAGGATGGACTTGGGAGGAGATGAGCGAGAGTCTGGCAAGAGGGATGGAGGCCATGATCACGGGGGAGAGACAATCCCCCAAAAAATGTTGGGGGGGGGCTCACGCCGTGGACGACGAGGCAGTGGGAGGCCGCGATAGAGCGGTTCCGCTGTTTAGCAGAGGAGGCCACCAGATTAGGGGGGCCATTGGTTCAGAGGGAGCAGAAGGAAAGTGTAGAGGCCCGGCGAGAGGAGCTGGTTAGGCAGCAGAAGGAGCGGGGGTTAATGAAGGAACCCAGTCCCGCTCCTCGCACCAATCAAGTGGTGCGTGTCGCCAGTCCGGTCCGGCCCGTTCCTGCTTCCCGCACTAAGCCAGTGGTGCGTGTTCCCAGTATGGTTCGGCCCGTTTCTGCTCCTCTCATCAAGCCAGTGGTGCGCGTCGCCAGCCCGGTCCGGCCTGTTCCTGCCCCTCGCACCAAGACAGTGGTGCGCGTCGCCAGCCCGGCCCGGCCTGTTCCTGCCCCTCGCACCAAGCCAGTGGTGCGCGTCGCCAGCCCGGTCCGACCTGTTCCTGTCCCTCGCACCAAGTCAGTGGTGCGCGTCGCACCAAGTCAGTGGTGCGCGTCGCCAGCCCGGCCCAGCACGGCCTGTTCCTGCTCCCCGCACCAGGCCAGTGGTGCGCGTCGCCAGTCCGGTATGGCCCGTTTCTGCTCCCCGCACCAAGCCAGTGGTGCGCGTCGTCAGCCCAGTCCGGCCCGTTCCTGCTCCCCGCACCAAGCCAGAGGTGCGCGTCATCAGCCAGGTCCGGCCCGTTCCTGCTCCCCGCACCAAGCCAGTGGTGTGTGTGTCCAGTCCGGCACGGCCCGTGCCTGTTCCACCGGTGCCTGGTCCGGCACCGGTCAGCTGCTCCACTCTGGAGCCAGAGCAATCCGCTCCACCGGGGTCCAGTCCAGCTCCGGTCAGCGGCTCCACTCCGGAGCCAGAGCAGTTCGATCCACCGTCGTCGGGTCCAGCTCCAGTCAGCAGTTCCAGTCCAGACCCAGACGTCAGCCCCTCTCCAGGTTCGGGGTCTCCCACACCAGGGTCCAGACAGGGCTTGGTACTTCGTGGGAGGAAGGAGAGGGGAAGCAGCGCGCCGAGGTCCAGACCAGACCAGGGGCGCAACGGGGAGGTGGAGAGTAAGTGGTGGTCACACCCGGAGCCGGATCCGCCTCCGAGGTGGAAGGCCCACCCGGCCCCTACCCTGTTATGTTTAGGTGGCGCGGTCGGAGTCCGCACCTTTGGGGGGGGGTACTGTCACGCCCTGACTCTGAGGACTCTCATTTGTTGAGTCAGGGTGTGTATTTTCTGTGTCGTGTTGTGCTATGTTGATTGTCTATGTTGAGATCTAGAATGTGTAGATCTATGTTGGCTTGTGTGGTTCCCAATCAGAGGCAGCTGTAGCTCGTTGTCTCTGATTGGGGACCATACTTAGGCAGCCTTTTGACACCTGTTAGTTGTGGGATCTTGTTCTGTGTAAGGTATGTTGTTTGTATGCTACCTTGGACTTCACGTTTCGTTTGTTGTTTTGTCGTGTGTTTAGCTGTAAATAAATATGAATGCATATCACGCTGCGCCTTGGTCCTTCTCGTTCGTAAACGATCGTGACAAATTTAAATTGAATTTAATTTGGATTTCATGTAATGGACAAGTGAAAGGAAAAAATAACTTGTTTCAAAAAATTCTAAAAAATAAATAACGGAAAAGTGGTGCGTGCATATGTATTCACCCCCTTTGCTATGAAGCCCCTAAATAAGATCTGGTGCAACCAATTACCTTCAGGAATCACATAATTAGTTAAATAAAGTCCACCTGTGTGCAATCTAAGTGTCACATGATCTCAGTATATATACACCTGTTCTGAAAGGCCCCAGATGTCAGGGCGTGCTGTAGGTGTAGTGGTGGAATCAAACGCAGGACTCAGAACGATAATCCAAAGACTTGTATTAAAGCCAAAACCAAGGCAAAAGGACAACTGGCCCGAAGGCGAAAATACGCACGAAGGCGAAATAGTAACAGCGCACAAACCTGTGCGAAAATACTCCAGCGCAGTGGAGAGAAGCTCAACCGAGCGAAACACACGACTGACGTAAAAACAATTACACACAACACCTGACCTAACACAAGGAACTAAATAGGGTGCCTAATGAGACTAAACACTAAACAGGTGTGACAAACAGACAAAACCAATCAAACATGAAACATCGAACGGTGGCAGCTAGTACTCCGGAGACGACGACCGCCGAAGCCTGCCCGAACAAGGAGGAGGGGCCGCCTCGGCCGAAACCGTGACAGTACCCCCCCCTTGACGCGCGGCTCCAGCCGTGCGCCGCCCCCGGGGACGACCAGGAGGACGCGGAGCAGGGCGCGTAGGATGACCACGATGGAATTCGGTCAGAAGGGACGGGTCCAGGATGTCCCTCCTCGGGCACCCAGCACCGCTCCTCCGGGCCGCACTCCTCCCACTCCACGAGATATTGGAGACCCCCATCCGGCGTCTCGAATCTAGGATGGCCCGAACAGTGTACGCCGGAGCCCCCTCGATGTCCAACGGGGCGGAGGAGTCTCTTCTATCTCAAAGTCCTGGAGTGGACCAGCTACCACCGGCCTGAGGAGAGACACATGGAACGAGGGGTTAATATTTTTGTAATCAATGGGCAGTTGTAACCTGTAACACACCTCGTTCAATCTCCTCAGGACTTTAAAAGGCCCCACAAACCGCCGACCCAGCTTCCGGCAGGGCAGGCGGAGGGGCAGGTTTCTGGTTGAGAGCCAGACTCGATCTCCAGGTGCGTACACTGGCCCCTCACTGCGGTGGAGGTCGGCGCTCGTCTTCTGTCGACGGATGGCTCGCTGCAGATGGACGTGTGCAGCGTTCCACGTCTCCTCCGAGCGCCGCACCCACTCATCCACAGCAGGGGCCTCGATCTGGCTCTCATGCCAAGGTGCCAGAACCGGCTGGTACCCTAACACACACTGGAAAGGGGTTAGTTTAGTGGAGGAGTGGCGGAGAGAGTTCTGTGCCATCTCGGCCCAGGGCACATATCTCGCCCACTCCTCCGGCCGGCCCTGACAATATGACCTCAGAAACCTACCCACATCCTGGTTGACACGTTCGACCTGCCCATTACTCTCCGGGTGGTAACCCGAGGTAAGGCTCACCGAAACCCCCAACCGTTCCATAAACGCTCTCCAGACTCTGGAGGTGAATTGGGGACCCCGATCAGCCACAATGTCCTCGGGTACCCCGTAGTGCCGGAACACATGGGTGAACAGTGCCTCGGCAGTTTGCAGGGCAGTAGGAAGACCCGGCATGGGGAGCAAACGACAGGCCTTCGAGAACCGGTCCACAACGACCAGGATAGTAGTATTCCCTTGGGAGAGGGGAAGGTCTGTTATAAAGTCCACAGAGAGGTGGGACCATGGTCGTTGTGGAACGGGCAGGGGTAGCAACTTACCCCTAGGCAGATGTCTAGGCGCCTTACACTGGGCGCACACCGAGCAGGAGGAAACATAAACCCTCACATCCCTTGCCAACGTGGGCCACCAGTACTTGGCACTAAGACAGTGCACTGTCCGGCCGATACCCGGATGTCCAGAGGAGGGTGACGTGTGAGCCCAATAGATCAATCGATCCCGAACCTCGAGCGGAACGTACTTCCGACCCTCCGGGCACTGTGGTGGACTAGGTCGGTGCGTAACGCCCGCTCGAGTTCAGTATCGACCTCCCACACTACCGGTGCCACCAGACACGACTCAGGCAGTATGGGAGTGGGCTCCACGGACCTCTCCTCCGTGTCATACCGCCGAGACAGCGCATCTGCCTTGCCATTCTGTGACCCAGGGATGTACGTGATTTTAAAAGTAAACCTGGTCAAGAACATACTCCATCTTGCCTGGCGAGGGTTCAGCCTCCTCGCCGCCCGGATGTACTCCAGGTTACGGTGGTCCGTCAAAATGAGGAAAGGGTGTCGAGCCCCCTCAAGCCAGTGCCTCCACACCTTTAGAGCCTGTACCACGGCTAACAGCTCCCTGTCCCCTACGTCATAGTTCCGCTCCGCCGGACTGAGCTTCTTAGAATAAAAAGCACAGGGGCGGAGTTTAGGTGGCGCGCCAGACCGTTGTGAAAGCACGGCTCCTAAACCGGCCTCTGACGCGCTCCACCTCTACCTGGAACGGCAAAGAGGGATCCGGATGCGCCAGCACCGGGGCCGAGGTAAACAGGTCCTTCAGCCTCCCAAACGCCCTGTCCGCCTCGGCCGACCACTGCAGACGCACCGGACCCCCCTTCAACAGAGACGTGATGGGAGCTGCCACCTGTCCAAAACCCCGGATAAACCTCCTGTAGTAATTTGCAAACCCCAAAAACTGCTGCACCTCTTTCACAGTGGTTGGTGTTTGCCAATTACGCACGGCCGACACCCGGTCTACCTCCATCTTCACCCCTGACGCAGACAACTGATAACCCAAAAAGGAGACCGACTCCTGGAAAAACAGACACTTCTCTGCCTTCACATACAGGTCGTGCTCCACCAGCCTCCGCAACACTCTACGCACCAGGGCCACATGCTCGACACGGGTAGGCGAGTACACGAGAATGTCATCAATGTACACAACCACCCCCTGCCCCTGCATGTCCCTGAAGATCTCATCCACGAATGATTGGAAAACTGACGGAGCGTTCATCAACCCGTATGGCATGACCAGATACTCGTGAATGGCCCGAGGTGGTACTAAAGGCTGTCTTCCATTCATCACCCTCCCTGATGCGCACCAAGTTGTACGCGCTCCTGAGATCTAATTTTGTGAAGAAACGCGCCCCCATGCAACGACTCAGTCATGGTCGCAATCAGCGGGAGTGGATAACTGTACTTCACCGTAATCTGATTGAGACCACGGTAATCGATGCACGGGCGCAAACCACCATCCTTTTTCTTCACAAAAAGAAACTCGAGGACGCAGGGGAAGTGGAAGGCCGTATGTATCCTTGTCTCAGAGATTCGTCTATGTAAATCTCCATAGCTTTCTTCTCCTCCTGAGACAGAGGATACACATGGCTCCGTGGGAGCGCAGCTCCTGCCTGGAGGTCTATCGCACAATCTCCCTGCCTATGGGTGGCAACCGCGTCGCCCTCGCCTTACTAAACGCAATAGCCAAATCCCCATACTCAGGGGGAACGTGCAATGCGGGCACCTGGTTTGGACTCTCCACCGAGGTAGCCCCTACGGAAACGCCCAAACATCTACCCACACACTGAGCAGACCACTCCACCAGAGCCCTCTCCTGCCACGAAATAGCTGGGTTATGGGTACTCAACCAGGGCATGCCCAGCACCACCGGATACGCAGGAGAGTCAATCAGGAACAGCTGAATCATCTCCTGATGATCCCCCTGCGCACACATCCTAAGTGGCGCCGTGACCTCCCTGATTAAGCCCGTACCCAACGGACGGCTATCTAGGGCATGAACGGGGAAAGGAACATCAACAGGAATAAGGGGAATCCCTAACGCTAAACAAAACTTCTTATCAATAAAATTCCCAGCCGCGCCTGAATCTACCAGCGCCTTATGCTGGGAATGAGGTGCTACCTGTGGAAAACGCACAGGCATACAAAAATGGGCAACAGTGAGCTCTGGGTGAGTGGGGCGCCTACTCACCTGGAGGGAATCCCCAGTGCGGGACCTGTCGTCATCTCCCCTAGGAGGCCATCCCCAGCACCTAGCCGCGGTGTGTCCTCCCCGACTACAGTTGGTGCAGTGGATGGACCCCCTAGCCTGCCGACTCCTCCTCTCTCTAGCGCCAGCGCCCCCGAGCTCCATGGGACACGGCTCGGAGGCGCTGGAGGGTGAAATGGACGGACCCTCCGCAGGACGTCCGCGGGTAGCCAGTAGGTTATCCAGCCTGATGGACATGTCGACCAGCTGGTCGAAAGAGAGGCTGGTGTCCCTACAAGCCAGCTCCCGACGGACGTCCTCTCGTAGGCTACATCTGTATAGATCGACGAGGGCCCGATCATTCCACCCTGCATCTGCCGCTAGAGTACGGAATTCGAGAGCGAATTCCTGGGCACTCCTCCTCCCCTGCCGGAGGAAGACCAGATGCTCCCCCCGCCGCTTTCCCCTCCGGGGGGATGGTCAAACACCGCCCTGAAGCGGCGGGAGAACTCGTCGTAGGTAATAGTCGCGGCGTCGATCTTCCTCCACTCCGCGTTGGCCCACTCCAACGCCTTCCCGGCCAGGAAGGAGATCAGGGCGGACACGCTCTCATGCCCCGAAGGTGCCGGGTGCACGGTGGCCAGGTATAGCTCCACCTGGAGGAGGAATCCCTGACACCCAGCCGCGGTTCCGTCGTAGGCCCTCGGGAGAGAGAGTCGGACTCCTCGAGGTTCCGGCGCTGGAATGGGCGGACTGGCCGATGGTGCTGGCAGGGAGGGAGGCGGTGGAGGCGTACCCCAGCCTCGGAGGGTGGTGATCACCTCCTGCAGGGCGGTCCCCATCTGCAGGATCTGGTCCTGTTGTTCCCGAACCTGGGCCTCCAGTCTCGCTCTGTCCTGCTTCGGCTCCTGCTGATTCCATGGTAGGTGTGTAATTCTGTCAGGGCGTGCTGTAGGTGTAGTGGTGGAATCAAACGCAGGACTCAGAACGATAATCCAAAGACTTGTATTAAAGCCAAAACCAAGGCAAAAGGACAACTGGCCCGAAGGCGAAAATACGCACGAAGGCGAAATAGTAACAGCGCACAAACCTGTGCGAAAATACTCCAGCGCAGTGGAGAGAAGCTCAACCGAGCGAAACACACGACTGACGTAAAAACAATTACACACAACACCTGACCTAACACAAGGAACTAAATAGGGTGCCTAATGAGACTAAACACTAAACAGGTGTGACAAACAGACAAAACCAATCAAACATGAAACATCGAACGGTGGCAGCTAGTACTCCGGAGACGACGACCGCCGAAGCCTGCCCGAACAAGGAGGAGGGGCCGCCTCGGCCGAAACCGTGACACCAGAGTCTGCAACACCACTAAGCAAGGAGCACCACCAAGCAAGCGGCACCATGAAGACCAAGGAGTGCTCCAAACAGGTCAGGGACAAAGTTGTGGAGAAGTACAGATCAGGGTTGGGTTCTAAAAAAACATCAGAAACTTTGAACATCCCACGGAGCACCATTAAATCCATTATTAAAAAATAGAAAGAATATGGCACCACAACAAACCTACCAAGAGAGGGCCGCCCACCAAAACTCACAGACCAGGCAAGGAGGGCATTAATCAGAGGCAACAAAGAGACCAAAGATAACCCTGAAGGACCTGCAAAGCTCCACAGCGGAGATTGGGGTATCTGTCCATAGGACCACTTTAAGCCATACACTCCACAGAGCTGGGCTTTATGGATGAGTGGCCAGAAAAAAAGCCATTGCTTAAAGAAAGAAATAAGCAAACACGTTTGGTGTTCGCCAAAAGGCATGTGGGAGACTCTCTAAACATATGGAAGAAGACTAAAATTGAGCTTTTGGCCATCAAGGGAAACGCTATGTCTGGCGCAAACCCAACACCTCTCATCACCCCGAGAACACCATCCCCACAGTGAAGCACGGTGGTGGCAGCATCATGCTGTTGGGATGTTTTTCATCGGCAGGGACTGGGAAACTGGTCAGAATTGAACGAATGATGGATGGCGCTAAATACAGGGAAATTCTTGAGGGAAACCTGTTTCAGTCTTCCAGAGATTTGAGACTAGGACGGAGGTTCACCTTCCAGCAGGACAATGACCCTAAGCATACTGCTAAAGCAACACTCAAGTGGTTTAAGAGGAAACATTTAAATGTCTTGGAATGGCCTAGTCAAAGCCCAGACCTCAATCCAATTGAGAATCTGTGGTATGACTTAAAGATTGCTGTACACCAGCGGAACCTATCCAACTTGAAGGAGCTGGAGGAGTTTTGCCTTGAAGAATGGGGAAAAATCCTGTGGCTAGATGTGCCAAGCTTGTAGAGACTTACCCCAAGAGATTTGCAGCTGTAATTGCTGCAAAAGGTGGCTCAACAAAGTATTGACTTTGGGGGGGGTGAATAGTTATGCACGCTCAAGTTTTTTTTTTGTTTTTTTTTCACAATAACAAATATTTTGCATTTTCAAAGTGGTAGGCATGTTGTGTAAATCAAATGAAACAAACCCCCCAAAAATCCATTTTAATTCCAGGTTGTAAGGCAACAAAATAGGAAAAATGCCAAGGGGGGTGAATACTTTCGCAAGCCACTGTATAGCAAACAAAAGTCAATGCATGGGCATCTCGGACCTCACAGCTCACGCACATTGGGAGAGCATAAAGGCGGCCGCATGCTTCCCAACCGAAACAGTTTGTGCACACATTATGATGACATTTTGTGACGTTTGTGTTCGGCTTTGTCGGCTGTTCGGGCACACAGCATTTTTTCTCTAGGCCAGCCAAGGTTCAGCTGGCCTTCGTCCATGATTGGTCAACTGTAGGGGTGACTCAAGTTGTTCTTATTTTCGATTCAGCCCGAAACTCAACATGGCGAACGACAACTTCGAGCATCGATTGACCGATGAGGTACAGAAGTACCTTCATCACTACAATTCTAGCCATGCATTATATAAAAACTGGCATGTAAATGCCCATTCATTGAGGGCGATTGCGGAGACACTGGGGTCCGACCCAACCACTTAAAAAAAAAAGTGGGGTAGGATTCACGAAAAGTTTGTCAAGGCAAAGAAAAGAAACAAGGGCTGCAGTGGAGATGCCGGTGGAAAGGCTACTCCAGAAATGTTGCTGCTGGCTTGTTCGGCACATGAAGCATGGAAAACATAAGGACTTAGCTTTGTGGTACCTGGCAGGACAGCTGGTGGTGGTAAATCGAGGGTCGTCTGCAGCAGTTTTGACCCAAAATAACTCTCTTGAAACACTCCAGCATTGCTTTCTCGGCTGTATGCCCCTACATCCACCATTGTGAACCTGTAGCGGGCATCTTCTCTGTCTCTGTATCTCGCCTATTTTATGTGTTGCTAGGTACATCAAATCTAGTAGATCCCGGGCAATTTGCACAACTTCCATTTTCTCGCCGCTCAAATGTCTCTCTGTGTACACTTTTAGAAGATAGCCCTATTTGGTAAAAGACCAAGTCCATATTACAGCAAGAACAGCTCAAATAAGCAAAGAAAAATGACAGTCCATCATTACTTTAAGACATGAAGGTCAGTCAATACGGAAAAGTTCAAAAACTTTTCTTCAAGTGCAGTCGCAAAAACCATCAAGCGCTATGATGAAACTGGCTCTCATGAGGACCGCCACAGGAATGGAAGACCCAGAGTTACCTCTGCTGCAGAGGATAAGTTCATTAGAGTTACCAGCTTCAGAAATTGCAGCCCAAATAAATGCTTCACAGAGTTCAAGTCACAGACACATCTCAACATCAGCTGTTCAGAGGGGACTGTGTGAATAATAATAATAATATGCCATTTAGCAGACGTTTTTATCCAAAGCGACTTACAGTCATGCATGCATATATTTTTTGAGTATGGGTGGTCCCGGGGATCGAACCCACTACCTTGGCGTTACAAGCGCCGTGCTCTACCAGCTGAGCTACAGAGGACCTGAATCAGGCCTTCGTGGTCGAATTGCTGCAAAGAAACCACGACTAAAGGACACTAATGAGAAGAAGAGACCTGCTTGGGCCAAGAAACACGAGCAATGGACATTAGACCGGTGGAAATTTGTCCTTTGGTCTGGAGTCCAAATTGAAGATTTTTGGTTCAAACCGCGATGTCTTTGTGAGACACGGTGTGGGTGAACGGATGATCTCTGCATGTGTAGTTCCCACCATAAAGCATGGAGGAGGAGGTGTTATGGTGTGGGGGTGCTTTATTTAGAATTCAAGGCACACTTAACCAGCATGGCTGCCACAGCATTCTGCAGCGATATGCCATCCCATCTGGTTTGGGCTTAGTGTGACTTTAATTCGTTTTTCAACAGGACAATGACCAAACACACCTCCAGACTGTGTAAGGGCTATTTTACCAAGAAGGAAAGTGATATGGGTATGACGCTACAGAGGGTAGTGCGTACGGCCCAGTACATCCCTGTGGCCAAGCTTCCTGCCATCCAGGACCTCTATACCAGGCGGTGTCAGAGGAAGGCCCTACAAATTATCAAAGACTCCAGCCACCCTAGTCAAAGGCTGTTCTCTCTGCTACCGCACGGCAAGCGGTACCGGAGCGCCAAGTCTAGGTCCAAAAGGCTTCTTAACAGCTTCTAACCTCAAGCCATAAGACTCCTGAACAGCTAATCATGGCTACCCAGACTATTTGCATTGCCCCCCCCACACCCCCCCACACCCACCCCATACCCCTCTTTTACGCTGCTGCTACTCTGTTTATTATTTATGCATAGTCACTTTAACTCTACCCACATGTACATATTACCTCAATTACCTCGACTAACCGGTGCCCCCGCACATTGACTTTGTACCGGTACCCACTGTATATAGCCTCCCTACTGTTATTTTATTTCACTTCTGCTCTTTAATTATTTGCTTTTATATTTTTTTTCTTAACACTTTTTTAAATTATTTTATTTTATTTTAATGTTTTATTTTCTTAACTGCATTCTTGGTTAAAGGCTTGTAAGTAAGCATTTCACTGTAATGTCTGCACCTGTTGTATTCGGCACATGTGGCAAATAAAATGTGATTTGATTTGATTTGATGGAATGCTGCATCAGATGACCTGGCCTCCACAATCCCCCGACCTCAACCCAATTGAGATGGTTTGGGATGAGTCGGACCGCAGAGTGAAGGAAAAGCAGCCAACAAGTGCTCAGCATATGTGGGAACTCCTTCAAGACTGTTGGAAAAGCATTCCAGGTGAAGCTGTTTGAGAGAATGCCAAGAGTGTGCAAAGCTGTCATAAAGGCAAAGGGTGGCTATTTGAAGAATCTCAAATATAAAATATGTTTTTTTTTGTTTAACACTTTTTTTGGGTTACTACATGATTCCATATGTGTTATTTCATAATTTTGATGTCTTCACTATTATTCTACAATGTAGAAAATAGTAAAAGTAAAGAAAAACCTGTGAATGAGAAGGTGTGTCCAAACTTTGGGCTGGTACTGCATTCGGAAGGTATTCAGACTCCTTGACTTTTCCACATTTTGTTACATTACAGCCTTATTCTAAAATTGATTAAATCGTTTCTTTCCCTCATCAATCTACACACAATACCCCATAATGAGAAGTAAAAACAGGTTTTTAGAAATTTTTGCTAATGTATAAAAAAGAAAAACTGAAATATCACATTTACATAAGTATTCAGACCCTTTACTCAGTACTTTGTTGAAGCACCTTTGGCAGCGATTACAGCATTGAGTCTTCTTGTGTATGACGCTACAAGCTTGGCACACCTGTATTTGGGGAGTTTCTCCCATTCTTCTCTGCAGATCCTCTCAAGCTCTGTCAGGTTGGATGGGGAGCGTTGCTGTACAGCTATTTTCAGGTCTATCCAGAGATGTTCGATCAAGTTCAAGTCCGGGCTCTGGCTGGTCCACTCAAGAACATTCAGAGACTTGTCCCGAAGCCACTCTTATGTTGTATGCTTAGGGTCGTTTTCTTGTTGGAAGGTGAACCGTCACCACAGTCTGAGTTCCTGAGCACTCTGGAGCAGGTTTTCATCAAGGATCTCTCTGTACTTTGCTCCATTCATCTTTCCCTCGATCCTGACTAGTCTCCCAGTCCCTGCCGCTGAAAAACATTCCCACAGCAATGCTCTCACCACCATGCTTCACCATAGGGATGGTGTCAGGTTTCCTCCAGACATGACGCTTGGCATTCAGGCCAAAGAGTTCAATCTTAGTTTCATCAGACCAGAGAATCTTGTTTCTCATGGTCTGAGAGTCTTTAGGTGCCTTTTTGCAAACTCCAAGCGGGCTGTCATGTGCCTTTTACTGAGTAGTGGCTTCCGTCTGGCCAATCTACCATAAAGGCCTGATTGGTGGACTGCTGCAGAGATGGTTGTCTTTCTGGAAGGGTTCTTGGTCACCTCCCTGACCAAGGCCCTTCTCCCCCGAATGCTCAGTTTGGCCAGGCGACCAGCTCTAGGAAGAGTCTTGGTGGTTCCAAACTTCTTCCATTTAAGAATGATGGAGGCCACTATGTTCTTGGGGACCTTCAATGCTGCAGAAATGTTTTGGTACCCTTCCCCAGATCTGTGTCTGGACACAATCCTGTCTCTGAGCTCTACGGACAATTCCTTCGACCTCATCGCTTGGTTTTTGCTCTGACATGCACTGTCAGCTGTGGGACCTTATACAGACAGGTGTGTGCCTTTCCAAATCATGTCCAATCAATTTAATTTACCAATTGGTGGACTCCAATCAAGTTGTAGAAACATCTCAAGGATGATCAATGGAAACAGGATGCACCTGAGCTCAATTTCGAGTCTCCTAGCAATGGGTCTGAATACTTATGTCAATAAGGTATTTCTGTTTTTATTTGTAATAAATGTGCAAGAATTTCTAAAACCCTGTTTTCGCTGTGTCATTATGGGGTATTGTGTGTAGATTGGTAAGGAAATGTTTTTATTTAATCAATTTTAGAATAAGGCTGTAATGTAACAAAATGTGGAAAAAGTCAAGGGGTCTGAATACTTTCCGATGCACTGTATATGTATTTTTTTCAGGATTTAGTAAATTCTCCCTTCAACCCCATTTTCATATGAACCCTAGTTTGGGAACCACTGGGTTAGAGAAACCTCTGCTGTGGAAGCAGTAAAGAAATCTGAGATAGAGAATCGGCTCTGGCTGCAGTGTTTGGGACTGTGGCTGCACCCTGCGGAACACCTCATTCTGGTCAGACTCACACACACTGTGATGACCATGTGGTCCCAAGCTGGAATGCATGGGCAAACACTGGAGCATGTTAGAGTGCAGCCTCATATTGTCTCTCTTCGCCTTGGCCTACGCTGTTATTTTGCGGCTTTCATTGGGCTATGTCTCTGTTTATGTCCATGCGTGCAGTTCATGGTTTGAGTGCTTAAGACGAGGAAAACTGCTTTTTGAGAAAGTCATTGAGTGCTTCTCACACTGTCAACACACACTCAGTAACTACTAGCTTCTATCAGACTGAAACAGGACCGTATTGATCAAATGGCCCAGTTCAAAGGGTATCTTAGTAGGACCGTTAGACCAGTGCCCTTTCAAACATTTCACAGACAGTAGTCTGACTTACTGATAGCAGTTATAGTACTCCTTACTGATCTTGCTTTCTTCCCTCACTTCTGATACACATGAAATAATGGAGAGTCATTACAGCAGATTTTCTATTATTTTACTGAAAGAGATAAATTAACTCTGCAAAGAGTGGAATTAACACAGTGATTTATAAGAACCCCGGGGTGGTGTTAATTACCAGAGTTGAGGGTGATTGTGTCATTTTCACTCTGTGTAGAGTAAATCACTCAGAACCATGCCCATCACTGGTTGTTCCAGTTTAGATGGTTTAGGTAGTCTCTTTTATTAATCTTACTAATAACCCTGGCGGTCATTCTGAATGCAGGTTGCGGGTGAATCAAAATTACAATTGTTGTTTACTCCTACCAGTGTCATTACAAATGTATTCTGACTCATAGCATAATACTAAATAAATTGACTCTGAGTAGGGTAAACACTGAAATGTTTTATTGTTACCCTAACAGCCAGAGTGGCTGGATTCCAATAGGAATTAAACATCACTTTACAAGCCAGCATAATGTGGCGTTTCAGGCCACTGTATTAGGGTAACAATAAAACATTTCAGTGTTTACCCTGATCAGAGTCAATTTATTTAGTATTTTGACTTTCCCACATAATTGGAAGAGGTGTCAACTCTAACATGGCCTATTAGCTAGAAAGGTACAGTGGGGAGAACAAGTATTTGATACACTGCCGATTTTGCAGGTTTTCTTACTTACAAAGCATGTAGAGGTCTGTAATTTTTATCATAGGTACATTTCAACTGTGAGAGACGGAATGTAAAACAAAAATCCAGAAAATCACATTGTATGATTTTTAAGTAATTAATTTGCATTTTATTGGGTCGTGGCTGGGTCTTCCAGCATGACAACGACCCGAAACACACAGCCAGGGCAACTAAGGAGTGGCTCCATAAGAAGCATCTCAAGGTCCTGGAGTGTGGCCGGTAGTCCCATAGGGCGACGCACATTGGCCCATTGGATGCAACTCAGCATTCTTTGTCCTCCAAACACAACGAGTTGAGTTTTTACCAAAAAGTTATATTTTGGTTTCATCTGACCATATGACATTCTCCCAATCCTCTTCTGGATCATCCAAATGCACTCTAGCAAACTTCAGACGGGCCTGGACATGTACTGGCTTAAGCAGGGGGACACGTCTGGCACTGCAGGATTTGAGTCCCTGGCGGCGTAGTGTGTTACTGATGGTAGGCTTTGTTACTTTGGTCCCAGCTCTCTGCAGGTCATTCACTAGGTCCCCCCGTGTGGTTCTGGGATTTTTGCTCACCGTTCTAGTGATCATTTTGACCCCACTGGGTGAGATCTTGCGTGGAGCCCCAGATTGAGGGAGATTATCAGTGGTATTGTATGTCTTCCATTTCCTAATAATTGCTCCCACAGTTGATTTCTTCAAACCAAGCTACTTACCTATTGCAGATTCAGTCTTCCCAGCCTGGTGCAGGTCTACAATTTTGTTTCTGGTGTCCTTTGACAGCTCTTTGGTCTTGGCCATAGTGGAGTTTGGAGTGTGACTGTTTGAGGTTGTGGACAGGTGTCTTTTATACTGAAAACAAGTTCAAACAGGTGCCATTAATACAGGTAACGAGTGGAGGACAGAGGAGCCTCTTAAAGAAGAAGTTACAGGTCTGTGAGAGCCAGAAATCTTCCTTGTTTGTAGGTGACCAAATACTTAAGTTCCACCATAATTTGCAAATCAATTCATTAAAAATCCTACAATGTGATTTTCTGGATTTTCTTTCCTCAATTTGTCTGTCATAGTTGACGTGTACCTATGATGAAAATTACAGGCCTCTCTCGTCTTTTTAAGTGGGAGAACTTGCACAATTGGTGGCTGACTAAATACTTATTTTCCCCACTGTATATACAGTAGGGCAGCAGACTCTAAGTGCAGGGTTGAGTAGCCGGGTGGTAGCCGGCTAGTGATGGCTATTTAAGAGTCTAATGGCCTTGAGATAGAAGCTGTTTTTCAGTCTCTCAGTCCCAGCTTTGATGCACCTGTACTGACTTCGCCTTCTGGATGATAGCGGGGTGAACAGGCCGTGGCTCGGGTGGTTGATGTCCTTGATTATCTTTTTGGCCTTCCTGTGACATCGGGTGCTGTAGGTGTCCTGGAGGGCAGGCAATGTGCCCCTGGTGATGCTTTGGGCAGACCGTACCACCCTCTAGAGAGCTCTGTTTCTGAGGGTCTTAGGGTCCAAGCCAAATTTCTTCAGCCTCCTGAGGTTGAAGAGGCACTGTTGCGCCTGCTTCACCACACTCTCTGTGTGGGTAGACCATTTCAGATTGTCAGTGATGTGTACGTCGAGGAACTTGAAGCTTCCACCTTCTCCACTGCGGTCCCGTCGATGTGGATAGGGGCGTGCTCCCTCTACTGTTTCCTGAAGTCCACGATCAGCTCCTTCGTTTTGTTGACGTTGAGAGAGAGGTTAATTTCCTGGCCCCACTCTGCCAGGGCCCTCACCTCCTCCCTGTAGGGTGTCTAGTCATTGTTGGTAATCAGGCCTACTACTGTTGTGTCGTCTGCAAACTTGATGATTGAGTTGGAAGCGTGGGTGGCCACGCAGTCATGGGTGAACAGGGAGTACAGGAGGGGGCTGAGCACGCACCCTTGTGGGGCCCCTGTGTTGAGGATCAGCGAAGTGGAGGTGTTGTTTCCTACCTTCACCACCTGGGGGCAGCCCGTCAGGAAGTCCAGGACCCAGGTGCTCAGGGCGGGGTTCAGACCCAGGGCCCCAAGCTTAATGATGAGCTTGGATGTTACTATGGTGTTGAAGGCTGAGCCATAGTCAATGAACAGCATTCTGACATAGGTATTCCTCTTGTCCAGATGGGATAGGGCAGTGTGCAGTGCGCTGGCGATTGCATCGTCTGTGGATCTATTGGGGCGGTAAGCAAATTGAAGTGGGTCTAGGGTGTCAGGTAAGGTAGAGGTGAAATGATCTCAAAGCACTTCATGATGACAGAAGTGAGTGCTACGGAGCGATAGTCATTTAGTTAAGTTACCTTTGCTTTCTTGGGTACAGAAACAATGGTGGACATCTTGAAGCAAGTGGAGACAGCAGACTGGGATAGGGAGAGATTGAATATGTCCGTAAACACTCCAGCCAGCTGGTCTGCGCATGCTCTGAGGACGCGGCTAGGGATGCCGTCTGGGCCGGCAGCCTTGCAAGGGTTAACACGGTCACACACATTTCCTAGGTGGCAAAGGTACGGATTGATATTGTCTTTATCGGCCCCTACCACCACCTCGCAACTCATGCGACCCCAAACTGTTCACATTCCTCTTGTTTAAGCAAATTTCCTACAATTCTAAACATTTTGCCATGGGGCGGCGAGAACATTTTGCAGTTTTAAAGCTAATTTCCTGCAATTCTACACATTTTGACATGTTTTATGTGTGTTTATATGATACCTGAGAGAGTCAACAAAATCAATGGGGGCTCCCTGGGGGTCGAGGCACCCATGGGCACATAATCCGACCATGATAGCTACAAGATTTAGATAGCTGGTTAGCCTAACTTACCTACCTGTAATATACTGTAGTATACTATAGTATTTACTGTAGTGTTTTTGCAGACATTACTGTAGTATTTACTATAGTATTTTTGTTTTATTATCTTTGACATAGAAGTGGAGGCTTCTCCTTCAGGAAACAGACTGGAGAAATACTAAAGAGCACATTTTCCGTAAGACTGGGTCTGAACAGATAGTTCAGCACTTTCCTATAACCCGTAGGGAACACAATACAGCGAGGGAAAAAAGTATTTGATCCCCTGCTGATTTTGTACGTTTGCCCACTGACAAAGACATGATCAGTCTATAATTTTATTGGTAGGTTTATTTGGCTGGAATGGGCTACAAGACCATCTCCAAACAGCTTGGTAAGTAGGTGACAACAGTTGGTGTGATTATTCGCAAATGGAAGACACACAAAATAACTGTCAATCTCCCTCGGCCTGGGGCTCCATGCAAGATCTCACCTCGTGGAGTTGCAATGATCATGAGAACGGTGAGGAATCATCCCAGAACTACACGGGAGGATCTTGTCAATGATCTCAAGGCAGCTGGGACCATAGTCACCAAGAAAACAATTGGTAACACACTACGCCGTGAAGGACTGAAATCCTGCAGCGCCCGCAAGGTCCCCCTGCTCAAGAAAGCACATATACATGCCCGTCTGAAGTTTGCCAATGAACATCTGAATGATTCAGTGGAGAACTGGGTGAAAGTGTTGTGGTCAGATGAGACCAAAATCAAGCTCTTTAGCATCAACTCAACTCGCCGTGTTTGGAGGAGGAGGAATGCTGCCTATGACCCCAAGAACACCATCACCACCGTCAAACATGGAGGTGGAAACATTATGCTTTGGGGGTGTTTCTCTGCTAAGGGGACAGGACAACCTCACCGCATCAAAGGGATGATGGACGGGGCCATGTACCGTCAAATCTTGGGTGAGAACCTCCTTCCCTCAGCCAGGGCATTGAAAATGGGTCGTGGATGGGTATTCCAGCATGACAATGACCCAAAACACATGGCCAAGGCAACAAAGGAGTGGCTCAAGAAGAAGCACATTAAAGTCCTGGAGTGGCCTAGTCTCCAGACCTTAATCCCATAGAAAATCTGTGGAGGGAGCTGAAGGTTTGAGTCGCCAAACATCAGCCTCGAAACCTTAATGACTTGGAGAAGATCTGCAAAGAGGAGTGGGACAAAATCCCTCCTGAGATGTGTGCAACCCTGGTGGCCAACTACAAGAAACGTCTGACCTCTGTGATTGCCAACAAGGGTTTTGCCACCAAGTACTAAGTCATGTTTTGCAGAGGGGTCAAATACTTATTTCCCTCATTAAAATGCAAATCAATTTATAACTTTTTTACATGCGTTTTTCTGGATTTTCTTGTTGTTATTCTGTCTCTCACTTTTCAAATAAACCTACCATTAAAATTATAGACTGGTCATTTCTTTGTCAGTGGGCAAACGTACAAAATCAGCAGGGGATCAAATACTTTTTTCCCTCACTGTATATAGTCTATACTTGGCATGTAGGGTTTCTCACTTATGGGTGGCACAAATTGCGATATGGGGGAGGGGAATGGGCAGATTAAATACAGTAGTATTTACTATGGTTAGAAAAGTGTTGTGTTTTTGCGGACTGTAGTGTTTGTGCGGACATTACTGTAGTATTTACTACAGTGGTTTTTGTGTGGATAATACTGTAGTATTTACGATAGCGTTCTACAGTGTACTACAACATTCTATAGTAAGTACTACACATTATCGAGGGATACTACAGTGTGTAGTATAGTATTCTATAGTATACTACAGTTTACTACAGAATTCTATAGTAAGAACTGTAGCATTCTATAGTAAATTGTAATATTTTGTCATGTGGGTAAGGAGAGCATTTTTGCTAACCCTTACCCTAAACCTTTTTCTAACCTTAACCTCAGTCTCCTAACCTGCTATGTTAATTATCCTAACATGCAGCATAAGTTCTCCTAACCTGCTACGAAAAAGTCACTTCAGTTTCGAAGTGGTGTGAAAAGAGTAAAGCGAACAGTGTGATAAGAAGCAGCAGAGCTTGACGGGGCATGCCCGTTGGAAGTTTCTGCGATCAGACAAGGTCGTAACTATGGATTGGATACCACGAAATTTGAGAAAAAGGGGTCAAATTGGGAAAAATAAATACATACAAAAAATTTAAGAATGAATGTACCACCAACTGTAGACAATAGGTGTCATGGTTAAATCCTTTCTTCTCTCAAGCTGTATCCAATAGAGGCATTTTTAGCTTGGCTCCACATTCTACCAATTACAATGTCTCCACAAAATGAGCTGCCACTGCTTGAGTCACTGTTGTTTTCCACCTACTATTATAGGCAGCTCTCTGTCTCACTGCTGGCTCTCACTAAGACATCACCCTCATGTGGCCTTGTCCCCATAGCAGCCTTTCACTGTTATGTTATGTTCTGTGTTCATTGGTAATGGATGGCAATACTTTAAATCCTCTTGAAATTGTATTCTAATCCAATAAAATTGTATTACCCTTATGAAAAAAGATTGCAGTCAGAGTGCAGTATAACTGCAGTACACTGTAGTAAAAACTGTAGTTAGAGTGGAGTATAAGTGCAGTTATTCTGAAATTACTGCGTCCAAAATACCACAGTCGACTGCAGTTACTGCACTTTTACTGCAGTTTCAAAACTGCAATCTTTTTTTGTAAGGGTATTCTCTCTCCAAACCATTTGACCAAGTTTTAGGTCCATCATCCAATTATTACAGGCCCAGTGCAGTCAGAAACGTGATTTTCCTGTGTTTTATATATATTTCCACATTATGAGGTTGTAATAATACTGTGAAATTGTGAGAATTATAATAATGCCCCTTTAGTGTACGAGCTGTTTGAAAAGACCGCCTGAAATTTCAGCATGTTTTGGTGGGATGGAGTTTTGGCTGCCTGGTGACATTACCAGGGGGTAAATTAGTTAATAGACCAATAAGAAAGAGAGTTCCAAACCTCTCTGCCAATAACAGATAGTTTTCAGGTTTCCCCTCCCCACTCAGACCACTCCAAGACAGTCCTAGCAAAATTATTGCTTGAGAAATTGCTCTTTGCTAAAAAGCTATTTTTGTTTATTTTTGACCATTTTAGTTGAAATAATTTGAGATTGAGATTTTAAAAAAACGGCTGCATTGGACCTTAAACCGATTTGTCATATAACTCCATTCTGCAACTCTCTAAACCAGCCATACTCAACAGGAGGACCACAGTCCGGATCCGGACCCAGAACGAGGTCAATACGGACCACGGGTCCCGATTTAATTTAAAATATAATAGTAGAACGCTCAAGGTGCAATTTTGAAATTTGGTATTGCATGGGCAGTTTTCCTCTTGTTATGTCATTCACTGACAGATTAGAGAGCTATTTATAACCTGTCAGAAATGTCCAGTTGATTAACTAGCCCATGTTAGCTAGGTAGGTAAATTAGGCTAACCAGCTATCTAAATCTTGTACTCATCACGGCCGGATTATGTGCCATTGGGGGCCCCCATTGATTTTGTTGACTCACTCAGGTATCATATAAACACACATAAGACATGTCAAAATTTCTAGAATTGCAGGAAATTAGCTTTAAAACTGCAAAATGTTCTCGCCACCCCATGGCAAAATGTGTAGGATTGTAGGAAATTTGCTTAAAAACTGCAAAATGTTATTTTCGCCAACAAGAGGGATGTGAACAGTTTGTGGTCACATGGGTCGCGAGGTGGTGGGAGGGGCCGATTAAGACAATATCAATCCGTACCTTTGCCACCTAGGAAATGTGTGTGACCGGACCTTCTCAAATAGTAGTTGATCAAACCTCCAGTGAAATAGAGTAGAAATGTACTATCATAACAGAAAAGCCACATGGCTCTTTATCAAGTATGTTAATTAACAGGTTTTGAACCATTTCACTGCATCTATTTCAGGAAGCTTCAATGAATTTCAGTCATCTGTGATGGAGCATAATCACATCCTTTAGCCTATTATCACGTCCAGTTGGGTTTGACTGTAAAACAGCTGAATGCATCCAAACTTCAGGAGCCATCTATTCCATAGTTTATAGGGCAAACTAACCCATGTTTTGATTCTCATGGGACCCATTTGTATTTTCAATTCATATCTAGGCTTTACAGAAGCATTCATTGCATTTGCAGACTTTCCCTTTACAAACCATCCATTTCAGATACAAACTGTCCCCTAATGTAGCGAGCGAGAGTTTTCTCCTTCCCCATAAGCAAAAATGGAAAAGAGAAGAGCAGAGAAAGGAGAGTAAACCATGCAACGGTCTGCAGGCAAGCAAGCAGGCCTAGTGTGAGAGAGAGAGAGAGAGAGAGAGAGAGAGAGAGAGAGAGAGAGAGAGAGAGAGAGAGAGAGAGAGAGAGAGAGAGAGAGAGAGAGAGAGAGAGAGAGAGAGAGAGAGAGAGAGAGAGAGAGAGTAAACAGTCTGAGAGGGGTTCTGCAGCAGTCTCAGTCTAGGTTCATGTTCTCTTTGGACAGGCGTTGTGCTCCAGGCCCGGGGCCTGACTGGTCAATGCTGCACTGACGTCTGGCACCCAGGGGCGGCAGGTAGCCTAGCAGTTAAGCGCTTTGGGCCAGTAACTGAAAGGTCGTTGATTTGAATCCCCGAGCCGGCAAGGTGGAAAAAGCTGCTGTTCTGCACTTGAGCAAGGCAGTTAACCCACAACAACTGCTCCATGGGTGCTGATGATGTTGATTAAGGCAGCCCCCTGCACCTCTCTGCTTCAGAGGGGTTGGGCTAAATGCGGAAGACACATTTTGGTTGAATGCATTCAGTTGTGCAACTGACTAGGTATCCCAGCCCTGACAATATATTTATACACACTCTGTTACTGTCGCTTCGACTGCGGCTCCAAGCACTATTATTTCACAGTGGGGTGTGCTGTCACCCGTAAATCTATAAAGCTGTGGATGACTTACGGGGTCACTGGGAACAACCGTCTCAGACACAGAGAGGTAAGCAGACGTTCAGCACCTGAGACCTGCGGCGGCAAGGGCCATGTGTGACAGACATCCAGGGGCTCTGCAGGGATACAGCAGAGAGCCCTGTTTCGAAATGGGATTATGTCATTTCACAGGGAAGGATACACGGGTTAATGGGATAATACCTAATTTGTTGATCCCACATGATGATGAGCAGATCTGTTGCTGTCTATGTGTTTATATGTAGAATAATGTACACAAACATCATGTGAATGATATACTGATGATATACAGTATGGGAATGATACATATCTCAGCCATCTCATCCTGTGGGGACATGATGTATGTCTCTGCCAAATGGGTGAAAAGGAGAACTTACCCACCTAGATTTTATCATGTAGATGTGTTTATCTTTAAGTCACACTATATTTAGATTGGCTTTATGAAGAATTATCTTTTGGGGCAGGAGAGGTGAGAGGAATGACATACGGGTAAGCATTCATTGAATGCCATCATTCAAATACACAAACTCAGCACTTACTCAATATTCAGTAAAGTAGTGATCTGTCTAAAAATATCTGCTTTTAACAACTTGCATACAATCCAAAGTCCATGGTATGACTTGTTTCTAAATCATATTGCTTAACACATCATAGTCAATCCCAGTGGGTTGTGGTGCAGTATCACACTTTGCCCTGGATTTAACAGGAAATGCCCCTGGACAGAATCACAAACCCCACAACTCAGTAGGCAAAATCATGGTTGACTTTACTAGCTACTTCTGTCCATATTTGACTAATTCCATGTAGCAAAGGCCTGGATCACATCTACTGGGTTTCTATTGGTTTCTATTGAGCTGGTGCAGTGGGCCTGTTCCAGTTCCAGAGTGAGTGAGGGACCACATGGGGAACCAGGAGGCCTGGGTCTACTGCAATCTGCACAGCCACCTGGGATCCCCTGGAAAATACAAGGTCCCTTCCTGTGACAGAAATCTGGAGGGGAGAGAGGAAACCTAATGTGTTGGCTGCAGAGTGTGTTGGCTGCAGAGTGTAGGGTAGTTCAGTGCCCATGCTCTGGCACCCCAGAGGAAAAGGAGAAAGGCTTGGAGAGAGGATGAGAGGCACATAGAGGGAGAGGGAGACAATACATTTGGGAGACAAAACACATAGGAAAATGGAAGTTAAAGAATAGAAAAAGGTAGAGGATGGATTAGTGGAAGAGTAGAGTAACTTAATACAGTGATTGTTTCCTCATTAAAGTGATGATGAATGGAGCCAGAAAGGATAGTTATCATAGCTTTCTATGTGGCTGTCCTGAGGCAGACGTTCTGGCTAGTGTTACAGAGAGACTGGGAAGACAATTGAGTGAACAGACTTCCTTTGTCAATAACATCAGTACAGTTGAAGTCAGAAGTTTACATACACCTTAGCCAAAAACTCAGTTTTTCAAAATTCCTGACATTTAATCCTAGTAAAAATGCCCTGTCTTAGGTCAGTTAGGATCACCACTTTATTTTAAGAATGTGAAATGTCAGAATAATAGTAGAGAGAATGATTTATTTCAGCTTTTATTTATTTCATCACATTCCCAGTGGATCAGAAGTTTACATACACTCAATTAGTATTTGATAGAATTGCCTTTAAATTGTTTAACTTGGGTCAAACGTTTTGGGTAGCCTTCCACAAGCTTCCCACAATAAGTTGGCAGAGCTGGTGTAACTGAGTCAGGTTTGTAGGCCTCCTTGCTCGCACACACTTTTACAGTTCTGCCCACAAATTATCTATAGAATTGAGGTCAGGGCTTTGTGATGGCCACTCCAATACCTTGACTTTGTTGTCCTTAAGCCATTTTGCCACAACTTTGGAAGTATGCTTGGGGTCATTGTCCATTTGGAAGACCCATTTGCGACCAATCTTTAACTTCCTGACTGATGTCTTGAGATGTTGCTTCAATATATCCACATAATTTTCCTTCCTCATGATGCCATCTATTTTGTGAAGTGCACCAGTCCCTCCTGCAGCAAAGCACCCCCACAGCATGATGCTGCCACCCCCATGCTTCATGTTTGGGATGGTGTTCTTCGGCTTGCAAGCAACCCCCTTTTTCCTCCAAACATAACGATGGTCATTATGGCCAAACAGTTCTATTTTTGTTTCATCAAACCAGAGGACATTTCTCCAAAAAGTATGATCTTTGTCCCCATGTGCAGTTGCAAACCGTAGTCTGGTTTTTTTATGGCGGTTTTGGAGCAGTGGCTTCTTCCTTGCTGAGGGCCTTTCAGGTTATGTCGATATAGGACTCGTTTTACTGTGGATATAGATACTTTTGTACCTGTTTCCTCCAGCATCTTCACAGGGTCCTTTGCTGTTGTTCTGGGATTGATTTGCACTTTTCGCACCAAAGTACGTTCATCTCTAGGAGACAGAACCTGAGCGGTATGACGGCTGCGTGGTCCCATGGTGTTTATACTTGCGTACTATTGTTTGTACAGATGAACGTGGTACCTTCAGGTGTTTGGAAATTGCTCCCAAGGATGAACCAGACTTGTGGAGGTCTACAATATTTTTTCTGAGGTCTTGGCTGATTTCTTTTGATTTTCCCATGATGTCAAGCAAAGAGGCACTGAGTTTGAAGGTAGGCCTTGAAATACATCCACAGGTACACCTCCAATTGACTCAAATGATGTCAATTAGCCTATCAGAAGCTTCTAAAGCCATGACATCATTTTCTGGAATTTTCCAAGCTGTTTAAAGGCACAGTCAACTTAGTGTATGTAAACTTCTGACCCACTGGAATTGTGATACAGTGAATTATAAGTGAAATAATCTGTCTGTAAACAATTTTTTGAAAAATGACTTGTGTCATGCACAAAGTATGTGTCCTAACTGACTTGCCAAAACTATAGTTTGTTAACAAGACATTTATGGAGTGGTTTTAAAACTAGTTTTAATGACTACAACCTATGTGCATGTAAACTTCCGACTTCAACTGTATATATTCAACGAGACACTACAAACTCACCAAGAAGAAATACTTGAGAGAGCAAAGTAGTTTGCAGTTTCTGTTAAGCATGACCAGTTCCCATAATAGAGAAGAGGTGCTTCCTAAAATATTGTACGCATCTAGGCCCGCTGAGTGTGAACAAAAGGCTTGATACACGATACTCTCTCAATAGAGAGATACTGTACTCCTTAGATAAAGATGGTGGCGTTTAGGTCAAAATGACCTTCATCAGCCAGAGAGAGATACTGTACTTAAGAGTTTAGTCCAACATCATAACACTGACTTTCTCATCACCCGATCTGACCCCATCCATTCCCCAGCCGAGCAGATAATCTCTGGTTACCACTGATTATTTTCATTAGTCTGTTTTTGTTATTATTCATTCTGCGTATTAAGGATGTGAAATATTGCTGACTGATACAGATTCACTTGGACTAATATTTGGGCCCCTTTGGGTCCACAGAACTGGGTTTGTCCAGTCAGAAGGGACACCCCTGACCTCCAGGATCGTCATGGGTCCAGAGAGGAGTTAGATATCAAGATGAGGGACAAGAAGACTCAGCTCATTTATTAGTATCTGTGTGGATTTATTGGTTTTAGTAGACAACAGAAAACAGTGAGTGAAAGGACATTACCATATTTCTACGTAGTTGTTCTTTATTGTCCAGCTCCTGTGCCAGGTTGGATTCACACTGAATGGATACACTGTGGAGGAGACAACTGGGTGAGAACTACTAGGCAGCAGCCAGCAGGACCCCCTAATTGGGCTCAGGATGCCAGTGTCAAGATGTAATAGTTTAGTTAATGATTTTTCTGAATGGCAAGGAAAATGCAACGACAAACCCCAAATCTATGTGAATACATTAGATCACTCTCTAATTAATTATGTTTATATGCAAGAATGGATATGATGAAATCATGTTTAGGACATTGTTTTCTTCCAACAAACCAACATTGTTTTCTTCCAACAATCCTCCCTGTGTGGCGATAACTGTACACGGAAAATATCAAATAAAATAGAGAAATAATAGAAAAGTAAAACATAATAAATAATAAATAAATAACAATGAGTAAAGATAACTTGGCTATATTCACGGGGTATCAGTACCGAGTCTATATGCAGGGGTACGAGGTAATTGAGGTTTAAAGGTCTTACTCACATCGGCTACAGAGAGCGTGATCACACAGTCGTCCGGGAAACAGCTGGTGCTCTTACGCATGGTTCAGTGTTGTTTGCCTCAAAGCGAGCATAGAAGGCATTTAGCTCATCTGGTAGGCTCGCGTCACTGGGCAGCTTGCGGATGAGTTCCCCTTTGTAATCCATGATAGTTTGCAAGCCCTGCCACATCCAATGAGTGTCAAAGCCGGTGTAGTAGGATTCGATCTTAGTCCTGTATTGATGCTTTGCCTGTTTCATGGTTCATCAGAGGGCATATTGGGATTTCTTATACGCGCCCAGGTTTGTGTCCCGCTCCTTGAAAGAGGCAGCTCTAGCCTTTAGCTCAGTGAGGATGTTGCCTGTAAATCCATGGTTTCTGGTTGGGATATGTACATACGATCACTGTGGGGACGAGGTCATCTATGCACTTATTAATGAAGCCGGTGACTGATGTGGTAAACTCCTCAATGCCATCGGATGAGTCCCGGAACATATTCCAGTCTGAGCTAGCAAAACAGTCCCGTAGCTTAGCATCCGCTTCATGGGACCACTGTTACTTCCTGTGTGATTTTTAGCTTGTAAGCAGGAATCAGGAGGATAGAGTTATGGTCAGATTTGCCAAATGGAGGGCGAGGGAGAGTTTTGTTTGCGACTCTGTGTGTGGAGTAAAGGTGAGTTTTTTCACCTCTGTTGCACCGGTGACATGCTGGTAGAAATTAGGTAAAATGGATTTCAGGTTTCCTGCATTAAAATCACCGGCCCCTAGGAGCGCTGCCTCTGGTTGCGCATTTTCTTGTTCACTTATGGCCCTATACAGCTTGTTGAGTGTGGTCTTAGTACCAGCATCGGTTTGTGGTGGACAGCAACGAAAAATATAGATGAAAGCTCTCTTGGTAAATAGTATGGTCTACACAGTTTATCATGAGGTATTCTAACTCAGGCATGTAGAACCTGGAGACTTCCTTAATATTAGAGATCGCACACCAGCTGTTGTTAACAAAGAGACACACACCACCCCCCTTGAGCTTACCGGACGCTGCCATTCTGTCCTGCCAATGCATAGCAAAACCAGCTAGTTGTATTTTATCGATGTACTTGTTCAGCCAAGTTTCCGAGAAACATAGGATATTACAGTTCTTCAGGTCCTGTTGATAGGATAGTCTCGAACGGAGCTGGGGGAATGGGCTAGGGTTAGGGCTAAGGTAAGGGTTACTGCTGTGAGTACATTAAATTGTATTTGCCACATGCTCCGAATACAACATGTGTAGACCTTACAGTGCAATGTTTACTTACAAGCCCTTAACCAACAATGCAATTTTTAAGAAAAAATTAAAGAGCAGCAGTAAAATTAAATAACAGTAGGGAGGTTATATACAGGGGGTACCGGTACAGAGTCAATGTGGGGGGGCACCGGTTATTCGAGGTAATTGAGGTAATATGTACATGTGGGTAGAGTTAAAGTGACTATGCATAAATAATAAACAGAGTAGCAGCAGCGTAAAAGAGGAGGTTGGGTTGGGGTATTAATCTCTCTCGTTCATTCTCTTACATTCACTGCTGTGTGTGTATGATGACCGTGAACAAAGCCCTGTGCCTAATGAAGACTATCCTCTATCAGCTGTAATATACTGACTCCTTGTGGGAAACCTTTATAACTGCAGTCTTATATATAACTGCAATACTTTATATATTATTTTCCCATGGTGCCAGTTTGAGAAATGTGGTTTGCATAATAGTGAGCACCAGTAAATAATACGTTTTCGTTGTATTCGTGTGTATTGGCTAGGAAGTACTATATTGTTGAGGCAGGGGAAGCAGAGAAACGGCAAAACTGTCACATTTTCATATTAGAATGAATGGGTATTCTGCTTGTTGCATGGATTTTAAAACTTGTGCTGCTATACTTAATTTGCTTTTATACTTTGGTTCTATACATCACAAATAAGACAACTTTACAGATATAAAACAAGCAATCGAATAATTCAGTGTTTGGATAGTGTACCATACACCAAACTGATATCTACTAACTGGATAGTATTTAAAACAATGGTTTAGCCTTCTAATAATATTTCACGTCACATGGAAATTCAAAGTTGCCGTTTTCCATAAAAGAAGGTTCTACCGAGATTTGAACTCGGATCGCTGGATTCAAAGTCCAGAGTGCTAACCATTACACCATAGAACCTTGCTGCGCATGTGTACCGAAATTAGGAAATATAAAGATGATCTATGATAGTATTGATCAAATGTGGACATGATGTAGATGTAAAAATCTGTTTCGGATTATTATATTCGCTTACCCAGCGCGGGCGCGGGTAGTTAGACCCAGCCAACCAATATTTATCGGTGGCTGACAAACCATTTCCCCTCCATTTCAATGCAATTGCAATGCCACAAATGAACGGGAGGCGGCAACCTTTGCTCATCATCAAAGACAGACTTCCTTTCTAAGAATGCTCATGTGGTGACCAAGGTGAAAACAGAATGATTTGGGAGCTTTGACAAATGGTAATGCAATGAAAATGTTATATCTTCAAATGTGTTTTCATCTGCTTGTTACTGTAGCTAGTAGACAAAAAACATATTAAATGTAGCCTACGTGCATAGATAAAGAGATACTGTATTGGTTTGACAAATATAAGCCTAAAACCACAATTGGTGGGAATGGCCATGAACAGGTTTTTCTAGGTGTGTGAAAAGAACAGGTCCCACTCTAAGCCTACTACTGTGTGTAATGAATGACAGAGTAGGGTGAAGCTGATGTAATTTGCAAGTCAATGTTATCCTCCTCCTGCAGAGTGTGTTAGAATTCAATATGAATTGCTCATGCCAAGGTACTGTTTCGCACTGGACTGTATTAAGGTAAGCTACAATGTGAAAAAATACACTGGTATCTTGTTCATACAGAGAACAAGAGAAACAGAGAATATTGCCATCATGAGAGCTCAAGAGAGCAATACAGTATGTCAGATATTGACAATGACCACTTCAAAGATCTTAATAGGCCTACATTTTCATAGTCATATTACATAAATATTGTGTTGTTAAGCTAAGGGAATCATATTTTTATGGTGGCACATGGTTTATTCCAAAGAGAAAATGCGTAGCTTGTTTTTGGTTGAGCAATGTCTGCTGTTTGTGTTCACATCCACAAAGAACAACGAACAAGTATATTTAAAAAAAGCCTACATTCTATCACTCTAACATACCATTAGACTTTATGTAACTAAGTCATTGATGTGGATGTGGTTTACTGTTTCAATTGCTAGTGTAGTATGGACATACAGTACTGCATCAGAAATGTGAGGAACTGTTGAGTGGGGACTGCAACATGAAAGGAGAGCAGTGTAATTCCTAAGTTCCCAGATACACATGCCTGCGGGTGTTAATGTGCCTGAGCCTGTGTCAGGTGTGTGTGTGTTTTGTGATTTGTGTTAATGAGTGCATGAACGTGTGTCTCTGTATGTGTGTGTCCGCATGAACGTGTGTGTGTGTGTGTGTGTGTGGCTGCTGATGTGGGTAATTACCCCTTCTTTCCCCCCAGAGGTCAGGAGGAGAGAGAGGAGGGGGGGATGGGGGGAGGTTCCCAGGGGAGGAGAGACCAATAAATCACTGTGCCGTCTCTGTGCTGACACCAGGCTTGTCTGCTGGGGGGAGGCTCACAACAACACTGTGGCCTTGTCTCTCTGTCACTCACCCCCATGCTGGGCAGAAGCCATCCCCATGCTGTCCTACAATAGGAGAGGGAGGGGGTGGCGGGCATTGGGGGGTACCCAGCACCCATTGGTTCAATATGATATCTCATTTTATCATTTGTATTCATTTGAGAGGGATGTACTAAAACAGCCTAGTTTGATGTTGAAAACGTGACGTGAGCTACAGATGCAGTCAAATATATTGGCACCCTTGCATAATTCACTATTTATTCTAAAATAAGTTGAAATTGAACACACCTTTGGTGTTTACACGTGTATTTTTTTATTTACAACTGCACAGGACAAACAATAATTAAATAAAAACAAATTTTTTTAAATTTTCACTTCAAAATAAAAAATTGGCCTGGACTAAATTATAGAAAAATAAAAATAATTTGGTTAGAGGCAATGATTCTCGTTTACTGTGTAATTTATCTAACCTGTGGTAAGTTACATGTGCCTACAGGGTAAAAATAGCCATTCATCCATTTGAAAATAATACAAAAACGGAACATTATGCTCCATTGCAGTCCATTGTAAAGTGCAAGGGTGCCAATATATTTCACATCATCTGTAGGTCATTTTATGTGTGTTTTTGCAGACAAAAAACTGGTTGTTGCATCTTCACAATTCCTCATATTCAACCACTCCCTCTTGATGTTCTTTTGGCTGCTGATATTTGCCTATAGGTAAGTAGTAGTTTGTCTTACTTTTACTGCTGGGTACAAGCCCTGCCAAATGCAGTTCCACAAGGATGCTGCAGGCAGTTTCCATTACTTGGAGACAGGTGTGTGTGTGTGTATGCGTGTGTGTGCGTGCGTGTAATATAAAAGCAGTGCTGTTGAGTTGATTGTATAGCCTTGTATCTTTTCAACAAGACATTTTCCTAAAAACAAAAGAGCCTCTTCCATAACGATGGTGTGGTGACTGAGGACTGAGGACATGTGAATTAATAATTATAATAATATGCCATTTAGCAGACGCTTTTATCCAAAGCGACTTACAGTCATGCGTGCATACATTTTTGTGAAAGGAGGGCTGTGCTTTAGAGACCAAAGTGCACTGGGACCTGCAGGCCTCAATCAGACCCCAGTCAGTATCACCCCTCCCTGGGCTGACCTGCCAATAGCAATAATATATGTCCTTCACTTATCACATTCTATTATCTATTATTAAGCCTCCCCCAGCACGAAACAACCACCTATACACCCTGCTGCCCGTCCTACCGCCTCCTACATGAAACATCTCCAAGCAGCAGCCTGCAATACATTGCATTCCTCATGACTTTTTTTCTTCTAATAAACGTGATCCTAGACCCTGGGAGGGAGACCAGCAAGCTACATAAAAATTCATGGGAAAAAATTGCAATAAAATATCTCTCTCCCACCCTCCCTCTCTTTCCCTCCCTTTTTCACTCTCTTTTTTTTTTCTACCACCCTTGCACACTTTTATTCAATCTCTAACTCTCCCACTGGCTCGTCTTTCTTAGCACCCCCCCCTCCCCCGTCCTTCATCCCTAATTCTTTCTCTCTTTCTCTCTCTTTCTCTCTCTCTCTGTATTTTCCACCTCTGGCAGGTTGTGATTTCCACTGTCAGAAAATTGCTTTTTCAATATCTGTCTCTCTAATTATGAGGCCTGCTAAAGGGGTCATGCCACCAGAATACCAATAAATGTCTCTAGGATTTTTCCTCTTTTAAAGAATAGTTTTGAAGGAACAAACAATGCACAGTGAAATCTTATAATGTAAGATTAAAATCTCTGTCTGAGGCATGTTTAAAATTATTCGGCCTATGAAAGCTTATCAGTATATAGGCTATAGGTCTCCTGCTGTAGCCATTCACGAAACCCTAAACCTCAACTAAATGTTGTAATAAATGATGTGGAAATTGAGCAAATTGAGGTGACTAAACTGCTTGGAGTAACCATGGATTGTAAACTGTCATGGCCAAAACATGTTGATACAACAGTAGCTAAGATGGGGAGAAGTCGGTCCATAATATAGCGCTGCTCTGCCTTTTTAACAACACTATCAAAAAGACAGGTCCTACAGGCTCTAGTTTTGTCGCACATGGACTACTGTTCAGTCGTGTGGTCAGGTGCCACAAAGAGGGACCTCTGCAAATTACAATTGGCTCAGAACAGGGCAGCACGGCTGGCCCTTAAATGTACACGGAGCGCTAACATTAATAACATGCATGTAAATCTCTCATGGCTCAAAGTAAAAGAGAGATTGACTTCATCACTACTTGTTTTTGTAAGAAGTGTTGACATGCTGAATTTTACATTTACATTTTTAGTCATTTAGCAGACGCTCTTATCCAGAGAGACTTACAGTTAGTGAGTGCATACATTTTTCATACTGGCCCCCCGTGGGAAACTAACCCACAACCCTGGTGTTGCAAGCGCCATGCTCTACCAACTGAGCTACAGGGCACCGAGGTGTCTGTTTAAACTACTAGCACACAGCTCGGACCCCCATGCATACCCCACAAGACATGCCACCAAAGGTCTCTTCACAATCCCCAAGACAAGAACAGACTATGGGAGGTGCACAGTACTACATAGAGCCATGGCTACATGGAACTCTATTCCACGTCAGGTAACTGATGCAAGCAGTAGAATCCGATTTTTTTAAACAGATAAAAATACACCTTATGGAACAGCAGGGACTTTGAAGAAACACACACACAGGCACAGACACACATATACATAATAAGACATGCACTCTACACACACGTACACATAGATTTTGTATTGTATATATGTGATAGGAGAGTAGTGGCCTGAGGGAACACACTTAATGTGTTCTGAAAAGTGTTATGAAATGTAATGTCATGTAATATCTTAAATTGTATATAACTGCCTTAAAGTTGCTGGACCCCAGGAAGAGTAGCTGCTGCCTTGGCAGCAGCTAATGGGGATCCTTAATAAATACAATACAATACTTGCAATATGACCTAATTATTAGATTAAATAAATGTGTTTGTGAGGTGGAATGCTCTTTACTTATGTTCATTGTTAATTTGAGATGTCCAAAAATGAACATGACCCCGAACTTGAATATACTTTTCTCATAGGGCCTGCCAATCTTTTTTTCTATTCAGTGTGAATACAATTATAGATATATTATGCAACATTAAAGATTTGTGCAACAATAGACGATTTGTGGGGAGAGGAAATTAGCTATTTGGATCCTGTAGGTCTACCCCAACAACTCTGCTTTTTTTTATCACTATCACGTCTAAAGGGTTAAATTGTCCTCTCAGCCGTTTCGGTGTACTTGATTGACGTTTGGAGCACTATGATGGCAGAATCCTCCAATCAACAAACGGTCAGTGTACCCCACGTGGGAATTCTGAATACTCATTGGTTACTTGCATCAGTGTTGATTGTGGATGGGTCGAGCCCCACGTGGAGATTTCATTCAATCGTTGAACAATTCCATTGCATCCCCCCTTTCTATTGACAATTGTACACTTACTGTATATAAAATAATAGCATTGTTAATATAGAAGTCTCAAATTACTAAAAAATACAATACAAAGGGGGTTTCAATTATATAGCTACACGAATGAACAGATTTGAGTAGCACATGTACAATCATGGTGAGAAGATTAACAAGGGTGTTTATTTTACTAATATCATTAGACTATTTATACAAGAGCAATGGGCAAACTGTATGTCATTGGTCTTAAATGTTTTAGCACTAGCAAACAGTTTTGGCCTTAAAATGTTAGGAATTAATCCGTCATTAATGCTGTTCATAAATAGGGAAAGAAATGAGAAACCTTGGATCCAGTCCTGGGCTGGCTTGATCAAGTAGCCTAATTCTGGCTTGATCAATGGGAATAGAAATATACTCCCTTATCATTCTGTCTAGAAAATGTTTCTCTCTCAAGAAAACAACTCGTAGCTATGTCCCATTGAAGATCAGGCAGGGATCAGAAAAGAAGGAGGGAGTGAGAGGAAAGCGAAGTGAAAGGAGTAGGCTATAGAGCAACCAACGAGACAAAAGAGACTGCATTGAATGTGATGGTTTCCGTCTCGGAAGCCACATAATATAACAACCTAGCCACATTTTCTCTTTATTCTAGACGGTGAGAATACACCGGGGAGGGGACCATTTACTTGAAGAAAAGGTGAAATTCTACTCATTCGAAGTGCGTAGTCATGAGGACTCTAAACATCTAGTCGTGGACTGGGTGCATCTTTACTACATCGAGTGTTATTTTTCTGTGGGTTGGAGATAGACCAGAACAAAGGGAGTCTTGAGCAAGGAGTGAGCGAGCCGAGCCCCATTAGTCATTACCGCCTCTGAAACCAGGCCAAATGCGTCTCTGAAAGCGACAATATACAGTTTTCTCAATTTCTGTCCGAATATTTTTGCCCATAAGAGGAAGAAGATAAAAAAAAAAAAAAACTGCAATCGGCGCCCAGAATGTTTCCTCAAAATCGACCCCCGGTAAGTAGACTAAGATGAACATGTAACGTTCGGTAATTGCTCTCGTCCTGCAATTCTATAACGCCACAGCAATCCAGAAATGATCAAACCCTTATTTGTCTTTTGAATAGAGTTTATTTGAAAACAGGGAAACAACTTGAGTAAGAATGCATACAGAGGTGCCATAAACTTACTACATGAGGAATTGTTACATTGTATCTCTTTGTCATTGTATCCATGCTATTTGTATCCGGAATTCCTTTGTGGTCATGTTGGTCAAAAAGTAACACATGCTGCAATATTGTAAACCCTTTCTCAATCTACGTTTAACATTTGAACGATGGGGGGTGTAAACTCAATCCGACATAGGTCAAATATGGGTCCGTTATTATCCACACTAAACAGAGGGGATTTATTCTGTCAGAATTTGGCAAAACTCAAAACGAGCATTTTTGTGAATCTCTTTGTGTGCAAATTCTGGTCTCCTATTCTTGGTATTAACTTTCAAGTGTCAAATTAGAGCATTCTACCTCGAGTTATCCCAAAAGGTAGACTGTACTGGCCTAGATGATGAAGCGGTCTAGGTTTGTTTGTCCTTTCCACACTCGGCAGTCTATTTGAGGGGTGAGTCAGCTATAGGCAAGGGCTTGGGTTGTTGACACTTACTAAATGAGCTACCCCGGTAAAGTGGCACTCATTGTTTTCTCTCTTGCATTCATCTCGTTGATGTATTTGCTTTTGATTGTTTGATTTGAACAAAAGTATCTGGCAGTCTATACTTAAGGCCTAGACACCCAGTATTAGGAACTGCAATCTGAATTGACTTTGAATTGTTAACTAAATATTTGTCCTATAAAATCAGCCCATGTCGCATTATGTGTAAAATTGTTTTTGGGATGTACCTGTTCTGTGGAATCAATACATAATTTGAACAGCCACAAGGGCAGGAGGGCAACAACACTGTACATGCCTTTATATGAAGTAGCCTATCAAAAAAGCTCCTATTTGAAAACAGAGTAACCCTTGTCCCTCCCCCATGCCACCATATACCCCACCCTGAGGGAGAGTGCTTTCACATTCATGTCCTCCTAGGGATGGAGATTAGACCCCACTGCTAAGTATGACGCCATGGTCAGAGGCAATGTGGGGGGCAGAGGTTGATGGGGCACCATTGTCCTTAGAACACATATAGGCTATGGCTAGGACCATACATTATCAGGGGAAGTTCTTACCTTTTCCCTTTACACCATTTATAATCAATGAAACCTTGTACGTTTGATAGTAGTTGAAGTGGGTTCAAATTGATTCTACAAGTAATTTTGATTTGAACTAATTTCTGCCGCCTCCTGAAAGGAAATTCTACCTCTCCAGATTCTGTTTTTTCTCCATACCATGCCCATAGTACCCTGACAGAACAGAGCGAGCTCTACACAGACCTCATGTGCCCCCAGCCAGCTGTGCAGCTGACTGACTGACTAGAGGGAGAGAACTCAACCGAATATGGGGCTGTGGTTCCAATTCCTCTCATCCACCAACTCCACAGTCCATCCCCCGGGGAGCTAGCTACCAACCACAGCTCAAATGTATGGTTATGCATCCTGGAGGGAGAGAGAAAGCACGGTTTCAGTTCAACCACAACAGACTTGAAACACTGTGAAAGCTTGTCCCTCCAAAGTCATTGGCTTTCATTTAAGGCTTGTTTGGAAGACCCAGGGAAAATGTATCAAACCATGTAATAATTTTATGGAAGATTGTTTCTCGAGTTCCCTGTAATGTGGAAAGCATGGTAGTGGGTGTATGACGTAACAGAATATATAGCCTGAAATGTGCTTTCGATCTAATCGTTTTTTTTAAAGTGTCAAAACCGTGTTTCGTCCGAGGGAAGCCATGAATGAAGTTCAATAGATTTTTAGGTAAACGCCTGAGATGCAGAAGTCTGAAACCTTCTTCCTCATTTGGTTACATAGCAGTGAGCCATTGATTTGATAACATTTGCTGTGGCCGGCAGACTGCTTAGTGTAGCCTGACCAAGGTGACCAGCTCCACCTTGCAGCTCCTGGAAATCAGCATAATGCGTACTAGTAGTAGAGTTATCAGCACTGCTGTCCTCAATGCTTAGCATCCAGTTCCCTTTAGGTCAGATCACTTAATGAAACACAGCTACATCAATGCTCCACTACACAGGTCAGGCTGTAGAGTGTAGATGATCTACCATCACACCTAATGATTAAGAGACCTGTCACTCAGTCACAGGAGAGGAAGGGTTTGAAATCTGAAAAACCATCATCACCTTCCACCAGCTTCGAGGCTCCCTATAGTGCTTCAGGGCATTTCCATGTAAAAGGACCCATGAGCACCAACTTGTGAAGTTCATAGGAGCACATACAGTGGGGGAAAAAAAGTATTTAGTCAGCCACCAATTGTGCAAGTTCTCCCACTTAAAAAGATGAGAGAGGCCTGTAATTTTCATCATAGGTACACATCAACTATGACAGACATATTGAGGGAAAAAAATCCAGAAAATCACATTGTAGGATTTTTAATGAATTTATTTGCAAATTATGGTGGGAAATAAGTATTTGGTCACCTACAAACAAGCAAGATTTCTGGCTCTCACAGACCTGTAACTTCTTCTTTAAGAGGCACCTCTGTCCTCCACTCGTTACCTGTATTAATGGCACCTGTTTGAACTTGTTATCAGTATAAAAGACACCTGTCCACAACCTCAAACAGTCACACTCCAAACTCCACTATGGCCAAGACCAAAGAGCTGTCAAAGGACACCAGAAACAAAATTGTAGACCTGCACCAGGCTGGGGAAGACTGAATCTGCAATAGGTAAGCAGCTTGGTTTGAAGAAATCAACTGTGGGAGCAATTATTAGGAAATGGAAGACATACAAGACCACTGATAATCTCCCTCGATCTGGGGCTCCACGCAAGATCTCACCCCGTGGGGTCAAAATGATCACAAGAACGGTGAGCAAAAATCCCAGAACCACACGGGTGGACCTAGTGAATGACCTGCAGAGAGCTGGGACCAAAGTAACAAAGCCTACCATCAGTAACACACTACGCCGCCAGGGACTCAAATCCTGCAGTGCCAGACGTGTCCCCTTGCTTAAGCCAGTACATGTCCAGGCCCGTCTGAAGTTTGCTAGAGTGCATTTGGATGATCCAGAAGAGGATTGGGAGAATGTCATATGGTCAGATGAAACCAAAATAGAACTTTTTGGTAAAAACTCAACTCGTCGTGTTTGGAGGACAAAGAATGCTGAGTTGCATCCAAAGAACACCATACCTAATGTGAAGCATGGGGGCTGTTTTTCTGCAAAGGGACCAGGACGACTGATCCGTATAAAGGAAAGAATGAATGGGGCCATGTATCGTGAGATTTTGAGTGAAAACCTCCTTCCATCAGCAAGGGCATTGAAGATGAAACGTGGCTGGGTCTTTCAGCATGACAATGATCCCAAACACACCGCCCGGGCAACGAAGGAGTGGCTTCGTAAGAAGCATTTCAAGGTCCTGGAGTGGCCTAGCCAGTCTCCAGATCTCAACCCCATAGAAAATCTTTGGAGGGAGTTGAAAGTCCATGTTGCCCAGCGACAGCCCCAAAACACCACTGCTCTAGAGGAGATCTGCATGGAGGAATGGGCCAAAATACCAGCAACAGTGTGTGAAAACCTTGTGAAGACTTACAGAAAACGTTTGACCTGTGTCATTGCCAACAAAGGGTATATAACAAAGTATTGAGAAACTTTTGTTATTGACCAAATACTTATTTTCCACCATCATTTGCAAATAAATTCATTAAAAATCCTACAATGTGATTTTCTGGATTTTTTCCCCCTCATTTTGTCTGTCATAGTTGACGTGTACCTATGATGAAAATCACAGGCCTCTCTCATATTTTTAAGTGGGAGAACTTGCACAATTGGTGGCTGACTAAATACTTTTTTCCCCCACTGTACAGTTTGGTGTCAAATGAAAGCTGAGTCTATATTGTTGGGAAACTTATGGCATATATAAAATTGTCCATCCCAAAAAATTGTAATCAGCAAAGGCTTTGATATCTGCTCAAACAGATGCAAAAGGGGTCTTAGAAAAAACACATGGTGCCTATGAGAAAAAGTCTTAAAAGGTATTAGAAATACATTAAAACAGTTTTGGAAGTAAAGACCCCTGACAACTATTATCAACATTTATATTTAGTTTTGCAGAAATTATTTGCCTTCTGTAAGTTAAGAAATATTGCCTGGTGTAATGTAATTCTGTTATCAAAAGAAGTGAGCCTCCACCCCCAACCTCCCACCCCATTCCCCCACCCATTCAACATGTCTCCATCCAACCACCCACCTCCCGCCCACCCACCAGGAAAACCATGTTTTTCACCCCTTCCCACCCTCCCTAGCAACTAGGGTTGCTTGTCGCCACACCTCCCCCTGTACTGTACTGAACTCTACTCTACTGTGCTGTACTGTGAGTCCAAACTTGTGAAACAAGTTTAATCCGTTAAAATGTGGTCTTGTTTGGGGGTGGAGCTCATTAGAATAATAACCAGTGTCGAATAATACCCAAACATGCAAAGGAGGATATTACATTTTTCTACCTTTGTGTACCTGTTCAGGATGCATCACCATGACATTCATAATTATGCATTTCTGTATAGTACACATCAGGGACCCATGATTTTACCAACATTCTTTTACCAAACTTTACATCTGCACTGTTCTTCGATTAAATGTGTTTTTTGTTAAAGGCTCAATGCATTTCTGGGTAACAAATAAGTACCTTACTGTAATAGTTTCCATTAAAATGGTCAAAAATAAAATAGCTTTTTTTAGCAAATGTTTCTCAAGCAATAATTTCGCTAGGACTGTCTGAGTGGGGAGAGGAAAACTAGCTGTTATTGCCAGATAGGTTTGGAACTCTCTCTTGTTATTGGTCTATTGTCCAATTTACCACCTGGTGATGTCACCAGGCAAGCCGAAACTCCCGCCCATACAAACCTGCTGTTTAGATTGTATTTTCAACCAGCAACTATCAGAAAATAAAACTGATCAAATTCTTAAAAGTAGTCATTGTGCGTTGAGTTGTATGGTTTGTTTAACTTTGCAATCAATGGTTTCTGTTTCACATACTTTTCACATACAAGTGAAATATTGGAGTCATTCTGTTATTGTGGAATTGCCCTTCATAATCAGTCTTTGAGGTCCAGTAAATATGCCAGCAGGCTCCTGGAGTTCTGTTGGCCCAGTCAGCAGATCCTCCTGCTCTCCCATCAGGCCCTGATTGATCTAGGACTCCCACTGGGCTGATTCTGGAAGGATCCACTTCAGCAGGGCTGGGCTGGGAGGGAAGGGCTGAGAGGGAAGGGCTGTGGAATGCAGGGAGGCAGGCAGAAATACAGTGGGAGGGATGCCTCGCCCCCACAGACCCAGCGTGAGTGTGGCACTTCCTGTAACCCAGCTTGCTTTAGCTCTTTATTTCCAGTGTTGTCCTTGAGAGGAGCTCGGCTATTGATTAGACGGCCGCCTGCCTGCCAGTCACAGCCAACGATTATCCTGCACGAGAAAGAGAGTGAACCGACAGAGAAAGAGTGAGCAATGGAATGGTTTCTGGGCTAGGTTTACACTAGTTCTGGAGGTGTGGAGCTTAAGTCTGGGCCATGGAAGGAACAAACAGGCTGTGGGTGGGTTACCTAATGAAGGAAGGCACCTACAGCAATTTACACAACTGACAACCAAACTGTTCTGCAGCGCTAATGAACTCTGACAGCAGGGAAATTTGAATAACGAGATTTCAGGAGGCGAGAGAAGGGGGGGAGAAAAAAAGAGGAGAAGAAGAAAGATGTGTGGCGCTAATGAATCGGGTGCCTAGCAGCCCTCCCCTAACTGAGAGAAGAAGTGCTAGAGATTACTGGGGCATTTCTCTCTCTCTCTCACTCTCTCACTCACTCCCACAGCAGAGCAGAGAGATGCTGGAGGTTGGGATCAATTGTGTGTGTACGCGCTTATGTGTCACTCTGCCAGTGAGGTGCTTTAAAATGCAAATAACCGGTTTGTTGTTGACAATCATATTTGAATAATTTGATATGAGGCTTGAACTTCAAACGCTTTCTGCAAGGACAATAAATAGTGATGTTTCACGGTTGTTATGTTTAGTCCCTAGGGGATCCTTGTGTGAGAGTGGGGAGTTGAGGGGGGTGGGGGGCTACTTCCCTACTATGGTTCTCAGCTGGTGGACTGGGTTAGGTTAGGTCTGTCATGCCCTCCTTCCCACAACTGTGTCCCCAGAGACAGACACAGACAGAACGGCAGGCCGTGGCCCAGCAGAATAGGAGCATGGTGGGTGTTTACTCGTAATGATCGGCTCTGTGGGAAAGCACAGTGTAATTAGCAGGCTGGTTCGTTGGCTAGACTGGTTTACAGTTCCTCTGCTGTAGGAGAGTGGGTGGAAGACTGCTGTGCCTAATATAGGACAGACAGGAAGGCTTGCTTCTTTACTTGTCACCTTATGTGAGGAATCATCAGTTGGATACTTATAATATAGTCAAGCTCCTACCTGGCTACCTATGAGGCCAAGGTAATACCCCTAATTAATTACCCAAAACGGTGAATTTTTTTCGCCCACATTTGTGTGTGTATAACCACGTTTCCATCCACAGTTTTAATGTGCGTAAAGTCATACAGTATTTTAAAAATCATATCACGGCAGCTGTGACGGAAACAGGAAGTTTCGGTACAATTTTACAAATGCCGACAGACAATTTGTTTGTTCGAAATGGTGGGATCTTTTTGTGTCGGTAAAATGTATTATGTGAGAAATCAAATCAAATCAAATTTTATTTGCCACATGCGCCGAATACAACAGGTGTAGACATTACCGTGAAATGGTTACTTACAGCCCTTAACCAACAATGCATTTATTTCTTAATAAGAAAGTTAAATAAAATAACAATAAAAGTGTTGAGAAAAAAAGAGCAGAAGTAAAATAAAATAACAATAGGGAGGCTATATACAGGCGGGTACCGGTGCAGAGTCAATGTGCGGGGGCACCGGCTAGTTAAGATAGTTTAGGTAATATGTACATGTGGGTAGAGTTAACGTGACTATGCATGAATAATTAACAGAGTAGCAGCAGCGTAAAAAGATGGGGTGGGGGTGCAAATAGTCTGGGTAGCCATGATTAGCTGTTCACAAGTCTTATGGCTTGGGGGTAGAAGCTGTTGAGAAGCCTTTTGGACATAGACTTGGCGCTCCGGTACCGCTTGCCGTGCGGTAGCAGAGAGAACATTCTATGACTAGGGTGGCTGGAGTCTTTTACAATTTTGAGGGCCTTCCTCTGACACCGCCTGGTATAGAGGTCCTGGATGGCAGGAAGCTTGGCCCCTGTGATGTACTGGGCCGTACGCACTACCCTCTGTAGTGCCTTGCGGTCAGAGGCCGAGCAGTTGCCATACCAGGCGGTGATGCAACCAGTCAGGATGCTCTCGATGGTGCAGCTGTAGAATTTTTGAGGATCTGAGGACCCATGCCAAATCTTTTCAGTCTCCTGAGGGGGACTTTGTCATGCCCTCTTCACGACTGTCTTGGTGTGTTTGGACCATGATAGGTCGTTGGGGATATGTAGTCCACAATCATCTCCTTTGTCTTGGTCACGTTGAGGGAGAGATTGTTATCCTGGCACCACACGGCCAGGTCTATGACCTCTTCCCTATAGGCTGTCTCATCGTTGTCGGTGATCAGGCCTACCACTGTTGTGTCGTCGGCAAACGTAATGATGGTGTTGGAGTCGTGCCTGGCCGTGCAGTCATGGGTGAACAGGAGGGTACTGAGCACGCACCCCTGAGGGGCCCCGTGTTGATGATCAGCGTGGCAGATGTGTTGTTACCTACCCCTACCACCTGGGGGTGGCCTGTCAGGAAGTCCAGGATCCAGTTGCAGAGGGAGGTGTTTAGTCCCAGGATCCTTAGCTTAGTGATGAGCTTTGAGTTCACTATGGTGTTGAACGCTGAGCTGTAGTCAATGAATAGCATTCTCATGTAGGTGTTCCTCTTGTCCAGGTGGGAAAGGGCAGTGTGGAGTGCAGTCTAGGGTTTCTGGGATAATGGTGTTGATGTGAGCCATGACCAGCCTTTCAAAGCACTTCATGGCTACAGACGTCAGTGCTATGGGTCGGTAGTCATTTAGGCAGGTTATCTTAGTGTCCTTGGGCACGGGGACTATGGTAGTCTGCTTGAAACATGTTGGTATTACAGACTCAGTCAGGGACATGTTGAAAATGTCAGTGAAGACACTTGCCAGTTGGTCAGCACATGCTCTGAGTACACGTCCTGGTAATCCGTCTGGCCCTGCGGCCTTGTGAATGTTGACCTGCTTAAAAGTCTTACTCACATCGATTACGGAGAGTGTGATCACATAGTCATCCGGAACAGCTGGTGCTCTCATGCATGCTTCAGTGTTGCTTGCCTCGAAGCGAGCATAGAAGTTGTTTAGCTCATCTGGTAGGCTTGTGTCACTGGGCAGCTCGCGGCTGTGCTTCCCTTTGTAGTCTAATAGTTTTCATGCCCTGCCACATCCGACGAGCGTCAGAGCTGGTGTAGTACGATTCAATCTTAGTCCTGTACTGACTCTTTGCCTGTTTGATGGTTCGTCAGAGGGCATAGCGGGATTTCTTATAAGCGTCCCGCTCCTTGAAAGTGGCAGCTCTACCCTTCAGCTCAGTGCAGATGTTGCCTGTAATCCATGGCTTCTGGTTGGGGTATGTACGTACGGTCACTGTGGGGACGACGTCATCGATGCACTTATTGATGAACCCAGTGACTGATGTGGTGTACTCCTCAATGCTATCTGAAGAATCCCGGAACGTGTTCCAGTCTCTGCTAGCAAAACAGTCCTGTAGCTTAGCATCTGCGTCATCTGACCACTTTTTTATTAACCGAGTCACTGGTGCTTGCTGCTTTAGTTTTTGCTTATAAGCAGGAATCAGGAGGATAGAGTTATGGTCAGATTTGCCAAATGGAGGGTGAGGGAGAGCTTTTTATGCGTCTCTGTGTGTGGAGTAAAGGTGTTCTAGAGTTTTTTTCCCTCTGGTTGCACATTTAACATGCTGGTAGAAATTAGGTAGAATGGATTTAAGTTTCCCTGCATTAAAGTCCCCGGCCACTAGGAGCGCTGCCTCTGGATGAGCGTTTTCCTGTTTAGTTATGGCCTTATACAGCTCATTCAGTGCAATCTTAATGCCAGCATTGGTTTGTGGTGGTAAATAGACAGCTATGAAAAATATAGTTGAAAACTCTCTTGGTAAATAGTGTGGTGTGCAAATATTGACACAATAACCATCATATCGAAGAAGAACTTGGAGTTATGCGACAATATGGTGTGTGGTCCTCCCACTACGACTCGGGAAACCATGCAGTTTATTCGGCTACATACAGTGGGGAAAAAAAGTATTTAGTCAGCCACCAATTGTGCAAGTTCTCCCACTTAAAAAGATGAGAGAGGCCTGTAATTTTCATCATAGGTACACGTCAACTATGACAGACAAAATGAGAAAAAAAAATCCAGAAATTCACGTTGTAGGATTTTTAATGAATTTATTGGCATATTATGGTGGAAAATAAGTATTTGGTCAATAACAAAAGTTTCTCAATACTTTGTTATATACCCTTTGTTGGCAATGACACAGGTCAAACGTTTTCTGTAAGTCTTCACAAGGTTTTCACACACTGTTGCTGGTATTTTGGCCCATTCCTCCATGCAGATCTCCTCTAGAGCAGTGATGTTTTGGGGCTGTCGCTGGGCAACACAGACTTTCAACTCCCTCCAAAGATTTTCTATGGGGGTTGAGATCTGGAGACTGGCTAGGCCACTCCAGGACCTTGAAATGCTTCTTACGAAGCCACTCCTTCGTTGCCCGGGCGGTGTGTTTGGGATCATTGTCATGCTGAAAGACCCAGCCACGTTTCATCTTCAATGCCCTTGCTGATGGAAGGAGGGTTTCACTCAAAATCTCACGATACATGGCCCCATTCATTCTTTCCTTTACACGGATCAGTCGTCCTGGTCCCTTTGCAGAAAAACAGCCCCAAAGCATGATGTTTCCAACCCCATGCTTCACAGTAGGTATGGTGTTCTTTGGATGCAACTCAGCATTCTTTGTCCTCCAAACATGACGAGTTGAGTTTTTACCAAAAAGTTATATTTTGGTTTCATCTGACCATATGACATTCTCCCAATCCTCTTCTGGATCATCCAAATGCACTTCAGACGGGCCTGGACATGTACTGGCTTAAGCAGGGGGACACGTCTCGCACTGCAGGATTTGAGTCCCTGGCGGCGTAGTGTGTTACTGATGGTTGGCTTTGTTACTTTGGTCCCAGCTCTCTGCAGGTCATTCACTAGGTCCCCCCGTGTGGTTCTGGGATTTTTGCTCACCGTTCTTGTGATCATTTTGACCCCACGGGGTGAGATCTTGCGTGGAGCCCCAGATCGAGGGAGATTATCAGTGGTCTTGTATGTCTTCCATTTCCTAATAATTGCTCCCACAGTTGATTTCTTCAAACCAAGCTGCTTACCTATTGCAGATTCAGTCTTCCCAGCCTGGTGCAGGTCTACAATTTTGTTTTTGGTGTCCTTTGACAGCTCTTTGGTCTTGGCCATAGTGGAGTTTCGAGTGTGACTGTTTGAGGTTGTGGACAGGTGTATTTTATACTGATAACAAGTTCAAACAGGTGCCATTAATACAGGTAACGAGTGGAGGACAGAGGAGCCTCTGAAAGAAGAAGTTACAGGTCTGTGAGAGCCAGAAATCTTGCTTGTTTGTAGGTGACCAAATACTTATTTTCCACCATAATTTGCAAATAAATTCATTAAAAATCCTACAATGGGATTTTCTGGATTTTTTTTCCTCAATTTGTCTGTCATAGTTGACGTGTACCTATGATGAAAATTACAGGCCTCTCTCATCTTTTTAAGTGGGAGAACTTGCACAATTGGTGGCTGACTAAATACTTTTTTGCCCCACTGTATGAAATATGTTATGATGAACTTCACAGGGTGGTGAAAGTGCAAAGGGATGAGCTTGATGGTACTTTCCAATAAATATTCAGGGTTTTATTCTGGTGATATGATGATCGATGCCGTTTGACAAATTAAAATAATCTTGCTCTTTTGTCCATAATAATCTCATCATATAGGCTATACCCGCACTGTATCTGTGAGCTGTTGGCTTCATACCAATACCAGAGTGGGCATATTCGCTATATAACGTTAACATTTTTAGTGACAAACCCATCTGTAGAGTTGAAAATACGATGAAAACCGCAAAAGTAATTTTTATGTACACTACCACATAACGCACAGACTTTTATCTGCAACAAGTCAATTTGATGGAAACACATCCCTGGTGGGAAAATGCGCATATCATATTTATGCGGAATCTAGAATATTCACATGAAAATCTGTCGCCAATTGGTTGGAAACCTGTCTTATGTCAGACAGAAATCATGTGATATTTAGGAAAATCACCAGCAATCTGGCCTTTAAATGTACAGATGGTAATGATTACTTTGTAGTTAAAAAAGGGAAGTTGAAGTACAGAGAATTCCTCAAGGGATTTCACCTTTTGGGTGGGGTGTGTGGGCGTGTCCTGTTTGTGGGCGAATGTGTGGGCGTGTCGTGTGTGCTTGTAGTGTGTGGGCGTGTCCAGTGTATGTTTGTGGGTGTGTGTGTGGCATGTCCTCTGTGTGTGCTTGTGGTGGGCGTGTCCTGTGTGTTTGTGGGAGAATCGAGGGATGTGAGGTCATAGTGGTTTGGTGTAATTAGGAGTAAAAGGAAAACAAAATTGATTGCATGCAGGCAGGGTTGCCATGTCCGTGGTTTTCTTGCCAAATTGGTCAACTTTCAAAATGTATTGGTTGCGGGTTTTTGGGCTACTTCTAAATTGCACTGCCATTTCTTAAAAATATATATTTCACTGCGACCTGCTGCTGCAGACTATCAGGCAGTAAGGCAGCCTGTTTTTGAGTGAGTGAGAGCGTAAGTGGTGGGGAGGGGGAGGGCCTGAGGGGTGTGTATGTGTTGAGACCGAGCGTCGCAGCTGAGTCACGTGAGAGGAGACAGAGCAGCACGCTTGCACAACTTTTAACCAGTTGTAGGCTACCCTTTTCCATAAAACATATTAATGCGCTAGAACTGATGCGCATCAAGAAATAACGGCGATAAAGTACGGGAAAACGACTGCAGAGCGCATTACATAAAGTCGTTCGGAGGTGGTTTAAACTGCATTCTAATGTTGAAGTTTCTTAGTTCTTGGGTCTTGAGCGCTGCGCGAGTGGACGTTTGAAATGGAAGTTATGGAACTCCGTCACGTGCTTCTGTTATAGGGGAAAAGTCCACAATGAAACTGACATTAAATGTGGAGAATGATACATTTGCATCTGTTGGCCATCAATTAGACTATTAATTTCTATGCCTATGTAGGCTACTGTAGCCTACCGTTTAATACAATACATATTTTGAAATGACTATCACTGGAGTCACTGCAAATCAATTTGTGCCACTTGTGTTGCCTACCTGGAGCTGGCAAATGGATTTCATAAATAGCCTATAACTTAAGTTTATTGTAGTTGTAGCCTTGTGTTATTATGCAGTTATTAATGGGCATGTTTAGTTAAGGAAATTGGGAGTTATCGATTGTGATCATGGTCACAGTTCTATCGCAATTGCCGATCAATTGTTAGAATGCAGTAGATTGATGGTAACAGTCAGTCAGATTAGGCTACAGGTAAAAAACAACAACACTGGCTGTTGTTGACAAGCATAGGCCTATTCAGTTCATATCCATATTATTAATATTTGATTCAGTGATTGAAATTACGACCCCATCCTCGGTAGCCTATTCCAGCAGGCTATTGGGCAACATAAGCACTGCGAAATCGCCTCGCTATTCATGTTGAATGTCAATTTGAACTAAGCAAGCTGCTAAATCGTTAATCTTGCATTTTGCCTAGGCTACTGTGTAGGCTATCTGAAATTAGATGTAGGCCTATCAGGGGCTATAGGCTACCTGCATCTAGATATCCAAACCATGGCAATGTTGAATTAAAATCATAAACCCAGAGTTTAGTCAGTAGGTCAAGCCTATGCCTATTGAAATGACAAGTCAATATCCCAAATAGGCCATTTATAACGGTTTGTAGTCATAACATCTGGCACATAATATTTTATTTTAGTTAACCTTTATTTAACCTGGTAAGCCAGTTGAGAACAAGTTCTCATTTACAACTGCGACCTGGCCAAGATAAAGCAAAGCAGTGTAATAAAAACAACAACACATAGTTACATATGGGGTAAAACAAAACATAAAGTAAAAAATACACAGAAAAAAATATATATATACAGTGTGTGCAAATGTAGCAAGTTATGGAGGTAAGGCAATAAATAGGCCATAGTGCAAAATAATTACAATTAGTATTAACACTAGAATGCTAGATGTGCAAGAGAGGATGTGCAAATAGAGATACTGGGGTGCAAATTAGCAAAATAAATAACAAAATGGAGATGAGGTAGTTGGGTGGGCTAATTTCAGATGGGCAGAAGGTGCAGTGATCGGTAAGGTGCTCTGACAACTGATGCTTAAAGTTAGTGGGGGAGATAAGAGTCTCCAGCTTCAGAGATTTTTGCATTTCGTTCTAGTCATTGGCAGCAGAGAACTGGAAGGAATGGCGGCCAAAGGAGGTGTTGGCTTTGGGGATGACCAGTGAGATATACCTGCTGGAGCGCATACTACGGGTGGGTGTTGCTATGGTGACCAATGAGCTAAAATAAGGCGGAGATTTGCCTAGCAGTGATTTATAGATGACCTGGAGCCAGTGGGTTTGGCGACGAATATGTAGTGAGGACCAGCCAACAAGAGCGTACAGGTCACAGTGGTGGGTAGTATATGGGGTTTTGGTGACAAAACTGATGGCACTGTGATAGACTACATCCAATTTGCTGAGTAGAGTGTTGGAGGCTATTTTGTAAATGACATCGCCGAAGTCAAGGATCGTAGGATAGTCAGTTTTACGAGGGCATGTTTGGCAGCATGAGTGAAGGAGGCTTTGTTGCGAAATAGGAAGCCGATTCTAGATTTAACTTTGGATTGGAGATGCTTAATGTGAGTCTGGAAGGAGAATTTACAGTCTAACCAGACACATAGGTATTTGTAGTTGTCCACATACTCTAGGTCAGACCCGCCGAGAGTAGTGATTCTAGTCGGGTGGACGGGTGCCAGCAGTGTTCGATTGAAGAGCATGCATTTAGTTTTACTAGTGTTTAAGAGCAGTTGGAGGCTACGGAAGGAGTGTTGTATGGTATTGAAGCTCGTTTGGAGGTTTGTTAACAGTGTCCAATGACGGGCCAGATGTATACAAAATGGTGTCGTCTGCGTAGAGGTGGATCTGAGAGTCACCAGCAGCAAGAGCGACATCATTGATATACACAGAGAATAGAGTCGGCCCAATAATTGAACCCTGTGGCACCCCCATAGAGACTGCCATAGATCCAGACAACAGGCCCTCCGATTTGACACATTGAACTCTATCTGAGAAGTAGTTGGTGAACCAGGCGAGGCAGTCATTTGAGAAACCAAGGCTATTTAGTCTGCCAATAACAATGCGGTGGTTGACAGTCGAAAGCCTTGGCCAGGTCGATGAAGACTGCTGCACAGGACTGTCTATTATCGATCGCGGTTATAATATCGTTTAGGACCTTGAGCGTGGCTGAGGTGCACCCATGACCAGCTCGGAAACCAGATTGCATAGCGGAGAAGGTACGGTGTGATTCGAAATGGTCGGTGATCTGTTTGGCACAAGTGCCAGAAAATAGCCTAACATTCGTTTTTGAAGTTTAATAAGGGCAAATTATATTTTCTCATGTGACATTCAAATTCCTTTATTAGTCACATTAGCTCTCAATAATTATTATTTTGATGGAAAACCGAATTTTGCTTCTTAGGTCGTTAAAGTTAAATCGAGATTCCTTCTTAATTCGGTTGATAATGTTATGGGAAAAGGGTTTATTGGCTAAATGTGGCAACTCCTCTATTGTTGCAAATTGTTTTTGGGAGGCTAGTTTTCAGGCCTTATGGGTTTGAGTAGTCAGGGGAATGCCACACACAGTTTCATAGCGAGAGAGAGAGAGTGTGTGTGTGTTTCTTTGTGTGTATCTCTGTGCATGTGTGTGCCTGCATGGCTGTTTTTTTCTCTCTGTGCGTGTCTCTCTCACTCTGCGTGTGTGTGTTAGCACGTAGGCATTTTTTAATAGCAGCCAGACTCTATATGAAGCATCAGAAGTTTGTAGCAGGCTGTGTGTGCTGCTCTGCCAGCCTAGCTCCAGCCCAGCACTTCCTTGCTGGGGATCATGTGAACCCGGATGGCCCTGTTGTGCTTCCTCCTGCCTATTTAAAGGCCCATTGTAGACAACTTAGGCTTGATTCGAGCCATTACTGTCCTGGGATGCCTCCACCTTCCCTCTCCTCCATTCCACCTCTCCACTCCTCCTTCCCACCACTCTACCTTTCCCAGCCTGGGCCTGATTTAATTACTACATTATTGATTTATATAATTTATTTAAGTGTCATACACCAACCGTTGCCCAGACAAGACACTACTGAACAAAATAACATTTTACAAATTATACCCATACAATTGACTTAGTCCTTGCTGAGCTGGACCAGGGCAGATTACTAGGAGACTCAGGGGGTGGCTGATCAGATGGAAGCCTGACTCTGCCTATGGCTCCTTTACCCTGATGGTGCCCTTTAGCCTCTGGATCTGAACTGTACTGCACTTCCTGGCAGGATGGAAAACACATAGCTGTTTTGAGCTCGGCACATTCCCTGCCTTCCAATAAGGACAAACAGGATCAGTTGGAGTAATCAGAGGGATTGTATTGTACTGGAGAGTAAATGTAGAGTTGAAGAGATCACTGTCCCTATCTGCCTGCCTGCTTGGCTGGCTGGGTGGGTGGGTGATTGAGTAATCCCATGGTGACCAGGTCTACAGTGTGACCTCTGACACCACACACTAAACCCGAGCAGCTGACCTTCGAGGTAGAGGGGTCAGAGTCATCTGACTGATCGCTAATGAAGGGTCAGCTCTGCTCCGCAGCGCTCCACTCTTTCATGTTGTTGTTTCCATGAGTGGCCGCAGAGGTCTTTTGCGTGCCTGCATGTATCTACTCTGACACTGGCCTGAATCATAACAGGCCCTGTGCTTAGGATCCAGAATGGCTGATGTTAGCAGAAGCCCAGGCAGACGTTTCCTGTCTTAATACATTTCCCCCATCTCTGTACGTAACTACACTCCACTACTGGGTCAGCCTCGATCCTACACTCCCCATTTCTGTCTGAGGAAGGCTCTCTATGCACCTGTTCTTTGGAGCACGTACACACCGAGGTGAAAAGCAAAAAAAAAAGCGAGAGTGGAAGATGGAGAGTTAGAGGGAGAGAGAAGGGCAGTATTCCCCCTCCCCCCTTCCCTCCCTCTCCTCCTTCCACAAAATGGCCTTGGTGCTCTTGTTCCTGAGGCTCCTTTCTCTGGCCTGTGAAGAGTAATTGGGGTGTGTGTGCGAAAGTGAAAGAGACTGTGTGTGTGTGTGTGTGTGTGTGTGTGTGCCCCTGCCTGTGCTCTGAAAGGGAGGATCTGGCCAGCAGATTGAGTTGGATTGCAGGGAGGCAGGCAGGGGAGAGGAGCTCGTTAGAGGCTGGAACAATGAGCAGCCCCTCTCCTGAACCTCAGTGGACCAGCTCTGTTTTGTTCTCCCCACCAGGCTTAGCACTGCTCCTCTCCTCTCCTGACCCCATCCCCCACATACCCTCATAGACCTGGCCTCTCTCTGTCACTCTCCCTCACTGTCACATTCGTACGCACGCACATGTATGCTTACAGTGGGGTCAGAAATTATTGACACCATTGGTAAAGATGAGCAAAAATGACTGTATAAAATAAATAATTCAAATACTGAGCTTTATTGTATGCACAGAAAATTGGGAAATTATTTTATTTTATACTAATACAATTGCTCAGAGAAAGATTCTGTTTAACAAGTAATGCAAAAAAAATTCTCAAAGGGGCAGGTCAAAATTATTAACACCTCTGTTTTCAATACCTTGCAATACCTCACCTTGCGAGGATAATGGCACTGAGCCTTTTTCTACAATGTTTTATGAGATCGGAGAACACATTGGGAGAGATCTTAGACCATTCCTCCATACAGAATCTTTCCAGATCCTTGATATTCTTCGTCTGCCCTTATGGACTGCCCTCTTCAATTCAAACCACAGGTTTTAAATGGGGTTCAAGTCCGGAGACTGAATGTGGATTTTGTGGTCAATTAACCATTTCTTTGTGGATTTTGATGTGTGCTTTGGGTTTTTGTCTTGCTGGAAGATCCACTTGCGGCCAAGTTTCAGCCTTCTGTAGTGCTGAGCGATTAGTGCTTTTTGAAGTCTGTTCGGTTTTGTTTCAGTTATTAAAAAAATTATCATGTTTTTCGGTTTCAATTCTTTTTTCGGACATTAAATGCACAATGCATTATGTGGGTTGAACGCTATAACAACACAGAATAAAACAATTAATAGAAGTCCCATCATGGTAGTGACTGCCCATTACTTATCACTTATTAACCATCATTTATTCACATTGCTTTAATAAAATATTTGTAATCTTATCTCTATAGAGCAGCTTCCTATGCTGTCTGACAATATCACTATTTTAGTGGTTCTTCATAGTAAATAAGGCATACTTTTATGACTGCTGAAGACCAACTATCAATCACTCATGTACTTTCAGGTAGAGAAAGCCCCGCAATGCAACTCGCACATGTTCTATCTCGGTCAATGAGGTCTCAGTGTCTGCTCCACACAAACCGAGACCGGACAAGTAAGTGGGCGCCCAATGGATTATGGTCATTGTAGTTAATTCTATGGTCTATGGTCCTCTGTAGCTCAGCTGGTAGAGCACGGCGCTTGTAACGCCAGGGTAGTGTGTTCGATCCCCGGGACCACCCATACACAAAAATGTATGCACGCATGACTGTAAGTCGCTTTGGATAAAAGCGTCTGCTAAATGGCATATTATTATTATTATTATTATTATTAATTACCACATTTTCTGTGCTAAACTATGTCGAATATTGGCCTGCATCTTTCATTCGATGCAAAACCCACCACTAGTACACGTGGCCAAAGAGCCCTATTTTCATGTAATCTGGCCATAGCACCGGTGCCAATGACGTTTAGCAAACTCCAGGTGTTTACATTTGTTGAATGACATGAAAATGGAGCTGTTTGGTCACGCACATCAGTGGTGAGTTTTGCGTCGAAAGAAAGGTGCATATGCAGAAAAGAACCCCATACCTACTGTAAAATATTGTGGGGGATCTTTGATGTTATGGGGCTTTTTTGCTTCCACTGGTTCTAGGGCCCTTGTTAAGGTCAACGGCATCATGAACTTTACCCAGTACCAGGACATTTTAGCCAAGTGGCAACAAGTAGATCTTCCAGCAAGACAATAACCCCAAGCACACATCAAAATCCACAAAGAAATTGTTAATTGACCACAAAATCAACCTTTTGCAATGGCCATCTGTCTCCGGACTTGAACCCCATTGAAAACCTGTGGTTTAAATTGAAGAGGGCAGTCCATAAGCGCTGACGATGGATATCAAGAATCTGGAAAGATTCTGTATGGAGGAATGTTCTCAGATCTCTCCCAATGTGGTCTCCAATCTCATAAAATATTTTAGAAAAAGGCTCAGTGCTGTTACCCTCACAAGGTGAGGTATTGAAAACAGTGGTGTCAATAATTTTGACCCCTACCTTTTTGAGAGAAAAAAATCTTACTTACGAAACAAAATCTTTCTCTGAACAATTGTATTAGCATAAAATAATGTAACTTTTTTAAACATCTTTATCAAGGGTGTCCATTTCGGATCCCACTGTACGCATATACACTGAGTGTACAAAACATTAGGAACACCTTCTCTTCCATGACAGACTGACCAGGTGAAAGCTATGCTCCCTTTTTAGATGTAACTTGTTAAATCCACTTCAATCAATGTAGATGAAGGGGAGGAGATGGGTTAAAGAAGGAATTTTAAGCCTCGAGACAATTTGAGACATGAATTGTTTGTGTGCCAGTTAGACTGTAAATGGGCAAGACAAAAGATTTGTGCCTTTAAATGGGGAATTGTAGTAGGTGCCAGGGGCATCGATTTGAGTGTCAAGAATTGCAACCCTGCTGAGTTGTTCATGCTCAACAATTTCCCGTGCGTATCAAGAATAGTCCACCACCCAAAGGACATCCAGCCAACTTGACACAACTGTGGGAAGCATTGGAGTCAACATGGGCCAGCATCCCTGTGGAACTCTTTCGACACCTTGTAGAGTCCATGCCCTGACGAATTGAGGCTGTTCTGAGGGCAAAGGGGGGGGAGGGGTGCAACTCAATATTAGGAAGGTGTTCATGTATGTAGACATGGACACACACTCCATGTGTCATGCTAACACGCATACCTGTATGCTTTTAGCGGTGCCGTGCGAGTCCACACTGCAATCACATGCAGGACCCAGCGCTGAATACATTCAATATGTCCTCACTCTCCACCTCTCCCTTCCCCAGTTATCCTTCTCCACCAGGGAATCCAGCAGAATGAACAAGCCTTGTACTTAATTAGACTAATTTCTAATGCTTCTGCATAGGGCCCATGAGTGGAGCTAACCCACTCAATTATTTCCTACACACACTGCCTCTCCTCTGTCCTCATCTCTAGCTTTAGCACCAGGGCAGTGGGGTGGGGTGGGGCCTCCATTGACAGAGAACCAGAGAGACAGACAGACAGACAGCCCTAGCCCAGCATTCAGGCCCTTTGTCTGGCTGTCCTGCAGTATTACCCCTTAGGCCCTACTAACTAATTGCTCAAAGTCCCGCAGAGAGGAGGGCCAGGCTGATGGGGGTACTACTCATGTGCTCTGATGGGGTGTCCCCAATTCTCCCGTTGTCTTCTCCTTCCTTTCTTTCAACCCAGACTTAACATTAAACAAGTGTCTTAATTTGGTCAAGAGCCCCTTGTTCCCCTCCCTCCCTCCTGGTGTCCCTCACACATCTGGCCCTGACACTTTTTTTGTCCCATCACAATGGTTCCCAATCACAATTAAACAAAAAAAACAACAACAATATATAAAACAAATGAAAATTAAAAATATACTCAAAAATTAAAAATTTGAACAAAATATATATATAAAAAATAAATGTAAAGTGGTTGTCCCACTGGCTATAAGGTGAATGCACCAATTTGTAAGTCGCTCTGGATAAGAGCATCTGCTAAATGACGTAAATGTAAATGTTCCCGACTCCCCTGGTTTCCCTACAGTCTCCCCCTCATCCTCCCTCCCCTCTCTGTGCTCACACACCCCTCATACACACCTCTCTGTGTCTTTCAGCTCTGTCCTTCAGCTTCAGCTCACTCATCATGGCTCTCCAACTCACTCCCACTGTTCCCCATACAATCACATCTCTCATAGGACCCCCCCTCCCCCACACACAGAGAATTATTGTTTGGCACACATCTGGTATTTGATTCATACATGAAGGATGTTGACCTAACTTGGAATGTAAACATGTAGTGATAAAACGGGTATGGGTATACCATTTCTGAGAACAATGCCAAATCACCACAAAATATATTTAAGTATATAGTGGGTGTTGTCTGCAAGATTTTCACACTTTTTACAATTATATGCTCACAGTGCTTATTCTGTTTCTGCACAGGCACCTCTCCAGCCACCCCCTGGGTCCTCAGCGTCCGCAGCGGCAGCTGCAGCTTCGGGAACCCCCCAGGCCCTGAAGCTCACATACCCAGAGACCCTGGACCGCATCAAGGAGGAGTTCCAGTTCCTCCAGACCCAGTATCACAGGTACATAACCTCCCCTAGTACCCAACAACACTGCAGCCTTCTCTCTCTCTCTCTCTCTCTCTCTCTCTCTCTCTCTCTCTCTCTCTCTCTCTCTCTCTCTCTCTCTCTCTCTCTCTCTCTCTCTCTCTCTCTCTCTCTCTCTCTCTCTCTCTCTCTCTCTCTCTCTCTCTCTCTCTCTCTCTCTCTCTCTCTCTCTCTCTCTCTCTCTCTCTCTCTCTCTCTCTCTCTCTCTCTCTCTCTCTCTCTCTCTCTCTCTCTCTCTCTCTCTCTCTCTCTCTCTCTCTCTCTCTCTCTCTCTCTCTCTCTCTCTCTCTCTCTCTCTCTCTCTCTCTCTCTCTCTCTCTCTCTCTCTCTCTCTCTCTCTCTCTCTCTCTCTCTCTCTCTCTCTCTCTCTCTCTCTCTCTCTCTCTCTCTCTCTCTCTCTCTCTCTCTCTCTCTCTCTCTCTCTCTCTCTCTCTCTCTCTCTCTCTCTCTCTCTCTCTCTCTCTCTCTCTCTCTCTCTCTCTCTCTCTCTCTCTCTCTCTCTCTCTCTCTCTCTCTCTCTCTCTCTCTCTCTCTCTCTCTCTCTCTCTCTCTCTCTCTCTCTCTCTCTCTCTCTCTCTCTCTCTCTCTCTCTCTCTCTCTCTCTCTCTCTCTCTCTCTCTCTCTCTCTCTCTCTCTCTCTCTCTCTCTCTCTCTCTCTCTCTCTCTCTCTCTCTCTCTCTCTCTCTCTCTCTCTCTCTCTCTCTCTCTCTCTCTCTCTCTCTCTCTCTCTCTCTCTCTCTCTCTCTCTCTCTCTCTCTCTCTCTCTCTCTCTCTCTCTCTCTCTCTCTCTCTCTCTCTCTCTCTCTCTCTCTCTCTCTCTCTCTCTCTCTCTCTCTCTCTCTCTCTCTCTCTCTCTCTCTCTCTCTCTCTCTCTCTCTCTCTCTCTCTCTCTCTCTCTCTCTCTCTCTCTCTCTCTCTCTCTCTCTCTCTCTCTCTCTCTCTCTCTCTCTCTCTCTCTCTCTCTCTCTCTCTCTCTCTCTCTCTCTCTCTCTCTCTCTCTCTCTCTCTCTCTCTCTCTCTCTCTCTCTCTCTCTCTCTCTCTCTCTCTCTCTCTCTCTCTCTCTCTCTCTCTCTCTCTCTCTCTCTCTCTCTCTCTCTCTCTCTCTCTCTCTCTCTCTCTCTCTCTCTCTCTCTCTCTCTCTCTCTCTCTCTCTGCTAGCTTATGTAGTTTACAGGGGCCACCAGTGGTTGGAGAGCTGCTTAACATCTTATTAGGCTTCCATGACAAGAAGCAAAAGTGGGTTGGTTATATACTAGATCCGTTCTACAATGCCCACAGACCTCAGCTTTTTCTAAGGGGGAGGAAGGAGATGTGAGGTGAGAGAGAGACAGCAAAGTACATTGGAGAAAGGGGGCCGGGGAAAGGAAACCGAGGGAACCACAACAATGGATGGAGGCTCATAGGCTTTCTTCATCCTTTAGTTTGTAGATGAAATGTAACATGAGTCTTTCTACGTGTTTATGGGTTTCAAGGCTTTGCAAGTTTTTTTGGCTGCGGGTTTTCCTGGCGTAGTTTGCTGGGCGTTGGGAGTGGGCTGGCACTCTGTTGTTGGGGGAAGGAGTTTCAGAAGATTGAGACTTCACAACAATACAGAAATGTGTGTGTCTGTATCAGTGTGTGTGTGTGTTTGATGTGTGTGTCTTCCTGTATGTCTCTGTATCTGTGTGTTTGATGTGTGCTCTGATGTTGAGGAATGTAGCCAGAGAAGGCCTGAATGGCTTTGACTGTGGGACTCTAGCTGGCTGTTGCGTCTCAGCCTGACTCCCAGCCTTCCAGCCTGCTCTGCTCTGCCTCCCTCTGTTCTCTTGGCACACCTTCACACAGTCCCCCACTTTGATTCGACCAGCCAGAATGAGCTATTCCAACCCCTCCCCCAGCTAACTCCTATTGTATGTCCCCCTTTCCCCCCACCTCTCCCCACCAAGCCCCCAGCTTCCAGCACCGGCTCAAAGGCTCGCCGTACAAACAGCGGGCCAGCGTTCAAACGGGCCTGGCTGATTCCAGACATACCTCTGGATCGCACTACGACCATCACCGCTGGCACTCAGCAGCCGGCCCAATCACAGTATCACACCACAGTCCAACAACAGTCTCCGAGCCAGAACACTGGCCTGGTCAGGCAGCAGCCCTGTTCCTCGTAGCACCGCTCTCCCTGCACCTGTCATAAAACATCTGAAGCATTAATAACACAAAATATTATTTGGCAACAACCAAGCTTGCTGGATTAACACTGAATCCATTATCTTCCAACTATAGATTGCATTCTGTGGCAGATTCTAGATTCTACTATAGCATTCTATGGCAGCGAGCCACAAGCAAAGTGTTATGCAAAGCATGTTATGGTAAGACACCAGTCTATTGGGTTAGGGGTGAACTGCTTAGCCTCCCTCAGCAGACACAGGCAAGCTGCAGGTCTCTCCCCACAGAGGATCTCATGAACACACACTTGCCTATTACTGACAGACTAATCAGACTTACTCTAGGTAAAACACATGGCGTGCACACACAGACACACACACACACACACACACACACACACACACACACACACACACACACACACACACACACACACACACACACACACACACACAGATAGACAGACAAGCTAAACGCAGCCTCACACACAGATCTGGGCTAGAAATAGCAGGGCTTCAGTTAGTATTGATCGTGGCTGGAGCCTGATTGCTGTTGCTTAGATGGATTAGGAGGCAGGAAAGAAACGGAGGTATAGGGATTAGGAGTGATGAGCTGTGTGTTTGTGGCTATCCTGGTGTGTGTGTGTGTGTGTGCGCGTGTCTCACTCTGTCTTTGTGTGATTCTGTACGTGGATCTCTTTCTGTATGTGTGTGTGATACTAGATATGTGGACCTTTATAGAAGAGGAATACATTAATTAAACATAGCTAGATGGGTTGCCTATTGTACTGCTGTCACGTTACTGCATGAAGTATACTTGTTTGTGCCTGCCAAGTTAGTTGTGTGTGTGTGTGTGTGTGTGTGTGTGTGTGTGCACTGTGTGTGTTCTGCAGCTGCTCTTTAAACAACCTCTAATCAGCAGACTGGAGGGAGACAGTGAGGAGCTGCTGACACATGAAGCTCTTATTACAGTAATTCTCTCTCTTTACACACACTGGTCGGTCGTGAATTGGGAATGTGTGACACAGAAATCGTTTCCATATGAACAGCAGCGTAGGCCCACATGTAGCCTAGTAAGTGTGTTGTTGTTTTGTATTTAGGTCTGGAGTGAAGGAGAGGCTCTCAGAATGTTAACATGCTGCCACTCGGAGAACACTCGAACACACACTACTGCTCTGCAAGTATTACACTGTTTGATACCAGGACTGTGCTCAAAACAACACAATGTATTTGTGTTTGTGTAGCCGTCTGTGTTGAGCAGATGGAACATTGGGTTTATGTCATTGGCGGTCGGTGCTGTTTAAGATTAGGGAGGACAAAAAAATGTCATGAGCATGGCCTTTTTTCTATCACAACATATTGGATGACTGTCATTCATATTCCATTTACCCAGCTCAATGTAACATCGATAGGTTTAGACTACTAAATGATACTCGAATTTGCCCTTTGCCCATCATGAAGTTGCTACAACCTAGCCTACAAATGAATGTTTATAATGTAGGTGCACAGGTCGAGAGACCAATTGGAGTAATCAAGGTGACAGACAGTGACGCATTCAATACCGCCTTGCACACTCTTGCCCGCATCTAGCTGATCTGGGATCTGGGTATCACAAAAGCATCTTAAGGCTAAGGTAATTTTAGGATCCTATGGTTCTAACGATGAACTTAACCTTAAGATGCTTTTGGGAAACCGGGCCCTGGGGTGATTTGTCCAAACAGTTCTGTTTTGCAACTAAAAATAGTTTATATTGGACATATTCAGGTAGGTCCCTCCCTGTTTTGTTCAGTTTGCTTCTGTTTAAGAAACGTTTAGCAACAATCGGCGGAATGAATACACCCCTGATCACCCGCACACACATTTCACTTTCATAGCAGCCACATACAGCATCATCACTTCGCTCATTGTGTAATTCCTTCTCGCATCTATGCGCTCTCCTCCTCTCACCTTTTCCCTTAGCTTGTGGACTTCAGTTCACGACACAACAGCTGTCTGTGACCAGGCGCAAAAACCTCTCAAAAGCCAAACCTTCATAACATAACCGCTACACGCCTACATCGTTGTCACCATATTAACGTTATACCGGTAGTCAACAAACTAGAACTAACGCGTTAGTAAACCTCCAATCCATGTGTATAATCACAGCAAGCAGTTTAGCTGTTAAAAATCCGGCCTTTTAATAAATTCTCTGGTTTTCCCTAAATCCCGGATGGAGGACTCACACAATCAGAAGGGAATAAGCAGGAAATCCGGAATCCTCCAACCAGGATTTCTGGGTGAATTTATTGGAATTTTGCAATCCTAGTGACTGAGCATGTGTTTGTGGTGGGGTGGTTACTGGTTACTGGTTGGCGCTTAAATGAGCTTTAATGCGGGTGTGGTTCTGTGGGCATGTAGTCATAAAAGGACAGTCTTTACAGTAAACTAGCTTCTAGTGTGTGTGCGTACATACACACACACATTATCTTTACTGTAAACTCACACATGCTGGTTAGTACAGAGAACAGGGAGGGGTCTGTTTGGGGTTACTATGCTATTGTGTGTCGAAATCGCAGCTTTGGGCCTCTTCTCACTACGAGCAATTGCCCAGAGATTCAGAGAAAATACCCTTGCGTAGACCTTTTACTGTAATGTAAACTTGCGAACTTGTCACACCTCGACCGCTACCTCCAGAGGTCACGCACAACACTCTCCTGACAATTACCCCCCTCCAAGCAGGGCAGTGTAAACAGAATTTAGCTAAGTTTAGTATGTGAGGAAGATGCAGATATTTTGTTTAGTTTGCTACCTAGCTCTGTATAATATGAGTGGTCCTCTGTAGCTCAATTGGTAGAGCATTGCGCTTGTAACGCCAGGGTAGTGGGTTCGATCCCCGGGACCACCCATACGTAAAAATGTATGCACACATGACTGTAAGTCGCTTTGGATAAAAGCGTCTGCTAAATGGCATTTTAATTTATAACGTTACTGTACTTTTATATTCGTATGAAAGCGGTAAATGTTCATTTTTACAATGCTGAAGTTAGCTACTTGATGAAGCAAAGGTTGTTAGCTAACGTTACTTAGCTAGCAGCTGTGCCACTTTGGCTGTGTTACTGTCTTGCAGCTAAATGAATGAGTGCATGGACAAGAAAACAAACCATTTAAATGTCTGTACATGCTTGTGAATTGTTGCATTACATTCAAGAGTGTAATATGGTTTTGTTGCATTAATCAAGAGTAATATGGTAGATGCATGAAAAATTGCTCGCATAGCTAGCTACAGTGGGGGAAAAAAAGTATTTAGTCAGCCACCATTTGTGCAAGTTCTCCCACTTAAAAAGATGAGAGAGGCCTGTAATTTTCATCATAGGTACACGTCAACTATGACAGACAAATTGAGAAATAAAAATCCTGAAAATCACATTGTAGGATTTTTAATGAATTTATTTGCAAATTGTGGTGGAAAATAAGTATTTGGTCACCTACAAACAAGCAAGATTTCTGGCTCTCACAGACCTGTAACTTCTTATTTAAGAGGCTCCTCTGTCCTCCACTCGTTACCTGTATTAATGGCACCTGTTTGAACTTGTTATCAGTATAAAAGACACCTGTCCACAACCTCAAACAGTCACACTCCAAACTCCACAATGGCCAAGACCAAAGAGCTGACAAAGGACACCAGAAACAAAATCGTAGACCTGCACCAGGCTGGGAAGACTGAATCTGCAATAGGTAAGCAGCTTGGTTTGAAGAAATCAACTGTGGGAGCAATTATTAGGAAATGGAAGACATACAAGACCACTGATAATCTCCCTCGATCTGGGGCTCCACGCAAGATCTCACCCCGTGGGTCAAAATGATCACAAGAATGGTGAGCAAAAATCCCTGAACCACACGGGGGACCTAGTGAATGACCTGCAGAGAGCTGGGACCAAAGTAACAAAGCCTACCATCAGTAACACACTACGCCGCCAGGGACTCAAATCCTGCAGTGCAGACGTGTCCCCCTGCTTAAGCCAGTACATGTCCAGGCCCGTCTGAAGTTTGCTAGAGTGCATTTGGATGATCCAGAAGAGGATTGGGAGAATGTCATATGTCATATGGTCAGATGAAACCAAAATAGAACTTGTCGTGTTTGGAGGACAAAGAATGCTGAGTTGCATCCAAAGAACACCATACCTACTGTGAAGCATGGGGGTGGAAACATCATGCTTTGGGGCTGTTTTTCTGCAAAGGGACCAGGACGACTGATCCGTGTAAAGGAAAGAATGAATGGGGCCATGTATCATGTGATTTTGAGTGAAAACCTCCTTCCATCAGCAAGGGCATTGAAGATGAAACGTGGCTGGGTCTTTCAGCATGACAATGATCCCAAACACACCGCCCGGGCAACGAAGGAGTGGCTTTGTAAGAAGCATTTCAAGGTCCTGGAGTGGCCTAGCCAGTCTCCAGATCTCAACACCATAGAAAATCTTTGGAGGGAGTTGAAAGTCCGTGTTGCCCAGCGACAGCCCCAAAACATCACTGCTCTAGAGGAGATCTGCATGAGGAATGGGCCAAAATACCAGCAACAGTGTGTGAAAACCTTGTGAAGACTTACAGAAAACGTTTGACCTGTGTCATTGCCAACAAAGGGTATATAACAAAGTATTGAGAAACTTTTGTTATTGACCAAATACTTATTTTCCACCATAATTTGCAAATAAATTCATAAAAAATCCTACAATGTGATTTTCTGGATTTTTTTTCCTCATTTTGTCTGTCATAGTTGACGTGTACCTATGATGAAAATTACAGGCCTCTCTCATCTTTTTAAGTGGGAGAACTTGCACAATTGGTGGCTGACTAAATACTTTTTTTCCCCACTGTAGTTGAATAATTTGCATGCTTAGTGGCTAACTAGCTGTGATATTTATGGTACATCAGAGCTGCGAAGCCTAGAAAGTCATCTGAACCCTCGGCCTGGGACATTCTATTGCAAATGTAAATTGAAAACTTTGTGTACATGTAAATTGCCATTTTGTCCCAATGCCTCTCTTCCAACTTTCGTCAATCTGAATAAGCTCTTGTTTAGTGTGTGCACTATTGGGTGATGATGAAAGGTTACACTTGGTGGTTTGCTGGTGTGTGTGAGCGCAGGGACGGCGGAGCAATTTTTTAAAATTTTTACAGGGTTTGCGAAAAATTTAACGTTTAAGCATCATTTAGATATTTTTCTGCTTATAATTTCCGACATTTGGTAGGCTATTTGTTAGTCAACGTGACTATAATTAGATAGGCCTACATCCAGCTTATCTTCTGTCAATACGTGATGCTCTAGAACAGGGGTTCCCAAACGTTTTCACTCAGGCTCCCCTTCCAGCATTGGGGAACCTCCCCCCTTCTTAAATCCTGCTATTCTACACATTTTGCTATTGTCTTATGTGTGTTCATGTGAAATTTTAGTGACTCAAACATTACAACAAAATCAATGGGCGAAAAAAACATTAGCTGACATGGGCTAGTTGATCTGGACATTTCTGAGTTATAAATGGCTCTCTAAGGCATGCAATGACTGACTTTCAAGAGTAAACAACTTTTAACTTTCAAGAGTGGACTGCAACGGGGAAAGACTACCTGAACTCATCCAATAAGAAAGGCAAATTTTCATTCTCCATTGCAAGACGTTTTCACACATGTTCCATTGCATGGCCTAATTAACACCATGCAGGTGTGTGGGTAGAGGGTGGTGAGAAGGAGACGTTGCACAGATTTAGCATAGTCATTAGTCACCTGCTACTATAGCTCTGACACCCAGTGGAGCCAGCCATACAAAGTATTCTGCAATACACTAGTGCAGGGTTGCCCAACCCTGTTCCTGGAGAGCTACCCTCCTGTAGGTTTTCGCTCCAACCCCAGGTGTTACTAACCTGATTCATCTTATCAACCTGCTAATTATTAGAATCAGGTGTGCTAGATTAGGGTTGGAGCAAAAATGTACAGGACGGTAGCTCTCCAGGAGCAGGGTTGGGCAGTCCTGTACTAGTGTGCCTGTGAGGGAGTGTGTGTGCAGTGAACATGCCTCTGTGTAATCGTATGTGCGTGGGGTAATGGTGCTCTGCTGACAGAGCTGTCTGAGTGGTGGCAGGCTGCAGATTTGTAGCGCATTCCGACGATTATCTTATCTGCTGTCACCGTGAGGGAGAGATGAGGAGAGCAGAGGACGATGCTACGTAGCAGGCTCCCATCATCTCTCGCTCTCTCTTCCTATCTATCTATCTCCCTCTCTCTTCCTATCTCTATCCCTCTCTTCCTATCTCACTCGCTCGTTCTTGCTCACTCTCTCGTTCTCTCTCTCCCTCTCGTTCTCTCTCTCCCTCCCTCGCTCTGTCTCTCATTCTCTCTCGTTCTCTCACTCTCTCTATCAGCAGACCGCACTCTGACTGATGTGTAGCCACTTTTCTCTGGTTAAATGCAAGATTAACTTTAAGGAAAACATTAGGAAATGTAGCTGGCTACATTCTTTATGATAAACATCAGCAATATGATGGCCATGCATCGTTTTTGCAAAAAATACCTTTTTTTTTAAATTGTGTAGCTTCCAGCCAAATAGTATTGCACTTTCATACTGGCCCCCCGTGGGAAACGAACCCACAACCCTGGCGTTGCAAGCGCCATGCTCTACCAACTGAGCTACTTCCGTTGTCATCTGATGAAAATGAAGCTATACTGAACAAAAATATAAACGCAACATGTAAAGTGTTGGTCCCATGTTTCATGAGCTGAAATAAAAGATCCCCGCACAAAAAGCGAATCTATCTCCAATTTTTGCACACATTTGTTTACACCCCTGTTAGTGAGCATTTCTCCTTTGTCAAGATAATCCATCCACCTGACAGGTGTGGCATATCAAGAAGCTGATTAAACAGCATGATCATTACACAGGTGCACCCTGTGCTGGGGAAAATAAAAGGCCACTCTAAAATGTGCAGTTTTGTCACACAACACAATGCCACAGATTTGAGGGAGCTGGACTCACCTGCTCCCGCTTTCTTCTGTTGTGCTATTTACAAACAAACGTGACTGGCTCACCTGTTCTGGGGAACTATCATAAGCTTCATAATGTAAAATAATGTGACCGGTGAAATGAAGAACGTGATGTGCTTGATATCCTAATGTATTGCACAGGTTTACTGCAGGTATCGGAAAGTAGCTAAAAATATTAACATTTATAGAAAAACTTCTAAGAAATAGTATTGATGGAATTGAAAAACCATCCCGTGGCTATTTCCAAATACCCCGGTATACGGTATACCGCCCAAGCCTAGTGTTTGGATGTATCGTCAGTGTTGGCATGTTTCCCCTCCACACACCGTGAGGAAAGTCACCCTTCCGAGATGCCCAGGTCTAGGTGAACAGATACAGATAGAATCGTCACTTCTCAGAAATCCTGCCATAGGTTACTTCTGCAGAGCGGCAATTCCACTGTAATAAAATCTATCAAGGGGAATAAATGTAATCCCCTGAGCTTTCTGCCTTCCTCCCTCCATCCCCCGTCTCCTCCCCCTCTTGTCTCCTCCCCCCAGCTCCACCACCCCCACCTCCCCCTCCCTCCCTGGCGGTGATAAATGAGTCAATTATGGGCGGCAGTGCAGGCCTTCTGAAGGGGAGCGGATGTGCTGTTATTACCTGTTGCAGCCTGGTAATGTTGCAGTATTAATCATATTCTAATTTCCCAGGCCCTCGCTGCTCTCCCCCGCATAAATCTGCTGCACGCAAACAAGTCAGCAGCGTGGCACCGGGGTGAAATACAGCCCAGGGGAAGGGTGGAGAGGAGAATGGAGGGGGGTGTGTGTGTCTGTGTGTAAAGGACGCAGGGGAGGGAGCTGTTGGCTGACTGGCTGGTTCCTTAAAGGAAAAATCCACCCAAAACCACTAATTCCTATAATTTACAGTGTTAGATAACAATATGTGAGAACAATTATTTTTTGTGAACAAATGTTTCATTTTGTCATTATAATAAGGTTGGTAGCAACATGTGAAAATCATTGTGGAAATCTGTTGCAGCTCAAGTCGCCTACAAAACCCACAATGCAATGCACTCTCTATGGGCTGGCTAGCTAGCAAACGTAGCTACACACAATAATACCTAAGTAAATATCGACATATGAAGTAGTTAGTTGCAGTTTGTTTAGGCGATTTTACAGCTATCAATTTAGGAGTCTACAATCTTAGCATGTTCAACCTGCAGGTCGATGTGCCTCGCAGAGTGGAGTCTGACATTCGCAACGGCACCATGCAGTCTGGACTGAAGAGGCAGACAAATAAGAGAAATGTGGTGGACCCTCTGTTAAATGACACATTTCTCGAGGTAGGAATATTGCAAAAATATGATCAATGCCTCGTTCGAGAGAAGACAACCTGCTGCATTATGATGTGGTCCTCTGTAGCTCAGCTGGTAGAGCACGGCGCTTGTAACGCCAAGGTAGTGGGTTCGATCCCCGGGACCACCCATACACAAAAAAAAAAAAATGTATGCACGCATGACTGTAAGTCGCTTTGGATAAAAGTGTCTGCTAAATGGCATATTATTATTATTATGATATCGGCCAGTATTGAAATCTGACGTGCATGATAGACGTTTTCTATTAACTTCCAGTGTAGTGAGAGCTGCTTTATCGCAATGCTACGTCATATCGGCTGAATTTCTGCCTGCTTGAACGGCAATAGCTCTGATAAACATGAATTGACCCTGGGAATCGATAGAACATCATGCAGAGATGCACAAAAACAATATAACATTCAAAATGGGTGAATATTTCCTTTTTAAAGGAGGGCTGTGTGCGTGCTGGGCTCAGGATTCCTGGGGTGCTTTGGTGGGACATGGTCACATGGTGACTTGGCAAGGACATATGGAGGGAGAGAGGAGGGGTCAGACAGATTGACAGATGGCCAAATGGAGGGAAGGGACAGATAGAAAGGGAGGGTGATTGGAAGGTGGAGGGAGGAGGGATGGATAGGGAGGGAGAGGCGTGTCGCATCCCTGCCCTTCTATGACACCTTGGTCCTGGGAGACCTTGGTCCTAGCTTGCCTGGTCTGTTCTGGCTTGGTGTCAAGTGCTAAGCGTGAGCTCATCTATTCCTGGTGTGCTCTGAAGCGATAATGTCCTGTCACCAGCCCAATCCTATCTTTTCTGGGACAAATCTAGCTGCATGTGTCTGCACTGCCTACTAAATATGGACGTGTTTGTTTGTGTTAATGTTTGTATATTTCAGGCTCTGTCTGTGTATCGGGCAACTTTTTTTAGATGTATTGTATGAATCTGAAAAAATCTGAACAGTATTATGATATAGAGTATCTGCCCTCTTCTAAATCTAAACTCCTCTTTCCTACAGCCTGAAGATGGAGTGTGAGAAACTGGCCACCGAGAAGACTGAGATCCAGAGACACTACGTCATGGTGAGACCCGCAAGAACACACACTCCCCATCCACATCCTTGGGTTTTCTAACGAACACCATGCTGATGATTCATTTCTGCAGGAGAAGAGTTGAGATCCATTGTGTTGCTTTCCCAGACAGAGCAGACAGACAAGACAACTCTCTCTCGGGTAACACACAGCCAGCTGTCTGTTGACTACACTACACCACTCATGCCAGTATCTGGCAAGGGATTACACATCACACCCACTGGAAACCACATGGACCACACATGTGCGCGAGCGCACACACACACACGCAAACACGCACATATTACATTGTGTTTGTGTGTGTTGTCTCCAGCTCTGATATGGGTAATCCTCCACATTCCTGGCAGCGTTCATCCGAGACTATGATCAGAGAAGGCCCTAACCACAGCTGACTGTGTGTTGCCCAGTGCCCACTGTGGCAAAAGGAGCTATGTGGCAGCCTGGCACAGCCTGGCGCTTGGCATACATCTCCACCCATTTCTCTCTTCTTTTTGGCTCTGAATTTTGGAGTCTGCAAGTCGCCTAGCAACAGCTCTGAATCTTGGCACAGCGGCAGAACACAACAGCCAGCCATCAGGAAGGGCCTTTTTATTGAACACACACACACACACACACTTCTGCATCAAACAGCTCTCAGCGCTGCCATTTCTTAATTTCTTCTACCTAGCTGTCAAACCCCTCAATTTTTACTCCTTAACCAACCCTGCTGAAAATGGCATGTCAGAATGTCACACTACAACGTCTATTTTTTCAAATGGCTTCTGCTCTGGCCGACGACGATTTTCCATCCTTGCTCTGAACCGAGTGATTGACACCACCACCATCTCTGTGCTCACATGCCAGGTTGGCATAGCCCAGAGCTGAGGTCATTAAATAAATGAATAAAAGCGAACAAATCGACTCGCCCACTCATCCAGCATTGAATGTTTTTTTTATTTTCTCGTAGATCTGCATATATGCAAATGTACAACCATCAATTTCCGTCTCTCTTTTACAGTATTACGAGATGTCCTACGGCCTTAATATTGAAATGCACAAACAGGTGAGTCCAACCTCCCAATCTAACCTCCCTCCCTCTCTAGTCGACCTGGGTCTAGATGAGTAATGTATGTATGCTATGCTGATGGGAGAATCTAGTGAACTGGCCTCCAGCACAAAATGCTAATCCACCCATGATGGACCCATGGCACTGTGCTGCTGATGCATTAATAGGATCTGCAAACCGAATTCATATTTCTAGACAGGCGAGACGAGAGATGTGCCCTTCCTTCCCAAAGCAGCTGGAACATCCTATTTTCTCCCCTCATAAATCCTGTCTATTACCACTGCCGACTTTACCCTCCTCCTCCCTCTATCCCTCCCTCTATCCCTTTATCTCTCTTTCGCTATAACCTCCTCTGTCTCTATCCTTATCTCCCTTATACTTTCATTTCTATATAACCCCTCTCCTCTCTCTATTTCTCGCCTTCTTTCTATCATACCCCCCCCGTGCCTCTGTCTTTCCTTGACACCCCATCCTGTTTCTCCCTCTTCATCCCTCTCTCCTGCAGACATACAGTCCTTGCTGAATTTCACTTTTAAATCAGGTCACTGCCTTCAGAGCGTCTGCTCTCTCCCTTCGTTTTGCCATCTCAATCGCTCTGCTTTTGACAAGCCACACGAATCACCCTGCCCCCCTCCTCCTCCTCCTTCCTTCTCTCCGTCTCTTTCTTTCTCTCCCTCTCACTCCCCCTCCTCCTCCTCCTCCTCCTCGTGCATCCTGCCTCATTGGCTTTCATTTCCTCAACGGCACAAGAGCCTCCCCCGCCTCCTTCTCTTCTTTTCATTTCCCTCTCTCATTTTGTACTCCCCTATTTATCCTCGTTCTCTTGCGCTCTCCCTTGCTCACGGTCTCTAGTTTTTTTTTCGCTCTCTCCCCCACCCCCCACCCTGCCCTTCTCTCCGATCTCCCTGGCTCCCTCTCTCCTGAAGATGTCATTTAGTAGTTGGCGTTCTCTAACAAGAAATCATTGTGTTTCCCTGGTGAGGGCGCTGATGGATTTATGGAGGAGAGTGCTGAAGGGTGGGGGGTGGCAGAGGAAGTGGGGGGGTCTGCACTTCCTGTCTGCAGAATAGAGGGAAGAGGATGAGGGTAGAGGAGGGGGGACGAGATGAGCAGAGGCAAGAGGAAGAAGGGAGAGGAGGAAGAGTGTGAAGGAGGAGGGGGGTGGGAGGTCACCACAGTGTCAACAAATCAGTTGGTAGAGAATGGTGTGATGTGTGTGGGGCTGTGTCGCCTGGCCGGGGCGAGAGAAGGGGGAGACGGTACAGCAGAGGCTAGCTGTCAGCAGGAAAATGGCCCCCGGTCATAATGATGTTGTCATCATGATCTCTGCATGCATATCATTACTGGTGGGGTGTGTGTGTGTGTGTGGGGGGGGTTCTGATACAACACATGGCAGAGTGTGTAGGCTTGATTACTTCACTAATGGTAGTGAGATGAGGAGGAGGAGGGAGGAAGGGAGGGAGGAAGAGCTGGCAGATGCCCACTGACCCCCAGTAGGTAGCCACACACACACACACACACACACACACACACTCTGGGATGGGCGGTCACATTAGATACTGGCCATGAATATTTTAGCCGGGCTTCTTGGCAGTGTTTAGGTTTGCATGGACCAAATGTGAGGAGCTAAAATATTTACCACACTGGCCCTCGCAACCAGACCTGCTCAGGTTCTGGTGTGTGTGTTGCTTTGATGAGCACACACACGGTGTCCTCACACACACACAGTGTCCTCACACACACAGTGTCCTCACGCACAATCCCTATTTGTTTTTGCAGACAGAGATCGCCAAGCGGCTGAATGTGATCTGTGCCCAGCTCATCCCTTTCCTGTCACAGGAGGTGAGATCACCTGAAGACACACACACACTGCAAATCAAACATAGACATGCACACACACACCGCAAATCAAACACAGACAGATACACACACACACGGTCATGCATATTAAGACATCAGTAACACATTCAGTATCTCTCTGACAGCCACCCACCCCCTCAGGCGTGCACATGCATGCTCCTAGTAACCAATAACTCACAGTAAAACATTGACATACTACTATGCAGCAGGCACACACATTTACACAGTGACATGAACCCTTATGGAGCTTCAAAGCATGACTGTTATTCCTTCAAGACTTGGTCCTCCTAAACATGTACATACTTTATACCAATTGCTGTAATAGTGGTCTTGAAAGTATTATTATTGAATTTATAAAGCATGTTAAAATTCCGACCTTTCCTTTCAAGTTCACTGTTACCTTGGTTTGTCCCACAGCACCAACAGCAGGTGGTCCAGGCCATGGAGCGCGCCAAGCAGGTGACTATGGGGGAGTTAAATGCGTCTATAGGGGTACGTGGACTCCCCCCTCTACCTCATACAGTGTGTACCTTCATCCTCTCATACGTCTTTATTTTGGCTCTTTTGTTTGTGTTTTCTGTGGATAGCCAATTCCCCCTCCTCCCAGCACACACACACACAAATTGGTCACGTAGTGCGGGCCTAACTGGAACAGGTTGAGATGAGACTGTTAGGAAACGGAGAGAGAGAAGAGAAGGAGAGATGAAAGATGACACTATCTGTGTGTCTGCACAACCGAGACAACTCATGGCCTCATCAAACCAGAGGAATTAAGTTTCTTTCCCTCCCCCCTAATCGTATTTCAGTGTTATCTGAAAAAGTCAATTATTTTGTATTAAATGAAAAACGAAAAATAATACAATTATGGTTTTCTTGCCTTCACATCATTCCAACCATGCACTCCATGGTTTGATTTTGTGGCAGTCTTCTCTCTCCTAGGGAGGCGCTCCTTCCCTCCACTCGCGCTCCATTTTGGATGGCACCATGCATGGGCTCCTCCATCAATGGAGACACCCTTCTCTGTGACACCCCTCTCTGTATACCTCTCCCTTCAGCCCCCCCCCCATCCGTCCGTCCGTCCGTCCAGTCCACCTCTAACCCAGTAGACCACAACTCAACCCCTGACTTGTTTTCTCTCTCTCCTCTCTCCTCCCTCCAGCAACAGCTGCAGGCGCAGCACCTCTCTCAGCACGTGGCCCAGGGTCTGCAGGGTCTCCAGGGTCTGCAGGGCCTGCAGGGCCTGCAAATGGGGCCCCACCCTGGGGGCCTCCCTCACCCTGGCCTGGCGCTGGGCGGAGGGTCCGGCCTGCTGGCCCTGTCCGGGGCCCTAGGGGCCCAGCTGGCTGCCAAAGAGGGCCACGAGAGGGCCCACATGGAGGCTGCCGCTGCTGCAGCCGCCGCAGAGCACCACAGAGGTATGGGCTGGGACGGGGATGATGGGAGAAGGGAGATTAGGTTGGCCAGGTTTGGGTTAGGCTGGATGGGGAGAGTTGGTTTAGGTTTTGGTTGGGATTAGAGTAGTTGTGGTTGGTCTATGTGAGGTTGGGATGGGCTGAGGCATGTTTTTAGCTGTGTGTTTGTGAGAATGGTGATAGTCATGCTGTATTGTGTTTGCTCTGTTTTGGCTGGCTGCGGGGACGCGGGGCGATGCTGTCCATCATGGACGTAGACCGTGAGGCTGGACCGGTGAGTACACTATACTCCCAAGTTCCCTACACCCAAGTACACTACAACATAGTACAGTACACCATACTACACCTCCATCCTCTAGCCCCCTCACGGGCACTGAACCCCAGTCGATGCGGTGTGATTTTTCCATCACATTTAGTCGGGGTGGTTATGAAGTTGATATGATTTATACCTCATTATCTCTTCCTCCTCCTTCCTTTCCCCCCTCCGTCCCCTCAGAGCTCTATGTCCAACGGGGATAAGGGTCGTTCAGCAGACTACCTCAGCAATGGGAAGAAGAGGAAAGCTGACGAGAAGGAGTTCATGACAGATTATGTTAGTATGCTACCATGCTGAGTTGATTACCAATTGTTTGTGTCATATTCATTCAGTAATTTGTTAATTTGTGTGTGTGCGCAGGCATGTACACAGGTGTGTGTGTGGTGTTCTATTTTTAACTAAAACCCACATTTTGATTGCAGGGCAGTGATGCGGATAAGAGTGATGATAATTTGGTGGTGGATGAGGTGAGTTGGCCCATCTCTGCGCCTCAGTCCACACCCAAATTTACTCTGATAATTGACTGATTCAGATTGATGAGAGAAACACTGTGGGGCTGGTGCACTAACCACCCCTCTCTGTGACCCTGCAGGACCCCTCGTCCCCCCGCAGTGTGCACTCCTACTCGTCCAGAGAAAACGGCCTGGACAAACTGCCCCCCTCCCGTAAAGACGCCCCTCCCCAGGCCAGCCCCGCCTCCCTGGCCTCCTCCAGCAGCCAAGCCTCCCCCTCCCGCAGCAAGGACCGGGAGCCGCCGGTATGCTCAGGATCAGTCCATTACATACATTTATTGTGAGACACACACACAGTTTCATACAGTTATGCTCGGGGTCAGATGAGTGATTGTATGTATGGTGAGAGACACTTAGTTCCAGTGATGATCTTTCGATTCAGCTTCACACGCAGTGTCAAGGATGCTCACGGTCCCATGTGAGCCTTACTGAGCCTTACTGAATTACTGCATTTCTACACACCCACATCTCCTTTGGCATGATCTTTCTTCAGCATAGATATACTATTCTAGATACAAAGAGCAGCAGTGATACAGAAGTAATCTGTTAAGTATTACATCCATTCCAAATGATTTCTTCATGTTAGGTGTCCTTAATGTAATTCCACAGTATTAGCACCTAGTCTCTCTCTGATAGCTGTGATGGAAGGACATCTCACATTCACATCACACTATCTCTCCTTCTCTCTCTCTCCCCCTCACATTCACACTGTCGTTTTCTCTCACTCCTTCTTTCCATCTCTCTCTCCATCTCCCTTTCTCCCCATCTCTCTCGCCCCCAATCTCTCTCGCTCTCTTTCTCTCTCTCTTCACCCCCCCTCTCCCTCCTCCATCTTTCTCCCTCTTTTTCTCTAACAGAGGGAGAAGTCCAGTACCCCAGGTATGAAGCCAGGCACCCCCCACAGTTCCCAGGACTCCTCCACCCCCGGCCCCAGTGCCCCCCCACAGTTCCGCCCCATCCCTGGCAAACCTGGCATTGACCCACTGGGTAAGACCAACCACAAGACCATCATGATCATGGATTGCATTTACATTGCAGTTTTCACTAAGTTTTTAAAGGGTCTTCAATACCAGCCATGATAATTTACCAGACAATTTTATCCGAAGCTGCCTTGAGTTTCCATCTATATTCAGTATCTGTGGTCCATGGCATGAATCAAAATGGTAAACCACGCTCCAACCAGCTGAGCTATCCAAACTGCCCTTGATGTGGGTTAACTGATGCGTCTGCCTGCTGCCTGTGAGGTTGAGAGCTGTACGGGAGCCTTTAAACAGCGAGATTAAGAGAGGTGAAGGACTGTGACTGAACTGTTTCATAATTACGCTGCTTCAGTCTATTGGAATGCATCACTCTTCTCCCAGCAGCTCCCTCTATGTAGTCTAGTGGTTCCACACTGCAGTGTGGCAAACCAGCCAGCAGAGTGCAGTAGTGGTCTGGTGATGTTCTAAGAGAGCTGTGTGTTTGATCCAATTTGATGTGGAACCCTGCATAGAGGATCAGAGCTGCCACAGGAACTCCTCTGTGTTAACTGTGTTAAACCTCTTAAACTCTGACACCCTCTGGTGGCATTTTCTAAATAACACATAATATTGTATACTACCCTCATAAAGTACATTTTGGTTTCAAAACTATGAATCCTACAAACATTCTTAGTACTGTCAGAAAGTTAAGAACTGTGGGATTCTGATAAAGGTGTCAGAAACAAGGTGACTACAACAGAGCCCGAGATACAGCAAGCTCCAAAAAACACAAACGCAACATGTAAAGTGTTGGTCCCATGTTTCATGAGCTGAAATAAAAAATCCCATACATTTTCCAGACGCACAAAAAGCCTATTTCTCTCAAATTTTGTGCACAAATTTGTTTACGTCCCTGTTAGTGAGCATTTCTCCTTTGCCAAGATAATCCATCCACCTGACAGGTGTGGCATATCAAGAAGCTGATTAAACCGCATGATCATTACACAGGTGCACCTTGTGCTGGGGACAATAAAAGGCCACTCTAAAATGTGCAGTTTTGTAACACAACACAATGCTACAGATGTCTCAAGTTTTGAGGGAGCGTGCAATTGGCATGCTGACTGCAGGAATGCCCACCAGAGCTTTTGCCAGAGAATTGCATATTCATTTCTCTACCATAAGCTGCTTCCAACGTTGTTTTAGAGAATTTGCCAGTATGTCCAACCGGCCTCACAACCACAGACCACGTGTAACCACGCCAGCCCAGGACCTCCACATCCGGATTCTTCACCTTCAGGATCGTCTGAGCGGGGGTGGTGCTGAGGAATATTTCAGTCTGTCTTGTCTTGTGGGGAAAACTCATTCTGATTGGCTAGGCCTGGCTCCCCTGCCCAGTCATGTGAAATCCATAGATTAGAGCCTCATTTATTTATTTCAATTGACTGATTTCCTTATATGAACTGTAACTCAGTAAAATCTTTGAAATTGTTGCATTTATATTTTTGTTTAGTATAGTTTTAAGGTCATTGCAGAGGAAGGCCCTAAACATTTTAAAATACTCCAGCCTCCCAAGCCATACTGTTCTCTCTGCTACCGCACGGCAAGCGGTACCGATGCACCAAGTCTGGAACCAACAGGACCCTGAACAGCTTCTACCCCCAAGCCATAAGATTGCTAAATAGTTAACTAAATAGCTACCCTGACTATCTGCATTTTGCAAACTCTTTTAACTTATCACATACACTGCTGCTACTGCTTAGTATCTCTCCTGTTGCCTAGTCACTCTACCCCTCTGTAGCTCAATTGGTAGAGCATGGCGCTTGTAACGCCAGGGTAGTGGGTTCGATCCCCGGGACCACCCATACGTAAAAATGTATGCGCACATGACTGTAAGTCGCTTTGGATAAAAGTGTCTGCTAAATGGCTTATTATTATTATTATTATTATTACATATTTACCTTGTATCCCTGCACATCGACTCGGTACTGGTACCCGTGTAAATAGCAAAGTTATCATTCATTACTCATTGTGTATTTATTCCTTGTGTTTTAATTTTTCAATTGTAATTATATTTTTCTCTGCATTTTTCTCTAAGCATTTCACTGTTGGTCTACACCTGTTGTTTACGAAGCATGTGACAAATCATTTGATTTTGATAAACATCAGCTACTGGTTGGATTCTAACCTTCTAAGGTTATGAACAGTGTTTTATAATTCACTGCTTTATCGATTCTCTCAATCTTATCTTCCCTCCCTCTCTCCCCCTTTCTCTTCTCCCCATCAGCTCTAGGTCTGAGGAACCCTCTGGCGGTGCAGGGGGCGTACCCCCCCGGGGCATTTGGCCTGCCCCCTCCAGGGGTGAACGGGGAACTGGCGGGGGCAGCAGCAGCCTACGGGGCGGGGCTCCACCTGGTCTCCCCCCAGATGAACGGCTCTGCAGCCGCCGCCGTCGCAGCAGCAGCAGCCGGATACGGACGATCACCAGTGGTGAGAGAGTGATGAAGGGGAGGGAAAGAGAACGAGAGGGAATGGAAGGGGCGTGTGTGTGTGTGTGTGTGTATATACACATATATATATATATATATATATATATATATATATATATATATATATATATATATATATATATATATATTAGTGTGTGTGTGTGTATATATATATATTTGTGTGTGTGTGTGTGTATTTATATATATATATATATACATATATATATACATACACACACACACAGTGGGGAGAACAAGTATTTGATACACTGCCGATTTTGCAGATTTTCCTACTTACAAAGCATGTAGAGGTCTGTAATTTTTATCATAGGTACACTTCAACTGTGAGAGACGGAATCTAAAACAAAAATCCAGAAAATCACATTGTATGATTTTTAAGTAATTAATTTTCATTTTATTGCATTACATAAGTATTTGATCACCTACCAACCAGTAAGAATTCCGGCTCTCACAGACCTGTTAGTTTTTCTTTAAGAAGCCCTCCTGTTCTCCACTCATTACCTGTATTAACTGCACCTATTTGAACTTGTTACCTGTATAAAAGACACCTGTCCCCACACTCAATCAAACAGACTCCAACCTCTCCACAATGGCCAAGACCAGAGCGCCGTGTAAGGACATCAGGGATAAAATTGTAGACCTGCACAAGGCTGGGATGGGCTACAGGACAATAGGCAAGCAGCTTGGTGAGAAGGCAACAACTGTTGGCGCAATTATAAAAAAAATGGAAGAAGTTCAAGATGACGGTCAATCACCCTCGGTCTGGGGCTCCATGCAAGATCTCACCTCGTGGGGCATCAATGATCATGAGGAAGGTGAGGGATCAGCCCAGAACTACACGGCAGGACCTGGTCAATGACCTGAAGAGAGCTGGGACCACAGTCTCAAAGAAAACCATTAGTAACACACTACGCCGTCATGGATTAAAATCCTGCAGCGCACGCAAGGTCCCCCTGCTCAAGCCAGCGCATGTCCAGGCCCGTCTGAAGTTTGCCAATGACCATCTGGATGATCCAGAGGAGGAATGGGAGAAGGTCATGTGGTCTGATGAGACAAAAATAGAGCTTTTTGGTCTAAACTCCACTCGCCGTGTTTGGAGGAAGAAGAAGGATGAGTACAACCCCAAGAACACCATCCCAACCGTGAAGCATGGAGGTGGAAACATCATTCTTTGGGGATGCTTTTCTGCAAAGGGGACAGGACGACTGCACCGTATTGAGGGGGAGGATGGATGGGGCCATGTATCGCGAGATCTTGGCCAACAACCTCCTTCCCTCAGTAAGAGTATTGAAGATGGGTCGTGGCTGGGTCTTCCAGCATGACAACGACCCAAACACACAGCCAGGGCAACTAAGGAGTGGCTCCGTAAGAAGCATCTCAAGGTCCTGGAGTGGCCTAGCCAGTCTCCAGACCTGAACCCAATAGAACATCTTTGGAGGGAGCTGAAAGTCCGTATTGCCCAGCGACAGCCCCGAAACCTGAAGGATCTGGAGAAGGTCTGTATGGAGGAGTGGGCCAAAATCCCTGCTGCAGTGTGTGCAAACCTGGTCAAGACCTACAGGAAATGTATGATCTCTGTAATTGCAAACAAAGGTTTCTGTACCAAAATTAAATTATGCTTTTCTGATGTATCAAATACTTATGTCATGCAATAAAATGCAAATTAATTTCTTAAAAATCATACAATGTGATTTTCTGGATTTTTGTTTTAGATTCTGTCTCTCACAGTTGAAGTGTACCTATGATAAAAAATTACAGACCTCTACATGCTTTGTAAGTAGGAAAACCTGCAAAATCGGCAGTGTATCAAATACTTGTTCTCCCCACTGTGTGTGTATATGTATATATGTATGTGTGTGTGTGTGTGTGTGTGTGTGTGTGTGTGTGTGTATGTACAGTACCAGTCAAGAGTTTGGACACACCTACTCATTCCAGGGTTTTTCTTTATTTTTACTATTTTCTACATTGTAGAATAATAGTGAAGACATCAAAACTATGAAATAACACATATGAAATCATGTAGTAACCAAAAAACATATGTGATTCTTCAAATAGCCATCCTTTGCCTTGATGACAGCTTTGCACACTCTTGGCATTCTCTCAACCAGCTTCACCTGGAATGCTTTTCCAACAGTCTTGAAGGAGTTCCCACATTTTCCTTCACTCTGCCGTCGGACTCATCCCAAACCTTCTCAATTGGGTTGAGGTCGGGGGATTGTGGAGGCCAGGTCATCTGATGCAGCACTCATCACTCTCCTTCTTGGTAAAATAGCCCTTAGACAGCCTGGAGGTGTGTTGGGTCATTGTCCTGTTGAAAAACAAATGATAGTCCCACTAAGCCCAAACCAGATGGGATGGTGTATCGCTGTAGAATGCTGTGGTAGCCATGCTGGTTAAGTGTGCCTTGAATTCTAAATAAATCACAGACAGTGTCACCAGCAAAGCACCCCTACACCATAACACCTCCTCCTCCATGCTTTACGGTGGGAAGTACACATACGGCGATCATCCGTTCACCCACATCGCGTCTCACACAGACACGGCTGTTGGAACCACAAATCTCCTATTTGGACTCCAGACCAAAGGACACATTTCCACCGGTCTAATGTCCATTGCTTGTGTTTCTTGGTCCAAGCAGGTCTTTTCTTCTTATTGGTGTCCTTTAGTAGTGGTTTCTTTGCAGCAATTCGACCATGAAGGCCTGATTCACACAGTCTCCTCTGAACAGTTGATGTTGAGATGTGTCTGTGACTTGAACTCTGTGAAGCATTTATTTGGGCTGCAATTTCTCTTTGCTTATTTGAGCTGTTCTTGCCATAATATGGACTTGGTCTTTTACCAAATAGGACTATCTTCTGTATACCCCTAGTCACAACACAACTGATTGGCTCAAACGCATTAAGAAGGAAAGAAATTCCACAAATTAACTTTTAAGAAGGCACACCTGTTAATTGAAATGCATTCCAGGTGACTAGACTACCTTATGAAGCTGGTTGAGAGAATGCCAAGAGTGGGCAAAGGGTGGCTATTTTTAAAGAATCTCATATAAAATATATATTTGATTTGTTTTAACACTTTTTTGGTTACTACATGATTCCATATGTGTTATTTCATAGTTTTGATGTCTTCACTATTATTCTACAATGTAAAAATAAAGAAAAACCCTTGAATGAGTAGGTGCGTCCAAACTTTTGACTGGTGGTGTATGTGTACTTGCACATACTGATTTTAAACCTTTATTGATAATCCAATTGCATGACCTCGTACACCAATTATATCTCCTTATGGAATGTTATAATTCACTGTGGGAAAACATTCTAAATCTACTATGTGGTTTTGAGAAGGCTTTCTGGCAGTTTGAGTTGTGACTGCTCTGTCAGATGCCTGAGCTAACATATATTCTTTGTCCCTGTCCTCTAGGTGGGCTATGAGTCTCCTCACCCCCACATGAGGGTCCCAGGGTTACCCGCCAGCCTGCAGTCCGCTGCCTCAGGAAAGCCGTGAGTACTGTTCTCGCTGCCTCTGCTACCACAACCTCCTATACGGTCACCACACCCTCTTATTCTGTGACCACAGCACAATTACACTGTTATAAAACAGTCTTCATATTCCTCTGTTGTTATTGTAGGGTTTTATTGTTGGAGGTTAACCTCAAGCTTCAGCCTTGTTAAAGTAACAACTGGTCTTCTCCTCCTTGCTCCCTCTGTGTTCCCTCTCTCCAGTGCCTACTCTTTCCACGTGAGTGCGGATGGCCAGATGCAGCCGGTGCCTTTCCCTCCGGATGCCCTGCTGGGCCCGGGCATCCCGCGGCACGCCCGTCAGATCCACACTCTGAACCACGGAGAGGTGGTGTGTGCCGTCACAATCAGCACCTCCACACGCCACGTCTACACCGGCGGCAAGGGCTGTGTCAAGGTGTGGGACATCAGCCAGCCTGGCAGCAAGAGTGCCATGGCCCAGCTTGACTGTCTGGTGAGTGGACGGACGGACGGACACACACACACTGACACTGGTCATAATGGATAGCCACAGATGCACTGACAAAGATCAACGAGGGGGATGGGAGGAGCAAGAGCAAGGACGCACTCCAAACCCTGGTCACATAAGGACAAGTTAAAAGTATACAGAGACAGGCAGTTGTTTTTAATGCTCTCCAGTGTCCATAAAAAAAATGTATGTGCCAGGTTTTCTTGAAGGGAAATTATCCTGGGTTGTAATTTCTTCCCCTGGTGGTACTGCTGAGGCTGCACTACTGATGTGACACTCCTGAGAGGACTCATTTTTGCTGCTGTGGATTTTATGTTGCCCATTTCACACAGTCACATGTTTCACACCATAATTACTGGAGTTATTTTCTCTGTTACCCAATCAGAATAGGGATAACTACATCCGCTCCTGCAAGCTCCTCCCTGATGGGCGGACCCTCATCGTTGGAGGTGAGGCCAGTACGTTGTCAATCTGGGACTTGGCCACACCTACTCCCCGCATCAAGGCGGAGTTGACGTCTTCTGCCCCGGCCTGCTACGCTCTGGCCATCTCCCCCGACAACAAGGTCTGCTTCTCCTGCTGCAGCGACGGCAACATCGTAGTCTGGGACCTGCACAACCAGACCCTGGTCAGGTAAGAGGAGGAGACTGGGAGGGTAGGGCAGGAGAGAGGGGAGGAGAGCGCAGGGTTGGAGGCTATAGACCATGGGTCTCCAACAGGTTGATCGCGAGTAGCTCGCAGCCCACCAAACAATTCTGGAAGTACATGCAATTTTCACGTGTTCCACCGCAAACATTCATTCAAATTTTACATTTTAGTCATTTAGCAGACGCTCTTATCCAGAGCGACTTAAATGAGCAATTAGGGTTAAGTGCCTTGCTTTAGGGCACATCGACAGATTTCTCACCTAGTCGGCTCGGGGATTAGTATCAGACACCGCAAGCTCCCAGCTACTATCTAATCAACATTGATATTATCCCACCCCTGGTTAGTAACTATTGGCTTAAAAAGCCAAACCTAACACAGTATCTGCCAATTAATTTCCAGCAATACTGCCCGTCTGTGTGTTGCGTGCGTTTGTCTATCACTCCGTGTGTAGCCAGTTGTGATAATTGTCTTGTGGGTTGACAGAAATACTTTCCCCAAAACCTTCTCAATTAAATGTTAACAGCGAAGTAGTAAGTATATCATGAGTAAGTATTGTAGATCATTTGTATCTATTATTTGTTAATTGCAAACTTTGCAATGAAATGAGCAGCAGAAGTACAGAACCATCGCTAGATCGGCACATTAGACAGCACATTCCTCACTCCCTAGATGCGCAATTAAAGGGCCAGATGCACAATTAAAGGGGAATTAAACAAAAAAATCTAAATGTGTTTCTTCAGACCTAAACAAAAATGTATTCGGATGTGATTTAAGCATTGCCATGGACTCAGAACATCCACATTCATTGTTTCTCTATGGACAATTGTAATTTTGAGAGTGAAAAACAAATCTAAAACCAGGAAAAATAAAACTGAGAAAATATAATTTGGGAAAATATAAAACATAATTTTGGCCCACCTTAGTTTATTAACCCCCTCTGAAATCTAATTAGCATAATACCAAAATCTGTCAGTTTAACCATTATTATACCAGGTATATTGGCAGAAAACATCGTGCACGACTTTCTCTTGTACACTAAGGACCTAGGGGAGAAGAATGTGCCTATGAAAGCTAGAAAAAAATGAGTAGCTCACAACGTTACATTTTCGGAAGTATCGCTCATGCTAGAAAAGGTTAGAGACCCGTGCTATAGACTATGGATTACATCTGAATGGCTGGGGGTTGATGTTGTTGATTGTTCTGCTCCTCAGGCAGTTCCAGGGCCACACTGACGGGGCCAGCTGTATTGACATCTCCAACGATGGGACCAAACTGTGGACGGGGGGGCTGGACAACACAGTACGCTGCTGGGACCTGAGAGAGGGACGACAGCTGCAGCAGCACGACTTCACCTCACAGGTACTGACACCAAATGAGACATTGTGAGACTAGATCAGGGCCCATGTCCACAATGTTTCTCAGAGTATAACGTTTGTGCAAAGAGAATAGAGCCATTCTATTCATACTCTTATGGGTAAAAATAAAAGCTATGCATGAAGCCTAGCGGTTAGAGCGTTAGGCCTGTAACTGAAAGGTTGCCAGTTCGAATCCCCGAGCCGATAAGGTGAAGAATCTGTCGTTCTGACCTTGAGCAAGGCCGTTAACCCCCTACAACAACAACAACAGCTCCCCGGGTGCCCAAAGTGGCAGCCCCACGCACCTCTGGAATGTAATAAAAGTCCCACCTAGTCTACAAATATTTAGGGGACCTCATGAGCTGTCCTAACCAGTTAAGACTTACCAGCAGGTGTCTTGATAATAGAAAAAGGCAGTGGTTCCTGCGCCAGTTGCAATTGCTTTGGAATTAAATGATCAACCATAAATAATATAGACCTACATGCAACAGTAGGCCTATCTCTTGCGCTTTTGACAATTAATTCACGAGGCCTATTTCACATATGCCTAAATACTTATAACCATAAGTCTTTCTTTCATCATGTTATATACATCATGTTATTTCAAGTTATCCCTTTGGAAAGCAATTTCACGTTGTTAAAAAAAATATGCCTAAATTGGGAATATGCCTATAAATTGGTCAATTGAAGCCACCTAGGGCCTATGTTGACCATTGCAACAGTCACATTCACGTGGTTGTCTGAAACGTGCTTTAGAGTTCACAACCTGCGATGCCTCATCGTGATTGGTTAAATCCCCATTTGCAACATTGTCATTGAGCGTGATTACCAGCTGAGAAACTTTTATGTTTAGATTTCACTCCTGGCTCCTGGAGTTTGTCTGAGCAGTGTCTTAACATCATCCTAAAACCTACTCTGAGCTGGGAGTGTTTTTAGTCTTAAAACAACAGGTTTTAACAGGATTCCTAGGACTTTCTCTGAGACGCTTTGTGGAACCATTTACATTTGAGTCATTTAGCAGACGCTCTTATCCAGAGCGACTTACAGGAGCAATTAGGGTTAAGTGCCTTGCTCAAGGGCACATCGACAGATTTTTCACCTAGTCGGCTCAGGGATTAGAACCAGCGACCTTTCGGTTACTGGCACAACGCTCTTAACCACTAAGCTACCTGCCGCCCCAGTACTGTATTTCACTGGTTAATATATAAGACCTGTCATTCCTCTCTGTATCACTTCACACATGATGCTGATCTTTGTCAGATGAGCTCTGTTCCGTTGTGTAATCTCTCTTTATTACGTTCCTTCCCTCCCTCCAGATCTTCTCTCTGGGCTACTGTCCTACAGGAGAGTGGCTGGCAGTGGGTATGGAGAGCAGTAATGTAGAAGTGCTGCACGTCTCCAAACCAGACAAGTACCAGCTGCACCTCCACGAGAGCTGTGTGCTCTCACTCAAGTTCGCCTACTGTGGTACGCACCACACTGCTAATTGTTCCATTCGAATGTTTTCTTGCGTAATCTTAAGGACAAAACTATCCTGAAATGACTCTGAGGCTCACACAGCACAGTCCCTTTCTCTTTCTCCCAGTATGCGACCAACTAGCAATCCCTCTTTGTCATGCTATGTCTCCTCTTCCCAGAGTTTTCATCTCCCTTTGTGTGTGTCTTTGGTTCTGCAGGTAAATGGTTTGTGAGCACAGGCAAAGATAACCTCCTGAACGCATGGCGGACACCCTATGGATCAAGCATATTCCAGGTAGGTCTGGGATTTTATATACTCTTAGCATTTCTCTAGAGCAAGTGTATTTCAAGTGCATTTGTTGTTATTTAAGCCATTTATACTATTTGTCTTTAGCTCAGTATTTACTGTATCAGGATTATATAAATCACTTTTTTGTTTTGAAAAATTGTAATGTAAGTGCAAAACAGTATCTCTGTCAGTGTATCACATGGTCAGTGTGTGTCACATGGTCAGTGTGTGTAACTGGACTCCTTTCTTTTTGTTTCTCAAGTCAAAGGAGTCGTCTTCGGTGCTCAGCTGTGACATCTCCCCCGATGACCAGTTCATTGTGACGGGCTCAGGTGACAAGAAGGCCACTGTGTACGAAGTCATCTACTGAGGAAGGAGCGCTCTGATTGGATAAAGTGGGGGCGAGGCTCCCCTGGTGCACCCAAGGACTGTAGAGAGAGTGGCGGGCGTCGTGGAGACCAGAGACACACATTGTACTTTGTTGTTTTGTTTACGTTTGTAAAGGATGCAGATGAGGGCGAAGTCGGATCTCTGGAACTTTGACCTTTTAAAAAAATGCTCTGAGAAAAAGCTGGTAGTCTAGCGACACAATGTGGGATTCTTCCAAAGACCTGTTTTTTTTCTGTTGTTTTGTTACCTTTTTTTCCTGTTTTTAACAAAATGAAACCTCTGTAGTAAACAAAAAAATAGCAAAAAGAAAAACCTTATTTTGTTTAGCCTTTGAATTCTGGACGAGTAGTAGGACCATGGTGTGTGTGCGCCGAGGGAGATAAGGGGGTTGTGAGGGGGCGAAGGAGGGTGGTGTGTGTGACTGTGCGTGCGTAGTTGACCACAGTTCTGTGTGTAGCTCAGTCCCTGGTCCCTGCTCTGCACTCACCTCATATTCGCAGCACAGGCAGGTGTCTAGCAGATGGCATGGCGGACAGACAGTTTGCTGTGAGATTCCTATGACTTTCAGCAGCAATATGGTTGTATTATTATACATGGTGAAAGGACAGACCACTATCCAGGATATGAAACTAAAATGTCCGTGTTCAAGGTATTCTGCGACTTCAGGGAAATGGCTACTTACTCCATCAAGTCGACAACGACATTAGCGTTTTCTATTTTATTTGTAGGGCACATACAGGTATTTTCACTACTGCATCGTGACCTTTGAACTCGGTATATATGAACTGTAAATAAAGCTCTAAAGGCAAAAAAAAAGGACGTGGGTCGGATTTGCTTAGAGCCGGGGAGAAAAAGAAATTGTGCTACTATTGGGAAAAACAACTAATTGTATGATTAATTTCTATGATGGTATTTCCTTTATAGTTGTAACTAATTTGAATTACATATTCCCAAGAGAAGCAGGGCCGTGACTAACCACCATGGGACTGATGGGTCTGGAAAGGTGGGTAACACAGCTCAGTGGGAGTTTTGATATGGGTCTGTCTGCTGGTGTTTAATGTCATTGTCTCACTGTGTCCTCAACTGGAAATGGGGCCGAGGAGGACTTGCCTCTAACTTCAGTGTCCTCTCAACCCCCCTCCCCTACACACACCTTGTGTACTCTCTCTATAGTACAGCTCTGCTCAGAACAGAAGCCTCAACCGTGAGTGGGGCTAATATCCAAAGGTGGACATGGTCCAGGAGTGGGCAGTTCTGCCTGTGTACAGATGGATGATAACGCAATGTGTTCAAAGCTACTGTGTGACCCCTGTAAATCTGAATGGTCTGATGAGTGTACATGTTGAGAGATGTCATATAATAGCGATGTCATGGAGGCCCTCCAGGGCCATGTCTTATAATGGACTCTCATTAGGAGTCGGATGAAGTTGCCTGGGCCTAGACAATGATCTATGGGCAACACCTCCTGGAGGAGTTTGTGATTATGGGATGATTGAGGTGGATGGTAGCACATTCTCTCTAGAAGGGGAAGATGGGGAGCCGGTGCATACTGGCCAGGGGATGGACCTGTGGGGCAGGTGAAAGACCTCCGGGAGGGCTGTGGGTGGGAGGGTCTGGGGGAGTGGGCGAGTTCGTTTTGCATGGCCCGGGTGTGCAGAGTTTCATTGGTCCTTAAGTGAAATCTCCACCCACCGGGCCATGCCAAACAAACTAGCCCATTGATGTGGGCAAGAGTAGATCTGGGTGATGTAATGAGACTAATAAACTATTTTGTATGGTTCATGGTGTTTTCCTAGTTCATACTATACTGCATGTCTTCAACACTCAAAACTGCATTCAAGAAGAAACACTCAAATGGACACAGGCACTTAAAAGATGAACACATGTTTATTTTTTTTCACTTATTTCTTTTACAACACATTGGAAATGCGTCAGGAAGGAAAACACAGAGCATTTAAAAGTTCCTTTGCTTTAAAAAGAAATAACAGCTTAAAAACTTAATTCACTGTAGGAACAGAGAAAGCACAGGCAGCGGATATGGTTTTACTAACCGTGAGCGGAGAGGGACCCTGTCTATGGCTGACAGGCAGTGAGAGGGTGGGAGGGGGAGGCAGGCATCATATACTGTACACTTCCCACTGTCTCCACCTTTCCCAAACATGGCCACAAAACGACCCAACACCTGCTGCTGTATACTGACAGACGGAAGAAACACTGAAATAGCATTACACACTAATGACTGAAAACATACTAAAGTACGGTTATCACTTCTGCTTGAAACAGGAACAAAAACAGGAATCAGAAGAAGCCTTCCCCAAAATGGAGGGCCAGTTTCAGGGCCCCTGTGTTGTTTGTGAAAGGATAGTGGAGTCCACTGCCTATCACCATCACCAAGGAGAAGGACAGATTAAAGTAAATAAAAAGCCAAAAATATATTTTCCACTAGGTCGTGGTGTGTGTGTGTTCCTCTTGCTCTCCAAGGCCAGAGTACAGGCGTAGGCAACCATAGCCTCCTCTTAAAACAACGCAACCACTACTGCAACAAAACGACTTAAAAGTAGCTTGAGCATGATATTTTTTTTTTATCGACATATTAAGATTGTGACATGTTCTATCGAAGCAGGCTTTCGCAATATACATAATATCATAATAACGTCCTTATTTGCCACACATTGGAGCATGTCGTATAATGCAGGGAAGTTAAATGAGCATTAAGCGGGGAGCAGTCTAAGGAGAACAATCCATTGGTAAGCATTAAGATGAACAGCACAGTGTTGCTCTCGTCTGTTTGGTGTTTGTGGCACAGGGGCCCGCTGAGACTCAGATTGACGCTGCTCATTAAACGCTGCTTTTGTGAGACTAAAATAAAATAGATATTAGGGGAGTGAGACAGGGAGTGCTGCTGTGAATACATAATTGGGTGTGAGGCTGTGTGTGTGTGTCTATCTATCTCTGTGTTTTGATTATATCACTGGGGCAGAGCTCCAGCACGGCCCAGTCCAAGCCGGCTCCTGGTGCTAGCTCACCCCCACTCCTGACACCCCTGGCTGGGGAGCTGTGGCGCGGCGTTGGCCTCATTAAGGGTTCCACTGTCTGACTAATGAATCGATTGTCTGGTATCAGTGCTCCTCGCTGCAGCTCCCAGAGTGGCGCGCTCTTCCTCTGGGGTTTCCCTTCCGCTGAGCTCTTAATCAGGAAACAGCACTAATTAACCTCCTCCTTCTCTCCCCCTCTCTCCTTCCTTCTCTCGTTATCTGTAGCCCTCTCACTCTCCCTGGCTCTTTATCTCTCTGCCTCTCCCTCTCTTGCTCTCCCTTTCTTTCTATCCTGCCTCATCCTCAGGCTATAATGGGTGCAGGGATGAGCAGCTAGCTGAGATTGGGAGGGGGGGCTGTTGTAGAAGGGTCCTTTGGGAGCTGGAGCCAGGAAGCATTGCTTCTGTACAAAAGAGCCATGGTTGCCCCCACCTGCCCTGCTGTAGGCCTTGAGTAGGTCCCCCCTCCACCCCACCCAGCTAAGCCCCCCACCCCTCTGAAATTTCCCTCATCCCCCCCTTATTTCCTGTTCTCAGTAGACCACCTCATACACGGTGGCCTTCTTGTCTCCAGAACCGGTCACTATGTACTTATCATCTGGTGACACGTCACAACTCAGGACTGACGAGGACTCCTTGGACTGAGAGAGGGAGAGACAGAGAGAGGGAGGGAGAGACAGAGAGAAAAAAGGTGTTAAAAATCAGTGACTCATCCATGAACGCTGTTAAAATTAGAGGTGGACCTGCCAGAGCCTGGTCAGTAGGTGTACTAACACGCTCCAATTACTCACTTCCACTTAGCTACGTGAAACTGAGTTTAAACAGAGACTGAGACTAAGGAGTCACAGACAGTATGAGACAGAAGGAGAGGTTCAGTGAAAGACAGACGTGTGTTTACACAGGAACACATATCGGTCTGGGAAGGAACACACTTCCACCAATTCTTCTGTAGCGGTAGTTGAGTGACAGTGATGAGGAGAGATCTCCCTGAGGGTCCTACATGGCACCAGATATCCCTGCTCTACTCAGGAAACTCTCTCACTACTGACGTCTCATGTCTCCATGTTCGTCCACTATAGAGTTGTCTCCTCATAGCTCAAAATGCCCTAATAACACTAGTGTGTATACCACCTAGATGTATTCACTGAATCAAAATAGGGTACAAAATATAAAACACTTTGTTTGGACACAATAAATCGGTATAGTCAATCTATTATGCTATTTCTGATTGAACCATTCTCTACTTTTGGGCGGCAGGTAGCGGTTAAGAGCGTTGTGCCAGTAACCGAAAGGTCGCTGGTTCTAATCCCCGAGCCGACTAGGTGAAAAATCTGTCGATGTGCCCTTGAGCAAGGCACTTAACCCTAATTGCTCCTGTAAGTCGCTTTGGATAAGAGCGTCTGCTAAATGACTAAAATTTAAAAAATAAAAATAATAATAAATACTTTTGAGAAAATTACCAAGTCATTACAAGGGTTTTAGATCATCCCAGTAATGGTAATTGCTACACAATGCATGTTTCATAACAGACAATGGTGCTTGTAACTTTTCTTCTTCATGTCTGACAGGCAGAGTGATGTGTCTCCCCGGGTTCTTAACCCTACGTGGTTCAGCTGTGCTCTCAGCATCACTAATCACAGCTTTCAGCACCACAGAAACACAGGGGGCTGACTCTCTGACTCTCTCTACATTACCTGAATAAACAAGCCCTTCTACCTCCATTCTGTCAAGTCTCCACCAGACTCAGGCCTCATATCCTAGCCCCAGATGGTTCTCTAGCCCTGCTCCTCTCTCAACCTCTCTCTTCCCTCACCCTCCTCTCGCAACCCATCCCTCCTCTGAACATCTATAGTACCTCTCTCTCCTCCACCTTCTCTCCCTCCCCTCCCCTCTCCCCCTCCCGCAACCTCATCCTCCTCCCTCCAGTCCTCTCTCCTCCACATCACAGGTTCATATCACCAGGGCTGTCAATCAGCAGGCCACTGGTGAGAGAGGCCATTTTGACTGACAGACACACTCCCACTACAGAGACAGAAACGGGGAGGAGGGAGCGGTACAAAGGATGAGGTAGTGGTGAGTGAGAGTAAATGGAGGGAGGAGAAAGGGGAGGTATGTGTGTACATGTGAGAGAGACGGATGAATCTGGGGAGTAAAAGAGAGCAAGAGTAGTAAAGCGAGAGAGCCAGAGAGAGAGAGAGAGAGAGAGAGAGAGAGACAGAGAGAGAGAGAGAGAGAGAGAGACGGAGAGAAAGGGGGAGCAGGATCCGAGGGAGAGTGTGAGACGTCATGCGGGGGTGGGGGGGTGACAGAGGCATTTGGATAACAAAGCAGATAGCCTCTGTGCATTTCAGAGCCCTAGGGAGACACTAACCGCCAAGGCTGCAGATTCCTCCTCTCCCTGCACTAGTCTAGCAAACAGCAATATGACAGCCATACTGTCTCCCTCCCACAAACGACACATCTCTCCCCCTTTAAACGGCCCATCCCTTCCTGTAACTCATCACACTTATACATACCCAGCACAGACACAGCCTAAAACAGCCTTGGCTAAAAATGTATATTCTAGAAATGCACAATGCATTTCCTTTGGGGGGAATTCCGACCCGAGTTAAGTGAGCGTAAATGTAACATAATTCCCTTTTTATGCACCTTTCTCTTTACTCGTATTCTGACCTTGAACTTAAGCATGAGAATAGGATGCTATTCACCCGCAATTCGTTTTGGGTGGAGATCAAAGAAATGAAGGTGTGGCGGAGTGGTGACTACAGAAACGCCGTATTCTGACCTTTAACTTCATTTCCTTATAATTCTACCACCTTTACGCACGATGAAACGATGAATACGGTCGAGCAACATGTCGGTTTCAAGTGGAACAACATCTACTTTCTATTCCCGATAGATATAACACCATTCTCCATGCACTGTAATTTCCAAATTGATAAGAGCGATTGATAAGAGCTAGGAAAATGAGTATGCTGTTTAGATAAGGGGATTGTAAATATAAAGGACAATTGTTTTATATCTATTTTACCTTATGATCGCTGGAGACAAATGTGAAACCGGTTACATGGCAGCAAACTGAAGCATATCAACATATCACCTTTTCCATTGTGAAGTTTATGAAACGCTGGCCTTATAACTCGCAGATATGAAATGTGGAGACCCAAGCTATAGGCTTCTGTAGGCACGCTCAAATGACAGTATAGCTCCAACTTACTGAGTTGTTTATGTGTTCTAGAATGTTTGAATTATATGCCCGGACTTTTCACTGTATATTTTACAATTTGTATCGTGTTAAATGTTAGCCACTATCGGTAGCCACAGTCAGTTATACCACCATACATTTATAACTGTCACTTTAGTGTTAGTTTCCTTAAATGTTGCATCATTCCATTACATTGTTAGTTTACCTTTCTTTCTTCTGTGCGATGTTCGTGTTTTGGTTCCTGAGGATCACTAGCAATAGTGGATCATATTAGGCTGTATTCCATGTTGTGCAATAATTTGGAACATGTAACCTATTTTAATCATTATGGAATGCAGACCATATGTAGCAGTTTAAACCTGGAGCCTGGCGCACGGTTCACGACGACTGGAGCGTTGTCATCACGGTGCCATGATTAGTGAGGATTATTAGAGTCGATTTATAGGACTACTGGTCAACCCCTATTGTACACTTTTCTCACCTTCCAATACTTAATGGATTGAACAATTGAACATAGCAACTTTCAGGCTGAATCAAACCACTATTTTTGATTCACCAGTATACTAAACATTAGGAACAGCTTCCTAATATTGAGTTGCAAGCCCCCCCCCCCACCCCGAATATACGTGGCTTTCTTTAATTGATCCCTAATATTCGGAATGGTTCTCTCTATATATTCTGGTGAGAAAATTCTAATTAAAAAGGTACACCAAATTTGGAGGGATGGCTTTAGATAAATGTACTGAAAACTCTATTAAATGAAAACTCCACATGTAATTCTGTTGGCCAGCAAGTGGGAGGGTTCTCAGCAGTTTAATTCAATTTATTCTGTGCGCGCAAGGAACCCACGCCTGCAAAGCCTGTTACGTACCTGCATAAGGTAAGTCTGAATACCAACTACTAAGAAGTGCGTTGGAAAGGCGTGCTTAGGAAAGGCATACATTTCCTAAGTCTGAATCGGGCCCTTTGTGAATGGCTTAAATTAAAACAGTGATGATGGGGAGGTTATTGTGTAACATTTTGTGTGTGTGTGTCTGTGTGTGTGGTGTGTATTTTTCACCTGGAAAATACTGGCTCCATATGGCGTCCTCCATGCATTCAGCAGATTGTCCTTCCCTGTGCTCACAAACCACTTGCCTGAAACACAAACACACGCACATTACACTTGGCTCAGCAGACATTTGGACTATACATCTCATTAGCATAAGTATAAAGCTTAGAGTGTGAGTGTGTCAGAGTTGTGAGCTTGTACGTACCACAGGAGGCGAACTTGAGTGAGAGCACACAGCTCTCGTGGAGGTGCAGCTGGTACTTGTCTGGTTTGGAGACATGCAGCACTTCTACATTACTGCTCTCCATACCCACTGCCAGCCACTCTCCTGCAGGACAGTAGCCCAGAGAGAAGATCTGGAGGGAGGGAGAAGGAGAGAGAATGGGAGAGAGAGTGGGAGAAAAGGAGAGAAAGCTCATTACATGAGTAAACAGAGATCATCTGACAAAGATCATCAGCAGCATCATCATGTGTGATGTATTTGTATTTGTATTTACTAAGGATCCCCATTACTCTTCCTGGGGTCCAGCAACATTAAGGCAGTTATATACAATTTAAAATATTACATGAAATTACATTTCATAACATCTTTCAAAACACATTAAGTGTGTTCCCTCAGGCCACTACTCTCCTATCACATACAGTGGGGAGAACAAGTATTTGATACACTGCCGATTTTGCAGGTTTTCCTACTTACAAAGCATGTAGAGGTCTGTAATTTTTATCATAGGTACACTTCAACTGTGAGAGATGGAATCTAAAACAAAAATCCAGAAAATCACATTGTATGATTTTTAAGTAATTAATTTGCATTTTATTGCATGACATAAGTATTTGATCACCTACCAACCAGTAAGAATTCCGGTTCTCACAGACCTGTTAGTTTTTCTTTAAGAAGCCCTCCTGTTCTCCACTCATTACCTGTATTAACTGCACCTATTTGAACTCGTTACCTGTATAAAAGACACCTGTCCACACACTCAATCAAACAGACTCCAACCTCTCCACAATGGCCAAGACCAGAGAGCTGTGTAAGGACATCAGGGATAAAATTGTAGACCTGCACAAGGCTGGGATGGGCTACAGGACAATAGGCAAGCAGCTTGGTGAGAAGGCAACAACTGTTGGCGCAATTATTAGAAAATGGAAGAAGTTCAAGATGACGGTCAATCACCCTCGGTCTGGGGTTCCATGCAAGATCTCACCTCGTGGGGCATCAATGATCATGAGGAAGGTGAGGGATCAGCCCAGAACTACACGGCAGGACCTGGTCAATGACCCGAAGAGAGCTGGGACCACAGTCTCAAAGAAAACCATTAGTAACACACTATGCCGTCATGGATTAAAATCCTGCAGCGCACGGAGGAAGAAGAAGGATGAGTACAACCCCAAGAACACCATCCCAACCGTGAAGCATGGAGGTGGAAATATCATTCTTTGGGGATGCTTTTCTGCAAAGGGGACAGGACGACTGCACCATATTGAGGGGAGGATGGATGGGGCCATGTATCGCGAGATCTTGTAAGAGCATTGAAGATGGGTCGTGGCTGGGTCTTCCAGCATGACAACGACCCGAAACACACAGCCAGGGCAACTAAGGAGTGGCTCCGTAAGAAGCATCTCAAGGTCCTGGAGTGGCCTAGTCAGTCTCCAGACCTGAACCCAATAGAACATCTTTGGAGGGAGCTGAAAGTCCGTATTGCCCAGCAACAGCAACAGCCCCGAAACCTGAAGGATCTGGAGAAGGTCTGTATGGAGGAGTGGGCCAAAATCCCTGCTGCAGTGTGTGCAAACCTGGTCAAGACCTACAGGAAATGTATGATCTCTGTAATTGCAAACAAAGGTTTCTGTACCAAATATTAAGTTCTGCTTTTCTGATGTATCAAATACTTATGTCATGCAATAAAATGCAAATGAATTACTTAAAAATCATACAATGTGATTTTCTGGATTTTTGTTTTAGATTCCGTCTCTCACAGTTGAAGTGTACCTATGATAAAAAGTACAGACCTCTACATGCTTTGTAAGTAGGAAAACCTGCAAAATCGGCAGTGTATCAAATACTTGTTCTCCCCACTTTATCTACAATACACAATCCACGTGTACGTGTGTGTAGAGTGCGTGTCTTATCATGTATATGTGTGTCTGTGCCTGTGCGTGTGTCTCTTCACAGTCCCTGCTGTTCCATAAGGTGTATTTTTATCTGTTTTAAAAAAAAATCTGATTCTACTGCTTGCATCAGTTACCTGATGTGGAATAGAGTTCCATGTAGCCATGGCTCTATGTAGTACTGTGCACCTCCCATAGTCTGTTCTTGACTTGGGGATTACCTTTGGTGGCATGTCTTGTGGGGTATGCATGGGTGTCCGAGCTGTGTGCTAGTAGTTTAAACAGACACCCCGGTGCATTCAGCATGTCAACACTTCTTACAAAAACAAGTAGTGATGAAGTCAATCTCTCCTCTACTTTGAGTCTTGAGAGATTGACATGCTAGCTCTCTTGAGAGATATTAATGTTAGCTCTCCGTGTACATTTAAGGGCCAGCCGTGCTGCCCTGTTCTGAGCCAATTGTAATTTTCCGAGGTCCCTCTGTGGCACCTGACCACACGACTGAATGATTTAGTGAATGATTTGTCCCAAATACAATACTTTCAGTTTTTCAAATATTTAGGACTATTTTATTCCTTGCCACCCATTCTGAAACTAACTGCAGCCCTTTGTTGAGCGTTGCAGTGATTATACTCGCTGTAGCAGCTGATGTGTATAGTGTTGAGTCATCTGCATAGAGAAACACACTGGCTTTACTCAAGGCCAGTTGCATGTCATTAGTAAAGATTGAACAAAGTACGGGGCCTAGACAGCCACCCTTGGGGATTCCTGATTCTACCTCGATTATGTTGGAGAGGCTTCCATTAAAGAACACCCTCTGTGTTCTGTTAGACAGGTAACTCTTTATCCACAATATAGCAGGGGGTGTAAAGCCATAACACATACAGTGCATTCAGGAAGTATTCAGACCCCTTGACTTTTTCCACAGCCTTATTCTAAAATGGATTAAATTGTTTTTTCCCCCCTCATCAATCTACACACAATACCTCATAATGACAAAGCAAAAACAGGTTTAGACATTTTTGCAAATGTATAAAAATAAAAAAAACGGAAATAACAAATTTACATAAGTATTCAGACCCTTTACGCAGTACTTTGTTGAAGGACCTTCGGCAGCGATTACAGCCTCGAGTCTTCTTGGGTATGACGCAACAAGCTTGGTACACATTTATTTGGGGAGTTTCTCCCATTCCTCTCTGCAGATCCTCTCATGCTCTGTCAGGTTGGATGGGGAGCTTTAATAATAATAATATATAATATGCCATTTAGCAGACGCTTTTATCCAAAGCGACTTACAGTCATGCGTGCATACATTTTTGTGTATGGGTGGTCCCGGGGATCGAACCCACTACCTTGGCGTTACAAGCGCCGTGCTCTACCAGCTGAGCTACAGAGGACCACAGCTTTGCTGCACTGCTATTTTCAGATCTCTCCAGAGATGTTCGATCAGGTTCAAGTCCGGGCTCTGGCTGGGCCACTTTTTTTTTTTTTTTTTTTACATTTTAGTCATTTAGCAGTTAGTGAGTGCATACATTTTCATACTGTTGGAAGGTGAACCTTTGCCCCAGTGTGAGGTCCTGAGCACTCTGCAGCAGGTTTTCATCAAGGAACACTCTGTACTTTTCTCCATTCATCTTTCCCTTGATCCTGACTAGTCTCCCAGTCCCTGCCGCTGAAAAACATTCCCACAGGATGATACTTCCACCACCATGCTTCACCGTAGGGATGGTGCCAGGTTTCCTCCAGACGTGACGCTTGGCATTCAGGCCAAATAGTTCAATCTTGGTTTCATCAGACCAGAGAATCTTGTTTCTCATGGTCTGAGAGTCTTTGGGTGCCTTTTTGGCAAACTCCAAGCGGGCTGTCATGTGCCTTTTACTGAGGAGTGGCTTCCGTCTGGCCACTCTACCATAAAGGCCTGATTGGTGGAGTGCTGCAGAGATGGTTGTCCTTCTGGGAGGTTCTCCCATCTCCACAGAAGAACTCTGGAGCTCTGTCAGTGACCATCGGGTTCTTGGTCACCTCCCTGACCAAGGCCCTTCTCCCCCAATTGCTCAGTTTGGCCGGGGGGCCAGCTCTAGGAGGAGTCTTGGTGGTTCCAGAACTTCTTCCATTTAAGAATGATGGAGGCCACTCTGTTCTTGGGGACCTTCAATGCTGCAGTAATTTTTTGGTACCCTTCCCCACATCTGTGCCTCGACACAATCCTTTCTCTGAGCTCTACGGACAATTCCTTCGACTTCAGGGGTCTGAATACTTTCCAAAGGCACTGTACGTTTTTCCAACTATGATTGATAATGTCAAAAGCCGCACTGAAGTCTAACAAAACAGCTCGCACAATCTTTTTATCATACATTTATTTCAGCCAAATATCAGTCATTTGTGTAAGTGCCGTGCTTGTTGAATGTCCTTCCCTATAAGCGTGCAGAAAGTTTGTTGTCAATTTGTTTACAGTAAAATAGCATTGTATCTGGACAAACACACATTCTTCCCAAAGTTTACTAAGGGTTGGTAACAGGCTGATTGGTCGGCTATTTGAGCCAGTAAAGGGGGCTTTCCTATTCTAGGGTAGCTAAATTACTTTTGCTTCCCTCCAGGCCCGAGGGAACTAGTAGGCTTAAATTGAAGATATGGCAAATAGGAGTGGCAATATTGTCTGCTATTATCCTCAGTAATTTTCCATCCAAGTTCTCAGACCCCAGTGGCTTGTCATTGTTGATAGACAACAATATTTTCTCACCTCTTCCACACTCACTTTACGAAATAAAAAATTACAATGCTTGTCTTTCATAATTTGATCAGTTATACTTGGATGTGTAGTGTCAACGTTTGTTGCTGGCATGTCATGCCTAAGTTTGCTAATCTTGCCAATGAAAAAATCATTAAAGTAATTGGCAATATCAGTGGGTTTTTGTGATGGATGAGCCATCTGATTCAATGAATGATGGAGCTGAGTTTGCCTTTTTGCCCAACATTTTATTTAAGGTGCTCCAAAGCTTTTAACTATCATTCTTTATATAATTTATCTTTGTTTCATAGTATAGTTTGTTCTTATTTTTATTCAGTTTAGTCACATAATTTCGCAATTTGCAGTACGTTTGCCAATCGGTTGTGCAGCCAGACTTATTTGCCATTCCTTTTGCCTCATCCCTCTCAACCATACCATTTTTCAATTCCTCATCAATCCATTGAGATTTAACAGTTTTTACAGTCATTTTCTTAGTGAGTGCATAATAGTAACTGGAATAAGCAATTTCACAAATGTGTCAAGAGCAGCGTCTGGTTGCTCCTCATTACACACCACAGACCAACACACATTCTTTATCAACAACATAGGAATCACTACAAAACGTATTGTATACACTATATTAGGCCCAGCCTTTGGAACATTGGTTTTCCTAGATATGGCTACTATATTGTGATCCCTACATCCAATGGATTTGGATACTGCTTTAAATCAAATTTCTGCAGAATAAGTAAAGATGTGATCAATACATGTTGATGATTTCATTCCTGTGCTGTTTGTAACTACCCTGGTAGGTTTTTACTGATAACCTGAACCAGGTTGCAGGCACTAGTTACAGTTTGAAGCTTTTTCTTGAGTGGGCTGCTTGATGAAAGCCAGTCAATATTTAAATTACCCAGAAGATATACCTTTCTGTTGATATCACATACATTATTAAGCATTTCACACATGTTATCCAGATACTGACAGTTAGCACTTGGTGGTCTATAGCAGCTTCCCACAAGAATGGGCTTTAGGTGAGGCAGATGAACCTGTAGCCATATTACTTACAGTATTTAACACTAAAATCCTCTAAGTTTTACACGAATGTGGTTCTGAATATAGAACGGCAACCCCTCCACCATTGGTATTTCTGTATTTTCTGTTGATGTTATGACCATGTATTGCTACCACTGTATCATCAAAGGTATTCTCTAAGTGAGTTTCAGAGATTGTCAGAATATGAATGTCATCTGTTACTAGCAAATTATTGATTTCATGAACCTTGTTTCTTAAGCTAAATATGTTAACGTGGACTATTTTTAGCACTTTTCTGGGATGCTTGATTGTTTTCATTGCTTTACTGGGAAGCTTAGCAGAAGTAGACATGCTCATGTTATTTATGTTAGTGCAGGGTGAGCTGCACACAGTGGGGTTCCTACAAGGGCACACCGCCTCAATGCTAACAGTATAACTCTGGTTCATAGGCACATGATTACTGCATACAATAGCTGTAGGATCAGCAGAGGCATTCAGGGCAGTTAGAGGGACATAAATTAGGTTACTTACATTGTGTCTTCCAACGCCCCTGTGATAATGTACATTTGCTGAAGCATTATTACAACTCAGCGACACAAGGGTAGGGATTAACTGAGCTGGCCTTTGGTAGTTGATAAGTCATTGTCTCAACGCAGCCTTATAATGATGTGAAAGGATCCAGAAGGGGATGGCGATATCCGCCCATTCCTAACCCTCACACAATTTGTGGAACCTTTCACAGGCTCACGAGAAGCAGGATAGCATACACCCGCAGCTCCCGGCGATATGTCCAGACCTCCCACAGCAGGCAGTGCCCCGTCAGATCCAGAGAGAGGGAAAGGAGCCGAACTCAACGACAAAGCCGCTGCTGGAGTCAGCGTAGTTGGAGTCAGCACAGCCGTCGCAGACACAGGCAGTCCCAGCGATAAAGGCACAGGTAGATCAGGCACCAGGGCGGCGTAGCTATTCCTCATGTCAATCTGCTTTGAACCTCTCGCAGACACTCCAGTCTGTTTTTGCAGCATGCTGCTGCCTTCGGTTTCCACGACTTGTGACATGGGACCAGCACTGATTGGAACAATCCTCTTGCTGTTCTCCGTCTACTCCACTACAAAATGGAGGAGGAGAAGCAGATGGAGACGACTTCTTTGGCAGGCAAGTTCCAGGTAGCACAGGCCATTCGGATAGGGACAGATGACAAGGCAGGGATACATCCATCAAGCCCGAGCGGCGTCCAGCCACAGGAGTTGAGAATGAGAAAGTTCCAATTTGAGTCTTCCCCATAAGTTCGCGCAGAATTGAAATTTGCTTGCTAAGGTTAGCCACCTCATTCCGGTAATCCTCCGTAAGCAAACAATTGCTGCATTGCAACTCCGGATTGTCAATATTGTCCTGGACAAGAGCATAGTAAACCCAGCTTCTACAGCACTGGAAACGTTAGTTAGCTATTCCAGGTGACGCGGGCTCCATTGCAACATAGCTAGCTAGCTAGCAGCAGGTTTTGACACAAACACTTATGAATAAAATAAAAATAAAACAAAATAAAACTTTGGAAACAACAGGCCGAAACAACAGGTCAACGCGCAGGAGGTATCTGAGTAACTGATGAATTGTGAACATGAAAAAAATGAATGTAGTTGTAATGGCATTCGCAAACTTGTAACTTAATATTTGCGAGCAAAAATTGCATTTGTACACCTACACATGTCAATTTCTGGCACTCAGACTTTTGGCAGTGCTCTAGCGCCCTACTGTGACAGATATATTTAGATGTGCAAACAGTGATGTGATAGAACAGAGCGAAACAGTGACTGGTCTGATATAGAGGCTGATATGTATCATATATTAACAGGTACAGTGCTTCTCATAAAGGCAGTACTGAGCTGGTCTTAGCTAGTCTCAGCTAATCTCACAACGTCTCAGGTGTTCCATCTGTACCTGTGAGGTGAAGTCGTGTTGCTGCAGCTGTCGTCCCTCTCTCAGGTCCCAGCAGCGTACTGTGTTGTCCAGCCCCCCCGTCCACAGTTTGGTCCCATCGTTGGAGATGTCAATACAGCTGGCCCCGTCAGTGTGGCCCTGGAACTGCCTGGGTAGCAGAAAGATCACTTCAACATCAACACCCAGCCATTCAGATGTAATCCATAGTCTATACAGTAAACCCCTACCCTGCTCTCTCCTCCCCCTATCCTCTTCTCTTCTCTCCTGCCCTACCCTCTCCTCTCCTCTTACCTGACCAGGGTCTCTTTGTGCAGGTCCCAGACTACGATGTTTCCCCCCAATACCCCTCCTAACCTCCTCAACCCCCTCTCCTCTCCTCCTCCTCCTCTTACCTAACCAGGGTCTGGTTGTGCAGGTCCCAGACTACGATGTTGCCGTCGCTGCAGCAGGAGAAGCAGACCTTGTTGTCGGGGGAGATGGCCAGAGCGTAGCAGGCCGGGGCAGAAGACGTCAACTCCGCCTTGATGCGGGGAGTAGGTGTGGCCAAGTCCCAGATTGACAACGTGCTGGCCTCGCCTCCAACAATGAGGGTCCGTCCATCAGGGAGAATCTTACATGAGCGGATGTAGTTATCCCTGTTCTGATTGGTGCGAAGAGAGAACATGTGTATTAGACTGGCAAAACAAGCAATATTATTGGTTAAGCCTTTTAAAGTGTGTGTCCACTCACCAGACAGTCAAGCTGGGCCATGGCACTCTTGCTGCCAGGCTGGCTGATGTCCCACACCTTGACACAGCCCTTGCCGCCGGTGTAGACGTGGCGTGTGGAGGTGCTGATGGTGACGGCACACACCACCTCTCCGTGGTTCAGAGTGTGGATCTGACGGGCGTGCCGCGGGATGCCCGGGCCCAGCAGGGCATCTGGAGGGAAAGGTACCGGCTGCATCTGTCCATCCGCACTCACGTGGAAAGAGTAGGCACTGGAGAGAGGGAGGAGGAAGGAGAGAATGGAAAGAGTGCCAACCACTGCAATCTACATCTGTATATTATTACAAAAAGTGCTTGCTAGCTTAAACCTTGAAGACTGTCAACACTGTAACAGCATTAGAAGTTGAGAAATAGTCTTCAAAATCTTTTCACACAATAGCCGTTGGCAGAATGCAAAATGGGAGATTTACTTTGGCCCGTGTAGTACAGAGTGTTATTTGTGACGGCTGATAAATAGCCTAGCGATGCCAAGGTTGTTGTGTTATTCAATATCGAAATTGGGAGAGTTTGCGGCTTGCTCCAGCAATAAAAACAACAGCCATCTTTCTTTCTGTCTGGATGGATTTGGATAGAGGAGAAGAGAGACGTACGGTTTGCCCCCGGAGGATCCACCAGGCAGTGAAGCGGACAGCCCTGGGGCCCTGAGGTGGGACCGAGACTCATACGCCATCTGGAGAGACTAGGAGGACCAAGACATTAGGAGTTTACTAACAGAATCATCCTGTGTTGTAACAGTTTAATCTCAGTAAATCCTAATCTCATCAAATTGAGTGAAATCTTGACAATTCATCCAACACAAGCTTCCAAACCACATACTACTAAGAATCCATCTTCATCAATGTTTTTGTTTTGTTTTAAATCAGTGGTGCACATCTTCGATCCTCTAGGCATTGTATACTGGTTTTCCTTCTTGCTTTGTAATGGAAAGCAATCTAATTGATTCAGACCTGGGTAACCAGGTGTGCACACTAACTGGCGAATTAGGGACATAATTGATCAATTAGGTGCCAGGAAGAGACAAAGACTATAGACAATGCAGCCCTTGAGGTCTGCCGTTGTAGATACCTGTTTTAAACAGATAGACCAGTGATGCGTGGTATCAAACTCACCAAGGGGCTGCGGGTGTAGACACTGGCGGCGGTGCTGATCTGGGGCGAAAGGGTCAGGGCACCCCCGAAGCCCCCGGGACTGGCCAGCTCCCCGTTGAGGCCTGCGTGGGACACCACCCCAAAGTGAGCTGGGTACGAACCGGGGGGCACAGACAGGGGACTGCGGAGAGCTGGGGAGGGGAGGAGGGGGTGAGGGGGGAGATGAGAACACACCTTACATTCCAGCGGGTAAGAAAAGGTTAGGGTGACGTCTAACTGCTAGAGATGTGTTGGCAACAATCAAGTTCACCACGGTTTCTTATAGGCTACAATGCCATCTTTATTGCTTTAGGCAGAATGTGGCAGATGTGAGTACAATACGGGACCACAGGAGCATATCATCACAATAGGGGTTGGATTATGGTATGATGGTATTATGATCAGATGGAAGGTATAATTATGGTATTACAGGGCTATATATTTGATGGTCTAACAGGGGTGCAGGGGTATAATAACAGGGGTACAGACAGAGGGTATGGCAGGCAGACAGGGGTGTCTGACTCACCCAGGGGGTCAGCGGAGGAGGCAGCCTTGCTGAGCAGACGGAGGCAGGACGTACTGGGGCCGGCGGGGCCGGGGGTAAGGGCCTCACGGTGTGAGGGGGACGGGGTGCTCGACTTAGACAACGGCGACCCAGACTTCTCCATCTACAGAGAGGTAAAGAGATACTGTCAAACGAATCACCAGTACTTTAATTGGTGGATGTTGGCCACCATATTAATGCTTGACAATGAATGTATCATACCTGTGCTGGGTCCTTGGCCTTGCCCGGGGTGGGGCTGCGTGGTGGTTGGGGGGAGGGGGCCTCCCCAGGGCTCCTGGGGGACCCTGGTAACTCCTTCCTCAGGTTGGGGGCCCGGTCCAAACCATTCCCATGGGGGGAGTGATGGGGGCTGCCTACGGGGGACGTGGGCTCCTGGAGACACACAGAGAGATATGGAAGACCAGGTCACCCCAAAAGCCTTGCAAGAAGACAGTAGCCTTCACATTGTCTGTGAAAAAAACTAAAACCCGTAAATCTGTAACATTATAGACATTATAGATTACTATAGTATCTGTATGGTTTTAAGCACAAGTGTGTATGAGGCCTGTACGGTACTGTAAGTCAAACCCAGCCGACTGTCTACCTCCCTGCCACAGCCACCTATATAAAACCATTCCCATCTGCTCCCAGTGTGCTGCAGTCAGCACTTCTACTGTGGCTGTGTCTGAGCAGAGCAGAACACACATCTATAGTCTGTTCTAGTATGGTCACCAGAGACACTCCCTCTCACACACCCATTAAGAACATTTGTCAAATTCTCCAATTGTTCTGTATTCACAAATCACACAAGAGACTTTCCCGCTTTTGTGCATTGTGCTGCGCATTATCAAACACAAAAGGCTTAGATAAAACATATTTTTGTACCCTGCGTGAAGTATTTAAAGAATTTAAACATTCTGAGGGCATAACGGCTTTGCATAAATAAAGGGCACACTGCTGCCATCTGATGAAAGGAGGGGTGTGTGTTTGTGTGTATGTGTGCATGCAGTGTGTGTGAGTGTATATGGTGTCGTGTGTGTTCAGCAGGCAGGAAGTACTCACTAGGAGAAGAGAGAAAAGCAGCTAGCTCCCCATAATGTGCTTATATAATAATATTCACTATTTTCAAAATTCCGACGTAAGTGTATAATTCTCCTATGCTTAACCAGCCCTGTACAGTGAAACAACAGGGTCTTAGAGAGAGGAGACTCAGCTTTCCATTTGAACTATGTTCTATTGGCTAGGGACGGTCTGGTCAATACAGACCGGTTTCAGCCAGTATAGCTACAGTAGTTATATATTACTCATTGTTTGTTTTTCCGCAACAGTATCGGATGCTGATTTAAGGTCAGTTTAGCGTTTTCTCTCAGATGGTTGCAGTTAGAGTGGGGTCAGGGTAAGCTGATCCTAGATCTGTGCCTATGGGTGACAAACACACTTACCTCGTTAGAGACATCCACAACCAGGTTGTCCTCACTCTTGTCCCCATCACTGTCCTGTGAGACACAGAGGAGAGAGGAGAATGTCAGAAACACAAACACTCTCTCTCACACAAACATTGCCCACCTCTCACTTCCTCACTCTGTCAGGCACACAGAGTAACACACACACACACACACAACCTCTCTCACACTGTTTGGCCATATCACTACTTTACTCCTCTCTCTCCCTCCCTCTTTATCTCTGGGAATAGGGGTGACAGCGATGGCACTTAGTCACTATGGCAACAATGCTTTGATGTGATCATGGCCTGATATTCCTATTGACATCACGTGGAGTGACATCACCCCCTAATTATATTGAGCCAGATCAGGGCCATGGTGGAGAGGAGACTATTCCTGGACATAGACAGACCAGAGCTAGGAGACAAACAACATTTACATTTTACATTTTAGTCATTTAGCAGACGCTCTTATCCAGAGCGACTTACAGGAGCATTTAGGGTTAAGTGCCTTGCTTAAGGGCACATCGACAGATTTTTCACCTAGTCGGCTCGGGGATTAGAACCAGCGACCTTTCGGTTACTGGCACAACGCTCTTACCCACTAAGCTACCTGCCGACTGCATTATGTAGTACAGCATCAAGCATTATGTAGTACAGAGGCGCTGATGATCAACAGAGCTCACTGTCCAGCCTGTTTTAAAAACATAACACCTCCCTTCACGAGAGGCTACACTGACGTGATGTGTGAGGCAGTTCTCATACCGTATTTATGTCAATCAGAGAAAGAGAGATCATGTTCAATAGGGTTATCTATTTTGGTCATTGATCACTTCCAAGTTAAACACATATTTGACTGGCAGAAGGACTGTGACCTCTGGTTAATCTGTGATGTCCGAGACACCGTTAATACTATGGGTTTGATTGAATGGCGCACGTACGTAGTGAGGTGGGAGGGGCTCCTTGTCTTCACAGCGCCTCCTCTTGGCGTCGCCCCCTCCCTGGGAGGAGGAGTACCCCCCCGACGGGCCCTGGCGCTCCTCCACTGGCTGGCTGTCTGTCGATGACACCGACTTACTCTGCACACACACAACAACAACAACACACACGCATAAAAGAGAGCCAACACACAGCAAGTAAGTCATACAGAAAATGCAAACAACATATTTATGAATGTGTTATTATGAATGAACTTTCTCCCTGACACTGAAAGGTTCATGTAAAATATGACTCTGATCATTGTACAAGAAGCCCAATTTTCTGGCTATTTATACCAGAAAGAGCATGGTGGGGCTCCCCATAATAGAGGAATAAAACATCAAAGTAGTGTATTATTTCTGGGGTCTATGTGGGATAACTATTCTCTTTCATCGGTTGACTCCTACGGAAAGTTCTGCTCTTTAGAACTGTGGAGGACACAGACAGGAAGCTGGTTGGACGGACATGACCGAACACACAAAGAACCACAGTTTTCTCAACAAACTCCCAGTCTTCTCCATCTCATCCTCCCTCTTTGCTTCCCTCTCACTCCCCCTCTCCTTCTTCCCCTCGCTTTCTCTTTCTTCCTTCTATTTAAAATTCAAAAATGTCATATTGGCACGACTTAACAAATACCAATTGATATGCATCTCTCCTTCCTCCTTCCCTCCTTCCATCCATATTTTGAAGGACGTTAATACAAACGGGACCTCTTAAAGATTGGTCTTTAAGATCAGTACATTGGGTAAAGGGGGTTAAGAAAATAAAGAAAAGGCTATTGCAAATGTAAATAATTTTCACTTTGTAATAAAACAAAGACATAGTCAGATGTTTCCGTTTTTACTTGCTCCCCTCAGAGTATCCTCTCGATTTCTCTAATTTCTTCTCTCCACTCCTCCCTCTATCTGTTATTATCAGAGTGTGTGAGTGAGGACAGCTGTCTAGTAGTCTACTGGTCTGTCTGTTCCCTCAGTTCCAACACACCAAGGTTATATCCAACCACAGAGTAAGAGATAGCCCAATGATCATCCTACTGGACCCATATCACCATAATATTATTGTCTCCATAGAACTGACCAGTGTTCTATTGGACCTTAGTCAAGGCACAATATCACTGTTCTACTGTTGTACTCACTTTAATAATTCTAGTGCTGTTCTTATTAATGGCAGCTCTCCAACAAAACATAATTTTTTAGAGTTCCTCTTTAAAGAGACTCTCTATTTCCCTTACTTATATCACAGTCACATACACACACTCACACACGTATACACACGAAATGCACATGAACAAGCACACACACACATACACACGTTGGGGTTACTTACCCTGCTGGGCGCACCCTCTGGGGAAGGAACAGAGAGGAGGGGAGAGGATTGACGTCAGTATAGATAATAGTAACAACAATCCCACAGCAAGCCAAGGTCAACCTGAAAAAGGCTTGTCCCAGTGCAATAAAAACACAAGCTTAGTATTGTGCATGTATCCAATCTGCAGTGCTGCCCTTTCTGTCTCCACTCCTCTGACACAATGCTCTCTGTCTTCCCCTGTTCACTCATTCAGCATTCATGTCTGCTCTGTCTTTCGCTCTTTCTTTTCTGCACCAGGGACCTACAAGTTTAACATATAGCCACCCTGCATCAATATACGGCCTTACAGGCAACGGAGTGCCATTTGTTAGTTGTTTTATGTTTAATGAGTGCTTTTCTTCAAGATATTCCGCCAGCCTTTGAGTTCAATAAAAGTAAACCAAGTGGTTATTTTGTATCAAAAGCTGACACATTTCAGTACTACAGCTCTCCACCAGTGTCCTTCACGTGGAGGTCAATCAGTGAGTCGTACCTCTCAGGTGCTCAGGGTCCAGGTGGTTGCGTTCGTCCTTGGAGGCCAGGTGGGCTGAGACCCCCAGGGCTCCAGTGAGGGCCAGCAGGCCCGAGCCTCCCCCCAGAGAGAGCCCTGACGGGTGGGGAGTCAGGGGAATACCTGGGGTGTGGTGAGACAGGTGCTGGAGCTGCTGCTGCTGTACACCAGGGAGACAGGGCAGGGGGGAGGGGGAAGAGAGAGAGAGGGAGAGAAATATGACGAGGAAAGATTGGAGAGAGAGAGAGAGAGAGAGAATATGGAGAGAAAGATTGGATTAGAGCAGAGGGAAAAATAAAGAGGGCAGCGGCGAGAGAGAGAGAGGGAGGACAGGAGGAGGGAGAGAGAGATAGGAAGGGAGAGAGAAACCAAAAGATAAAATAGTAGACAGAGGGAGAGAAGAAAACAGAGAGGGAAAAAGATGGGGACGGAGGAAGAGGGAGAGGAGGGGGGCACATACAGATAAAGAGAGCCTGTTTTCTGCGGGTCTTAATACAGCTTGTTTTGGTGTGTGTGTGTGTGTGCGCCCGCATGTGTGTGCCACAGTGAATGGTCTTTCCAGTGAGAGCTTGTCTGAGCTCTCATCACATTACAGTCTACCTACACCCGATTGTTCCTCCCAGCACAATAAACACTGCAGAGAGAGAGGTGTGCATGCCACTGCCTGTAGGGTCTGTGTGTGTGTGTGTGTGTTGATAGTGTCGCTGTCTGGGGTGTAACGGTTGTCATGGTGACCAGAGGTGACTCACCCCAATGATGGCGTTGAGTTCGGCCATAGTGACCTGCTTGGCCCTCTCCACTGCTTGGACCACCTGCTGTTGGTGCTACAAACACACACACACACACGTTATTTACCCCACTGTGTGCAGTTCCTAACATATACTGTATATTGTACCTGACATTTGTTTTGTATGGAACCAAAACGCACAAACAACCTTTGTCACATATATCACACAACAAACACACGCTGAGTGGCCTCAATACACACAATCAAACATACTGTATGCACACGCAGTACAAATATATACAATGATTGAGCAACCAGACACACACACACACAGAAAAAGTCACACATACCCACAGAAAAGTACCTAGCAGAACCACGCTCAAACACCCCAAAACCCACATCTATTTACTCATTCAAACACACACACAATACGTAAACACACACACACAAGTGAGAACACACACACAGTATCAATATTGACCAAGGTAAAACAGCCGACAGTTCTGTGACCTTCCCTTCAGTGGACACACACTCGTCACCGGACACACACACACACACCCCTACACAAACACACACTCAGTGCAGACAGATTTTACCCAAAAAAATGTAATCACCACATTCTTGTCACACACATTGTAGAGGGTCAAACATATTAACCTCAGTCAAGAAACTGCTAAGAAACTGTTTTGGGTCATTATGTGTGTTGATAGATCAAATAACTACCATGAGTTACTGAACAAAAAGGAAACCAACCATTCACAAAAATAACCTATTGATTTAAAAGGCTATCTGGCTAATATAAATGAACCGTAACAAAATGATAGAAATTCTGAAACAACATGCTCATATGTCTTCATGAACACAGAGCAATATGTTCTTATGTCTTGATGAACACAGAGCAATATGTTCTTATGTCTTGATGAACACAGAGCAATATGTTCTTATGTCTTGATGAACACAGAGCAATATGTTATGTCTTGACCATGTGGTTTCCATTGTAAAGAGGACAGTAGGAGAGTGAGTGTGTGTGTGTGTGTGTGTGTGTGTGTGTGTGTGTGTGTGTGTGTGTGTGTGTGTGTGTGTCAGTGATACTTACCTCCTGAGAGAGGAAGGGGATGATCTGAGCACAGATTGCACTGAGACGCTTCACAATCTCCGCCTGCAACACACACACACATATACACACTTCAGTCTCATCTTATGTATCATACAAGGTAATATAGTACAACATTATTCATTCCCTTAGGCCCTTATAGGGTCATTAGTTTCAGGGAAGCAGCAGGAGCAACATAAACATACATCAATGAATGTACAGAATCTTTATCCATCCCTTACATCTCACATCTCGTACAATAATCAAAGTTGGATAATGTCATTGAGGCAACTCAGGTTAGTAGGCATGTGATGGAGGTGGTTCGGTGATGAGCAACCCTTCCTGGGACCTGAAATGTTAGCTCCTCAAGCTCATGCCTAGGCTTTATCTCAGCGGGCTAACAGTGTCATGCAGGTGCCCTGGGTTCAAACCCAGTCGACAACAAGTGCATGAGAGAGAGAGAAATTATAAAATATACAGACCACAAATTCCAATTGGCTATACTTAAACTCTTTAACGTCATCCTTAGCTCTGGCATCTTCCCCAATATTTGGAACCAAAGACTGATCACCCCAATCTTTGACCCCAATAACTACCGTGGGATATGCATCAACAGCAACCTTGGGAAAATCCTCTGCATTATCATTAACAGCAGACTCGTACATTTCCTCACGAAAACAATGTACTGAGCAAATGTCAAATTGGCTTTTCACCAAATTACTGTACGACAGACCACGTATTCACCCTACACACCCTAATTGACAAACAAACAAACCAAAACAAAGGCAAAGTCTTCTCATGCTTTGTTGATTTCAAAAAAGCTTTTGACTCAATTTGGCATGAGGGTCTGCTATACAAATTGATGGAAAGTGGTGTTGGGGGAAAAACATACAACATTATAAAATCCATGTAAACAAACAACAAGTGTGCGGTTAAATTTGGCAAAAAACACACACATCTCTTTCCACAGGGCCATGGGGTGAGACAAGGATGCAGCTTAAGCCCCACCCTCTTCAACATATATATCAACGAATTGGCGAGGGCACAAGAACAGTCTGCAGCACCCGGCCTCACCCTACTAGAATCTGAAGTCAAATGTCTACTGTTTGCTAATGATCTGGTCCTTCTGTCCCCAACCAAGGAGGGCCTAAAGCAGCACCTAGATCTTCTGCACAGATTCTGTCAAACCTGGACCCTGAGAGTAAATCTCAGTAAGACAAAAATAATGGTGTTCCAAAAAAGGTCCAGTTGCCAGGACCACAAATACAAATTCCATCTAGACACCGTTTCCCTAGAGCACACAAAAAACTATACATACCTCGGCCTAAACAATCAGCACCTAAGGTAACTTCCACAAAGCTGTGAAAGATCTGAGAGACAAGGCAAGAA